>NC_056661.1:159373767-159999267 GCF_018350195.1 Panthera tigris
AGACTGAATCATGCTTGTAAAGTCTATCCTTTTGGACACCAGTGAGTCAAATACTGTGGTTTTGGGTAACATAAGAGCTCTCTGCCTCTACCATTTGCATGGTGTGCCCATAGAAGGTATTCAGTAATCACGTGACGAATGAGTGAATGAAAATAAATGAACATATCAATTAAATATTGGGCAAGAACGTATTCTCTGTATATGTTTTGTACCTTTATCATAAAATAATTTTAGAACTCTGACATTATTGCAGTAGGATTAGGAAACTCACTATGGGGGATTTAAAATTTAAAAAAAAAGAAGAAAGCCATATGACAACATGCTCACCGTCATTAGTCAGCAGGGTAATACTGATGAAAACTGCAGCGATCTACCTCTATGCACCAAGAAGGCTTAAACTTAAATATATCAGCAGCACCGAGCAATGACAAGCATGGGAAGAAAATGGAACTGTTTTGCGTTGGTGTTTGGAATGTGAAAGTTAGGAACACTGTGGAAAGCTGTTTTCATTTTTAATACAACAAAGCACATAATTAATACATAACCATTCGATCCTACTTTCAGGTATTTACCCAAAAGGAATAAAGACATATAGCTACATAATGTTTCTCTTCATTAGAAATACTCACAAATTAGAAACAATGCAATGTTCAATCTGAAGCAAGAGGTAAATGGATAAACAAATTATGATATACATCCATACAATGGAATACTAAGCCAAAAAACAACAACAACAACAACAAACGATAAAAAAAGGGTGGGGTGAACTAGATATATGTAATGTGGATAGATCTCAAAAGCACCATGAATGAAAAAAGCCATACTCCAAAGAGTTGGTACTAAATAATTCCATTTATATAAAATTCTAGAATAGGTAAACCTGGTCAGCAATAATAAAGGAGATAAGTGGTTGTCTGGGACCAAGGGCAGACACAGAATTGACCATAAGAGAGCACAGGGAATTTTTGAGGTGATGACAAAGTTACATACATCCTGACTGAGGCAGTAATTACACAGTGTATGCATTTGTTGAAACGCATTGAACTATCCACTGAAAATTAGTGCATTTTATTATACATAACTTATGCTTTAATAAAGTTTATTATAAATTAAACAAAATTGGGAAAAATTGAAAAAATGGTACTTGTTTTTATAATTATAGAAATGTATTTAATGTTTTATTAATTATCAATATTTTTAAACCTATGGAATTAATTTTTCATCAAAATCCGCTACATAATTATTTGATATTTCTAGGGATATCGCCCCTTCATATCCACTGAGTAGTAACTGTGTAGATGAAGTAGAAGAGAGATTATAGGTCCACAAAGTATTGCCCAAGTTCCACTGTATTAATGATGTATTTAAGGCTTTATATGATAGTAAGTGTACGGCAGAAATTATTTCAAAGGTCAAAATTGCCCTTTGGAAGAAGGCTGTACTTTAAACCTTTAACTTTGCAAGTTACTTTGCATGAAGCTTATTTGGCAATGTTATGTCACATATAAAGCCACTGAAGATCATTTGTTTATCACCTTAGAAAAAAAAATAGAAAATGATACCAAAAAAACTCATCCTAGAAACTGTTGAAAGAAAGCAAGTTCTGGGGCCAGAAGTGAACCCGGTACCCACTCTGCTCTATGCCTCATCCGTCTGCAATTTTATCTACAGCCCAGTATACTACACGGCAGGGCTGAATGAGTAAGAAAAGATTAAATTATGCTGAGGGTGCCCTCTTAAGGCAGAGAAACATACAATCATCGTTTAGAGATTCCTGAAAAGCAGTTGAAATACTGTGTTTGCCCTTAGACATCCTCAAGTGAGCTGGCCTATTTGCTTATCTGGAACAGAATGTCCTTGAGGTCATTGCCAAACAGCCGAGATCATTGGGACAATCATTAGGAGCCTGTTTCACAGGCAAAGTGCTTGAGTTTCGGGTAACCGTTTGACTTACTACCCAAACCAGGACATTTTAAGAAAGGAGGCACTATTAATAATTCTGCTGGAACAGCAAGCAGAAACCAGAACCATCCCGGGGAAACTAGGACCTTGGCCACCCTAGTAATACATAATATCCGAAGAATGTCTTTAATGTAGTGCCACCCAGGGCTACACTATAGAAAAATGCCTGAAGAATGTGTTAGGAACACAAATAAAAATGTCTTCAATGCAGTATCATTCATTTTAACCCAAGTTTTGTTTTTTAACCAAAGGCAGGATAGAATGTGGTTTTGGATAACATTTACTCCCAAGTAACATAAAAGACATCCACTCTTTCAGTCTACCATAATTTTTTTTTTCCATTTTAGGAAAGCGCTTTATTCTACCTGGAGAGCCATTCTAGCTCCTAACTCTGAGTCCCCTATTATGCACTCATGAGCTCTGTGTGTGAAGTAGATTACATAGAAATTAGCAAATTGATTCTCAAAATTGCTGTCTTCTCCTTTCTCCTATCAATCATCAGTTCCAGATAATAACTGATAGATTTTTCTTTTTTGCATGAATAAGAATTAAGTGTTCCCAGTCTTTGTTGGAAGATTTTAGGTTACTGAAAGTTTGACAAAGAATTTCTAAAATAAGCATGAATTTTCATTCTATGAAATGTGTCAGTATGTATCAGTGAGTATTAACTATTTGTTACTAAATTATTAATACAGCTCATCACAAACCACTTTTTTTCTCCCCAGTGAGCTGTTGACGTTTAACTAATTTAACTGTGCTTAATTCATCCCTAAACTCTTATTCCCAGTTATTACCAGAATTGCTTTTAAAGCAAACATCTTTAGATACCAAAACTAAATCCCTCCGTATAAAATAAAGACACTTGCAAATTGTTTACATTTATAGGATGCAATATGTAAACAGAATTTTGAGTGCATGAAGAAGAATATTTTCACTGTAATACTTTAAAAAAAAAAAAAAAAAGATCACTTCCTAGGGAGCCTGAGTGGCTCTATCTGTTATGCATCCAACTCGATTTTGACTCGCGTCATTGTCTCAAGGTTGATGGGTTCGAACCCCACGTCGGCTCTGCACAGTGCAGAGCCTGCTGGGTTTTTTCTCTTTCCCTCTCTCTCTGCCCCTCCTCTGCTCACTCTCTTGTCTCTCAAAAATAAACAAACTTCATGAAAAAAAAAATCAGTCCTTAGGGTTTCACTTTAAGCTAAAACAGCCTTCCCCATTTGAGCATATTACTGACAGCTCTGAGTTGACTCCAGGATCAGTCAAAAGAAGTCATCATAATACATACAGTCTCCTAAGGCACAAATTTTGGAATAAATTATGCCACAAATAAAATAGATTGGTCACTCCTTTCCTTTTTCTCTTGTCCTTTATCTTCAGTGGTGTAATCATTTGAGAGGGTATTTGCTTTCAAGGAAAGCTCTTTTTATTTTGATTACTTCTTATTACGGCTACTAATTAATATTTACATGGTGCCCAGGGCTGAATTGTATGCTTTATTTGCATTATCATATTTAATCCTCAAGACATCCATTCAATATAGGTGGAGGAGCCTGGAGGCTCCCAGAAAGTGAGGCTGACTCCATAGGGTTTTTAGTCTGAAGACAGGCCAAGTGTCCTCATGTAAAAAAAAGGACTGATGTGCTTTTACAAGAAACAGAAGGGGGCGCTTGGGTGGCTCAGTCGGTTGAGCATCCCACTCGGGCTCAGGTCATGATCTCGCGGTCCGTGAGTTCGAGCCCCATGTCGGGCTCTGTGCCGACAACTCGGAGCCTGGAACCTGCTTCTCATTCTGTGTCTCCCTCTCTCTCTGACCCTCCCCTGCTCATGCTCTGCCTCTCTCTCTCTCTCTGTCAAAAATAAATGAACATTAAAAAAATTTTTTAAACAAGAAACAGAAGCTTTCCCTTAAGAAAAATGAGCCAGAGATACACACTTACGTCATGCATTGTGAGACTTTTTCAGAAACTTTCGAGAGAGGAAATGGGAGGAAGAGATTGGAGAGAGATGGTACTTGTGGGAACATGACAGGTGAGCTGACATGAGCAGTGTGTGAGCAGATAGAACCATCCAGAATGTGCATCCTAGCTGCAGGCTTCCCACCAGCCCCTAATGAGCAAGAAGAACTTGAACTGTCCCATGGAGATGACTATGCTTTTATTCTTGACCGTCTCCACTCAGTGACAGCAAAGAATTCCGTGAGAAATTTATCATGATGTCCCCAAAGTTTTGGAATCAGATTTTTCCTAACATCTCATCTGAAGTGGTTGAAAGTACAGGGAAACTGAGCATAGAAACTGTTTGCTTCTCAGAAAACACAACCACAGAGGCTGGGGAGTGCGGGTCCCCCTGCTTCACGATGTCCGACTCCAAGGAGCTGGGCGGGAGGGGCACCAGGTCCGATCCCAACATGGGATTAGCCAGGTAGGGAGGAATTTTAGGGTTAAAGCATATTAAAAAGACCTCTTCTGACACCATATTTTTAATCTATTTATTTCCCATACATAAAACATTTTGAATACTGTTTCAGCTCCAGGCACATCCTTTAGACTTACTATGTGCAGATTGATTCATCAGATGAATGGGAAAAATAGGAAAATACTTTTTGCATTCCATGATTTTCTGAGCTCTTGTCGTTAAATGTGTATTTGTTTTGTATTTTCCTGTTGTCTTTGAAATAGCATTTCTTCAAATATAATTCATTTGAGACCGTTTTGGAATATGCCAAATAAGGAGTTGATGACTGATTTGCTTGTTAAGGGCCTGGCGTATACAGGGAATACAACTGTATTACAGGAATACAACTGAGGTTCCGAGAGACTCATCTTTAATGACATTCATGATGCCTTTTGAAGATGCAATTACTACTATGAAACTACAGCCAGTATCTTACTGCAGTTACTGTTTTCTTCAGTATGAGCTACAATATTACGTAATACACAATATAATTTACCATATAAAAATATCATGAGCCAAAATAATAGTAATAATAATAACAACGATACCTTTCAAAAGTCAGATGCTCAAAATTAGCAAGTAGTTTTTGCTAAATCATAATACAAGTTATCATTGGAAAGGACATGTGTAGAACTCCGTTCCAAAGATGATTTTCTTTTTTTTTCCTTTTCCTTCTGGTGAGTTGATAGAAACAAGGGATTCTGTATTCTTTTTAAAGCTCTAAATGCAGTTATTCACAGAAAAAGTTGTTTTACTCTTTCTTCAATGAGTACTTTTAGAAATGAAAATGAAATTGTACCAGCAAAATTTAATTAGCACACAAGATGGAAATTTCTTATACGATTCTTCTAATAGATCTCATGACTGGCATTAGTTAATGCTAATTGGTAAATAATACAATGGAATCAAATATTATCATAAGAAAGAGAAACAAATATTCTAAGAATTGATTCTTCAAGAGTTCTAACCAAACGACTATTTTTAAAGAAGTCTACCTTCTGAACAATATGTGTTGTGTTCCTCGTGAGCAGAGAGAGGTTCTGAGATTTATCTGAGACCTAAGACACCAGCAGTGCCTGGGATAATAACTTTCTCAAAAGAACACAATGTAAATACCATTTTTTTTCTGCTTGGTTATTTTGAACAGCATGCATACTTCCCATGAACTATAGCAAGGTGTTTGATTAGTCAAAGAAAAAGCCAGTATTTGAAAAGGTGTTGTTCACAATGGAACTAAAATAGATATAAGGCAAGATTGTGATGGGTTTAACATGGTAGGGAGAGACACTCTGCCATTGAAAGGATAACCAACTGAAAGTATACCTTGGGATTTAAAGGCAAAATGTCGGGTAATGATCACTATTCATGTGTGTCTAGAAGAAGAAACCATGTGTGAATAGTGTTTCCTGCCCTACAGGGTATCCATAAAGAACATTGTTTGGCTTGCATTAGCATTTTGTCTAAGTAGTCTGGACTTGGAGAGATGTAAGACAGGTATAAGAAATGCTTAGATATAAAATAGAAAAACCATCATACATCTTAGATACATATACCTGGATATAAATTAGATCTGCCACACCAGGAAAGCATGGATAATGGAATTTTCTAGATCATTCAGCATTCTCTGGCTTTGGTTAAGTTCAAGGGATAGGTTTTGGGGCAGATCTGCTTCTCATGAGTGTGCTCTCTACTAAATAACTTCAGTGTGCTGAGTCTCAATGCTACAGAAAGTTGGAGCGTGGCTGGAGGGTTGGTAATGTGCAGATATCGCTCCATCTTCAAAAAAAGTGAAGTTCTACCATATAATCCAGCTATCC
This sequence comes from Panthera tigris, assembly GCF_018350195.1. NCBI lineage: Eukaryota > Metazoa > Chordata > Mammalia > Carnivora > Felidae > Panthera > Panthera tigris. The sequence continues at coordinate 159,380,004 of NC_056661.1, forward strand.
CACTTCCGGGTATCTCTGCAAAGGAAACAAAGTCATTACTTCAATGAGATATTTGCATTCCCACATTCAGGATAGCCTTGCTTACAATAGCCAAGTTATGGGAATAACCTAAATATGCGTCGAGGGAAGAATGGACCAAGAAAATGTGTGTGTGTGTGTGTGTGTATACGTGTGTGTGATGTGGTATAAAGAAAATGCCATATATATGACTCTATAGATATATATATTTCATACAGTGGAATATTATTCAGCCTTAAAAAAAAGGAAGGAAATCCTGCCATTTGCAACAACATGGACGAACCTAGGGGGCATAATGCTAAGTGAAATAAGCCAAACAGAGAAGGACAAAGACAAGGACAAATACCACATGGTATCACTTATGTGTAGAATCTGAAAAAAAAAAATGTCTAACTCATAGAAACAGAGAGTAGAATGCTGGTTGCCAGGGGGTGAGGGGGTGGGGGAAATAGAAGTTGGTAATAGGATACAAACTTTCAGCCATAAAATGAATAAGGTCTGCAGATCTATTGTATAGCATAACGACTTTAGTTGATAACACTCTGCTGTATAATTGAAATTTTCTAAGGGAGTAGCACTTTAAGGATCTCACCGAAAAAATCAAAAGGGTAAATATGTGAGGTGATAGATATGTTCATTAACTTTATGGGGAGGAATCATTTCACAGTGTATACATATATCGAATTGTCACGTTGTGCATTTTAAAAAGCTTACCATGTCAATTAGCTTAGTTGTCAGTTTTACCTCAGTGAAACCATAACGGAGGGGAATAGAGTTCTAAACGTATCCACTAGGAACATGATATTGACCTTGGGAATGAGCCTAGAATAGATTTATAAAGGGACAGAAAATGATAAACAACACATAGACAAGAAACCAGGAGTAGGCAGGAACTGACTCTCCTTTTTATTGAGGTGTTAGCATATACTCACAACGAGTTCGGGAGACAGAAGTGACACAGGACCCTAGTGTTAATCTCAACCCTAAGTGAGTTAAACACGATGTATTGGGTTACCTCTGAGGTTCCGCTAGAATCTAGGCAAGACATCATATGTGAAAGAAGTTGGTAATCTCCAGGTAGGCAGTTATTTGGGTCTGGAAGTTCCCACCTGAACACTTCCTTAGGGTGGAATGCTATAAACCTAGGTAAGAATGTCATTTTCACCAAGACTGTGACCACAGAGATTAAGGCCCTCATCACCAGTCTGGGTGCAAGGAAAGTGCTTCATTCCTGCTGTGGGGAACTCGGAAGAACCATGCAGGAAACCATGCTGTGTAGAAGTTACTGCTACATAGATCCTGGAATAAGGATTAAGGAAGAATTCAGTTTCTTAACTTGAACCATTGGAGAGCGTCATTTAACCCATGACCAGAAGGGGAACATGAGTGAAAAGGGCTGTGGCTTGGGAGACGTGGCCAATTGTGCTCACGATGCAAGATACACTAATCAGGGCTAGGTCAGTCTGGGAATGGCTGACCAAATATGGTCGGTATGAAACCTCACTACTAGAATTAACATGGGGACCAGAGCAAGGATTGTCGCACACCTCCTGCTTCAAACTTAAGTTGGACCAGCATGGTAGAGCCCTACCTATACTTCTATAAAGAGACAACAGTCTTCTCTTTTTCCTTACCTTTGCACAGATTGTTTCTTCTGCCTGGAATGCTCTGCTCTCCGTTTTTGTCCTCATATAGTGAACCATGCTCAAAACTTAGGTCAAATTTAACTGTTCTGCAGTCTTTTCTGCCTACTACAGTGGAATTAAATGTTTGTTCCCCTATATCTTTTAATATAGCTTGCATATAACTAAGTTTGCCTATGTGCCTGCCTTCCTATATGAGCAATGAATAAGTCAAGCTCCAGGACTGCAGAAATAGATCTCTTCATCTTTAATTCCCCCTGGAAACTGACTCATTTCCTGGTAAACTGCTTAATAAATGTTTGAATGAATGATGAATAAATGAATGAAAAATAAAAGGAAGGAAGGCAAGAAGGAACAAAGGAAGGAATAAACAAAAGAAACAATGAAGAAAGTTCACTCTAAGCTACCCACTTATTCACATGGTAAGAAGTGGTTTTAAAAGGAGAAAAGAAGGGACCACCTGGGTGGCTCAGTAGGTTAAGCAACTGACTTTGGCTCAGGTCATGATCTCGCGGTTTGTGGGTGAGAGCCCCGCATCGGGCTCTGTGCGGACAGCTCAGAGCCTGGAACCTGCTTGGGATTCTGTGTCTCCGTCTCTCTCTCTGCCCCTCCCCCACTTGTGTGCATGCTCGCTTGCTCTCTTTCTCTCACTCAAAACTAAATTTAAAAAATGTAAAAAAAAAAAAAAGAACCTGGACTATCTTCATTGTCCTGAAATTCTGTAAGATCACGAGACAGAGGCAGAATATTCATCCTTGTTTCTCACTGACATTATGGTTTTGGAAATCAAAGCAGAATATTTGGGGAGTAACAACTGGACCCAAAAATAGAATGAAGTTACCAGAATGTTGGACTCCTGTAACACAACCAAGAACCCCTTGAAAGATGAAAAGAAGTGGCTTCAGAGCAAGATTTGCCAAATTGATCAAGATGGTTTTGTTTTGACATCTGAGAAGAAGAAGAGAAGGAACAGAAAAAAACAGTAAACCCCAATGCTACAGATGAAAACAGCATTCACACAGGAAGAAAAACAATAGTGGAGGTAACACCCTAGTATTCCAAGAAGAAATACCTAGAAAAATGATCTGGAAGTAATTCTTGGAAATCAAAATTAGATTTTTTAAGTGTAGAGAGCATGAGAAATAAAGAGAAAAATATTTTAAAACCTATGTATGGCGGAAACAACATTTGAAGCACTGATAACAGAAATAAAAGTGACATAATCTTCCTGATCTAACCAATCACCAATTATTCTTTTCCAATAATTTTTAAATGTTTATTTATTTTGAGAGGGAGTGAGAGAGAGTGGAGAAGGGACAAAGAGAGAGAGAGAGAGAGAGAGAGAGAGAGAGAGAGAGGAATCCCAAGTAGGGTCCTCTCTGTTCAGCTCAGAGCCCGATGCGGGGTTCAGTCCCGCGAACGTTAAGATCGTGACCTGAGCCAAAATCAAGAGCTGGACACTTACCTGACTGAGTCACCCTGGCACCCCTAAAATGATTTTTAAAGACTTAAGTGTATATTGTTTGTGCAAAACTTTTGAAAGGTGGAAAAAAAATGTAAACTGCAAGGTAACCTTTCAGATAGGTGTGCACACACACACACACACACACACACACACACTCATACACACTGTGACTTACTGTAACCACACCAAAGAGTTGATGTTTTTCATCTTGCTCTTTCATTTAACAGCATGGTGATAACTTCTTTGTGCCAATAAATATTCTTGGGAAGCATGTGTTTTGCTCTAAATAAGATATTTTGTCATATAAACAGACCACAGTATATTCAAACATTGCTCTATTTTTGTATATTTAGAATTTTTCCACATTTCATTTTTAGAAATAAATTGCTTATATCCATATAAATGCATCTTTGAATGATTACCTTAAAATATATTCAGGAAGTGGAATTACTGGAGGGAAAGGGTACGAAAAATGTTTAACATTTTAATGTTTTGTGATTATAATAGTAATATATGTGTGTCACAGAGAATTTGGAAAATATAAAAAATTTGAAAGCAAAATTGTGAACTTCCAGCTGTACTCTTTATTGCCTCAAATGCATGTTTTAATTCTTTAATGACATTTTTAGTTTCTTTATCATCCCTGTTGATTCTCCCTATCCCCAGTCCCTCTTTTTGTACCATCTCATTATACCCACTCCCTTTATGACCTGATTCCATTTCATAGGGACTTGACCTCCTGCCCTCTGGCTCCTGTACTCTTTCAGAAGTGTTTCCTGTAGATTAATGTTCTTTTTTTTTTTTTTTTTATTCTACGGCATGTTTTCCTTTGGGCAGAAAAGAATGAGAACATAGAGGTTGAGAGCTTGTCCTAGAACACAGCTGTCTAGTCTGAATCCCAGCTCTACCATTTCTGAGCAGTGTGGTCTTGACCATATCATTTAAAATATCTCTGTATTCAAGTGCAGAATGGAGAGGATAGTCATAACGCATTACCAGGGTCTTTGAGAAGATTAAATGAGCTAGTACATGTAAATCATTTAGTATACACTCAAGAAGTGTTAACTCCTTTTTGGCTCTGTAGTCACCTTTTTTCTATTTATTTTTCCCTAAAAAGGGGAAAGATATAAAGATTTAATTATTGTCAGCATGTGTGTATGTGTGAGATACTATATGTACCTGTTCTTTTGAGCCAATGAGTCAAATCCTCATTGAGGTCAAATTAATGGTCATAGTTCCTGGTTCAGTTCCCAATTCATAGTCACTCACGATGGCTCAGCTGCACCATGATGAACTCACCTGCTCCATTTCATAGCTAGATCACAGGATGATAACAGGTGGTCTGTGACAGTCCACAATCTGTAATACACAGTGCTACTCAAATGGCTTCCATCATTCCCTGCCTGATAGTTTCATTCCAGAGCACTATCAGCCCCTCTCCATTCCTGTAAAGCAGAATGGGATGGAAAAATAAAGATGGTGGAGTGGGGGGAATGGATAAGATAAACAAGGATTCCAAAGAAACTAAAAACATCACTACAGAACTAAAATATACATTTAAGATGATAAAGAACAGGACTGGAACTGTGTATATTTTACTTTTTAGCTTTCTAAATTTTCCATATTCTTTGATTTTCTACTCAGATTTAGAGAGAGAGATAATAAAAGCAGAAAAGAGGAAATGAGATTTTTTAAAATACCTTGTACAATAGTATCAAAAATACCAAGCAATTCTGCATAATCTAATGGATGTGTTAGTACTATGGAGGAAACATTGTAAAACTTAATGAGAGATATAAAAGAAGATCTAAATAAATGGAGAGATGTAACATGTTCATGAGTTGGAAGACTGAATATTTTAATGATATTACTCTTGCCAAATTGATCTATAGAGTTAATGAAATTGCCATCTAAATTCCAACAGACTTTTCTTCAATAAAAATAGATAAGCTCGTTCTGAAGCATATATGGAAAAATGTCTTCAAAGAAGATATCCAGATGGCCAACAGACACATGAAAGATGCTCATCACTCATCATCAGGGAAATGCAAATTAAAACTACAGTGAGATATCACTTCACACCTGTCAGAATGGCTAAAATCAAAAACACAAAGAACAAGTGTTGGTAAGGATGTGGAAAAAAGGAACCCTTCCTTGTACAGTGTTGGTGGGAATGCAAACTGGTGAAGCCACTGTGGAAAACACTATGGAGGTTCCTCAAAAAATTAAAAATAGAACTACCATAGGATCCAGTAATCACACTACTGGGTATGTATCCAAAGAATACAAAAACTCTAATTCAAAGGGATACATGCACTCCTATATTTACAGCAGCATTGTTTACAACACCCAATATATAAAATTGGCCCAATGCCCATTGATCGATGAATGGATAAAGAAGATGTGGCCTATATATGAATATCATGGACTATTACTCAGCCATAGGAAAGAATGAAACTTGCCATTTGCAACAGTATGGATGGCTCTGGAGATACAGTGCTAAGCAAAGTCAGTCAGTCAGAGGAAGACAAATGCCATATGATTTCACTCATATGTGAAATTCAAGAAACAAAACAAATGAACACAGTGAGAGAAAATAAAAAAAGGCAAACCAAAAACCAGACTCTTAACTATAGAGGACAGATGGTTCCCAGAGGGAAGATGGGTGGGGGGATGGATGAACTAGGTGATGGGGATTAAGAGGATAATTATCTTGATGAACGCGGAGTACTATACAGAATTGTCGAGTCGCTATATTGCACACCTGAAACTAATTTCATTCTATATGTTAACTCTAGTGGAATCAAAATAAATAAAATACAACAAAAAGAAGAACTTAAAAAAATTAAAATAAAATAAAGGGTATATGGAAAAGCAAAGGGCCAAGAGCCACCAAAACATTCTGAAAGAAGAAGAAAATGGAAGGATACACTCTACCATCTATAAAGACTAGGTGTAAACAAAAAGTCATAAGGGGAGTGTAATTTTGGCATAAGGATAAACTAGGAAATCATTGGAATATAATTGAGAACCCAAAAATCAATATGCATCTGTGGCCAAAGTAGCGATGGAGTAGCTGTAGTAAAAATACCATTTTCATGAACGGTGCTGGGATTATTAGGTACAAATATTTAAAAAATGAAGTCAGACTTCTACAGCACACCATATACAATAAGTAATCCTTAGTTGATCACAAAACTAAAAGTGAAAAGTGAAACTATAAAGCTTTCAGAAGATAATATAGGAAAACACCTCAATATCCTTGGGATAGAATACATTTTTGGCCAAAAAAAACCCACAAATCGTAATGAAAAAAGAGTTAGCTTCTGTGCAACAAAAAGATGCCATAAATAAAATGGAAAGAGAAGTCACAGAAATAAAGGTATTAACAGCATAGAGCTCTGACAAAGGACTCTTATTCAGTAGTGGGCTGAATGAGCACTTTGTGGTTGATACAGGGCTGTCATCTGTAAGGTAGGGATGCCATAGTTAAAAGAGCAGAGTGCACATAAATACAGAGAAAAAACTGGTGGTTGCTAGAGGGAAGGGGGTGGAGGGATGGGCAAAGTGGGTGAGGAGAGTGGAAGGTACAGGTTCCAGTTATGGAATAAGTAAGTCACGGGATAAAAGGCATAGCATAGCATAAGGCACACAGGCAATGGTATCATGATAGCGTTGTATGGTAACAGGTGGTAGTTACACTTGTGGTGGTCATAGCATGACCTGAGAGTCATGGAATCACCATGTTGAATGCCTGAAACTAACGTAACATTGTGTGTCAACTATATTTTAGTAAAAAAAAAAATTTCATAAGAGGGGTGCCTGGGTGGCTCAGTCCGTTAAGTGTCCAACTTTGGCTCAGGTCATGATGTCTTAGTTCCTGAGCTGGAGCCCCACGTCGGGCTCTATGCTGACAGCTCAGAGCCTGGAGCCTGCTTCGGATTCTGTGTCTCCCTCTCTCTCTTCCTCCCCCACTCGTATTCTGAGTCTCTCACAAATAAATAAAGATTAATTTTTTTTAATTTCACAAGAATACCTTACAACAATCAGGAAAGAAATATAATCCAGCCTTTTGGGGGTGGTACAAATTTTTTTTTTAAATAGACAAAATGACAGCAGACCTCTGGAGAGATGTTGGCTGAGTTACAATTAAAATGTTATATTCTCTTGGGGTGCCTGGGTGGCTCAGTTGGTTGAGCGTCCGACTTCGGCTTAGGTCATGATCTCATGGTTTGTGAGTTCGAGCCCCATGTCGGGCTCTGTGCTGACAGCTTGGAGCCTGGAGCCTGCTTTGGATTCTGTGTCTCCTTCTCTCTCTGCCCCTGCCCCCACTTGTGCGCTCTCTCTCGCTCTCTCTTTCTGTCAAAAATAAATAAATGTAAAAAAATTATTTTTTAATATCATATTCTCCTACTGCTCAACTTAAAACGAGACACAGATCAATAAAGTACAATAGGCACTAAAAACAGCAACAGAAAAAGAGCAGGGTGCCTTTCTATTTTGCTAAGCTATTGCATTTGCTTTGTTTCCGGTTGGCAGCCACATGGAAGCCACGTGACATAGTATTTAAGACTTCTGTTCACATTCTAACTTATATAGGGTATTATTTCTCCTTTTCACGTCTCTTTGTGTCTTCATAGGTATGTTAGAGGGCATTTGAACTCCTCTGGCCCAAACTGAAGGTCAGGTGTCATCTTCATGCTTTTTTCACGTTCCTAAGATCTTTCGTAACCTTTACCGTATGATTCCTTAACATCAGCATAGATTTGTGATTTAGGTCTATTTTCTGTCCTTCCTGTATTCCTTAAAATTATACCAATAGTCTTCCATGTTGAAATATAGTCCCACATAATATTTCTATTGGATAATTACAATTTGTTCAGATTATAGTCTAATTGGTCTACCATGACCCCATTGTGATGAATTTCAGTTTACTCCCCGTATTTCATAATGACAGAATTTCAATGAGAGACCTCTTGGATGGAATTTGCCAACTATCAGAGTTTTAGACAAATTCTCAGGAGTGAGATAAAACGAGGTCATTGTGTATGCATCATGTTATGCTTTTAAAATATATTGTAACATTTTTATTGCTACCAACAGCGTTTGAAAGTACCAATGACCTTGAAATTTTAGAACCAGAGGAAAAATATGACCTCATGATTATGACTGAGATTTAATAGTATGAGAGTGCTGCCCCAGTGTCCCTAACTCGATATGATTGTTTCCTCAAAATAAGTTTTTCTTTTCGTCTTCTCTTTCTCGACTTGGAGAGTGGCACAGCTGAACAGTTCAGGCATCTGAATCGACTCCTACCTTAATCTAATTCTTCACATATGATTCCACAAGTGATTCTGTCAGCTTTGCTCTCAGAATTCTCTAACAGCCATCCCCTTCTTTCATTCCCAGTGTTGCCTGCCTATCAACTGAACAGAGGTGACAGTAACCTACCTGCCCTCCAGAATTTCAGGCTCTTCTTTGCTCTGCATCTCATGGGGTATCCTGCGTCACAGATATGGCCAAGCTATTCCACAACCTAGAACCTCCAATGGTTCTCACTGTCTGCAACCCAGAGCCGGTCCCTAGCATGTCAGCTAGAACCCTTATCACCTGTGGTCACCCAGGCTAATTAGCCATTCCCCTAAAATGACTTTATTACAGACTACCCACCACCTCTGTGATTGGGCCCAACCTCTACTGGATGTTCAGCATTTCTTGGCGAGAATTATGTCTTGAGCATATGTGAATGCCCTCAGCCCGCCATCACCACCCCTCTGCCCAGCACAAGACCTCATGCTCTTGGAAGATGCTCAGAAACAAACTAAAATAGAGAGACCTGAATTGACTTGAGCTCAGCTGCACTGATGGATGAATGATTGTTACTCAGAGCATAGTGAATGATCAGCAAGTAAAGATGGAGACAGTTTGTGCTGGTATAGAGGTCTGCTCATGACCTGAGCCCACCTGAGATTTAATAGGAGCACTTAGATAAGGATGATAGTCATATTCCTTATGTACGCTGAAAACACAAACCAGAACCGTAGCTAATGTGCTAGAAAAATTAATTGGAATTGAAGATCAATTTGCTAGGCCTAATCAGAAATACAGGGTCCAAAACAACAGCAAATTCTGCTGTTTCTATCTTCACACTATTTGGAGAGTTTGATTACCTTTCAACATCTTCACTGCCACTACAGAGGCTCAAGCCTCATCTCTCACTTGGACTATGGCAGTGGACTCGTGACTGGTCCCTCCCCTTCTTCCTGCTCGCTCGAAGCTCTCCTCAAGGCCCAGTCTGAGTGCAAGGATAGAAACGCGAGCCACACCCCGACCCTCTTCTTGTCTACGCTCTCTCACGCCTTTCCATTACAGTTAGTAAAAATAAGCCTTTTTTATGATCAGCCAGAATCTCAGGATGTGATTCCTGTAACGCCTTGAACCCCATCTCCTACTACCCTAACCCTCATTCACTCTGTTCCAGTGATATTGTCCCGTTTCCTGAACAATCAACCATGTTCCTACCTCAGACCCTCTGATACTTACTATACCTTCTGCCTGGAATATTCTCCCACATGATACCCACGTGGCTACCATGCAGACTTCCAGCTCCTCCAACTCCACATTTATTTTTTTTTTTTTAATTTTTTTTCAACGTTTTTTATTTATTTTTGGGACAGAGAGAGACAGAGCATGAACGGGGGAGGGGCAGAGAGAGAGGGAGACACAGAATCGGAAGCAGGCTCCAGGCTCGGAGCCATCAGCCCAGAGCCTGACACGGGGCTCGAACTCACGGACCGCGAGATCGTGACCTGGCTGAAGTCGGACGCTCAACCGACTGCGCCACCCAGGCGCCCCTCAACTCCACATTTAATAACTCTTTTCCCTCCTTTACTTTGGTGCTTCAACTCTTAGTAGGGTCGAGCACATTATATATTTTACTCTTACTCATTGTCTCACCCAGTAGAGTATGAGCTCCATGTGGAAGCAGATTCTGGTCACTTTTTGTGAACTAATTCCCAAACCTAGGATAATGTCTGATGAATAGCAGATACACAATTATGAACTCAATTATGAATAAATAAGAAATTCCATGAGGGAAATAACAGTTTGGTTTTTGGTTCAGTATACTACTTATATGGGCAGACATGACTTAACATGGTTGAAATTTTTAAAAATGCAGCCTGAGAAAGTTAAAACAGTAGAATTTTAAGATGGAAAGTGTTATGGACTAAATGTTTCATTCCTCCCAAAATTCACATATTAGTACCCAACCACCAATGTGACCAGATTGGGAAGATAAGGCCTTTATGGAAGTAATTAAGTTTAAATGAAGTATTAAGAGTAGGGCCCTGATCCAATTGGACAAGTGTCCTTATAAGAAGAGACACGAGAGAATTCACTTTCCCCACATCAAGATGGCAACCACCTGTTGTTAGCTAGCAAAGGAGCTCTCATCAGGAACTGAATCCATGGGCACCTTGATCTTGGACTTTCCAGCCTCCAGAACTTGGAGAAATACTTGTCTGTTATTTAGGTTACCCGGTCTGTGGTATTTTTGTTATGGCAGCCCAAGTGGACTAAGATAGAAATGTACCTTAAAAAATCATCAAACTTAGGGGCACCTGGGTGGTTCAATTATGATCTCAACACAGGTCTTGATCTCAGGGTCATGAGTTCTGATCCCACGTTGGGCTCTACACTGGGTGTGAAGCCTAATTTAAAAAAAAAATTATTGAACTTTATTTCCTTACTTGATAGATAAGAAAATTGAAGGCAGAACAGCTAGGTGACTTTCCAAAGGTCACCAAGTCAGTATATAGCAGATTTAAACTCAGTACCCAGGCTGGAGCTCAGTGCTTTCTTCACTTGCTGTGCTGACCCTTCTAATCTATGTAATATATAATTAGTATAGGGCAGGGGTTCCCAAACCTTATTCTCAGGGAACTCTGTTCTTCCAAAGACTGTACCAAGAGCTCTGCCATTAAAATTTAATGATGGTGGGATCTTTTCACAATATCTTAAGGGGTGAGCAGGTATTTAATTGATTTTTCCCCCAAATGTTATGTGTTTTGCCAATAAATATTTCTCAGCCCTATAAAAAGATATGAAAGGGGGAAAAACACAAATACTGCTGGAAAATCTCTGAACCATAATTCTCTAAAAGTAATTTTTCCCCTGGGAGATGTGGAAGGCTGGATACATTTAATATGGGCGTATTTCCTGCCAGCACAATTGATCCCGGTTCAAAAGACAGAATGAATGCTACTCAGAATTTCACTATATTCCAGAAAGAGTCCCATGACTTCTCAGAGTTCTGCTTCCTAGACACTTTTAAAAGGCACGGATATAACAGCATGACACAGCCACTCAAAAAGCTATTATGGGTTGAGGCTGAATCAATAGAAGAGAAGTGTTCCAATCGAAGAGACCCCAGTCCCTGTGTACTCAGTACTTTTAGAGCATATACATGGCATTATGCATGTTGCCTATCCCTCGAGCCCATATTGAAAGTGTTATTGACTAACATCCAGAGATAACATCAAAGGAATGGGGAATGGTTAGCATGGGAAGTAAAGATTTAGAGGAACATGAACCTGTTTTCTGAATTTTGAAGGCCTGACATACAGAGGAGGGAATAGATTTATTTGGTATATTGTTTCCTATGCAGAACCAAGCTCTTACACTGCAGGAAAGTAAGTTTTTGACTCAGTATAGGAAAAATTAGAGTTGTTATCCCTGGAAAATGTTCCCTAGTAAAATAATTAAAATATATTGCAAAGTACTGGTAATGTTCCAGACATCACCCCGGATTATGCAGAAGAAATCTTGTTTAGGTAGTGATTGAAGACAGATGCCCTCAAAGGGTCATTCCAGCTTGAAGATTCTGCCATTCTATGAATGCAAAAGAACTAGACCATTATTTGTCCTAGTGAGTACGTTACAGTCAAGTGCAAATGGCCGGTTCTTTCTTGTCTCATAGAGGAGACAGGGCTAGAGAGCAGAAGGGCCTTGTGGAGGAAAGGAATGTGGAGGGAAAAAAGAGTGAAGAGGACTTCTGTACTGTTCATAAGTATTGCTGTGTCATGACTATGCTTCACTTATTGGGATATATTAGAATACAGCGTGTCAAACCCAAATACAAATTTACCTCCTGTACTTTTGGGAATTTATAAAGGAAAAAAAGAGAAAAATTTTACCTCCTTTAGATCTAAACAACCATCACATTTGGAAACACATGAACCCCATGAATCTCTTTAAGGACAGCATATTATTTAAAACACTGGAGTGGAGGGGCTCCTGGATGGCTCAGTCAGTTAAGCGTCTAACTTTGGCTCAAGTTATGATCTCACAGTTTGTGAGTTCAAGCCCCACATCAGGCTCTGTGCTGACAGCTCAGAGCCTGGAGCCTGCTTCGGATTCTGTGTCTCCCTCTCTGCTCTTCCCCCGCTCATGCTGTCTCTCTCTCCTTCAAAAATAATTAAAACATTAAAAAAATTTTTTAATAAAAAACAGAACACTGGAGTGGAGATGTCTAAAGGAGAGAGAAAATAAGGTCCACTTGTCCTTTATATGGAAATGAAAGATTGTCTTTCAATGAATAATTTAGGGGGCACCTGGGTAGCTCAGTTGGTTAAGCCTTCGACTCTTGATTTCAGATCAGGTCATGATCTCACGGTTCTAGGGATCGAGCCCTGCATTGGGCTCCGTGCTGACAGTGTGGAGACTGCTTAGGATTCTCTCTCTGTCTCGTCTTTCTCTGTTCTTCTCCTGATCACTCTCTGTCTCTTTCTCTCAAAATAAGTAAACGTTTGAAAGGAAGGAAGGAAGGAAGGAAGGAAGGGTAATAGAGAATGACAAATGTTGGAAGGTTTGCCATCATAAATTCCTGAAGAGGTCCCCCTCAGCCCCACAGAATTGGCATCCCCGAGGAATGACCCTAAACAAAGGGAACCTGGGGACCTGCTTCCCAGCAACCCTACCTCCAGGGTCAAGCTCATACCCCTACCTGGGGCAGCCCTGCAGGGCAGCAGCATGTGCACTGGGCCTCTGCCCTTCATCCTCTCCAGCCCACTTCAGTGAATTCCTTTTGTTTTCAAGGTCTTTGTAAGTAACAGTCATAAAACTGACAATATAATCTATACCATGACCTTGATGACTAATAGTGGTCTAGTGTGTTTTCCCTCACAGTTAATATTTGCATGATGAGGGCCCTTATGATGTAACCTAACATGGTAGTAAGAATTTTAGGGCCACATGCATATAAACATATGCACATGTAACATATTATTTCTCATAGCAGTAGTATACATTGACATTTTATTTACTTCTTGTGGTTTTCTGTTGGTGCATCACTTTCTTCTGTATTCAGTGTCTTAAATAATACATCTTCAATCTGATGTATCTTTCAAATGTTTGTGGATCCCATCCCACATCTTTTTCTTATAGAGCTTATTTATACACAGACATTTATCTTCTTCTTCGTACCTTAATCCCTTTGGTTTATTCTTCCTTTCTTCCAGTTTACTCCTTCAGAGACCTTTCACCATTTTATGGGATTAGGTATTTTAAAGACAATTTTGAAGATAATCGAACTTCAGAAATACTTTCATCTGAGTCACGGCTGCTGCATAAAGTCCCCATTCTGTCCCCAAACTCATGCACGTATTTAGGTTTCAAAATTTTGTTACTCCCTTTTGGTTACTGTGCATTGGAAATATATATTCATTCCTTTCTCTGGCGCTTTCTAAACAGACACGAGTGGCACTGTGATATTTTTTAATACGGTAGTCACATTTTGGAAGAAAGAGAAGATAGATGATTTGTTGAAGAAATAAATGTTGAAACGCAATTTACTTTGTTGTCACCGTGTTCCATTCTTTATGTGCTTGACACACTCAGAGAATGACTTGGAGAAAATATAATTTAAAAAAAGGGAACACTGGGGCACCCGGGTGGCTCAGTCAGTTAAATGTCCGACTCTTGATTTTGGCTCGGATCACAACCTCACAGTTAGTGAGATTGAACCCCTCATTGGGCTCTGTGCTGACAGCATGGAGCCCGCTTGGGATTCTCTCTGTCCTTCTCTCTCTGTCCCTTTCCCAGTCCCACTCTCTCTCAAAGAACAAAACAAAACAAAAACCTGAGGGACCCTATAAAATGGTTGCTTGGTATTTATATTCTGGAATAATTATTTGATATTAATGTCATTCTAGGAAAGCTGGGACACATTTTCTATGGAACTAAAATGTGGAGGAAACTAATGATTGGCAACCCCCTGGTCACTGACAGAGTAGAGGTGCCTTTAGTTTCATTGGTTCACGGTGACCTGGGAGGCACCCCGGTTTCCCGATGGGAGAATTGAGCTTGGATTTGCACATGTTCTCAAAAGGGATAAATATATTATGAAATTCAAGCAGCGATTATAGTACTGTCTTTTGCAACACACGTAAGGACTTCCTCTGTGGGACAAACCTGTGGTCTGTCCCCACGGTACTGTATGGCAAGGAGAAGCCACATGTGGAAGATCCAGTTATGCACAATCGTTGCAGAGACTTCAAGATATGCCCCCCAAGCATTTTGGGTCATTAAAGAACCAAGTCAGATATTCAGTCACATTTCTTAAAACTTCACATGTCTGTGGGTCGTACGACCTTTTATGATCAAAACAGAAGCTGTTCGCAAAAATAGCTTAAAAAAGGCTGGGAGAATTACCAAAATTATTCTTTTCCTGCTATGACATTAGCGTGCAACCATTTTTTTCTTGTAAATAATGCAACCGTTTCAGAGAGGATGCACCCTCCAGATAACAGTGAATAAAAAATTCAGTGAAAGAAAGTAAGCTTATAGCTGCTATAATTTTCCAGAACTATTATGTGTCTTCTGCAGCTGGTTTTGTTGGTGCTACTAAGCACATTCTCCTGGGCCCATCCCCTTGGTGTTACGCGCATCAACTAAGAATTGAAGGAAAGGGTAGAGACTGAAAGTAAATATAGGGGCGCCTGGGTGGCGCAGTCAGTTAAGCGTCCGACTTCAGCCAGGTCACGATCTTGCGGTCCGTGAGTTCGAGCCCCGCGTCGGGCTCTGGGCTGATGGCTCGGAGCCTGGAGCCTGTTTCCGATTCTGTGTCTCCCTCTCTCTCTGCCCCTCCCCCGTTCATGCTCTGTCTCTCTCTGTCCCAAAAATAAAATAAAAAACGTTGAAAAAAAAATTTAAATAAGTATAAGAGGTTGACAAAGATTAATACCGCGTGCATGTCATACGTGACAGACCAATGGGAAGTTTCATGTTGGTTATATACATGCTTACAAAGTTGGATATATAAGTAAAGGAGAAACATGGAGTAAGAGGGAAAAAAAATCTCTATCTTGGTGAGTGAAAGGGCTAAAACAAACAATAATCCTTTACACTTTGTCTGGTGGTTTGTAGTTTATGTTAGAATAGCGTAGCTTCGTTTCTTCAAGTGTTCTTTGATAGCGATCCCCAAATGTGGAAAGACACATGCTCTGATCTGTTACATGAGTGGACCAGGATTTCTAGCCATGTTTTCTGACCCCCAAGGCCTGTATTTAAATTTTTATAACATTGTTTGAAACTCCCAGACTCGGGGAAGTTGACGTATTTAATTGAAAGTAGTCTGGGAACCCTTTGGCAGAGTAGCAAACGTTGTGACAGAGCGATGGGTTTTGAAATATCTGTGGGCCTGCCTTAAAACTCGCTCTCTCCTTGGCGGTCCTCAGAAATTCACCAAAAGTCTGCCTTCTTCAACTGCTTTCCTTACATGGGAATTTTTAAAAGTGAACAGAAAAGCATCACACTTGACTTCTGAGAAATTGTAGGGGGCCTCGAAAACACAATGTATTCCCCTTCAGCAGCTACACATCTCGCGCGAATGCAGTGTGAGACTACATAGGGAGATATTCGGTGTAGTTATTTCTCCTATTTCCTGATGCCACAAAATCATTTTTCCACATACCTTGCGTACCTGCTGCAAATGATTTTCAGGGGGTCTTCTGGCATGTGCAATTATTTATCATCAAATATTTGTAAATGAAAGTGCTGGGGATGAGACAGAATATAGACAGTGAATCTTAAAGCTGCTTTGAATGACAGGCACAGAGGCAACACGGACATTTCCAAAGGAGCAGAATGTCAGTCTGCAAAATTGCCTGTCCTAGCTTGATGTAGGTCCTCACCGCTCAGAGATGAAGAAGAAAATCATTTGCAAGGCATCCTAATAGAATCGGCAGCAGCTGTTTCCCTGTATGGAATTAATTAATTAAGATATGCATACGTGCTTTTTTTTTAAAAAAAAAAAAAGCAACAGAAATGATTTAAAGATTTACACGTTTAGGGAAAAAACTTTTAAGACTTCTATCAGAGTATTTCTGACATCCGTATTTAAACCTCTACAGATTTACATCTCACCCCTGAAAACCCAAGTACAGTCTACTTTGGAAATAAAGCTTCCTATCTCCTGGTCCTTAAGAGTAATGACTGGCTTTAGTTTGAATTCCTGAATGGTGCCCAGGCAATAAGAAGTAAGATGCATGAAAATACTTTCAGGGCTCCTGTCAGCCCGCGAATGACTCAGGTCGAACGTGTGTCAGTTGTCTTAGACAACACCAGTCCAAGTTCATCGCAGATGCCCGTTTGATCCTTCACTTTGCTCTTCTCCCAGCAAACTCACAGGCTTTCCAAGGCCAGCTCATGGAATAGAAGTGTACGGGGTGGGATCTGCTAGATAATAAAGCTTCGGGGCGTGTATCTCAGGATGTAGGTTTTGGTTTTGGTTCTTTGTAAATGTTTTATTCATTTTCGAGAGAGAGAGAGAGAGAGATCAGGAATGTGAGCAGGGGAGGGGCAGAGAGAGAGGGAGACAGAGGATCCTAAGCAGGGTATGTGCATCACAGCCGAGAACCCGATGCAGGGCTCGAGCCCACAAACCACGAGGTCATGACCTGAGTCGAAGTCAGACCCTTAACCAACTGAGCCACCCAAGTGCCCCTGGTTTTGAGTGTGAAAGGCTCAGTCTGGGACAGGGAATACCATTTAATGAGTGTCTATAATTTTCCAGGTACTGTAGAAGGAGGTAATAGGAAGGAAGGGAGACCCAGGGAAATCCTGTGCTCACACGATATAGCACTTTCTGGGCAAACTGTCCCTATGGCTCCGTGCATGGTTACACAACGTTCAGGACAGCAAGACCCCTGAGCTTCAGTGACTAAGTTGCTAACTTAGTCTTTTTCTCAGCAAGGTAGCAAAGCGAAAATAATGAAAAATGCCTATTTTTATATTTCTGGGGGACAGTGCTAAAATGTTCTTTCTTTGGATCATTTTCCAAATGTTAGGGGAGCTCTTTAGGTTGTCTCCACAAATGGTGACATTTAATTTACTTCAGATAATTGAGTTATTACTGATAGACTGTTGTTATTAAAAGTCAAACTGGACACCGAGCGTCTGGGCTCAGGTCTCGGATCTGTCACTTTTGCTTGTGGCAACAGTAAGCAAGTCACTTAACTTCTCTGGGCCCATCTTGTTCACCCTTCAGAGGAAGAGATTGGACTTCCAGCTGTTCCAGTGGCAGTGAACGTGGCCCAGGTACAGGCAGTCCTGGTGGGGTTTGGGTGAACCCCAGGAAGGGTGACCTTTGGAGAACATGAAGTTACTTGTCTCCACACTCCCCGGTGATGACAGTGCCCTGAAGAAGGACCCCCTGTAATGTCTCCAAGTCCCATCCTTAATGAAGGGCTTTGGAGAGAAGGAACTACCAGAATAATGGATCCATGTGTGCATTCCTCAGAATCAGATCAGATTTGAGATTAAATCACAAGAAAAGAGGACCCTTAGAATCTTTAGATTCAATGCAGCCTTGTATGTACCGGATACAATCTCCATCAAGTTTGAATGACTATGAATTATAATCCCTAACTGAGGCCAAAGGGTTGATTCTGTATCAGTGTATGTCCAACACCTCATTGGAAGAGTATGGACATCTGTCTCCCCATGACAGTGGATTTGAAAGGAAAATATAACAGAAAATTTGAAAATAAATGAAAAGAGTTTGGGTTCAGCGGGGTCTAATATATGTCTAGGTTCAAATATTTTTGCAAGGGCAAGACGATGCAGGAACAAAACAAGGGTGTCTCTTGATCATTTCTCAGTGTGTACGAATATCAAATCATTATGTTTTACACGGGAAACTGATACATGATATGTCAATCACAGGTCGCCAAATAAATAGATTTTTTAAAAAATAATTTTAAAATAAATTCAATTAAATTTTAGGAGTCTCTAACTCAATATTTGAAAAGTATCTCTTGCAGCCAAAGTATTCTATATATATATATTTTGCCTGACATCACATTCTCTTCGAATCCTACCCACTGCCCTACCGACCCACTTGAATCTCTCCTCTGCTCTTCTGGGTGCCTCCTATACGTCTGTTGTGTAGTAACTATGTATGTGGCAGCTTTCTCTGGTTTTCATTTAAACAATGCTTAGGATGTAATAAAGAAAATACTACATAATGTTGGAAATTAATACTGAAACCTAAATATGTCCGTGTTGTATTTTTTGGCAGTTTGGGATTGTGAGAACTTGTACTTAGAAGGAACATCTTCTGGGACACGTGGGTGGCTCAGTCGGTTAAGCGTTCAACTTCAGCTCAGTTCATCATCTCGCGGTTCCTGGGTTCCAGCCCCACATTAGGCTATGTGCTGACAGCTCAGAGCCTAGAGCCTGCTTCGGATTCTGTGTCTCCTTTTTTCTCCCTGCCCCTCCCCTGCTCACTCTCTCTCTCTATCTCTCTCAAAAACAAATGAACATTACTGTTTTTTAAAAAAAAAAGGAAACAACATCTTCTTTATCTCTAAATATCCAAGGTATGTTCACTGCCAGCTACAGTGAAAGCCACCCTGACATTTGCAAAATAAATACATGAAGCAAGCATTTGTCAAAAGAAAGAACTTAGTTTTTATCTAAACTATCCTTAGGGTATAATCAAGAAAAGAATGCGTAAAGTTATAAATTAATACTGACATCTAAATTATACCCTTACTCTCTCTCTCTCTCTCTCTCTATATATATATATACACATATATATATATATATGTGTGTGTGTATATATACACACACACACACATATATGTATGTATATGATATATAAAACATATAATATAAAATATACAACATATAAAATACTATATATATTTCTAAGCAAGTATATATATATATACACACACATATATATGTATGTATATGATATATAAAACATATATATAATATAAAATATACAATATATAAAATACTATATATATTTCTAAGCAAGTTGGCTCTTGTGGGACCATGTAATTAGGAGTGAGGTCCTGCAACTATACTTTAACTCCTTCTTCTTCAAATTATAAGTTTTCCAGGTAATTTAGTTGCTGTTGTTTCTTGTGCGTCTAATTTGTTCATCGTTTATGAATGTCCAGGCATATTTTTTGTAAGATTTTCATTTAAGAATAATTTTTTCATAGAAATGTAAAAGATTTACCATGACCAGAGCCTCAGATGAAATAGTAAAGTCAAAATCCTTTTTAGCACTTGTATTCATTTCCTGAGTGGCTTCAACGACAGAGACTTATTGGCTCGTGGCTCTGGAGGCTGGAAGTCTGAAGTCGAGGCGTGGACGGGGTTAGTGCCTTCTGAGGCCACGAGCGAGAATGTTCCAGGCCTCTTGCCTGGCTTTGGGTGGTGTCCTGGCAACCTTTAGCATTTCTTTTTCTTTTTTTTTTAATATATATTTATTTTTGAGAGAGACAGTGCAAGCAGAGAGGGGCAGAGAAAAGGGGGGCAGAGGATCAGAAGCAGGCTCTGTGCTGACAGCAGACGGCCCTCTGTGGCGCTCAGACTCCCAAGTCGTGAAATCATGACCTGAGCCGAAGGCGGACGCTTAACCAACTGAGCTACCCAGGCTCCCCTGGCATTTCTAGCTTATAGACACATCACTCTGATGCCTGCCTTCATGCCCACGTGGTCTTCTCCCTAGGGGGGTGTCTAGCTCTCTCCATACGTCCCCTTTTAATAAGGACACCACTCATATTGGATTAGGGCCCACCCTGATGACCTCATGTTAACTACAGCTGCAAAGAACCTTTTTCCAAATAAGGTCACATTCTGAGGTATTTGGGGTTAGGATTTTAACAAGTGAATTTGGGGGTGGGGGGGGCACCATTTAACCCATAACAGCGATCAGGTAACACAATAAAACTATATAAAGAGACAAAGTTAAGGTACAAAGGAAAAATTATATCCATATCAGTCTTCGAGCTGGAAATAACGGTTTAAGGTTATGACCTCTGGGTATGTCATGGGGAGAAGATGACCTTTGATTTTGCATACAAAGCAGATGATCTGGTGTCACTACTGAGTTTTGGTCATCATGTATATCTTTCTCAAGGGACTGGTATTTTACATGACCACCTATGTCACTCGTATATTGACCCATTGTCGTAGCAGATAGTCATTGAACCGCTGCAATGCCCAGCGCTGTTCTGGCCACTGCAGATACTATCGGGAGTTGAAAGAGACTCTGGCCTGGCCTGTGGAGCTTGTGGTCTAGGAGAGAGGCAGAGAAATTAATCAAATAATCCTTTTAGTAAGTGTAGACCACAACTCGGACAATGGTATAAAACAAACTAGGGGCTAGGGCTATGAGGAGGTAGAAAAGGCAACTTTAAGCCCATGGGTCTGCTAATGGGGGAGGAGTCCGTGAAACCCACCCCAAAGAGACAATGTCTGAGTTGGGATCCAGAAGATCTAAAGCTGGGATCCTAGTGAAGAGAGAAGAGGACATTTCATGCCAGAGGAAACAGGAGGTCCAGAGGCCCTGAGGCATAAGAGACTGTGTGTGTTCAAGAAGCATACAAACAAACAAACAAAAATAAACTTGAGTATGGTTGGAGTGCCAGAAGCTAGTGAGCACAGTGGGAAATGAATGAGAGAGTTTAAAGAGCCTTTATTTTAGGGGCACCCGGGTGCTCAGTCAGTTAAGCATCCGACTTTGGCTCAGGTCATGATCTCGTGGTTCATGAGTTCGAGCCCCACATTGGGCTCTGTGCTCACAGCTCGGACCCTGGAGGCTGCTGCAGATTCTGTGTCTCCCTCTCTCTCTGCCCGTCCCCTGCTCATGCTCTGGTCTCTCTCTCTCTCTCAAAAATAAATAAACAAAAAAAATTTTTTTTTTAATTTTTTTTTAAAAAGTCTATTTTAAGAGGATGGGAAACCACTGAAGGCTTTCCAGTAGACAGGTGGCAAGATCAGATTTGTATTTTTAAAAATTATGCTGACTGCAGTGTTGAGAACAGAGGAGAGCCAGGCTTAAGTTCTTGGCAGACTATTGCTGAAGTCCAGCTGAGAGGGGCCTATGGCTTGTGCTATAGCGGTCCTGGTGGGTATGGATAGATAGCTTTGGTAGGTGAGATGAGTGAGTGGTCACGGGGATTAAGGATAAGAGAATCACCCCGGATGGATGTGCATTCTTATTTACATAAACAAGAGTAAGAACCATGGCAGAAGATCAGTTTTGTGAGGGAAAACCGCGATTTCGTATTTGAAAATGCAGAGTCGGATGTGGCTCTGAGAGGCCGCAACGCAGAGAGAAAGTAGGCGATTTTGTACACCTCCATCTGGCTCTCACAAGCGAGTCTTGGCCAGAGGTACACATTCTGGGGACCTCTGGGTATAGTTCACAGAGCTCTGGGTCACCTAGGGAGAGAAAATAGCGTGAGAAGAGTCCCTGAACATCACCTTTGAGACACTCCAACATTTAGTTCCCAGGAAAAACAGCATATTTCAACAGGCAGCCTCTGGAAAGAGTAAGCCACGAGAAAATGGTGGTTCAGGACGAAGGAGTCAAATGTTGCCTAGAAGTCAGTGTGAGACGTCAGGTGTTACAGGTCAGACGGGGTGAAAACTAAAAGGACCCAGCCAACTCGGTAATGGGGATTTTACCTGGTGCCCTAAAACTTGCTACTTAGGTGGGGTAAGAGGCAAGGAAGCCAGAACAAAGTCCCCTAGAGAGGGGCCGGGGGGACGCAGAAAATGGGTACAGCGGGTATAGGCTAAGTGAACAGAGAAGCCAAGAACTCAGAGCCTTGGTAGGAGCTGGAGACACTTGAATTCCAGGTTTGGAAGAGATTGGGAGGGAGAGCATGTGATGACCATGGGAGATAGTAAGGGTATAAGGGGACAGGAAAAGATTATAAACACAAGGAGGTAAATCAGTAGAAACGAAACCGTCTTGTTAGAAGAGTGGTCTGGAGCCCAGAGAGGGGAGGTGGGAGAGGTCAAGATGGCAGCACGGAGAAGGCAGAGAGGGTGACAGGCCACAGGGCACCGGCGTGACCAGAGTCGGGGTAAGGAAGTGGCCATGGAGGGTCGGGCCTCTATGCTACCAACCAACCTGGGTCACCTGGATGGGAGAGAGGCAGTGGCCCCTGCAGGGGACGCAGCAGTGAGGGCACAGAGTGGGAGGCAGCAAAGGGGGAAGAGGGCCTCGGGGGTTTTATGGATTTCGGAAGCACAGTGGGAAGGATTTCAGGGGTCGGTGGGCAGGCAGCTGGGTCTGGGCTGGAAGAACACAGCACATGATGGCTCAGCAGAGGATGACTGCCTGGGGGCAGGGGGGGGGTGCTTTCACTTAACGCGTGGAATAATCAAACCAGGAATGCAAGGCACGCAGGCATCAGCCCTGCTGCTGGAGTGCCCAGAGAACGTGTCTCACTCAGCTGGGTGAAAATGGCCCCCAATCGCATGGCCACTCGCTGTGGCCTGGCTGATCCGGGTCAGACAGGTGCAGCTCGCAGACATGGCCAGACGAGCGACTGAAATTTCAGACGCTGTTGTAGGTCTGATTTTGGACGTGACAGTTTCGTTGGAGGAGGGTGGGCGGGGGGGGGGGGTGGGGGTGACGGTCAAATCCAAAAATTAATTCGGCACAAATAAATTCCAGAATAGTGACTTTACACCAAATGGTTAAAATAATTTATTAACAGCTTGCCTTATTCATTACTTTGAGCTGTTTTTGTATCATGTAGCTACAGCCTAGAGCTGTACTTTAACCAAAAGCTACAATATTTACTTATTCGAAGTAGTTATCAGAAATGGGGGTATAAGATGGTAATTTTTGAAGGTGCTTGAAAAATAGCAGATTTCACACACACACACACACACACACACACACACACACACAACACAGCACTGCAGAGAAAGCTAGTTACTAATATCCCATTAGTAAGACTTTTTTTCATTTTATAATAAGTAATTAGCCAACCACATTAGGCAGTAATGGGAGCTAGTAATCACTTTTTTATTAGAGAAATTAGACTGGATTCATTTTAAAACCCCATTTAATGCATATGTTGTAATGAATATGCAAAAGGTATAAGTTGCTTAAGCCAAAGGTGTAGGTTTGGGTACCTGCAATCAAACATAACGACTGGAGATAGGCTGAAAGATAGAGTTGCTTTCCTCAACTTACGGGAGAACATTGTATTTGTACAGACTGAAGGGTTGAGTTTACATCATAAGGCAGACTGAATTGGTTGTTGTTAAACTGAAAAAGAATTTTTTTTTGCGGTAATATACACACAACATAAAATTTACCGTTCAAACCAATTTTAAGTGTATAGTTCAGGAGCATTAAGTCCATTCGCGTTGTGCAGACACTACCCTCTATCTCCAAAAGTTTTTCATCTCCCCCAGCTGAAACTTTGTACCCACCAGTTAACTCCCCATTCTCTCCTACCCCCAATCCCTGGCAACCACAGTTCTCTTTTCTAAGGCAGACCATTTTCTATGTTTTAAGAGAGTAGCCAAAAAGGATGCATTTCATTTTCATAATACTTCGCCACCGGGAGCGGCGAGAGAAAGTTCTGTGTCTCCAGTTATATGTGCAGTATCTTGGGTCCCTTAAACTGTTTGTTGCGTATTTAGGAAACCTACAAATCAGGCTAGAGTTTCAAACATCTGCTTGAGTGGATTCCTTTCAACTGTGCAATTTGACAAATCATAAGCCGTCTTAGTTAATTTCTGCCTTCTTCTGAAGATGTTAATAAAAGAGGCAACCTTTCATAGGAAAGAACGTATCTAACTTCACCTTCTACGCAACTCGACAATTGTCACATCGCCCTTTTAAGCCATAGGAGGATTAAGGATTGGTGCTTACTACTTACTTTCCAGATTAGCTAACAAATGCATCGTGAATTTAAGAGACTTGATCAAGACTCCACACCCAGACCATGCATCTTCGATGCTTATGGTCTTTGCTGCTAAGAGTCACGATGTGAAGATCTTCTCTGTGAATTGCATTATAGGTGATCTCTTCATTTCCAGGGCTTTGAATGCCATCTATATGCTAATGCCTTCCAAATTGCAATCACTCACACCACCCTCTGCCCTGAGCTCGAAACTTACATATCCAACTTGCTATTAACATCTCCCTTCATGGCTCTCATTGAGCCTCATGAATCATGCAGTAGGATGTATTTTAAAGTTAAAAATGAGGTCCTGTCACTGCCATCCTTATGACCTACCTTCTCACCAGATCCGGACCACTCGCAGCTCTCCTTTCCACTAGTGCAAGCTCCCTTGGCCGATCCTTCTGAGTCTTCACTGACCTTTCCACTGACCACACGGTAGGGTGTTACATATTCTGAAATACACATCCAGTCACTCCCTTGTTCTGAGTCTCTGCTGGCTTGCCATCACGCTTAGGATGACCCTGCCCACAGCATCAGCAGCCCCCTGTGCAGTCCAGCCCTCACCCGCCCCTCTGCCCGTGGCTTACTCTGTGTTGCCCACTTCTTCGGCCACACGGGGGAATCCACCTACAGTCTCGAAGCCCTTACCTCCGCCTGGGTTGCCCTTCCCCCAAACCTTCAGTTCCCATTTTTCTTCCTCATTCAGTTGCCTGCTGAAATGCTGCTTGCTCAGAGAACGCTTCCTCAACCACTTTCTGTAAAATAGCTCATGGTCTACCCCCAGCACCCCGCACCACCCTGCTCTTGCTCTCTTTCCCTCATCACGCTTGTCACTGTCTGAGATCATATTATTTGTTTGCTTTCTGTCTACCCCACTAGGACATGGCAGGAAGAGCTTGGTTTTGCTCACTAACGTATCCTTAGGACCTACATGTAAGAGTAGAGCTTAACAGGTGTTTGTTGAATGAGGGAGAATAGAATAATTCTTCCTCTGTGATCTTATTTTTAAGCTCTAAACCTTAGTTGACTCATGTCCGTGATCTAAGAAAATCTGATCGCTTGCATTACCTCCCATTTGCTCTACTCCATGCTCCCCCTCAAACTATACTAGTCATGTTATTTGCATGTTGTAATAACTAATAGTCTTTACATTCTGTTCTGTAACTTTAGCCTCAGAGTTGTTTTGACAAAAAGTTCTGCATTTGCATGAATTTGATGTCTACCAAGGTTTCTTTTTACCACATCTATCTCTTGGTTGACGTACATTTATCATTTCATCATTTTTAAAGAAATGCTCATGAGGATTAAAATCCCAGAGGTGTTGTTTGTTGGGAAATATATCCGTCTACCTGTATAGCAGTTTTTCTGGGTATGGCAGTTACTGAGCCATACCTTCTTCTCCAGAGGATTTTGCAGACCTCCTGCTATGGAGATACTACAACTAAGAGAATTGAGGCCACCTTGATTTCCTTTTCTTTTGTCTGGACACCCATAGAATTCTTTGCTATTATTTTCCAATGAATTCACTACAATATACTCAGTTTTTATCAGTTTCTGCAAGTACTCACTGGATATTTATGCTTTCTGTAGACTTAATTCTCTCTTTTAAAAATAGTTCATTTTTATTTTTTAATTAATTTATTTTTAATTTTTTTTTTATTTCAGGAGTATAATTTAGCGATTCATCACTTACCTATAACACCCAGTGCTCCTCCCAACAGGTGCCCTCCTTAATGCCCATCACCCATATAGCCCATCCCCCCACCCATTCCCCTCCAGCAACCCTCACTTTGTTCTCTGTCTTTAAGAGTCTCCATGGGGGTGCCCAGGTGGCTCAGTCGGTTGAGCATCCGACTTCAGTTCAGGACATGATCTCACAGTTTGTGGGTCCGAGCCCCGCGTCAGGCTCTGTGCTGACAGCTTAGAACCTGGAGCCTGCTTTGCATTCTGAGTCTCCCTCTCCCTCTGCCCCATCCCCACTCATGCTCTGTCTCTCTCTGTCTTAAAAATAAATAAAACATTTTTAAAAAATTTAAAAAAAAAGAATCTCTATGGTTTGCCTCCCTCTCTCTTTGTATCTAATTTTCTTATTATATCATGAATCTTTAAAGATGTCATCTGTGATTTCCAGTTACATTTTTTATCTTATTATTACTCTTCCTTTACTAGTATTAATCAACATTTGTCCTTTTCCATTTTATTTTGTTCATTTTTCTCAAGTTAGTCCTAGATGCTTCTGATTAATTTTCAGTAAAGCCTATTTTTTTGTGAACTGATTTTTATGGGACTTTCATTTTTGTGATGATTTTATTTTTTCCTTCCGTTTCTTTCCATTACTTTTCCCAAGATCTATAAGCTCACTTTTCAGCTACTTCTGTTGTTTTACTGCCTCTTTCCAGAGTACTTACATCCTTCTGTCCCTTTGGGGGCTCTTGTTATTTAGAGGACATATGGTTGCACGTTTACTGCCTTGTATAGTAATTTTTTTAATGTTTGTTTATTTTTGAGAGAGAGAGAGTGGGGGATGGTTAGAGTGGGAGGGAGACAGAGGATCCGAAGTAGACTCTGCACCAACAGCAGAGAGCCCCATGATGGGGCTCGACCTCGATCGTGACCTGAGCTCCTCACTGCATACGAAACTCTTCCTGCTCCAGCTGTTTGCACAAAGAGAGCATAGAGAAGGAACAAAGGTAATAACTCAGGACAACACGCTTCGCAGTTTGTCCCGATGTCCTCGATGTCTTCTCGTGTCTCAGTCCCAGGGAATGAATCTGCTCAGGGCTAGCTGCGTGGGATATGCAGTATGAATTCTCGCGTAGTGACTGAGCTACACATTCAGCACAAAAGAGGTCATTTCAGGAAAGCGGGTCATACACACGCACTCCTCCACTTGGCCACGTGGACGGTCTGGCTCCAGAATATCTGTCATGGCTCTTACTTCCTCCTTCAGCCTTCCATTCCTAGCCACTCTGAGTTGCCACACTGGGCACAGGGAAGCTTGGTCCTCAGACCATGAAGCTGGACCTTGTTGTTCCAAACTGGATTTTTCTGTTTTGTTTTGTTTTTTTCCTCTTCAGATGCCGCCTAATTAGAAGGATTCTTTGCTCTGCCAGCCCTGCCCACATTCTGCAGGGACCACAGTCCTCTCCCTCTGCCCCTCACCTGCCTGCACCACTCACAGTCGTTTTCTTCATATGTCCTGATATGTTCTTCAGGAATTTCCAAATTTTATTAAAAACAGAGTTTCTTTTTTTTTTTTGTAATAACAGCCTTATTGGAGATATAATTCACATAGTACCTAACGTGTTTTAAATTGTCTCATTTGATGATTTTTAATATATTCATACAGCTGTGTAATCACCACCACAGTCAATTTTAGAACATTTTCATCAACCCCAAAGGAAGCCCCACACGCTTTAGTGAATGTTCCCCATTCCCCCCAACTCAGCCCTAAGCACCCACTCACCTACTTTCTGTCCCTGTGGACATGTGTATCCTGGACATTGCAGAGAAGCAGAATCATACAATGTGTGGCCTTTTGGGTCTGGCTTTTTTTTACTAAGCAGATTGTTTTCAAAGTCACGCACACTGTAATGTGTCAAAACTTCCTTCTTATTGCTGAATTATATATCATTCTATGACTATGCTGCAGTTAATTTAGTTCATCAGTTGATGGACCGTTGGTCTGTTTTCACTGTTGAGCTGTTATGAATAAAGTTGCTATGAACAGTTGTGTATGAGTGTTTCTGTGGACACGTGTTTTCAGTTTTCGTGGGTCTAACAGGTCAAATTGCAGAGTC
Organism: Panthera tigris; assembly: GCF_018350195.1. Classification (NCBI taxonomy): domain Eukaryota; kingdom Metazoa; phylum Chordata; class Mammalia; order Carnivora; family Felidae; genus Panthera; species Panthera tigris. Next base: position 159,408,172 of record NC_056661.1, read on the forward strand.
AGATAGTCGTTCTGTGTCTTACATTTTGAGGAATGCCAGACTGTTTTCCAAACTGGCCACACCATCTACATCCTCATCAACATTATATGAAGTTTCCAATTTCTTCACCTCCTCGTCAACACATGTTCACGTCCTTTTTTTTTTTTTTTTGTGATCTTCCTGGTGAATATAAAGCAGTATTTATAGTTTTGATTTTCATTTCCCTAATGAAATGGTGTTGAGCATCTCTTCCCATGCTTGTGGTCCATTGACGTATCTTGTTTGAAGAAATTTCCATTCAGATCCTCAGCCCATTTTAAAAATTGGGTTATTTATCTTCTTATTATTGAGCTGTCATGAGTTCTTTATGGATCCCAAACAAAATTCCCTTACCAGATGCATGGTTTTCAAAAAACTGCCCCCCTTCTGTGGGTTCTTTTCACATTCCTAATGGGACCTTTTGGAGAACAAAAGATTATAATTTTGATGAGGTCCAGTGTATTTTCCTTGTTATTACCTGTACTTTCCATGTAATATCTCTGAAACCACTGCCTACTCCAGAGTCATGAAGATTTATGCCATGGCTTTTTCTAAAAATGTAATAGTATTAGCTGTTATATTTACGTCTTTGATCAATTTGAATTCATTTTTATATATCCTGTAAGGTCGGAGTCCAACTTTATATATTCTGCGTATAGATATCCGTTTGTCCCAGGTCCATTTGCTGAAAAGACATTCTTCCCCCGATTAAATTGTTTGGCACCCTAGTTGAACATCAGTTGACCATAAATGTACTGTGCTGTAAACCTTCGGTAAGGGTTAAATTGAAATGGCAAGAGCAGACATCCTTGTTTTATTCCTGATTTCAAGAAGAAAACAGGGGCGCCCGGGTGGCTCAGTCGGTTAAGCGGCTGACTTCGGCTCAGGTCATGATCTCGCGGTCCGTGAGTTCGAGCCCCACGTCGGGCTCTGTGCTGACAGCTCAGAGCCTGGAGCCTGTTTCGGATTCTGTGTCTCCCTCTCTCTGACCCTCCCCCGTTCATGCTCTGTCTCTCTCTGTCTCAAAAATAAATAAACGTTAAAAAAAAATTAAAAAAAAAAAAAAAAGAAGAAAACATCCAGTCTTCCACCATTAAGTATGATGTTAGCTGTGGTTATTTTCTTGCCCTTTCTCAATTTGAAGAAGTTCCTTTCTATTCTTAGTTTGTTGAGTGTTTTTATCATGAAAGGGTGCTGAATTTTGTGAAACGCTTTTCCCACATTTATTGAGAAAGCAGTGTGGTTTTCGTCCTATACTTTTGATATGATATATCAAATTCATTGAGTTTGGGATGTTAAACCAACCTTGGAAATCCATCTTATATATGGCATATGATCCTTTTTCTATTCCTGGTTGTGGTTTGCTAGTATTTTTGAAGTTTTTGCATCGAATTCTGAAGAGATATAGATCTGTGATTTTGTTTTCTTATGATGTCTTTTTCTGGTTTTGGTCTGAGGATAAGACTCACTGCATAGTTTTAGGAAGACTTTCCTCCTCTTCTGTTTTGTGGAAGATTTTGTGAAGAGTTGTTATTAGTTATTCTTTAAGCTTTTTGTAGAGTCACCAGCGAATCCATCAGAGCTTGGACCTGTCTTTGTGGGCAGTTTCTCAAAAAAAATATTAGTCCTGATTTGTTATGGGCTATTAAGATATTTTCGTTCTTTCTGTGTCAGTTTTTGGTAGTTTATGTCTTTTTAAGGATTTGCTTATTGCATCTTACTTATTTAACTAGTTGACATATAGTTGTTCACAGTATTCCCTTACAATCCTTTTTATTTCTGTAAGGTCTATAGTAATGTCCCATATTTCTTTTTTTTTTTTAATTTTTTTTTTAACGTTTATTTATTTTTGAGACAGAGAGAGACAGAGCATGAATGGGGGAGGGTCAGAGAGAGAGGGAGACACAGAATCTGAAACAGGCTCCAGGCTCTGAGCTGTCAGCACAGAGCCCGACGCGGGGCTCAAACTCACGGAGTGCAAGATCATGACCTGAGCCGAAGTCGGCTGCTCAACCGACTGAGCCACCCAGGCGCCCCTCTTTTTTTTTTAATTTTTTAAAAATGCTTATTCATTTTTGAGAGAGACACACACACACACACACACACATAGAGCACGAGCAAGGAAGGGGGAGAGGGAGAGGGAGACGCAGAACTCCAAGTAGACTCCAGGTTCCACGCTGTCAGTACAGAGCCTGATGCACCGTCCAAACTCAGGAGCTGTGAGATCATGACCTGAACTGAAGTCAGACGCTCAACCGACTGAGCCACCCAGGCGCCCCATCCACTGCTATCTTTATTACTTCCTTCCTATTCTTGCGTTGGGTTTAGTTTGCTTTTCTTTTTCAGTGTTTTCGTGGTGTATCTTTTCTGTCTGTGACTTTCAACCCATTTGTATTTTTGAATCTAAAGGATATCTCCTCCTATAGAGAGCATAAAGTTAGATCTTATTTTTCTTTTAGCCAGTCTGATAATCTCTGCCTTTTAGATTGTTTGACCCTTTCAAATTTAATGATATCACTATTATAGTTGGATTTATATCTGCCATTTTCCTTTCTGTTTTCTAAATCTCATGTCTTTTATGTTCCTCTGTGTTTCTTTAGTTTTTTCATTGCATTAAGCAAATAATTTCTGGTGTTTCTTTTTTAATTTCTAGTTTTCTTTTTTGGCTTTGTTTGATTTCAGGGGTGAAGGAGAAGCAGAGGTCCTTACGCTCCCATTGTAAACCATGACTTCTCTATTTTGGCTCTGTATTTCATATACTGTGCAACCACCCATGGTAGATATGTGTGCTTCATCACAAATCCTTCCCTCCTGGACACCTTTCCAGCTTGGTTCAGTGACTGAGTCAGAGGATGCTAGTAAGGAAACCTGGACTCTTGTCATAGCTATTAGTAACAAGTTATATGCTCATAGGACAGTATCTCTCTTGGAGTGATTTTCTTAAGTGTAAAATGAGGGAGTTGCATTAGATTTTATTTAGTATTCCTTTTTGGTACCAGTATATTAAAATTCTAGGAAATGATTGTGTGACCCTAAATACATAGACACATGAACCAGGTAGAGTCAGAACCTTTGCCTCTTGGAGTAGACAGTCTATAGCTGAAGCAACTTGGGACATAAGATTTAACTAGATCTACACCATTGTAAAATGATTATTTGTTTCACACCATTGGCCAGCATCCCCCAGACTATCCCCTTATGTGTGAATGACCATGATATAGGAATGGGAAGAAATACAGACTTTGAAATGATTTCTAAGATAACCCAAGATTCCTCATTGGCATGAGAGCTTTGTGTCAGCCCTATACCCATGTCCAAGTATTTTGTAAAGATATTTTGTTAGCAAATTCATTATCCATTGGTTGTCTATACTGTGCACACCTCTCAATGGTGACTTCTGTGCTATTATATACCAGGAAGACATGATCCCCACTCTAATAGGCCCCATTTTAAAGTGAAAGGAAGAATGAACGCTGAAAAGCACTTTTAATTATTAATGACAATTGAAGGGAGCTTTAGCACAAATAATTCCAAAGACACTTCTATTTGGCTTGGAATTTTAATATGATTTTTGACAGATCTATTTACCTAATTATATTTTATCTAGGATAGTATTAAAATGAGCTTCTATTCTGGAAGCACTTACCAGCAGTGTGGTAGGAGCATGGCTACAGAACATGTTGGTTACAGCAGGAAGCTGGTCCAGGATTAAAAAATGCTTTGTGAATTATCCGTAACAAGGAAAACCTTCGTGTAGATAACCAACAATCGAATATACATAAAACTACAGATGACACAAAGCAAACAAACTTCTCTATAACCGAGCACAGCTGGGCAAGGAGGCACAGAGGCGCCAAAGGGGATTCAAGGGGTGACTGGAGCCACAAGATGATTAGTCTGTAAAAGCTTCGTGCTGATGCCCTCCTGCAGCACATTTCTTTAACATCTTTGAAAATGTTCCTGGTCCAGCTGTTTCATGGAACAAAGTAGACTTTTATGACCTCTCTTTGTTAGTCTCGTTCATTCTTTTCCTACCATGAATAAAGAGTGGATCCCAGATGACTGAGTGTTCTAGTTGCTTACCGATCAAAATCATGGAAATATTTTCAATAAGTTAAGGGATTCAAGACTCCAGAAATATCTTGACATTTATATTTCCAGGCTTCTCTGCCCACTGAGTGTCAGTCCCACCCTGATCCGTGTAGTTACTTGCTATGACGTTGCAAATCCTATCCTATTTACAATTCTAGTTGGAGGAGTACTGATTGCACCCCCATAATTACTTTAGCAAGAATTTATCTCCGTGAGACACCTATACTTATGCAGGATTATATTATATTATATTATATTATATTATATTATATTATACATGTAATCTTTTGATCACATATTGTGTTGTATTCGTCTTTAGTCCTTTGGAGCAATTTCTCAATTTACCTTCCTATTTTATGAAGCCCTGTTCAGTTTAATATTTTGCATTTCAGATTCCCTTAAAGCCAACCAAATATGTTCTTACTGACCAACAATGAATAGGGTATTTAACAAATCTGATATTTGATTTAACACATATACACAGTCAAAACATACGTTAGCCTTTCCATTTTTAAACTGCTTGAAACATTAAAAGAAAAATTTTAAAACAGGGCTCAGTCGGTTGAGCGTCTGACTTCAGCTCAGGTCATGATCTCGCGGTCCGTGAGTTCGAGCCCCACATCGGGCTCTGTGCTGACAGCTCGGAGCCTGGAGCCCGCTTCAGATTCTGTGTCTTCCTCTCTCTCTGCCCCTCCCCCACTCACACTCTGTCTCTCTTAAAAATAAATAAACATTAAAAATAAATTTTAACTGCTTGATGACCACTATCCTGTGACAGCATTCCCCAAAATATGTTCCACAGGATGCTATTTAACAGATACTTTGTCAAAATAAGTTTAGGAAACATTAAGTAAAACAAAGTTGAACAGGTTTGATTATTTTAGTACTTCTCAGGGATCTGGGTAGGCTAATGTAACTTATGAATCTCCAGGAAAGGAATATAAAGCAATCCCATGACAGTTTTCACTGAGCATCTAGTATGCCCAGTATTCCGAGAAATACCCTTTGAGTGATGTCCTAACATAAATTTGTAAAGGGGAAGAGATAAATATTTGGGCTGTGAGACTAGATCTTGTCTACTACTCCTCAGGTAGTACAAAAACTCCTCATCAAAATTTTAACATTGAACAAATAGATTAGGAATTTCAATACAAGCTGAAGAATATGATAATAACACAAAGCAGCTCTTTAAGTCTTGGGTGCCTATAATTATCCTTCATATAGCATTGTGCCAGTACTCTAACATAGTGTAAGCCCTGAGAGGTTTGGTTTTTTTTTCTTTTTTGTAATGCAAGGGCCTGATGTCAGCTTTGATTGCCATCAAAGAGGTTCCCACTTCAAAGAGACTATCTGGAGTAAATACATTGCCAGCCACATCTGCCAGGAGCAGATAAAGAGCCAGGCCACCTTCCCCCACTGAGGCTCCTTTGACTTAGAAATTTTGGCTGATTTCCATAACTGACCATTTGGGCTACTTGTCTTTTCTCTTCCCTGTGCTTTAAATTTGTGCTCTTATGTATGACATTTACCAATCAAGAGTGAAACTACAAACCCTAGGATCCCATCTTTGACCCCAATAAAAGTAGAACCCCCAGCCCGGGTGTGCACTCTCTCTACCCCCAACCTCACTGTGTGGCCCCTGGTCTGTTATGTAATTTCCAGGTCTCGTAAGTAATAAGCCTCTGTTGTTTCAAACTTCTCTGATGGCTGTTATTGAAGGGCATCTTGTAATTATAATAAGAACCCCAAGGGCCGGTCCAGCCTCAACATTTGGTTACTGAGAGGCTGAGACCATCCCAAAGCATCCAGTATATATATTTGTGTGGTATTTCTGACACTGTCCAAGAAATACAGCTATAACTTCTCTTTCTACATAGAAAATAAGGTACTAAACTAATTGTTAGTAAGTTAGTAAGATTTGTAGATAATGTATGAGGTGTTCTTTTAGACAATATTGCATACTCCTACCAACTAGATTGTTGCTAAAGTACACAAAACACTTAATTTCACAAGAGGTTTTATAAGGTCAATGATGTAAATCTGAGTAGGTTTGGTAGAAGGAGTGTGAACATTCCAGTAATATAATACTATTTCTCTTATGGGTGCCAACCAGCTGAGAAATAGATCTAAGGGTCTGGGATGGGGAATTAAATATAGTACCAATCAGCTTTAGTACTGGATCAGTTAGCATCGTTTTGCCTCTGAGGAATGGAAAATACCAGGTAAAACTGGCTTAAAAAATAAGGTCACTTATCATCTCACATAACAAGAAGTTCATAGGGAGATCTGCCCCAGGACAGGACGTCAGGGCTTCAGTCCTCCTCCTCAGTTGCTCTCCGGTTTCTCTCCTTCTCTACGTGTTGCTTCATCCCCAGGCTGGAAGTAAGAGGGCTGTGTTAGTTACAAGTGTGCTATGTAGACCTAAAAACCTCCAGAGGAAGAGGAAAGCCTCCTCTCTTACTTAGGAGGAGGCAAATTTCTCATGGAAGCTCCCACTGATTTTTCCTCACTGGCCAGAAATGGGTCTCATGCCATTCCTAAATCCTGGCAAGGGTAACGGGACAACCATGATTGGTTTAGACAAATCAGTATTCTGGAACTGAGGATAAAGTCACCTTTTCTTCAGCCACTGGGGAGGAATAGGTTTTAGGAGAAGGAAAAGGAAGAGCAGGAAATGAATACGGAGTTGTGAGCAAGAGTATCTGCTGTCTATAACCCAATAGTGGGGGTCCCCACAAAAGTATTGTCTACTTGTTTCTGTCCCTCTGTGTTGAACTCACTTGCCTTAGCAACAGGCAAAGAAAATGAAAGATGGTAAGCCTGTTGATGTTGACTCTTTCTCCTATGCCTACCACATGCAAAAGCAGCCAATGTGTAATTCCAACTTTTCCTACAAATCCGTGTGCCAGGCAGTAGGAGAGACGGAGAGATCCCAGAGTGACAAGAAGAGGAACAAGGTCATTTTGCTCTTATCTCGCTCATTATATAAGTCACTTCTCCCCAGGAAAGAATAAGCGAAAGGATGGGAAGAATGATAGATATTTACTTCCTATTTGCTTCCCAGGATGTGCTGGCAGAATTTCTTCATTAATTGGCAGAAACTCTAGAATAAAAGCCAAGGGCTTTCTTAGTAGTGAGGAAGGCAATTGGGGGAGGGGCTTTAGTTCCCGTCAACAATCTTGTAGGCATTTATTCACTTTGTAATCATTTAGTAATTCCTCATCTTCACCCTGCGGGGAGCTAAGTACTGGATGAGCACAGTACAAAAGACATGGTCCCAGCCCTAACGGGATTCCATACCTTCTGTCTCCATTGTGAAATAATGGGAAACACGAAAAAACACTCAGTATTTTAATCTGCAAAGTACTGTAGATAAAACAAGGCCAGAGATATTCTTCCTGCCCAATGAGTCCAAAAAGCCTTGACCAAATAGTAGTTTAGGATTGGGAAAGGTAGGTAGGTTGTCATTAGAATTTCAGAAAAAGGGAAGGTCCTGAATCGAGGCACAGATGCATGGGACCAGAGGTTGTGTTCAGAAAGCTTTGGGCAAACTGTGGTTCAGAGATGGTTCCCACAGTTGGATGGATCACCGAAGCAGAAAAGGGAAGTCAGGGTCAGGTTATGATGGGTTTTAACCAGCCAGTATTGTAGTTGAGGCAGAAAACTGCTTTCCTTTCTCCACCCTGATCTTTGCAGTAAAACCTTTCGGTGGAACTTATACACTATATGATGTATGCGGTAAGAAAAAATAATTAACAGGCCTTCGCCATGGGCACTTGAGGATGGGCACAGAAGAAATGGAACGCATACATTCTTCACACAACAAATATATGGCATGTGCCCAGATTAAATTAGATAATAATATAAGACCACGAGGCAATAGTGCCCTTGCTTGCGGCAATTTTTTAACTCCATTTTTGGAGCCAAAAGCACCTAATTTTCACTACCCTGCCAAGTGTCTAATTCAATCATGCTGTCATCAAATATTTATCATATGCTATGTGCTAGATAAAAATCATCATCGCTGAGGGCAGATTTGATTTGGGGAACCCTCCCAAAGTCACTTGTACCGCAGTCAGCTGAATAAGGTGGCTGATCAGAAAAAGGGATATCATTATAGACCAGAACCCTGGTGCAAGTATAAAAGGAGATTTTCTTTTCCTTGTTTGACCTGCAAACTGAAGCGTAAAATAGGAACTGTAAACTTAAGGCACTTTCAAAAGAGAAAAGTGTTTTAAGCCAAGGCAGCTTCATTGAGAAAAAAGTGTCAGGACCTTCCTGCTGAGAATGCTTTGAAGGATGTGCCTCATTTGGATGTCTAAATTTCCCTGCGCTTGTTACAGTGAGCTTCCATGTATCACAGCAACACCTCAACTCTCTGTCCCACAGCATGCGGAAGACGCAACATTGCTCAGCGGTTCAGAAGGGCTCTCAAATCACGGTGGTCTGCAGCCACCAAGAAAGGCCTTTAGAAAGCTTTGGACCCAGCATGGACCCTCACAACAAATATGGGAGAACAAAACCGCATATACAGAGTCTGGGACCTGTGGTCTGCTTAATACCATCTCAAAGACGCGTTCAAAATCAGAAGAACTAAGTGCTGTACAAAGAGTTCTCAAATATTCAGAGAGAATATTATGTATTGTTATTATATTCTATGTCCTGAGTAGATATTCATATGCAACCATATTTTTATACACATTTAACATATTTGCATGTTCCGTAGTTGCCCAGCCTTCACGACCTCCATGAAATTTATCAACCTGCCCCCAAAGGAACATATGTCAGTTACTGTTCACTTCTCCACACCATCACTCACTTCAGATAAGAAACAATAACAACTGTTTGGAAGCAGCAGCAGTATTAATAGTAGCAGTCATAAAAAAAAATTATAATAGCTTAGATAATTGAAATGAAAACCTAATCAAGAGAGAAAGGAAGTGATACCAACAGAATAATAATGAAGAAGAGAGAAACATTATGGTCGTGCTAAGTCGACAGTAAAATGACTTCAGAGGAAAAGGGCTGCAAGGCACCGTCCTTTAGCCGTTCGAGGAAGAGAGGCCAGACCAGTTCAGATGTGTTTTTACTGAGAATTCAAGAGGAAAAACACCCTGTGGGCAGGGCATGTCGGCTCCCCGCTTTCTTTAGCAAGGATTAGCCCCCACGAAATCTGCACCCAAAAAACTGGGGCCTCTTGCCCTGCGCTCAGTCTGCAGGGTGCTTCTCAGGCTAGAGGCAGATTCTGCTCTGGGCACAGATTGCATGTGCCATCCTGTTTTTATTTACAGTGATACAGCCAGCAGACTTGATATTGAAGGCGCCAAGCTCCGTGGGCCTCTCTTGCCCTTGGACCCGCTGGCGGCAAGGTCCCAGGTTGGCACAGACAGGTCCTCCGGTGAAGGGTTAGAAACCACGAGTTGCGTCCTGGGCAGAGGCGTCACTCCGTGTTTTTCAGAAAAGTCTCCTTTGTCATTGCTAACAGTCACCTAGTTGGAGATCTGCTGACCTTGGAGAGACTAATATAATTCAACTCTCCAAAGGCAGGGACAGCCTGAAACAAAGGACAGTCCTGGCTTTCCTCCGTGGCTGCCAGAGGGAGTCTCCACCTGGTTCTGGAAGGAATATGTCTCGTTTCAGTCCACTTCATCTAGCTCCCACGTCTTGGCCTGTTTTGAGGCTGTCAGCTGGAGGCCAATTACTGCCATTTAGAGAAGTGGATGTTTTAATGTGAATATTTGTCTGCAGGAATCATACGGAGATCGCCGCCTCATCTTGCAGAAACCCTGTGTTAATGCCCAGTAATCTGGCCCGGTACTTTCCCCACAACAGCGAAACGAATCAAATTCATTCCCCCTATTGCCTGGATTTAATTTCCTTGACTCATTTGCATGTCAATCTTTTTAAGTTTAAGTGAGAATATGAATTCCAGTTTTTCTGTGGCTCGTGGCAGTTTTCACGATGTTCTTAACAATATAAGATAATATTGGCTTGGGGGCAATTTTTCTGATCGCTGGGGTTTATTTCCAGCTGGTTTTAAGTGAATTCTGATCCAGTTTAGATCCAAATTGGGAATCTAGGTCTTTACCAATACCAGAAACACCCACTTAGAAATCTGCCAGACCTATAAAGGCATTCGCTAATATTTCTTAGGGACTTTTTTTTAATATAATAGTGTGTTTCCATAAATTGATAACAGATTCTCTAAGAGCCAAACTGTCCCTGGTTTCAAAAAAAAATCTGTTCATGGTAATTGGTGGTGGTGTCTCCTCGACCAGGGTGTCCCCACTAAGAAGTGTAGAGTCATACTGGAAATTCTATTCCCTACCCTGGTCCTCCTTTGGGTCAGTGAAAGATTACTCCACAGTTTGAAGTCTCATCAGATTTACTGCCCTCCAAAAACCTCCCAAAGAATTTACATCGCGTCTAGGATAAAATGTAGGGGCCCTGAGCGTGACCTCTGAAGCACTTCCCACTCTTCCTGTCTCAGCTCCTTTACCAGCACCGCCCGCACCCCCTCCCCCACCCCACACATACCCTGTGCTCTGTCCCAGCTGCCTTTTCCCCGTTCATCTATGAGCATCTCCTGTCATAAGCTGGTTGTCCTCGGCAGCACAACAGAAATCCAAGACCTGGACTTTCCTCTTGGTCACACCTCTTTCTGTGCCTGTGCTCAGGCCTCCCAAAGCTTCCCCTCAGTGGTGATGAAAAACAATCCAATGCCCTTCTTGGCTAATTAGCTGAAACTTACAGAGAATGCATTTTAAGTCTCCACTGTGCTCCCAGAGCACTTAGTCATTCTGTCCATCCATGCATCTATCTGTCAGTCAATCAAGTGCTGTGTTCCAGAAAAGTAAGTTTTGGCCTGGTGCATAATCGTATTCTAGAGATTATATTTCCTGAATAAGCATCTGTTATGTACTGAAGATCAAATTTATTGGTCTCTGTGCATAAGTAGTTGAGTTCAGTGGATAAGAGAGACCAATAAACAGATTAGAATATGATGGCGGAATATATCAGTGTTTTTAGGAACAGGAACAAGGGGCCCCTGACATCCTAGTTGTTAGTGTGGGAGTCAGAACAGTTTCTCTAAGAGTTGATTTGAGCTGTTAAATCATGAATAAGAGATACTGCTTTGGTTTCTGGAGAAGTCTTATCATACTCTCATTGATGTGCCCTTATCACTTTGCCAGTCGCATACAGAGTGCTCAGTAAGTGTTGATTCATTCTTTAGGAATTTTTATTCACTTGTCCCTTGTGGAAAGAAGAGAGAGAGAGAGAAAGAGAGGTGAGACTTTAAGAAGTGGTTATAAATAAATTCGGGCTGGACATGTCTGTGATGTTGATGGTGAATCTCTTGGGGCACCTCAGTTTTCCTCCAAGTGGGCCACCTTCCATGTAATGTCCCGTTGTCCTGGGCCTCTCCCTGTGGCCTCTCTCTGGAGGATATTCTGGACCTCCTTACAGCTTGACAACTGAGATCCATCACCAGGACTAGAGAACACGGACCCCTGGACCAGGACTGGAGTATCTGGACCCCTGATGGGACATCACTTCTGCAGCACCGTGCTGATCAAAGAAAGTGACCAGCCCACCCAGATTCAGGGAGGAGACATGGATGGATCCCATCTCTCCTGCATGTTGGGGGACAAGGAATTGCTGATGGCCACCTTTGGAGACTATCTCCTTCATTCCCACTCCTCACATCATCTCATTCTTTCCATCCTTCCCAACACTATCATGTGTATATTTGAACTTATTCAGTGAATTTGTCATAAATTAGTTGTTGTTAATGACTCTTGCCTATCCCCATCCCTACCTTCATTCTGTGATTTTCCCTGCGTCTCGGACTAATGTCTGTGCTTCCAATATTACTTCCTTGTTGGGTGGTACAATTTATGGCCATGTAAAAATGCTGCTGGAACACACCTTCTCTGTTAACAGAATTAGCAGCAACGTGCAATTCTTCGCCATCCTTCAAGACTCTGTTAAGTCTGACTTCTTCCATAAACTCTTTATTGATCCTCCTGAAAAAGATGGGATTTCTCTCTTTCTAAAATTCATAGCAATGCATTTCTGGAACTTAGAGTCTGGTTTCAATTATGGTTAGATATAGGCGTTCCTTCTCTTTCCAAAAATATAGAACACTCAGAGGCAGGTAGTAGGATCTACTCATTTTTTCATTCCCCAAAGCACCATGTCACTTTCTGTTTTCTTTATCTCGGTTGGAACTTCAGCTACAGTGTCTGTGCTCAGTTGGGCTCCTCAGCGAGCAATCTGATTTTTGCTCCATATTGTATTCTGGTACTTTGTGCTATGATTTGCGTAGAGATTGATACACAATACGGTTCTGCCAGCGAGGAAATCTACATCGCAGAGATGGACTGATTTTTTCTGAGTTCCTTGGAAAGTGTTGACCATAGGTTAGAATGCAGAGCACTTTTGCTCCCTTCTGGTCCTCGTCCAGCTCAGTCACATTTTGATTTCTGAGTCGGGATCTCAAGTTTTACCAGAAACTGCTGGCCTTGTTTTAGGTGTACATTTGTCAATGTGGCGGCCGAAGAGATGACTCATTCCAACCTGCTCCATGTTTTTAGTCAATGCATGCTTAAAAACACAATATACGTGGATGTTGGAAAATATCTTCTTTTACAGCACTGCTCTACATGGAAAATGCCAACTATTTCTAAAATCTAATTCTTTCGTTCTTCTTTTTTTTAATGTTTATTTATTTTGAGAAAGAGAACACGTGTGGAGGAGGGGCAGAGAGAGAGAGAGAGAGAGAGAGAGAGAGAGAGAGAGAGAGAATCCCAAACAGGCTCCATGCTCAGCACAAATCCTGACGCGGGGCTCGATCCCATGAAACATGAGATCATGACCTGAGCTTAAATCAGGAGTCAGACACTTAGCCAACTGAGCCACAACGCACCCCGAGTTCTTCTTAAATAAACATTATTTCACTGTAATTTTCAGAAAACCTTCAACTAGAACTTACTATAATAATATCTTTCAACACCTTGGAAGCATATTATTTTGGAAGATCACACAACTGTGGGGGTAACAAGTAAAGAGCATAGACTTGGATTTATAATCTGTATGATTTTAGGAAAGCTACTGTCTCCCTTAGTTTTAGTTTCCTGTGCTAAAAAAGCTGTAATAACATGTACCTCTTAGGTTTTATGTCGAGGATAAAATTAGATAGTATGTCAAAGAGCTTGCCAAATAAACGGCAGATTTTGTCCTGTCATGGAAATATTTTCTTAGGATGTGTCCCAGACAATCTCATGTATGTTGTAAAAAATAACGCATACATGCCGATTTAATATGGACAAGAAAATCTAATATTCATTTTTATTTTGACATTATAAAAAACAGCCTTTCCCCTTTGTGTGAATTTTAGATGAGGAAAAAATAGTATCTTAATAGAAGTCTGTATTAAAGACATGTATCTGAATAAATGTTGGAAATTATTTTGTGGAAATGTGAATGTAATCTGATGACATTTAACCGATGCTCTCCGAGCCAGCTTTTATCCTCCCCAAATGAATAAACAATAGGGACCACGCCTTCTTCCTGGCCCTGTCATCTTTCCAACTTTAGAATTAGTGGATGAAAGAGATCATTGAAATCAAAGGTCGCTTCAAGTGTTCTCTTGGTTGTTATCATTTTAAACGCAATTTTATCTCCTTGCAAGGTTAAAATATCCAGTTTTGTTTCTCACTTATTGGAAAGCAGTATGTGACTGGTTGACTACTCTACCTAAGTCAGTCTCTAACAAGAATAACAAAAGTCTCGCTGTTAATGCAAAGCGAGAACCAGGCCCCCCGCCCCACTTTGGTGGCATCATAGCTACACCAACAGAGGCCGAATAAAAGAGTCAGACCTCTCTGATGGCAGTCTTGTTTGATAGGTGCTCAGTTATGATGTCCATGCTCAGAACTGATTGATGAAGGTTCGAGAAAGGTGTGAACTCTTAGCCTCCGTGTTCTCCAGTTATCAATCTCGTGTGGACCATAGTATCTTTAAAGAATTACGGTTTCACAGTACCAACAAGTACTGGGCTTTCCAGTTGCCTCCTATCTCTGCAGTTCCTGAAAAGATAATACTTCAACAATGTTTGGCCTGTGAAAACTCACTAAAGAGAAAGTGCAATGCAGGACAGAAGTGCTGCATTGATAATAAATAATCATTACCGTATTACCGATTAAATAAGTGCATGATTATTAAATATGCTTAAACCTTTCAGAAGAGAGGAGTTTGCAATCATTGGCTGTATCCTTTGAGGTGTCCAATGTGTCTCGTTAATGATTCACTGATACACATAAATTTTGTTTTCAGTTCTTGTTCCAAATAAGTCTGATTACATTTGTAAGCGTATGTATTACGCTTATTACAGAAGATCAATATCCTTATTACAGAAGATTTTTAAAATTCTTTTTCTCACTTATTCGGCCAGTTTTATAGATGACTTATTATGCTTTATATAAGTGAACAGAGAAGGATCCCCCTTGTGGGGACTGTATTCTAACAAATGCAGTAATAAATTCTAAACCCAGGAACATAAAAACTATAACAGTAGCCAAAGAGAAGTTCGTTAGAAGGACAAAGCAAATGATGGCAGGGTCAGAGGGCAAGGGGCTGGAGACTATGGAGATCGTTGGGGGAATCAACCTCAGGGAGAAGGTGACATGAAACCCGACCTGGAAAAGATGCAAAAATTTGCCAGGTGACTGATTGGAGGAAGAGTATCCCAGGAGGGAAACAGCCTTGAGTTTTAAGGCAAGTCTGTGTCTGCAACGTTCCAGGAACTGGAACTACACACACACACACACACACACACACACACACACACACACACACATACATACATATATGTGTGTATAGGAATTTATTTTCCCAAAAATACAGTGTTGGTTTGTAAAAATAACATCTCACCAGAAAGTGATCATTAATCTTGATGTAGGAACTTATCTGTTCTATTAGGTAGAAGCACAGTTCCCCTGAGAATATTTAAATTGGAGAGTTTTTATACTAAGTATGAAAAGAAATTTGTAGTAATGAAAAAGATAAAGAATCAACACAGGGGCTGCCCCTTCCATGGAAACACATACTGCATGAGCTCAGTAAGGTAAAGGAACATCTCTTCTCATGATGCGTCAAGGTGACCTGCTGGTATAAACTAGCATATACCACATGCTGTATACCTAATACATTATATATATAAGACATGCACATACATACAAATTGTAAGTATTAAAGCACATACGCATCCTATATATTTAAAAACTTAGCATACAAGAAATTAAATTACGTTATAGGCACCTGGTCCCTACAGAGCAAGAGGAATTTAATTAAATCACAGAGTTTGGGGAAATGTTCAGTCCTCAGTTGATGGGAAAAAAAATAGATGTTTCACCATACTAATTTGGAAAAAAAAAGAATGTTCGGGTGGGCTTATAAGCTTTGAGATTTTATAGTAATAAATAATTTCACTAAAATTACCTTTCTGGATGCTGGTGTCACCTGGGGAAGTCAGAGGATCACTATTTCCTTCACCAGGGAAGGTCCAGCCCCCTAGCAAGCCAATGGGATGGTCTATGCCTGGAATCCCTGACAACTTGAAAGCCTTTTGGGGGGGAAAAATAGCCATATTTCTTTAAACTTTCATGTGTGTGTGTATATGGCAGAGAGGAAACTAATTGAAGCAGAAGGTGGCTAGAATTTTCAAATGTAATCATTAATAGCTTCACAGGTGTGCTGATAGCATCCAACAGGGTTACCTTCTGGGGCAGAAACACAGATCATTCCTGCTGTTCTTGCAAAAGGAATGAGGGGGAAATGAACACGTGTTCATGAGCCCTCCTAGCAAAGTAGGTTCTCTCTAGAAACATATGGTCCACTCCCAAACTCACCCCTTAATTTTCCATGGGCGGTCCTGTAAAATAGCAGCCCTGTGAAATCGCTCATTGAACTGGTGAAATTAAAATATTTATATTCTGCACATGCATGCATGGAGGAAGATCTCACTTCATTTGTGGCAGTTAAGCAGTCTGAAGTAATTTTCCAGCAAGCATTGGGCCATTCCATTGAGATTGAAGGAATCTGGTACAACAATGGTTCTTATTAATTCCCTGCTCTTCATTTTAAAAGAATAGTATGATTCCTTTGTGCTGTAAATTGTTTGGGCAATATGATGGTGCGATGTCTTGTGACCAGAAAGTCGACATGCTAGGAGGATAAAGTTCTCGGGAATAATAGCTAACGTTGACTGTTTGGCGCTTTTTAAATGTTCTCTGTAAGATAATTTCTATTTCTGATTCACTTTTCTTTTTGCCTTTCCCAAAAGGGATTTAAGTTAATTACATTTTCTAATGTGACTTTGATATTTCAGTCTCCCCCCCCCCCAAATCTTACAAGGAATATGCAGCTGAAATGTCATTCTGGTTCTTCTGTTTTCCTGGAAATTCTGATATTAAATATGGGTGTCACACTGGAAAATTCCACCAGAAGAAAAAGTTAAACAAGGCATAAAATTTACATTAGTAACATCTCATTAACCCATCATCTAGAAAGCTTTTGTTACATGATTTTCATCATTTATGAAATTATGTTGGTGTCTCTTCTGGTCTTTTTTGCCTATAGGACTTAACTTTGTCATGCATTTATCTCCATCAGAATGTAGTAGCAACATTTGGCATTATTCCTTCCACATTCTTCTTCTTTTTGAAAAAGGATGAAATTGGCTTAGTTTGATAATAGTCATCCCTGATTACTCTCTCTGCGGAAAACAGCTTGAGAGGCACATTATTTAATTAAAGAAAATATTCATATTGCCCTTTAAAACCTTCATTTTCTATAACCTATTGATTATGCAACCAATTAGTCTTACATGTAAAAATTGTACTGCTTTTAGCATAACACTTTTACATGCCACTGGGATAGTCATTACTGTGTAAAATGTGCACAGTTCCTAACTTTCAAACAAGAGGTATTCTGAAAGATCACGGCTAAGTCCGTGTTTCAGTTGGGGGAAAAAAATGTGCTTTGATAAAAGTAGTCCTGTAAAGGATAATTGAGTACCTTGGGTGACACCAAAAGTAAAATAGTTATAACACTTTGCTAATAATACATCTTGGGATAATACTGCCACTCATAGAAACACATCATCAAGAAAATAATCAACAAAACGATATAGCCTAAATCATAGCTCCTGACAATGTTGGGACAAGATCAAGAAGAGGCTATGGAGTCGAGAGGGGGGAGTGAGGGCAGTTCTTCTACATTGTGATAACTCAGATATTCTACGTTCAGGGAGCACTGGTGATTCATTCAGTAGAGAGTATAACGCCCTCCCACCAAGTGATATTATAGACCCAGTGTCCATAGTGATTTGGCTTTCTATTGCTACCACACCAAATCACCACAAGCTCCGTGGCTTAAAACAACCTATTTTTTTTTATTTGATAGTTCTGTGGGTGAGAGGTCTGAGTTGGCGTCTGCAGTCTCTTCATTCTGGGTCATAGGAGGCTGAAGCAAGGTGTTGACCAGCTGTACTCCTATCAGGAGGCTCTGGGAAGAATTGTGTCCATACTCATTAAGGTTGTTGGCAGGGTCCAGTTCTTTGGGGTTAGAGGACTGGGGTCCCTGTTTCCTTACTGGCTGCCAGGATGGGGCTCCCCTTACCTGCTAGAGGCCTTTCTCTGTTCTAGCATGTAGGTCTCTACATCTCAGAGCCAGCAAGCATGAAATCTATCTGAGGCTGAGTATCCTTTCACTTTTCCTTCTGCCATGTTCTTCTTCTGCCTCCAGCCAGTGAATGTTCCCTACTCCTGTGATTCGGTCAAGCCTACTGAAACAACCCAGGATAATGCCTTTAAGTCTGTAACTGTAATCACATCTGCAATGTCCCTTTTGCCACGTAAGGTAACATCATCACAGGTTCCAGAGATAACGGTGTAGGCATCTACAAAGAGCCATTATTCTGCCTGTCACAAATCCAGTATGTTTTGAATTGTTCTCCCAGAATTAAATCTATAGAGAGGTTGTGTGGTCCAAAGCACATGTCCCCAAAATGGCTGCCAGGAATCAGGGAGCAGCCCCTTCACAAAGTGATCTCCCCTCACCTTACGGGTCAGATACCCAAACTCTCCTTCAACAGTTCTTAATCTTATCGTCGCAGAGATGCACCTGATACACTCTTGTGTGCTTTCATACTCTCAGACACCAACTACTGATTTATAAACTGAGTACAATCAGGGTTGTACTCAAGGCTTCCAGTCAATCAGAAGGCAGCAGCTCTGTCTTTTGGAGATGCCAGTACACAGGTGTCCTGGGGAAGGAGGGGGACACTGATGGGTTGGTGATGGTTCCCATTCTAGCCTAATCAAATTGATCACTGCATTTATTAAAATTTTCATAGAGTCCAATAGAATGTGAAATTGATAGAATACATACATCACATAGAAAATAAGAGTAAAGGAAAGCAATTTGAGCTTGGAGTTATTCCAGAAACTCTTCATTAGGAAATTTAAGTCTTGAACTAGAACTTTAAAAATAATGGAGACTGTTAGCATATCATTTAGTTTATGCTGAGAAATGCTTTGCAACCACCCTTTGGAAATTATTAGGATACCAGTTGCTTGCTCTGAAAAAAATTGACAAGTAAAGAAAGAAAATTATTTATCCTCTCATTGAAAGAACTATATTTTTTGGTAATCTAAATGACCAATTGATGAGGAAAAACTCTTCTTTGCAGAAATATTACAGGTAGCAAATACAGAAGGAGTGATAGAATCAGAAAATCACCAGTTCAGGCAGTGGTCATCAGTGATGGAACTCATTAGCTTAAAGACTGAGAAAGAGCCAGAGAAGAGAGGGGCCAGGTTTTCCTTACGAAACAAAGTGAGAAAACAGGACCCCTTCTCCCTCCTTACGTAACATGCACCCTGCATCCTCCATCACGAGGTAGTCATGCCGGAAAGTTGAACCTGAATCTAATTAAGCTTCAGTTGATAACTTCTAGCCAAAAGGAAGTGGAGGGAGGAGAACAAGTAGTTAAATAACATAAAAGCAGAACAAAGGGAAATCTAGAATAAGGGGTATTTTATAGGACAAACGGCATAGTTTCTATGCCAAGTTAATGACACTGAAAGACTGCTGGAGATTTAAAAAAAAAGATTTAGAAGGATTTAACAGATGCAATGTTTGGGGCTTCTTTAGATGTTGATTTGAGTGTATCAGCTATGAGAAAAGACATTTCTGAGACAATTACGTTATTTTTAATTTTTTTAAGATTCATTTTTGAGAACGAGAGAGAGCGTGAGTGGGGGAGGGGTGGAGAGAGGGAGACGCAGAATCGGAAGCAGGCTCCAGGCTCTGAGCTGTGGGCCCAGCGCCTGACACGAGACTCGAACTCAGGAACTGTGAGATTATGAACTGAGCCAAAGTCTGTGGCTTAACCGGCTGAGCCAGCCAGGCGCCCCTCAAATTTTCTTTTGGACTGGACCTGAGACAACCTTGTTGTTAAGATGTAGGTGAATATGTATCTGAGATTGTGCTTTGACAGATGGCTACTGGAGTATTTAGGCCTGAGATTGCGTGCTGCAGGGATGGGCTTTAACAATCTTCAGCAAAGGAAAAACAACAAAGCAAATGTGGCCAAACCTCAATAATCATAACATGTGATTGATGCATATGTGGAGATTCGTTATACCATCTCCTTTCTCCATCCATTTGGTAGTTCTACAATTTTTCATTAAAAGTTTTTAAATCACTTATTCACACTTAATTGTGTACCTTCAATCCATTGAGTTGTATCTTAACAAACAGGAATGGTGTGATGGTGCCATTGTTCTGTAGTGGTCTGAGTGAGCATCCCCGTTTTATCAAGTACCGTTCTGTTAAATTGCTAGTCTCTTACAGGATTGGTCTCATTCCCTTGAGGCTCTGTACCTCGGGGCCGGTGTTAATTGATAAGGCTTCCTCTTTGAAATTTCCATGAATAGACATTCTTCCATCAGAAACACCTTAGTTCTGCCGACAGAATTTGTATGCATTTTTACCCTATTCCAAGATTTGCGGGAGCTGATCGCGTACTAACTAGAGAACAGGAGCGATAATTGATCGCAGTTGCTTAGCCTTGCAGGGAAGGGCAGTGATCAGTCTTAAAACAGCGACTAAATGAATCCGAAGTGATGGATGCCCAGCTAGGTCATGTCTGCTGTACCTTCTCCACGTGTCCTGAGAGAAGGCACCTGGACTGTGGGGAGACGCAGACGGCAGGATTATTTGGAAGTAGGGGGTCGGGCCACTGTCCGAAGGAATGTTTTCTTCATTTCTATAAAAACTGCTGTTCCTCCTTTACCTCTGCCTTCTTCCCTCTTGAAACTTAACAATGCAAATTCCAAGTTTGTGTATATTTTTTCTCAATGCTTAATTATAGCCCTCTCTCTTTATTAAGTTTCATTTTCCAGTCTTAAAAAAAAAGCAATTAACAAAATGGCTTAAAGGCTAAATAATTGAGAGAAAAATCTCATTTTCTTAGGAGATTCTGTCATGTTCTTATTTATAGATATAATTTCTCTTTTCAGAGAAAGGGCAGGAAGAGAAGGTAGGTTGATATTCAGATAATAGCCTTCAAGGCACATTCCATAAACGTCAAGTTGAATGGGACTCCTCTCCATTTTGGTAGCATCCAAGAGACACTGAATCCAGATTCTTGATGTCCCTGGTAGCGTTCCTCGCTCTGTTCTATGGAGCGATCTTGTTGTTTACGGGTAATTTAAGCTTTGGATGAAGCTCTGGTGAATTCGGCTTCTGGACAAAAGCAAAAGTAATTCAACTTAAAGGTCACCATAGAATGTTAATCATAGAGGTGAGAGAGGAAGGGAAGGCACAAACCTCATTAGTGACATAATGGGGAAAAAATTCAGTCTCAGATAAACGGGACCCGCTTCTGAAGCTTTGCTGTAAGCTGTAGCAGCACCAGGAAAAAAGGCTGGACTGGAAATGCAGGACTTTAGATTTTGTGTGCCTTCCTAGTGATACCATTTTCCTATCAGCTCCCCAGCAGCCCGGCCGAAGGGTTCTACTTACCAGCCCGTGCCCAATTCTCTTTATCTTCCTTTCTCCAGCCCCAACCAAGTCGTGGATTCTGTATCCCAGATCTTGAGAGCCTCATTTTTTTTTAAGTTTACTTCTTTATTTTGAGAGAGACTGAGACAGCGCAAGTGGGGGAGGGGCAGAGAGAGAGAACCCCAAGCAGGCCCCCCACTGTCAACAAGGCGCTCAACGTGAGGCTCGAACTCACGATGCCATGAGATCATGACCTGAGCTGAAACCAAGAACCGGACGCTTAACTGACTGAGCCACCCAGGCCCTGCCTTGATCCTCATTGTTAAAGGAATTCCCTTTCATGTAAATTTTTGTTATATTGTTATCATTTCATGCTTCAAAATATTTAATCTCATTATTTTTATTGAGGGGTATTTTTCACAGAAGATGCAGACTTGGAACATACAGTTGGGCAAGGTTTGACAAATGCATACACCTGTGTACTCCCCACCTTTGTCGCGATAATAGAACATTTCCGACAGCCTAAAAAGTTCTCTCGTGCCCCTTTCCTATCACTGCCTTGCAGCCCAGAGGAAACCACTGACCTGATTCTGTCAACCCAGATTCGTTTCACCTGTTTCAGAATTTCATCTATAAATAGAGCAATGCAGAATATACTCTTTGAAGGCTGACTTACTGTGTCACCGTAATATTTTCGAGTTTTGTCCATGTTCCTGAGTAGTAGTCCATTGCGTAAATATACCTCAATTTAGTGATCTCTTTTCCAGTTCGCGGGCGTTTGGGATGGCTCTAGTTTTTTTTTTTTACTATTATGAAGAATGCTGCTATGGATATTCTGGTATGAATCGTTTGATAGATCTATTTTTCTTCAATTCCACCCACACGTGGACTTGCCGAGTCATAAGGAAAGTGTGTGTTTAAATTTATGAGAAGTTGTTAAAACAGTTTTCCAAAGGGTTGGAACCAGTTTACATGTCCGCCAGCGAAGGGACATAGTTCTAATTGCTTCATCCTTACCAGTATTTGGGGTAGTCATTGTTTTAATTTTAATTATTTTATCCATTCTAGTGGGTACGTTAAATGTTCAAGTCATTTGGGTTTTTTTATTATTATTATTGAATTATATAAGTGCTCTATTCTGGATCTAAGTCCTTTGAGATATAGATCTCTCTTCATGCATAGAGAGAAGTTTTTAATTTTGAGGAAGTCCAGTTTAACATTTCTTTTGTAACTGCTGCTTTCTCAGCATTATCTAAAAAAACTCTGCCTCCCCAATGACACAATGATAGTCTCCTATGTTTTCTTCCAGAAGTTTTAGAATTTTGGCTTTCAAATTTGGGTTACTCATTCCTTTCAAATTAACTTTTACACAGTATGTGATCTAGGGATCAAAATTCATTTTTTTTCTGTAGTCATTCAGTTACAGGAACATTTGTGAAAAAACTTGAAACTTAGTTCCTTAGGCATCTTTGCTGAAGGTCAGTTGACCAGATAGCTGTGGGTTATTTCTGGACTATCCTGTCCCATTGATCTAGTTGTCTGTCCTTACTACAGTCACACTTCCTTTGTAGCTACAGTAAGCTCTTTATGTGCTAATGTGGAAATATCTCCAAAATGGACTGTTGAGTGGGAAAAGAGTGTGCAGATCAATGTAGACAGCATATTATCATTTTTCTGAAATGACAGAAAATAACATATCTTCATGTGTGTCCAAATATGCATATAAAACCTGGGAAGGATATACAAGGTATTAATAGTACTGATAAGAGTAGTTACCTATGGGGTGCCTGGGCGGCTGAGTCGGATAAGCATCTGGCTCATGGTTTCAGCTCAGGTCATGATCTCATGGCTGGGGTTTGAGCCCTGCTTTGGGCTTTCTGCTGATAGTGCAGAGCCTGCTTAGGATTCTCTCTCTCTCCCTCTCTCTCTCCCCTCCTCTCTCTCTCTCTCCCCTCCTCTCTCTCTCTCTCCCCTCCTCTCTCTCTCTCTCTCTCTCTCTCTCTCTTATTCAGCAAATATTTGGTGACTGCCTATTATGCATCAAGCAATCTTTGAACCCCCAGGAATATATAAGTGCACAAAATTGTCATGTTTCTTATGTACATTCGCATGGAGGAGAATGATAATAAATGATAAATAAAATCGATATTCACTGAAGGGGATAAGTGCTATGAATGACATAAATAGAGAGAAAGACAAGGTAAACATGAGACAGATGCTCTGGAGGACTTTCAGAGGAGATAGCTTATGAGCTGAGATCCAGTTGCCAAGAATGATCCAGAGGGGAGAAGAATGGGGGGGGGGGGACATTCTCCAAGCAGAGCAAACCGTCAACAGAGAGGCCCTGAAGGTATAAATGGCTGAGAAGACACAGGAAGTGGGCAGGCAGGTGGCAGGGCACAATGCAGGTGACACAGGCAGGCAGGGGCTAAGTCCAGCAGGACTTTATGGGAAGTGATGAGAAATTTGGATCTTATTCTAGATGCAATGGAAAGCTGTTGGAAGGAGTGCAATGATCTAATCTAACTTTTAAAAAAAAAAGTTCATTTGGTTGGGAGAAAAATAGATTAAGTAGGACCTAGCAGTGGGAGAGGCAGAACATCAGGAATTAGTATCACAAAAGCCAAGAAAGGAAAGTGTTTGGAAAAGGAGGAAGTGCCAGATTGTTGCAGCTGAGGACAGAGAACTGTCCACAGATTTAGTCACGTGGAAGTCCTCTGTGGTCTGATGGAAGCAATGTCTGTGGGGTGGTGAGCGCAGAAGACAGACCAGAATATGCTGGAAAGCGATAGATCTTCTGTATTCTCTATCCCCGCCCCCATCACAGACGCATGCGCACACACTGTATTCTGTATCCCCGCCCCCACTACAGACGCATGCGCACACACACACACAGAGCAAATGAAAAGTAGGGAAATGGAGAAAAAAACGTAGACAGTTCTTTCAAGGGTTCTTTAAAGGCAATAAAAACATGGACATGTTGTGTATGTCCAGAGGGCATATCTGTGTGTTAGGTTAACACATTTGGTACCTATTAAAAATTCTTATAAGGAAAGCTGCTATATAACAAAGTACACTTCGTGTTTTAGTGACTAAGTCCCCATGAATAAATTTTGAGAGAGTCCGTTTCGTATAATCCCACCCCGTTGGAAGTAAGATTATTGGAAATTTCCCCTGAAGTTTTTAATACGACTTTAAGTCTATTTTGGGGGAGCTACGTATTCCACCAGCGTATCAGACTGTTCCAGATGTCCGTATATAATGACAGAACATCTCATGATCTTAATCCACCCCACTACCCACATCAGCTGTATTACTTGCCCTTAACTGATTAAGCCCCATTGTAAATACTCCCATAAGGAACTGTGAGCTGATCACTGATGCTTCTCCCTTAAGCAGACACCGAACGGGTGTTTCAGAGTTTGATGCTGGTGAGAGTCAGTGGAATTTGTAGAATATCACTAAGACAGTATCTTCAGGCAAATATATGGCTATCATGTAAAGCATAAGGGGTTAGGATTTTGGCTTCTTACTTATGAAAAACAATTATATATAAAGTTAACATTTTTGTTTTTCTAAGAGCTTTTTCTCCTTTATTTTAGAGAGAGAGAGTACATGTGCAAGCAGGGGAGCTATTTGTCACCTATCTAAGAGACAACATTTGGTACATATAATATTATCTGAGAGGAAGGACACTGCCTTCTACAGTGGCTCCCACCTTCTCAAGCTGATTTCTGGATATAAAGCTTGTTTCACAAGAGTCCAGAATTTTCCTAACTGTGTATTCAACTCCCTCTATTTGTGCCGTCTGCTAATACGCTCATTGTGTTTGACTACTATGGAAAATCATGGGTTCTTTTCCCCTCAGTCTTAGACATTCCACTTTATTCTCTCTTCTTCCCTGAATTCATGTGTGTCTCTCTCTTTTTCTGCCTCTGATGGAGGCTTCGGTTCTTGCCACTTTCCTCTGCAGCCACGATTGCAAGAAACCCAGTTGTAATCAGCAATCTGCCCTACTGCTAAAAGCTATTAGTGCCAATGTTGTTAATGACCGACCCGGTTGAATGTGGTGATTTAAGAGGTAGACTTATTCCTTGTCTCTCCCTAGGGCCTTGTTCTTAAATGAGATTCCCACGTTGTTTACTCCCCTGGCATAAGGAGCATTAACCACTACCCGTCGCACTTCATATATCAACTCATTGAAACGAAGTAACAGGGAGCTTAAAACATATCACCGCATTTCAGGTATGAAGCCACACACCCTGAAGAAACTGGTGCCCCCGGTTTTAGCCTAAGGAAGTTGGATAATACCACCCTTTGCTTTGAGGTTACAAATATTATTCTCTTCTGGGGACCAGAGGATGAGAGGAGTACAGTTAGATTTCTTTTAGGAACTAAACACATTAGAAGTCACCTGCAAAATCAATACCAATTACTTGCAAGCAAGGGCTGAAAAATCATTGAGGCTATAGAGTGTGCACATAGGTGAATGGCTCAAAACAAAGAAAACGCTAGCATGGCTGAAAATTCTCACAAAACGGGAGCAAAGGAGCGGAGTTCTCTTCCCCTTGTTTTGACACTTTGAGAATAATTAGTACCATCAGCAATTATCAACACTTAAAAAGAAAAATAAACACAGCAGCAAATAACTGAGTATAAGGAGAATATTTTACTGACTCCCTGGCATGGCTAAGGTTTGTGTCGTCTTTCTAGCAGACATCAAGGCATTCAGAAGGTGTGTGGGGATGCCTTATCTACATAAACGAGCAAACCTTTCATTCAACAGCCAAGCTTTCTCCATATGCGCCAATGTTACGTGTTTGGTGTCTCAAGCTTCTGTTTGAAAAATCTCACTTTGAGGGGCTCAGAGCAGCCTTTAGAGATTTAACTGTGTCCCCTCTCCTTTGTTCCAAAGATAGAAACAATGCCTTTCAAATTTCTGGAATCGGTAAGCTTGTGTTTTCGACTGAAGAGAGAATAGAATTTCTTCCCTTCTTATTGCCTCCAGTACCGCAGAGCACATGTCTGTTAAGACAGGGACCCAGAAACCTAACTCTCTAGCCTGGTCATGATGGAGAATTCCTGAAAAACTATCAAGTGTCTCTAGCTTGCTCAGGTCCATGACCGATTTGTGTTATGAGTTGGAGGGTGGGGGGTTGGGGGGCTGGACGATAGGGGATGGAGGGAGATACCGTAGAACTTCCTCATAGTTTACAGCCCTACTTACCATACACGTGAGGTAGTATGGAGATGATGCTATAATTAAAGCTCATTCGAGAAGGAGTAAGTTTAGGCATGTCTGTATCACCAGCGTGAATAGCGCAAAAGGTCCTTTGGACCATGGCTTTTCTCGACTTCACTTTTGCCGTCTCTTGACATAGAATAGTATGATTCTTAACGCTTGAAAGATTAGTCTCAAAAGACCATGTCACAAAAAAAGCGCCCTCTTACTAGCTCACTTCCTTTTTTTAAAAAATTGCAGGGCCCCTGATTAATATTTAGTAAGTAGAAAGTAAATGGCTAGCCACACAATGTCTGAAAATGAGAGCTCTTGGTAATTGCTTGGGGGGAGAACAGAGAAGAAACAAGGGAAGTGGGATGGCCATAATGGCCATTGAGCACTTTCCAAAAGGGAAAGGTTAAGATAGGGAGAAGGAAATTTTGCTTAAGATGAGTTCAAGGGTGGGGGCACCTGGGTGGCTCCGTCGGTTAAGCGTCTGGCTTCAGCTCAGGTCATGATCTTGCGGTTCGTGGGTTCGAGCCCCAGGTCGGGCTCTGCGCTGACAGCTCAGAGCCTGGTGCCTGCTTCAGATTCTGTGTCTCCCTCTCTCTCTGCCCCTCCCCTGCTCATGCTCTGTCTCTCTCTCTCTCAAAAATGAGTAAAACATTTAAAAAAAAGTTTAAAAAAAAGATGAGTTCAAGTGTGTCAGAATTAGGTTATGGGAAATAAAGTAATACCACAGTATGTGCAAAGCACTGGTAAGTTCATTTGCTGTGGATGGTCCTAAAGGTGAGATGCTGCTTGAAAAGTCTAGTATTTTCTAAAGGTAACATGCACCTAACTCTTCATGCTCTGTCTCTCTCTGTCTCAAAAATAAATAAACGTTAAAAAAAAATTTTTTTTTTAAATAAAAGCATTAAAAACATTGGGATTCAATAGTTATATTTACTTCTATCCTTTGGGATAAAAGTAATTCTCATCTCATCTCATTTCATATGTTGAGTTGCTAAAAGAACATCAGAAGAGGCTAACAACGTATACATGTTTGTCTCCATGGGTTTATGCAGTTTACAGTTGTTCTCAGCAGTGCTTGTGATGAGTGTTCTTAGTAGCATCAAGTTAGTTGTTCACGGAGCATTGACCCGACAATCTTCTGAGACAAGTCCTGCCTGACTCAGTTGATGTGTCGTTTCCTGTTATAATTGCATCTAGAACTTTGCAACTTAAATTAGTACAGTTGGGTGGAACGTTAAGAAAGGGTATATAAATCCCTGAATTGAATTATTACTTACTGTAAAAGTGTGTTTTGAAAAGAGAAAGTAGAATTGTTACTCAGAAAGAAAATTCTGGAAGTGTGATAATAATCTTTTAATAAAATTTAAAATGAACATCATAAAGGGATATAAGAGTTTCGCTGGGACATAAAAAAACAGTAGAAATCACGTACTTACTATGTGCAAACACGGGCCTGGTATTTTTCACAAGGTGTTTTTCATCCAGCTGAAAGGGGAAAATAGATGTGCCGAGAATCAGAATGAGAGATGACAGCTGGTAAGCCAGGGGCAGAGGTAAGGCATGCTCACTCTGAGAGCGTGTGGTGTGGGCAACAGAGACCTCTTCACACTGGAGAGGCCCAGAAAGGCTTTCTGGAGAGATAGTATTGAGAGAAATAGTAAAGGCGAAATACGGGGGTGCCATGGTGGTTCAGTTGGTGAAGCCTCTGATTTCGGCTCAGATCGTGATCTCACAGTTCATGAGTTCGAGCCCCACATTGGTGCTAAGAGCTCAGAGCCTGCTTCGGATTCTCTGTCTCCCTCTGTCTCTGTCCCTCCCATGCTCACGCTCTGTCTCTCTCTCTCAAAAATAAACAAGCATTAAACAAATAATAAAGGTGGAATATGAATTATGAGAAAAGATTTAGAAAAAGCAAAGTTTTTGTATGGTGGATGCTTTGATTTCAGTTCCTTGTTTTCATAGAGGTGTTCTAGAAGAACCTCGAGGCCAGACGTGGGCGGCAGGTCCTCTCAGGCCAGGAAGCTGTAGGAATTCTCTACAAGCCTGGCAGTGGAAAGCCATCAAAGGTTTACAAGCTGAGAGCTATTATAATGAGTTCCATAAAGAACAATATGGCAGTCATGTGCAGGATGGACTCGGAGAAAGACCGAAGCCAGGAAAACCAAGAAAATGTTTTAACGGCACCAGAAAAGAATTAATTGAACATTCTACCTGAGATTTCTAATAGAAATCATGAAAGGGGCACAAAAGGAAATCATAAGATCCGATTCAACAAAGATTTAAAATTTGTAAGTGATGTTATAACCCTATAACTTATCCACTTGTTAGGACCCATTAATTCTGATTCTACAGTTGGAACAGTTCTAGAAGTCTTCATTTTATTTGACATTAGTTTAACGTACAGATTCCCTTAAGTCTCAACCAATCAATTTGATTGTGATTAAGAATTTCCTTTTAATTTGTACTTTAATATTGGCTGGAGAATGCAAGTTAGAAAGCCATAGCCCATGCTTTACATTTGACCCATAGACACAACAAACTCAAATTTGATGATTCGAAAACAACCATTTGGTGTTTGCACTCCCAGTTTTTCTTCTAGTACTTTATCAGAGATATCAGTGAGACTTCAAACCCAAATCACCGACTCATAGGACCAGCTATCTTCTGTAACCCGTGGAACACTCTGGGATGAATGGAAATTGCTTGCATTTCTTTCTGAAGTAAAAAAAAAAAAAAAAAAAAAAAAAAAAAAAAAATTCTAGGAAATATAATCATCACAGGGCAAAAGTGGAAATGACTTCCCACTATAGTAAAATGTAATGAAACCAGCTGATTTAGTAGCCATTATTATCTTACCAAGAAATAGGAAAGAATATTTTTAACTGGATATGTCCTTCAAGTAAAACCTGAATAAATTTTAAAGGCTGAAGTCTTCCTCAGTAATAACTTTAGTAATTATTTGCTGTTGATGAAAAATATTCTGATGCCAAGCGTTTTCTTCATTTGCCCCATCTTTGGTGAGAAGGTGGGTGGAGTTGATTTTGAATCAACCTGATGATTCTCTGAATCCTGTCAAGCCCACCATAGCTGCATGGCTTTGTCAATCCATTTAACCCGTAGGGAAAAACAAAAAACAACTCACCTAGTGGTTGTGTTAAATGCACATAGTAAATGTAGATTACTTAGCACAGAGCCTGGCACATGGTAGGTTCTTAATAACTATTTGTTGAGTAAATGAATATTTTTACTGTAAATGGAGTGGGCCATGAGATTTACTAAACTAATTAGGGGCCAAACTGCTCAAGTGCTAACCTATGTGTCACTGAAGAATGAGGAAGGAAAGTCTAAAGAAAGGGGAGAAGTAGATGAATATAGTACACCTATCACAGACAGGAAGACGTGATTTCTGGGGACAGTCCCAGGAGCACAGGAGCATTCTAGAGTTTTACCCACTGTTACTTCTTTCCTACAGAGTCACACTCACTTCAGGGCCAGGCCATCAATGCCCTAGGGAACAGACAAAGCTGAGTTCAAGTCCAGGTTGCTTTGTTTCCTAGTGGGTTGAGGTTAGGCGTTTCATTTCATGAAAGTAAAGACGTCCATGGTTTATGGATGCCCTTTGCTGGGTTTCTTCATTAAGACTCGCAATGGGAACTCAGGGGCAATTGCTTAGGCAGGCAGAGAAACACCTTCTAAAAAGAAGCTCACAGGTACATCTAGAAGGAACATCTCAGTGGGTCACCAGTATTTCTGAGCTTCAGTTTCCTCCTTTATAAAGTGAGTCTCACAGAGTTGTTGTGAGAAATGATAGTTTACTGGTTTCTTCCATTCTGTGACACATGCACATTTCACATTGTAATCGGGATGATTCTTCAAATCAGTGCCATGGCCATTTTGGGGGAAGAAAGTGGCACATAAAATGATGGGGCATCATACAATAAATGGGGTCCTAATTTGATGAAATACAGGAAGGCAATAAAGGCAGAGTGCTTTTCACAACATCTGGGGTATCATAAACAAAAAGCAAACAGTCTGGAAGGGGGTGCTCGACGCTGCTGTCCCTGCACTGTGCTACACCACATAGAAAAAGCATCCCTTTCTCCATAAATGCTGACACTCCCGTTCATATTAGTGCCACCCAGAGCACATTTTGTGAAGGAGTAATTAAAGTCTTAAATGTCCTGGTGTCTCGAATCATCCTCAATATCATAACTTTTTAATGCAAACAAATGAAATCTGCCCATAAGGACTGAGGGTCTGTGATGTGCGAGGCACTCCACTAGGCACACATTTTTATCATTTTTTTCTAATATGACTTTAATATAATTTGATTTCACCACCACCACCCCCAACAGCACCATATGGCAATTTCCCCATTTCCGCTTAAATAATTTACTGAGGCTTCAGAGTGTCCAAGTGGCCAAACTCTCTACACTGAATTTTTCTCAAGGTTTCTTCAGGACCTCAGAAAATAATGGAGATTTTTTTCAGGTGGCCCTCTACCAACTGGATATGAATTTGGATCAGCTGGAGGCAAGAACAGATGGGGTTGAACAACAGATGGAAGGATCCTGTTTAGGATATGGAGAATCATTCTGGCAAAATCAATCATACCACAGGAGTTCGTTTCAGTTTGGTTAAAGAAAATGAACTGAAGTAGACAATTGAGTTTCTGGGAAATTAATATGGGCTCGTATTCTAGAAGTAGTCTTAAGTGTCAATAAGACTGATGAGCTAATGATGCTGAATTAGAAGTCTTAAAACGTCATGCTTGTCAATGATAATGGCTGTCTTTATTTGGCACTTTCCATACATATCCTACTCAGGCCTCACAGAAACCCCTGGAGACAGACATTTTCCCCATTTTAGAAAGGACGAAATGGAAGCGTTAAGTACACTGCTTCAGGTCACGTGACTCTGGGTAACAGAGTCAGGATTGGAGCTTGTCTGACTCCAAAGCCTGAGCAAATCATGACCACCCTACTCTACTGCCTTTCAGGATTTTAATTGATGTGTGTGCCAAGAAAAATTGGAAGAACAATTGGTCAAGTTGGAGGAATCCTAATGTCCTTTCCACAGTGACAATTAGAACAGGACCACAACAGTTTGAATGACACCTGTGGCACCTGGCCTGAATCCTAGTGGGAATTGCAGAGCAACTACAGTAGCCACGTGGCCCCCAGTGAGGTAAAGGGACCATGGGGATTCATAGGGGATTCATGCACAAGCCATGGCGAATCACATGAACCCTCTGCGGAAGCCTCACATCTGCCTGCCCCCTAGAAGTTCTCCAGAATCCTGGAACCACACTGATCCAGAAGCGGATCTCCACGGGCAACTTGGGCCGAAAGAGCCCCAGTTACCCCCTTCATGTCTAAACACACTATGATAAACCCCGCTTTTCCTTAAGGCATCCAATAAATGTGTGACGGTGAGGTGGTAAGTGCCCTGGAGAACCCATGTTCTTCAGAACTGTAGATAAGCCACAAAATAAAAATTCATTTCAGCCCCAAGTCTGTGCCCTGTTCCAACTTTAAAGCAAGCCTGGGAAGTAGAAGGGAATCATTAATTGACTGCCTACTCCATTCCAGGCACTGTGCAGACCACATACTTGGATGGAAGGAGGCAAGATAAGGCTCCACGACAGTTGGACATACGCCTGTCAGACGCCTTGCTCTGTGTGTGTTGTTTCAAGTTCCTACGAACTTCCCTTGCATTGCCAAGTCCCTTTTGACCATGAAGCCATGTTGTCTGCTTATCTAAATGTTCGAGAAGCTGTTACTGGTCTTGATTAAGCAGAAAATAAGCCCATTCTCTGAGAAAATAACAGAGATGGCAAGTATATGCCCTTAAGGAGGTAAATTTCTTTCTCCAACTTAGTTTCCTCAAACAAAACAAGGTTTTTCCATTTCCGTTCCAATAGCCTTGCTGTCCATACATAAATACCACAGAAATTTAAAGCATAAGAATGAGTAATCTCTTCAGATGCAACCATGCCTGGTAGTATGAGAATAGTAAATGTCTCTTGGGTACAAAATGAATTAGAGCTATAGGTGTTATTCACTGTAGACATCAAATTAACAATAAATTATCATTAATTAATGGCCTGCTTTAAAACAATGGGACTCTGACTATTCAAGGCATAAGTTTCCGTTTAAGGAAAAATGATATCATAATCTACCCTTACACTTGCATTTTAGAACACTAACAACAATTCTATACCTTGAAAATACATACATGCTGAAGAAATAGAACTTAAAATAGAATTTCATGAATGTCGTGACACACGGTTTCTCATATTGTAATAACTCTGAAATTGGGATGTGTCTTAATTTCTTTTTTATTTTTTTTAATTTTTTTTTTTGAGAGAGAGAGAGATAGAACATGGGGGGGGGGGGTGCAGAGAGAGCGAGGGAGACACAGAATCCGAAGCAGGCTCCAGGCCCCGAGCTGCCAGCACAGAGCCCGACACGGGGCCCGAACCCACAAACTGTGAGATCATGACCTGAGCCAAAGTTGGACGCTCAACCGACTGAGCCACCCAGGCGCTCCATGATGCATCTTAACTTCAATGACACAGTACAGTCACTTTCAGCCAGGTGGCGGTTGTGACGTAGTAAGCAGTGCTTCCATGCCGGTGACCATCAGAGCCTGCAACACTCTTGTCAGCATCTTGCGAGAAATTCCAGAGCCCCTAAGGGAGCACTCATCATCCCCAGGAACCAATTGCTTGGGGAGGGAAGGGGAGATGGTGCATTAGATGTGTTTAGCAACACTTTAGAAACAAAAGTAAAAAAAAAAAAAAAAAAAGGAGTCTAGCTCTGTGTTATTGTCAAGTGACTTAAGAGCCCAGCATCCAAAGCATTTTAGTTGCTTGGTATATTTAAGAGATACTACATCACCATATCTTCTGATGGCATAGAGATTTATATTTTAAAACTTGTTATTTTTTTAAAGGATATTGATGACGGAGTCAAAACATGATTCAAAGTGTCAGACTTGAAGGACGTTTCAGAAATAGCTTAACCAATTTATTGTGCTTAGATTTCCTTTTTTTTTAAGTATGTGCAACAAATGGCTTGAAAAATCTGGAATTTTTAAATCAGTTCAAAAAGAGATCTTTCAGTAAATACAAAATTTTCAAGTGATAGAACGTACGCGGTTTGTTTATGCGGTGGCGTTTTCCTTAGTTTCTCATAAAAACAAATGTAACTGCTGGCGTCACAGGTACGACGAAATGCATTTCATAACAGGCCACAAGAACATTAGGAGACGGTCTGTAAATCCAGAGATGTGTGATACGGAAGAAATCAGCACCAGCCTGGAAGTTTCTAGAGATTCTTGGCTTGGCCGTGTAATTAATTGGCTGAGCAACACTGAGCCAGTCACTCCGTCTCTCTGGCCGTCATCTGTGAAACAGGGAGCTGTGCTCGGTGCTTTCTGAGCACTGGAGAATCGACATCAGGAGATGGCTGAATCTATCAGGAAGACAGAACCTACTCTGGGTATTCCAAGGAGGAAGGCACTTAACTTGGGCATTCAATGCTTACAGAGGTGATGGAAAGGCTGGACTAACTTACCATTGCTGTCTCTTAGTTTCTCCCCTGGCCTCTAAGGAATTCATCACTGCTATTGTGCCCCTCTCCCTTCCCGGGCCAGGAATTGCAGGAAACATCCACCCGTGGTACCGGCCGCCTGCAGCATCTACAAGAGAACTTCTAGAGGCTGTGACAAAACCTTGCGTATCCCAAACCCACACGTCTACAGACCGCTGCCCACACACATACTTCTTTCTCACCCTTCAGATCTCGCACACGGGCTTCTCACTGGTAGAATCTAAAGTGGAACTCTAGCCTCAAGGGATCTGGGGAAACGTGTTCCCACGCTGCCAGTCCCATGCTATGTGGAGAGCATTGGGTAGGAATGGTGCGAAGGGCCACAGACAAATGTCTGCAACTCCGGCTGGGGACCGAGGGGACTCTGATGGCAATGCAGGTGTGCAAGAGGTAAGGGCCTGTGTGAAGACATAGTCGGATGTCCTGGAGACAAAGGGCAACATCTGAAACATGCTTCGAAGGAAAAATGGAAAGACTGGATATGGATTGCCCTTCTGTTCACACTGGCAAGTCAACATAATCTATAAATCAAGTCTCCTTAGCTCTTACTGGCTGTCGCGTTCTTCTTCCCTGGCTTTCCTGAAACAGGAACAATACCCCTGCCCCCTCGTAGTGCAGGAATAATGATTTGCTGCCAGAAGCTCTGTGAATCAGCCTTTGCCCCACACGTGTTATATTGTTTGGGAACCTGGCTCAATTTTTCCATAACTGCTTTGAAAGTGATTTCCATTTAGAGCGAGGTGGAACAAATTTCTGCTGCTGGCTAAATCTTCTTTTTCCTTCTCTATGAAAAGACTCTCATAAAAAGGACTATTGCTCTTTTGTACTTTTCTGTGATGCATTTGCGTTGGGGTCTCTGAAGGAAGCCATCTAAAAATATATTGAGTGTTGTGAAAATATCCTCATAATTCTGCCAGAATTCAACTTTTTTAAAAGTTGGCTTTCTTCTCCCTTTATGTCTGTTTTTCAATTATTTCTTTCCCTTTGGTACACTGCCAGATTAATATTTCTGGGTCTTTCATAGACACCAACGGTAACTGAAAGGATCTATCTCCTGCCTTTGAGATCCTCATTAAATGCCGGTAGTTTGACGACTACATAAACTCAAACCCAGATACCGGGAGAGATAATCACTTTCAAAAGAAAATCCAACATCATCACCAACTACTTTTTAGGATAAATATAATAGGCGTCCCTCATACTCCATTTTGTGTCTGTATCTATGTTAGGTTATACCAGACCCTGGCTAATGATAAGGCTGCTGTCTACTTAGTAAGGGTTTTAGCTTATCTCAACAACATTTTGGTATCACCGAGTTAGGTCTATCTCAAGATCTACAGAGATGCTTCTTTTCATTTTAATTCAGCTGAATCGGAAACTGGCTGTCTGCTTACTCTCAACTCGCTCTAACCATCTCATGTTTCTTTAACTTAGGCTTCAAACTAACTTCACCGGGGGCCTGGTCCTCTGATGGGGGCAAGAAAAGGCTCGCCCCAGATACCACACTGTTTCATTCCCCCAATGAAATGGCCCTTGTAACAATATTTGTCTCCGTGCAGGGATTTGGCAAGCCACAGTCTAGAGTTGACCAACTGGGGACTGCAGGAGGAATCCAGCCACGTGGGCCAAAGGGGGTGCCTGCCACACGCTTCATTGACTCGGGAGGGGGGGGATGCAAATATTTTAGAGCAGGAGGACAGAGGCCCAAAAGTCAGCATGGGCTAGGAGGAATGAGCAGAGCCATGAACAGAGTCACGAAGTTACAGATTCATAGAAGAAATGTTTAGAGGTATGGTACGCAGAGCGATCAAGTGTAACTCCTCATTTTAAGAGTTCTTACTGCACACAGTGGCCCGACTAGGATGAGACCACATCTTGCAGCCCATCTAACGCTTGCCTCTGTGGCGGCCGTTCTGTTTAGTGGTGGCAATGGATGAGAAGAATTGATACGAGTACTGTAAGAACTAGGCCGTAACTCACCAGTCCAATAATTTGTTTGAAATAAACTTCATTTTAGTGGCCTGAATTGTGGCCCCCGAAAAGAGATGTCCAGGTTTCAAGTCCAGTACCTGTGAATGTGACCTCATTCAGAAACAAGATTTTTGCAAATGCAGTTAAGTTAGGGATCTTGGGATGAGATCCTCCTGCATCCAGAGTCCACCCTAAACCCCAGTGGCTGGTATTCTTATAAGAGAAAGGAGAGGGAGGCTTGACATGTAAAGACATAGAGAAGAAGGCCACGCGACCTAAAGAATGCCAGGAGCCACTAGAAGTTGGAAGAGGCAAGGAATACTTTCCCCCGAGTCTCCACAGGGAGTACGGTCCTACGGACACCTTGATTTCTGACTTCTGACCTCGGGAACTGAGCGAGAACACATTTCCACGGTTTTCAGCCACCAAGTTTACGGTAATTTTGTTACGGTAGACCCTAGGAAACTCCTACAACTACAGAAGATTCCAGTCTAAAGAGCAATCCAGAAAGAATATTTAATTTTTCCAATAACCATTTTTTGTCTGTTTTAACAAACTATACCTCAAATGACACTAGTTTGAACTTTTGTGGTAGGAGGGACTAGACACGTAAGGGCCCCCCCTAAATGCTTTTAAAGTTTATTGAGTTATTTAGAGAGAGCACACAAGTGTGGTGGGGGGGGGGAGGGACAGAAAGAGAGGGAGAGAGAGAGAATCCCAAGCAGGCTCTGCACTGTTAGTAGGGAGCCCGATGTGGGGCTCCAACCCACCAACCTTGAGATCATGACCTGAGCTGAAATCAAGAGTTGGACACTTAACCGACTGAGATACCCAGGCGCCCCTGCTTTTAGCCCAGAGTCTTAAACACTGAACAGTCCCTGCAAGGCCCTCCCCACCTTCCCGCTCCACACCCTTCCTCCAGCATCACAGCCACATTGTCTTCTCCCAGCTCCTAGAACTCGCCAGACCTGCTTCCAGCTTAGCTTTGGTGTTATACCCTTCTCCTGCTTGTTAGACCCCTTCCCCACCCTGCACCTGCTTCCCCAGTCTGAAATCAGCCCCCACGTGGTACCTTTGGGGAAAGACCCTGATGACTCTAAAATAGGTCAGCTGCCCCCTCCCCTCCCTCTGAAATAAGATCTCCTGACACCTTTCCTTCTCTTCATGGAATTATCACCGTATGTAATTCCATGTTTATGACATTCCTCGACTTTTTTTTGTCGTTCCCACCAGACTGTAGCTCCCTGAGGGCAGGCACAGAGTTTTTTTGCTCTTCATTAGATTCCAGTGCCAGCAGTGTCCCTGGTAGATTGCAAGCTCTCATAAATATTTGGTAAATAAATGAATAGTAATATTTAGCCTTGGATGAAGCTGGGTCCATTGTTTACACTTCAAGCTGTCCATTGTTCACACAGCTGCCTTGTTTTCAACATAGAAAATGGAAACTGTGGGAAAATCAGTACATTGCCAGAACTCCAAAATAAACTTATTTTCATAACGTCTAATTTTCCTCTCTGAATTTCTGAATAGATGAAGTTTCTGCTCTCACCCAAAAGCATTTCAACAATAAGTAAATATAGCTGAACGGGGCTTATACCTGTTACAACCTTTTCTCTTTGCCATTGGCTCCCATGGAGAGGCCAGTCTGCCTTAATTATCTTTGTTCATCTGTGTAATCAGTAGACATTTGTTGAACACCTAATAGGTCCCAAAGATTATATCCCACAGTATTCTTGAGTGTATAAGGAAAGAAGAGAACAGGAACAGTAACTGTGGCGGGGAGTGGAGGCAGGGGGGGTCTCGAGGGCAGTTATTAAGTATCGAAGAGGGGAATCAAAATAAGACCGAATGGTGTTTAGAGGAATATTTTTAGAAACAGTAACTCCTGAGCTGAGTGTTAAATGAAGAGTAGGAGAAACCAGATGAAGACATAAATGTTGGTCTCATACTTGGCAGTTTGGGTGGCATAATTCTTTGTTGTGAGGTGCCATGCCACCATTTTAGGATGTTATTAACATCCCTGGCCTCTGCCTGTGAAATGCCAGTGTGACAGCCAGAATGCCCCCTGACATTGCCAAATAGCCCTTAGAATGCAAGATTCCCTGCTGTTGAGAACCACTGGTCTGGGGCACAGGGAGGAGCTTATTATCTAAAGGTGGGGAGGATCTGAGTTACTACAAGCATTTCCATATAGGTCTTGAGAAAAGTGTTTGCATGGTAGTGCAGGGAGAAGGAAGGAAAATGTAAGCTACAGATGTTACACAAGGGTTTTGTGTGTGAGGCTAAGGAGTTTGGAACTTCATCCTGAAAGTTCTCATAAGGAACTGGGAGTTTAAAGTAAGGACGGGATATGGGCTGATTTGTGCTTAAGAAAACTCACCTTGGTCACATAGTGGAAAGTATGAATGGAGTGGAGATCGGATCACAAAGACTATAGCCCAGGGCAGAAGTGACGGGTGAGGATAGAGAGGATTGAGAAGGCAGAAGAGTTGTTCAGATCCGTCTCCGGGACTTTGTTCAGGATGGCATCTACGACCTTGACTTGGGTGATGAGAAGGTAGAATCCTAAGTGTTCTCCAATATCCAGTTGATACCTAAGCCCTATGACTATCCGAGACTTGAACTCAGAAAAATTATTTGTAGGGGTGCCTGGGTGGCTCAGTCAGTTAAGCATCTGATTATTGATATTGACTCAGGTCATGAGCTCACGGTCCATGAGATAGAGCCCTACGTTGGGCTCTGTGCTGATATCTTGGAGCCTGCTTGGAATTCTCTCTCAGTCTTTCTCTGCCCCTCCCTCTCTTTCATTCGCTCTCTCAAAATAAAGAAGTAAACATTGTTTTTTTAAAAAAAGAGAAATTACTTGCCAAGTTTTTTAAGTGCAGTCTAGGTGAAATCACAGTATAATAAATAAAAATATTACTGCCGAAGGCTTCAAATTTAATTAAGCCTTCAGCAAAGATCTCTTGAGCCAATTATCAAAAAAATACTAGTTTTGAAAGTAATCAATAGAGTAGGAACCTTACTAAACTTCCATTTACAGACTCCCCAACCCCAAGTAAGGTCTTAGACAAGCAAGGCAAATAGGAAAATTGAAGACTTGAAGCCATTTTTCTTGCCTGATCGTCCAAAAAAAAAAATCTATCTCATTTTTTTCCTTTAATTTCTGAGTTTATACGATGAGAACAGAAAAAAACTGTGTGCTTGGATACTTTTTTTAAAGTATTTTAAAACAGCTGGATCTTTGACAATACTGAGAGACATAATTGTCAACAGACAATATTAGCATGTGGCAGAACGTCTGTTTTTATCCAGCCATTGGTCAGCGTAGAAGGCATGTCCTTCCTGTGAGAACTGACCAGATAAAGCTTCACGAGCATCCATTGTGAGGGAAAAAAGAAGCAAGCTGAGATCTCAGTCATAAAGAGATTTCCCAGCTGGTTAGTGTCACACAGTGTACAAAAGCAATCAGCAATTTAGGGCAGAGCAGGGTAACTTCTGTAGACTGTGTTCGACCGAAAATTCTATGCTCCCTATTTCACAAAACTGTGAACCTTCCTTTCTTTTCAACTGGAGGAACAGGATATTCAAGCACTACTCAAGGATTGGAATGGGTAGTCCCAGACATGTGGGCAGAGTTAGTTCGTGGCAATTGCTTTAGCTAAAAGACATTACGCAACTGGAAAAATTTAACCAAAAATATTCCTCTATTTCACCGTTTTGACCAGCAGGTTGAGTAAGTCCCAAATGGGAGTAACTCAAATTGTACTAAGAATGTTTTCAATCATCTAAAATTCTGAATACAAGAAAAGCATTCGTACGTAAATAAGTATGAGGTATAAATGGAATTTCTTATGGGTTGATAAATTATGTATTTCCAAGTTTGGGGTTTCAATGACAACATAAAAAAATTTTTACTAATCCGTATAATGATGTGTACTGCCTTTTATTTATTTTTCTTAAGGTTACTTATTTTGTGTGTGAGAGAGAGAGAACAAACTGGGGAGGGGCAGAGAAAGAGAGCTCCAAAGGGAGCTCTGTGCTGACAGCAGAGAGCCTGACGTGGGGCTCGAACTCACAAGCCGTGAGATCATGATCTAAGCCGATGCTGACGCTTAACTGACCGAGCCACCCAGGCACCTCTGTGCTGCCTTTTAAAATCAACAACCTTAATATCATTAAAACAACACATATTTAACAAAAACAGATTATTTTAAACCATAAATCACACTCATGCAGAAATCAAAAATTATAACACACGACTCACTTTGATCACATTTATTCCTCATTATTACTGAAAAGAGGCACTTGGTATTTACTTCAAGTGCCTGCTTGGTGTTTTACATGCTTGGTGTTTTACATGCTTGGTGTTTTACGTGCACAGGTCCTTAGCTCTTCACAAGAATGAGAGGTGGGTATATGACTATTCCCATTTTACTGATAAGGAAATTATCATCCAGGAAAAATAATGGGCCGAAGGTCATACAGCTAGTAAGTGGCAATTCTCTAACTGGGGGAGAGCATTTTCCCTATACCTTTGTGAGAAAGAAAACAAATAAGCAATTAGTCCCTTTGAGATTTTTGAATACAGTCTTGCTGCAGATATGCGAGAT
Organism: Panthera tigris; assembly: GCF_018350195.1. Taxonomy (NCBI): domain Eukaryota; kingdom Metazoa; phylum Chordata; class Mammalia; order Carnivora; family Felidae; genus Panthera; species Panthera tigris. The sequence continues at coordinate 159,448,791 of NC_056661.1, forward strand.
AGTACAGACTGGTTCTCAGCTGGATGGAGGGCAGTCTAAATGAGAATACAGGATGCTGTATTTATTTCCACATATCTGTAAAATAATCATGTTACTTTTAAGTTTGTAAGCGCTGTTAAGTATATTCAGCCCTGAGAAGAAGGGAAAGAAAATAGATTCAGCGATTTTTAAATATTTGTATATTTAAACTTAAATATCTCTGTTCCATTTCACGTATCTTGTTCAGCTGAAACTTTGCCCTGCCTGGATTCTAAAAGGCATTTAGGCCTCAAACTTTATTTAATGGTAAGAATACATGATTGAATATTTAATTTTCCCAAAATGGTTCCAAGTTATAAAAACAGAGAGCTTAAGTCCCCGGGAACACAGATTCATAGAATTTAAGGATTCATGATTCATACACAAAACACTAAACCTTTAAATGAATAACTGTATTGTTGCCAGTTTTGAAGGAGTTTTAATTTTGTTTCTATTTCAAAAATAACGCAATTGGAATCAAAACAGCCTTAAACATCTCCATGTTAGAGACTGTGAATCACATCAGTCACGTCAGGCTCTGGCTGAATCTTCTGAAAAGTATATTAAATCAGGATGATAATTGTTCAGTAAAATTTCTCCTCAAAGTATAGTAAATATGATTGATTTAATGTATCATTGAGACGCTACTGAAAAAAATGGCATAAAATGGCAACATTCTGTTGCCATTTTATAACTTGCATTTTTGTAAAGTGACCATTAGCATAATGTAGTCAGATTATTATGACAAGCTGCACAGATGAAAATATCTCAAAGCCAATATTACATTTTCATCAAGTAAATGACCATGTGTTTCAATAAACACAATTATGACTGTTAATATACCAACAGATTGAGTAATTTGATTTTTCAGCACCGGTGTTTATAGCAGGAAAACAAATTAATCATCTTGGAGGTAACGCTCGGGAATTGCAACTTTGAAAGGATATAATCTGCTGTACCAGCTTCTTCTTCCATTCTTTGCTGAACAGGAATCAAGATCGTGTTTCTTTCTGTCCCTTCTGAGATCATCTTGTCATTAACTAAATACCCTCCCCGGCAGCCTTATCAATGTAGGGCCAGAGAATTTGGAGTGGGTCATATTTGTTTTGATAAGGATCCACGGGACACCCAGCTGCAGAATAGAAACATCCGCAGAAGTCTTCCTCGCTTGCCTGTTGCGTCGGCATGGGCAATTGTGAGCTGCTCTCTGCCCTCGCACTCCTGTACTCTTTGGACCTCCATCCCACCCATTTCTATCATAAGGTCATTGCCAGGAGAACAAGTGAGATGTGTGCCATCCTCTTCGCTTGTGTCTTTAGGCCGTGGGCATGTGTTTTGCCTGGCCATGGACACGCAGGTTAAATGGACACAAACAAAACGTAGAAGAGTCAACCCAACAGGGCACTTCGGCCAGAGGTAATAATATAATATAATATAATATAATATAATATAATATAATATAATATAATATAATAATATATATAATATATATATAATATAATAATTAGGTAACACTGGGGAAGACAGTTTTCTAGACAGAAGCAACATTTTTAAGCAACATTTTTAAGACCATTCAAGGGGCGCCTGGGTGGCTCAGTCAGTTAAGTGTCCGACCTTGGCTCAGGTCATGATTTCGTGGTTTGTGGGTTCTAGCCCTGTGTGGGGCTCTGTGCTGATTGCTCAGAGCCTGGAGCCTGCTTCCGATTCTGTGTGTGTGTGTGTGTGTGTGTGTGTGTGTGTGTGTGTGTGTGTGTGTCTGCCTGCCCCTTCCCCACTTGTGCTCTCTTTCTCTCTCTCTCTCTCAAAAATTAATAAACATTAAGACCATTCAACATTAACCTTAACTTAAGCACAAAGAAATATTTCTGTTTTCCGTCACTTTTTCACAAAAATCCTTCAAAAGAAGTAAAAGATTTCTCAGACTTTTTAAGGGAGCATACTAAGGACAGATTAACCCTTTCCTGAAAATGTATCTTCAATATTAAAATGATCAATCACTGTATTATTCCTTGATTATAGCGTAGCTGCAAATGTATATAGCAAAGGTCGCATGGATCCCAATGCGTCCTAAAGTAGGGTTTCTTGAAAAATTCCATGTCGTGATCCTCATTTTTGGTCTTTTTTTAGTCTTTTAGTCTTCTTAGTAAACCTTATTGCCCATTCCAAGAACTCCAGTGTGAAGAAGTGTATGCCTGAGCTCGCCTGGTTACCAGGTTAGAATCACATGGCTAAACTTCCTGTAGCATTAGCGGCTTTTTCACCTAATGCAACAGAGCACCCCCCCTCCACACTAGTCACCCGCTCTCTGAGTTCTATCCCCATGACCTTGACTGTGGTCTGTCACACTGGCAACTGGTGTCTTCTGATCAGTTTCTTTCTATTCTTCCCCCTGTGCAGATGAAAATTACAAGGGAGGTATGAATGAGGAATGTTCTGTATCCTTTCAAGAATTTTACGTGTTTACGTGTTTTGAAAAGTTATGGCTCCTTAATCCGCGAGGGGTTTTGCGACATCATTAGGTGGGACACAGCACATAGCTACACTTCCTTCTCTACAGTTTGTCTTCCTGTTGCCTCTAGACAGAATGTCAGGTATGTTAAAATTTAAACACTCTGATGTTGAGATGGAGTAGCCTATATCATGGCTTCCTTACGGATCACATTTTTTATCCTTGTTTTTTTGCTGAGACTTTCTGTTTTCCATTGATTTCAAGCCTATTTGTAATTGCTCATTGAAGCATCTTTAGAATGGCTGCTTTAAAATCTTTTCCAGATAATCCTAATATCTCTGTCATCTCAGTGTTGACATCAGTTGATTTTCTTTTCTTTTTTTTTTTTTTTTCATTCATTTTGAGATCTTCCTGGTTCTGGGTGTGATGAGTAATTTTTGACTGAAATGCAGACATTTGGGGCCCGAGGTCATGAGACTAGGGATTTGCTGCTGCCATCTTCTCTCTGCTATTTTTTCCTTTTTCTCCTCTACACCTACCACTGCTTTACAATGGCATTCAAGTAGGACCAAGAAAAAATAAAAAGTTGGCTACAGATGGAGCATTGTACTTCCTATGCCGCATTTAAATTCTCCCGGAAGAAAGGACTTGTCATTAAAGTGTCTTTATGAGGCACAGATGGTAGTAAGGCTGAGCCCCCTCACCTCTTCCTTCCATCCCCTGTCCACTAATGGCACTTACTTTCTGAAGTGCCCTAGCAGCACTGTCTCTTTCCAGAACGGTCATTATCCATTTATATCCAGTCGTAAATCACCCGTGAACATTAATTGGGCACAAAACAAGTCTGAATTTAGGCATCACCCAAGTGCGAGTTTGAAAGAAGTGTAGGTTTATTGACTTCAGTTGTAGGCTTAATTCAAAAACATGGCCACACTGTTACTAAGGAAATGTCTTAAAGGGCCTATTTTAAAGCATAGAGACAACTCATTTGTACATTAGCAGAAAGTAATGTGCTTTAAATCCTTAACAATAGCTTGTTTTCTTGAGTAGCTTAACTACTGGTTTTAAAATCCTGTTTATTTATTCTCTTAGTAAATCTCGAGTAAATTTCGACCCAATCGTCCTTTGAATTTTTACAAATTCTCAAGTAATCAAATCCCAATGAGAAGCTTGAGTGTATGTGATATTGTTCTTTGAAGGGTATTAATTAAGCTGCTTTGCATCGTGAGCACTAAGATCTGATTTGGCATAATCGTCAGATGGTCTTAAATCTGATATGATTGTTTTCTGGATGAATCTTCTGCCCAAAAGTTGTAACAGGCTATATGAGCTATTGGTTTGACTCGGTGATCTACAAATACTAAGCTGTACCTCTTAGAACATCTCTTTCTTTTTCTTTTTTGTGGTTAATTCAGACTTTCATCGATTAAGTTATTGTTGTACCAAGGGCTTCCAGATAACAGTGGCTCAAAACACCGTACCCTACATGTTGTACCATAATTTTATTGGGTATGTTAATGCTTAAAAGTGATTGAGAGTTGGAAAGCTATAGTAACACTATTGTAAGAGCGTGGGAACTACTTTAAGAAAATCTAAGACTGTCTTGGAGAAGAATTGGCTCACTGTTTTGCAACTAGCATTTGAAATTTCAGAGGATATTTCAAACTTGGAAGAAATGGAAAATCAAAGGTAGTTTTAGATCCGTTACACACACTGTGCAAGATGTTTATGTGTCGATAGCTCGTATCCCTATCCTCAGATCAATTTGGCTATTTTACCGACTAATTCTTACGTTTATGATCCAAATACAAATATGCTTCCTCTTGCCGAGGGAAAGTGGATTATAAGCAGAGCAAAGTTGCCCCTATTTTCCCTTGAAGCATCACAGTATAAATTACGTGTGCAATGAAACAGCAAATGTATTGAAGATGAAGATTACTTGTCTTTTGAAAGCAGAAGCTGTCGTGTATATTTTTTAATTTTATAAGGATTTAGAGGTTGATAATTCATCAGACCACTCTGCACTCTGGGTGCTAAACCACTTGAAAGGGAGACACAAGGGTCGGATAGAAATCAAAACATCAGTTTAGATTGTGTTTCTTTAGGAGTATGGCCCCATCAAGTCCTGCTTTTTAATAAGATGTTATGTTCTCGGGACCAGGTCCACAGTACCTTTTTCACAGGTACTGCCCAGCAATCCACTATGGTAGCTGCTAGCCACACGTAACTGTGGAGTACTCAAAATGTGGTTATCGTGACAGAGGAATTAAATCGCCATTTTATTTTAATTAGTTGAAATTGAAATTTAATGTCTTTTGGTTTTATTTTATTTTATTTTATTGAGAGAGAGAGAGAGAGAGAGAGAGAGAGAGAGAGAGAGACAAAGTGCAAACGGGGGAGGGGCAGAGAGAGGGAGACACGGAATCTGAGGCAGGCTCCAGGTTCTGAGCTGTCAGCACAGAGCCTGATGTGGGGCTCAAACCCATGAACCATGAGATCATGACCTGAGCCAAAGTCGGATGTTCCACCAACTGGGCCACCCAGGTGCCCCTTGAAATTTAAAAATGGATACTCAGTTCACTTATTGGAAGACTTTTAAGTCTATTTGAAAGCATGTAGGTATGTGAGTCTACCTTTTCAACTGTAAATTGTATGGAATCTAAGTATGAATCAATTATTTCCCATTAAAATGAAGGGGCCAAATTGAATTATGCTGTAAGTATAAGATACATACAAGATTTCAAAGACAGTCCAAAACAAGAGAATGGTAAATAGTTCATTAAGAATTGGTTACACTGATTACCTGTTGAAATAGTCATTTTGGATACATTGGGTTAAACGAAATATTAGAATTAATTTTTAAAAAGCCATCTGTTTCTTTTTGCTTTTGTAATGTGATTACTAGAGAATTTTAGATTATGTACATGGCTCACGTCAAATTGCTATTAAGACACACTCTAGGGGCGCCTGGGTGGCTTAGTTGGTTAAGCATCCAACTCTTGATTTCAGCTCAGGTCATGATCTCATGGTTTGTGACTTTAGGGGCACCTGGGTGGCTTAGTTGGTTAGGCATCCAGCTCTTGATTTCGGCTCAGGTCATGATGTCACTATTTGTGGGATCCAATCCTGCATAGGGCTCTGCAGTGACAACATGGAGCCTGCTTGGGATTCTCTCTCTCCCTGTCTCTCCACCCCTCCCCTGCTCTCGCTCTCCCTCTCTCAAATAAAAATAAAAACTTATTGAAAAAAAAAAGATATACTCTATTAGTGTTGTAGACAGACCAGCATTATTGTTGGCAGGTGCAGGTTCTGGTGGAGACTTAACTGAGTCTGGGAGAAGGGAAATAAACTGAAAACGGGGAGAAAGAAAATCCTCTGAGTTTCAACAGCCCTGGATGCTGACTAGTCTAGTTCCATTTGTTCCCTGCGTGGCTTATGAACCTGAACATAAGTGGAAGAAATCCCCCTTCAAAATCTATCATGCTGCCAGTGCCTGTTCCTTCCAAAACTGAGGATTTTAAAGCTCTCATTAGCGTCTTTGCTTGATGCTTCTCCCCAGAAGTTGCTTTCTTAAATAAAGCTTTTCCTCCCTTGCGGCTTTGATGAACATTATTCGAACTGCAATGTAAAAATCCCCTTTTACCATCTATTTTTCTATTGCTTCGTGACTTGACCTTCCCTGGAAAGAAAAGTATTAAAAAAAATGAAGTATCTACCAATGCCTAGCCTTCCACACATCTTACACTCACAGTCTGGAGGACACAACATAAAAGGTTGGGTCTCTGGTGTTTGAAAAGAAGTTCTGCCCATGTTGATTTGAACATGTTCCTTCCCTAACAAAGGCCTTGCCCTTTCCACGTGGATTATGAAGCTGCCACAGAAGTAAAACTGCTTCAAGTCCCAGGGAGAGGCTCTCCTGACCTAAATAAAGAATGGCTTTATCTGCCCAGTTTCCAAACTCTGCTTGGTCGTTTGAGATGCGGGAAACCACCTTGATCACCAAGATAAGTGCTTTTTCTTGCAATATCAAGGCATAAGCTGGTACATGGCTTCATTCTTCAGCTGGCCCACTCTGCTGCCTCCTGTTCAGCCATGGCTCTTAACCTTGGAAGAGGCTGAATTGGAATCACCTGAATAGTCTTAAAAAAACAAAAGCCAAGGCGTGGGGTTTAGGCAAGGCTAACTCTATGAGCATCTCACCTGAAAAGAGGGACCTGAAAAGAGGCCACCAGAGGACTCGACGAATGGTTTAGTGTATTTGTCATCACTCTGGATCTTGGTTAATTTACTTAAAGTCGGCAGCTACAATAAAATTATATAAAAGTAAAAAAGGATTTTCCTGTATTTTTGGACATGAACAAAATTGAGTGCTTATGTTTCTACTATATATGTTTCTGTGTAAGATCAATGTTAATTTCTTTTTTACTGTGTTTGAATTTCAGTCTTAAAAACAATTCTTTCCATTCTCCTTTAAGGTTAAAAGACTCAAGTGTCTAAATATCACAGTATTTAGATAGCGCGTTACATTGCTGTTTGCAAAAGTTTTCAAATTCATTGCACTTCATTGGACAGTCTTTCACGTTTACATCGAGTTCGTCTGAAATGTGACTCAAAATTCTCATCGACCGTGTCCTCAAAAGGAACCTGATCGCTCTTAGAGCTAGATTGTTGAGTAGAGCTGGTTTTGTAAGATTTGGATTTGCCAGACAACAAATGGCCAAGAACTTGATGTTATGCGAAGAAGTTCTCCTTTCATTTGATGCTTGATGTTAATTGAGATCAAGGATGCTGGGATTGCCATGGATATTCGCCTCTAAGAAATAAAGCCCACCTATCACTTAGAAGCTAAAGTTCAGAATTAGAACTCTGACGCAATGCAATCAAACTACCGTAAAGCCAGACAGAGCACTAGAAAAATTAGTGAATCCCTAATGTTTAGGTACATCTCTCATACAAATTACACAATTCAATGTTACAGACAGTTATTGTACCTGTTATTAATATTCATGTCACATGAGTCACCACTGGAACATGATAATATTGAGTCCCTTCAGAGATGGCACTCTGAGAAATCTTTCCAGTTCTAACTACACAGTATGATATTTTAAAACATCAGCTTTGCACTCGTTTCTGACCCACATATGTTGACCTGGATGAGGTATTGCTCTCAAGGACAAAGAACGGCACTAATCAAAATGAAAATACTTTCAACCTGGAAAGGAGGGCTTTCTCTTGTTGATGCTTTTGTTTTCTTGGAGCAGAAGAGCTCCATAAGGAAAACATTGGAAATTAGTGAGATATTTTTAACGAGTTCCTGGACAGATGGGTTAAATTGCAACCCCCTAAAAGGAGATAATGAATTCCTTATTCCCAGAACCCATGAATACGACTTTATTTGGAAGTTGCGGATGTAATCAGGTTAAGTTGAGGTCTTTCTGGAGCAGGGCGGCCCTATCCCAGTGAACGGGGTCCTTCCAAGAAGAGGGAAATTTGGACACAGACCCTCCGGGAGAATGCCACGTGAGGACAAAGACAGCAGAGTCACGTGGCTACAAGACAGGGAGCAGCAGCAATGGCTGGAACCCCCCAGAAGGAAGAAGAGCCAAAGAAAGACCCTCCCCTAGAGCTTTCAGACAAAGCACACAGAGAGCGCACTGCTGACACCTTGATTTCAGATTTACAGACTTCCAGAACTGTGAGACAATAAACTCCCATTGTTCTAAACCACCCAGTTTGTGGGCCATTTGTTACAGCCACTCTAGCAAACCTCCACACAGGGTTATAACCAAATTCTTCTGAGCTCTTCAAACACCACGTTTCATTCCTTATGAGCGTACAGGATAAAATGCAAATTCACAAATTACCCAGAAGTTTCAGAAATAGTCCTGGGTTTATAAATGCTGTAAGATGATTTTTTAAACCATATGCTACCAAGAAGTAGGCAAGTCTCTGCATTAGCAATACATAGCTGTGTAACAATTAGCCATCTGTTTATAACACTGTCAGGCATTGACAGCATCTCCACGGAAGCAGGGAAAACAACAGAAATATTATATCTGCCAAGTTCTAGTCATTCGTTATCTTACATAGTAATTTGTTGTCTCAGGAGATCACTAAGGAGAGAAAGAGCCATGCCGGGCTACAAAATAAACTTCGTAAAGCAGGTAGTTGAATAGCGAATTAATGATGTGCTGACAAGATCAAGAGATGATTAAAAAAGGGGGGGGGGGGGGAACAAAACAGTCACGGTTTCTGTATTGCAGCCAACAGTGCAGGTTTGAAAGATTTCTCATAAGAAGGTAATATTTATTTTCTCCGGGCAGCTATTTGAAAACAGAAGATAAGGTATCCTAAGATGACTTTTCTCAATGCCAATTAAAAAAATATACATTTCTGGAGTTCATCTATCATTATCTGGCTGCCTTTCTTGATATCATTCTTAATAATGGGTTTCCATGTGGTAAAGTCTAAACTCTCTCAACCTTGTCTTTTGGCTTAACGACTGGTTTCACTCTATTAACAGAATGTGTTCAGACAAAGAAGTGTATTAGCAAGAATAAAGTAACTTTAAATAGAATTCATGAAGGGTGCCTGCGTGGCTCAGTTGGTTAAGTGTCCGACTCTTACTTTCAGCTCAGGTCATGATGTCACAGTTCATGAGTTTGAGCCCTGCATTAGGCTCTGCACTGACAGTGAAGAGCCTGCTTGGGATTCTCTCGCTCTCTGCCCCTCCACCACTCATGTTTGTTTTCTCTCTCTCTCTCAAAAATAAATAAATAAACATTTAAAAAAAATAAAAATAAACAGGGGTGCCTGGGTGGCTCAGTCGGTTAAGCATCTGACTTCAGCTCAGGTCGTGATCCCATGGTTCACGGGTTTGAGCCCCGTGTCAGGCTCTGTGCTGACAGCTCAGAGCCTGGAGCCTGCTTCTTGGATTCTGTCTCCCTGTCTCTCTGCCCCTCCCCTGCTCATACTCTATCTCTGTCTCTCTCTCTCTCTCTAAAATAAATAAACATTTAAGAAAAAATTTTTAAATAAAAATAAACAAAAATCATGAAAAGTAGAAGAAAATAGATGGTAAACATTGCCTATGAAGTTGGCTATATAATTATTCATTAAGATAAACAGTATATTCGACATAAAGGTTTTATTTATCTCTCATATATATAATATATATTACAAACTATATATTTGTAACATACTAAATATATATTAAAATATGTATTTATATACAAAATGTATATAAAACAAACTGGCTTTACTTTTAACTTGCCATAAGATGGCTTTAATGCTTGAAAACCTTCCATAAGAATACAAGGTTCATATACTAAGCTTGAATTAAAACCCTACATTTGTCATCTCTGGAATCAAACGGTCTTTAAACTTATGACAGAATTTCAAAGTGACAACTTGGGGTAAGAGATAGTGGGTGACCCCTTGCTTTCTTTCCTGTAGATTTTTCTCAGGTAGAGAACACTGACCACAACTGTTTTCACGGATGTGTTAATCTGAACACTTCCTTAATCTCACCCAATTGGTAGCCTTTTATGTTCTGTTCTCTGTCAACCAGGATTCTTCCATTTCTAAGGATGTGCACCTCATCTAATCAGAAAAGCACCCTAGTGCAAGAAAGAATTAAGTGTTTAATCCCAAGGACAGATAGTTTCTGTCAAAGCAGAGACCACAAAGACAGCTTTTTGAACTTAGACCAATGCCTTTCTAACACATCAGTGATTACTGAGTCCTCAGCCCATTCATTTAGCAGATACTCATGTGTCTAGTTGGTGCAAAGCACTATATTGGAGGTTATAAAGGATGGGTAGATAAATAAGGTGCAGTCCATACCTGTAATGCTTCATAGCATAAAAGAATAGAGGAAACATGCATAAATGAATACAAAACAAGAGTCTACGTAAGAATCCATGGTTGTTCATTTGCTTAGGGCATTCAACAAACCCACATGTCTACCACATGCCAACTTCATCCCGAAGGCTGATGATACATATCGAGCAAGACTTCGGCAGCCACTGACCTCACAGAGTTTGCATTCCAGTTGGGAGAACAAGGCAATGAAAGCAGCCAAGTACCTCATGACATTATAAGGACAGTAAGAGATGAATTCCCAAATGCTAAGGGAGGCCATGACTGAGACACCTCACCCAGTCTACAGAGTCCAGAAGAAATTTCAAAGAAGGGGCATCTAAAACATGAAGGATAAGAGTTAGCCAGTATGGAACTCTGTAGCAATGCAGATATAACCCTAATCACCCGTGTGATTTATCATAATTTGCAGCAATATAGTTCTTTATTGACTCTGTATGACTACAGAGGGGAGTTGAGATGGAGTCTTCCATAAGAACTTCCTTGGGATGGAATATTTCAGCTTTAAATCTTTATAACCGGAACTCTCTTCATATTAGCACTCAGCTGGGACCATGATGCAGTAAAAAAAAAAAAAAAAAAAAAAAAAAAAAAAAAATTGCCGGTTAAGTATCTCTGGGACCGCTCTTTCTTGAAAGAGAAAATAGTTTGTAAGGTTTTAATATCGTAAAAAAAAATATTCGCCACTAATGACAAAGTAAGTGAACTTTAAAATAAATAAATAAATATATATATCATATATATAAATATTGTATATATATACATACACACACATAAATATATATATATATACACACATACACACACACACACACACACATACACACACGCAATCACTGTCATTTGGAGTAGTTTTCAAAACACCAATTGCATATGATGTAGATACTCTTAAAAATTCATGCCTTAGGCATTCATGACACTCAGTAGCCCAGTGATGGAAACTGATTTCCAAAGATGTTATCCAAGGCATTAGCCATTTACGAGAAAGTCTTTCAGGGCAACCACTTCAGAAGTTTTCTTAGAAGTTTCTGAAAACACACGGAAAAAACAAACAAAGCCTTTCAACAACACTTCCTACTGCAGGGATCTAGGAACGATTTACTATGTGGGTGACACAGTGCCTTTGCTGTTGTGGCTGCGTCAGCGTGTCGTTTGCAAAATGACAAGTCTGTTGAAGTGCACACCAATTGTACAAAGTAGGATAAGAATGTTTGGTTTGATCGTAAGGCCTTGCTTTCAGATTCGGTCCAAAAGCAGTGTAAACTTAGAGGGGGCATAAAACAGGTTTCAGAATATGATAAAAGGGGAAAACTTTAGGCTGACAACAATATGTTAAGAGAATGAGAATTTCAAATTGAACTGTTGAAAGAGCTAAATTTATGCAGACAAAGCGAAAAAGAAATGAATCAAGTCCGGGGGGGAAACACGTCAGCACATCACAGACAAGGAAAGCAAGTGAAAGAAGAAATGGGTGGTAATTGCAGCTTGCAAAAAAAGCATTAATTTCAAAATAATTAAGGAAAGGAAGTAAAAAAATAAACCACACTATGAAGGCTGACTTTTGATTCAGAAGGACATACAAGACCCTGAATAATGTCTTTAGTTATGGTTTTGTTTTTCTGGTCTCTTTGTTGAGGACAGAGCCTGCAGAGCGATGGAAAACATAGATTGGGGGGTAATAACTTTGTGCCAAGGGAATACTGGTTCGACCCAGTTTCATAACAGCTAACAATTTAGCCTAGAGTATTTTACATCTCATCAGTTTACCTAGTTAAATTGCTTATTGTGACCCTTCTGTTATTTTTTAAGTCATCCAATAAATATTTATTTAGCATCTAGTGTGTGCTAAGTATTTTGCTAGTACTGAGAGAAACATAAAAAACAATTGACAACAATCCTATGAAATGGGCGCTATATCCTTTAACAGACAGGGAGACCGAGGCAAAGCTGTGTTAGATGCCCAAGGCCACAGAACCAGTTAAGCAAATGGCAAAATTGCTGTGTTAGTCGAGGTCCTCCAAAAAGCAAGTGACAAGACAGAATTGGATGTGCAAGGGATTTATGGTGTTTGCCTGGGAGTGAAAAGAGGCTGAAGGAATTGGGGAAGGCTGGGAGGGTCTCAGACCACAAAGCAGAGCTGACCCTGTGCAGGAAAGAAGGAAGGAGGGAGGGTGGGTAAGGAAATTCCTAGACTGTGGTACAGTTCTGGGACATTATGGCAAGGATGGGCCTACCTCTTTATTCCTGCCATGCCCGGCATCGGGCAGAAAGGCCCGGATGCTCCTGTGTTGAGGGATCCATAGGTCAGTTACACCCCCTACATCAGGGGGGCTGAGAGGCCATTTCACAGATGCCACAGCCAGGACGCCCAGTTCCAAAATCCGGCATGAGAACATACGTGCTGAACCATTACGCTACACTGAGCTTTGTGCTCGGTACACAATCAGAAAATGCACACCTTTATATGCTTCAACCTTTGTTGTTACACATCAGTTCTTTCCATTCTTGGAGTCCACTTCTGCTTATATCAGAACTAGAACATCCAAAACAAACATTATGCTTTTCTTCCATGAAAATAGGTAGAAATCACCTAGACTGAAATGCGGAATGTGAGGAGAATGGGAGCCTCACATTCCATTTTGTGTGTTTGTCTGATAGGGGTGTATGTGTGTGTGTGTGTGTGTGTGTACATTTTCTTTATACATCTACCTATTGATGGACACTTAGGGTGTTTCCGTATCTTGGCTGTTGTAAATAATGCTGCAATGAACATGGGGTATCTTTTTGAGTTAGTGTTTTTGTTCTCTTCAGATAAATACTCAGAAGTGGGATTGCGGGATCATATAGTAGTTCTCTTTTTTTTTGAAGACTTCCATACTGTTTTCTGTAGTGGCTGCACCATTTTCTATTCCCATCAACAACACACAAGGGTCTCCTTTTCCCAACATCATCACCAACACTTGTTATTTCTTGTCTTTTTGATAAAAGCCATTTAAACAGTGGCATCTCAGTGTGGTCTTGATTTGCATTTCCCTGAAAATCAGTGATATTGAGCATGTTTTCATGTGTCTGTTGGCCATCTGTATGTCTTCTTTGGGAAAAAAAATGTCTGTTTAGATCCTCTGCCCATTTTTTAATCAGTTTGTTTGGGTCTTTTGCTATTGAGTTGGATGAGTTCTTTATATATTTTGGATATGAGCCCCTTGTCAGATATATGATTTGCCAATATTTTCTCTCATTCGTCGGTTGCCTTTCATTTTGTTCATGGCCTCCTTTGCTGTGCAGAAGCTTTTAGTTTGATGTAGTCTCACCTGTTTATTTTTGCTTATGTCGCCTTTGCTTTTGGTGTTCAATAAAAAAAAATTATCACAAGACCACCATCAGAGTTTACTCCCTATGTTTTCTTTTAGGAGTTTTATGGCTTGGGGTCTTATGTTCAAGTCCTTAACCCATTTGGAGTTGATTTTTGTGTGTGGTATAAGATAGAGGTGCAAGTTCATTCCTTCGCATGTGGCTGTCCAGTTTTCCCAACACCATTTATTGAAGGGACTGTCTTTTCCCCATTGTGTGTTTGTGGCTTCTTTGTTCTAAATTAATTGACCACATATATGTGGGTTTATTTCTGGACTCTTTATTCTGCTCCATTGATCTGTTTGTCTGTTTCTATGTCAATACCATACTGCTTCGATTACTATAGCTTTTTAAAAAATATTTATTTATTCATTCATTCATTTATTCATACATTTATTTATTTATTTAGAAGAAGAGATAAAGAGAGAGAGCATGCACATATTTAGAGGAGAGTAGAGAGGGAATCAGGAACTATGAAATCATGACCTGAACAGAAATCAAGAGTCTGATGCTCAACTGACTGAGCCACCCAGGCTCCCTTGATTACGATAGCTTTTTAATACACCTTGAAATCAGGAATCATGAGGCCTCCAGCAATTCTTTCCCTAGATTGCTTCAGCTCTTTGGGTGTTTTGTGGTTCAACACAAGTTTTAGGATTGTTTGTCCTATTTCTGTGAAAAATGCCATTGCAATTTCGATAGGGATTCACTGACTCTGTGGATGGCTTTGGGTAGAATGGATACTTCAACAGTATTAATGCTTCCAATCCATGGTTCCAAGTATCTTTCCACTTACTTGTGTCTTTTTCAATTTCTTTCATTGATGTCTTACAGGTTTTAGTGTACAGGCCTTTCATCTCCTAAGTGAAATTCATTCCCAGGTATTTTATTCTTTTTGATGCAATTGTAAATGGGATTGTTTTCTTAATTTCTGTTTCTGATAGTTCCTTATTAATGTCTAGAAACACAACAGATTTTTGAGTACTGATTTTGTATCCTGCAGCTTTACCAAATTCATTTTTTAATTCTAACAATTTTGGGGTGGAGTCTTTAGGGGTTGTCCATATACAATATCTATGCTTTTACGTTTTTGTCATTTGCATTAGGGGAAGAAAGTCCATGAGATTCGGTGACTTAGTCTAAAGTCCTGCAGGTGGAGGCAAGGTCTGAATTAAGTCTGTTTGACCTGAAGGCCATGTTCTTTCTCCTGCATGGTCCTTGTACTTGGGCTTCATAAAGTTCTTCGTGTACTCTTGCATTGGAGCCGTAATACTGACTTTCACTTTACACTCCAGCATTCTGGAACTTAAAGAAGCTGAGTGACAGGTGTATTGGTGCTGTCCACCCTCACCCGCATCGGACACACTTCCCTTCTTTGCCCCCCACCACCCTGCAAAACCGAGGTGATTGCCACAGGTTAACGAGTGCCCACCCGCACCCTGCAGACATCGCTTCTCCGGTCACCCTCCTCCATTCTTGTGTTGCCCCGTTGCCTATCCTGTCTGTATTCTTGAGTTCATTCCTGCCATTTTACTCCTCCAAAGCCCACATGTGTCCCTGTTAGCAGGTCCTTCCCTTGACCCTGAGACAAATTATAGCAGACCATTTTAGAGATTTATTCGGCCCAACCTCGGCAGAATGGCCCCTGTGGCATCTGCTTTGGCAATCCTTGTTGTTCCCTTCCAAGTTCTGGTGGCCCTTTTTCAGTCCTAGATTTCTTGCTTGGATTGGAGCAACCATCTTGACATGTTTCCTGTGTTATTTTTTTTCCCTGCATTTTAAAATTCTTATACTCCCATAAGTGAAACTGATTTTAAAATCGTCACCACGCCTCGGGGAAAAGATAGTGGCAGAACCAGGATGAGAACCTGTTCCTGTCTTGCCCACCCAACCTACTTTCACTATTCCAGATGCCACAAGGAAACAGAGAATCTTCCCACTCTGTGTGTTCTAATGTATTGAAATATTATAGAGGCATTATTTTGGCTGGTTCGAATTTCCCTATTTCTCATGTTATCATACTACAGATTGTCTGGATCTGTTTCCTTTCGTTTTGTTTTGTTTTAATAGTATTTGCAGAACATGTTCAGCTTTTTTTTTATCTTTTTAATTTTTTTAAGTTTTATTTATTTATTTTTGAGAGAGAGAGAATGCATGAGCAAGCAGCGGAGGGGCAGAGAGCAGGGAGACACAGAATCTGAAGCAGTCTCCAGGCTCTGAGCTGTCAGCACAGAGCCCAACATGGGGCTTAAACCTACGAACCATGAGATCATGACCTGAGCCAAAGTCGGGCACTCAAACGACTGACTCACCCAGGGACCCCGTCTTTTTTTTTTTTTTTGAGACAGAGGGAGAGAGAGAGAGAGAGAGAGAGAGAGAGAGAGAGAGAGAGAGAGAATGAGTGGGGGAGAGACAGAGAGAGAGGGAGACACAGAGTCCAAAGCAGGCTCCAGGCTCCAAGCTGTCAGCACAGAGCCCGACATGGGGCTCAAACCCAGGATCATAACCTGAACCGAAGTCAACCGCCCAACTGACTGAGCCACCCAGGCGCCCCTGGATCTTTTTTCTTTCTGATATTCACATATCAGATAACAACGTGGCAATTCTTATTATAAGCAGCTCATTATATTTTTGAAGTCCACATGCACCAATTATAAGGAAAATATTGTCTTACATCATTCATTATCAGAAAACTACAGAAATGAATGAAAATAAATATTTAATTTATGCTTATGGTTTGATGTTTTTATTATTTTTTTTAATCGTGAGGCACATTTACCTTTATTGAGAAATCTAAAGATTCACCAATCTACCTTCAAAGGGTGGAGGGCAGGGTTTTTGGTGAACTCTTTCAATGAATAAATGTCGGGATGGATTCCTGGAAGGAATTTTGGTGTTCCTGGCTATGACATTTTTAGTTCAAACTGTTCATGCAGTTATCCTCACAAAATTATGCAAGAAGAAGAAAAAGTCAATCTTGATTCAATTTATTAGTTATACTATGAAGGTTTTTATTTATGAATTAGAAAGATATACATTTATTCAATAAATACTCTGTTTTTGTTATAGATCCCTTTCTCATTTACATCTCATTGCAGAACAGATTTGAGGATGATTTTATGTCTCCTAGATGTGTCCAGTAGGTATCCCTAGTGGGGATTCCCATTTGGAATCCATGCTATAAATATCGAGCAATGGGGAAAAAAGGAAAGTGAAGAAATAATTAAAACACAGATTATGTGGTGTATGTTAGCAGATACTGCTTGAATGAAAAAGGATTTCATATCTCCTTAGATTTATACACAAATGAAAGTAGAGGAAATTTCCAATACAGGTGCTGATCAGAGCCTAAATACGAACATTTCATAAAAGTGTTGGGGCACCTGGGTGGCTCAGTCAGTTAAGCGTCGGACTTTGGCTCAGGTCATGATCTCACCATTCATAAGTTCAAGCCCGGCATCGGGCTCTGTGCTGACAGCTCAGAGCCTGGAGTCTGCTTCCGATTCTGTGTCTCCCTCTCTCTCTGCACCCCCCGCCCCCGACCGATCGTGCTCTGTCTCTGTCTCTCAAAAGTGAATAAACATTAAAAAAATTTGGTAAGTGCTAACAAAAAGTTGAGTTTGGTATTAGATTACTGATAGTGTTAATCAATTGCATTCATTGACATACATAATAAAAGATAACGTTCTAACCTAAGCCTATGCTGACAGAAATTTCTGTTCCAAAGTGAGATCTGTATTCTTACAGTTAGTGACAGTGATTGGCCTTCTGAAAACTACGGATCCTAAGCACAACCTTTGTTAAAATAAAAGCGGAGGACATGTTCTTAGCATGCCTTGGGAATTAGCTACGAAAAATGAAAACCGTAAACATCCCCTTTGCTTCAAAATCCTTTCTACGGGATGCTTTGGCTCAATGGATTCAGGGAAAGAACAAAACATAGTAAGTAAACACACGTGCTTAACACAATCTGTTCTACTTAAGCAGCAGGGATAGATTTACATTTTGGGGTGTTTGTGGCCTCAGACTTCTCCAGATGACCCTACCTTCAAAAACAGACGTTAGGGGTTAACGACACGACGAGGAAGAACTTGCCTTGAAAAAAATATGTGAGAGTAGGATGTGGAGGTAAGGAAAACCTAGGGCTGAATTTCAACACAGAACAGCTCCCTGTGTGTCACTTGTTCATGTCACCGAAGAGCAGAGAATCAGTCCGTGTATTTTATCCGTACGAGACCCAGCTGGACCTGGTCCCAGCAACCTCCCGGGGGAGATCCTGCTTTCCTGTAGCTTCCGTTCTCCTTTGTATATCCCAGGACGTTTCCTTGTCTCTTCCTGCCCTGTTCTCTCCTACCCTTTCTTCTCATTTTCTCTTCTGCATCTTTCACTCTGCTTTGGTTTCTCATTTGTCCAATTTGCTCCTGAAGTTTATTATGTTGTTTTCCCTTACTCTTGGCCTACATCTCATTGTTTATTACTGTTGTCATTGCTGTTGTGCAAAGCTTAATGTTTCCTATTCTTAATTTCAAAAGTAGATTCGGAGAACTTTTGTATTTATATCTCTGAAAGTCAAAATGACTTTTATTTGCATGTCAACCTCAGTGTGTGTGTGTGTGTGTGTGTGTGTGTGTGTGTGTGTGTGTGCGCGCGCGCGCGCGCGTGCGTGCACGTCCCATAGAGAGGTGGCAAAGGCATTGTCCCCATTCTAGAACACGAAGGACATTAATCCCCCTTACTTCGGTAACTCCAGATAGCAATTAAGGTTGCTAAACTTTGTTATTACCTGCTTTACCAAAGCTTTGGAATTAGACTGTAAAAAGGACGTCATGGCATTCCTTCCTTTGCGTCCACAATTGTAATTTTTTAAAATCGCAACTCTGGCTTCCCACCTTCCTCCCCGGCTTGGCTCTTTTGTAAGTCATGAGGTAAGACTAGTACCTTCTATAAACCCTGAATGTGGGGCGCCCATTAGTCATATCGTGTTTAGTTTGCTGATGCCCACCAGCCAAAGACCACCAGGAACACACCAAAGGAAGCTAGCTTCTTGAGCTGCCTGCAGCAAATGACAGTGCTCACCTTAAGGAACCAGGGGGCGTCTTGGTAAGAGACATTTGGGAGGCGTACATTATGGGATTTGGTCTGGTGGTGGGTGATTTGCGGGAGAGTTTAAAGAAGGGAAGATGTGTTTGGATTGGGCGCTGTTGGGAAGCAAAGGCGATGTGACAGCTGAGGATCCTTCACACTATTTTCCCAGGAGGCTGGAAAAGCATGCTAGGTGGGGCTGTTAGTCATCGGGAGGGAAGCCATGGCCTGTGGTAGCCAGAGGAGGGAGCTGTTTGGTTATTTTTGTGGTCACACAGCCTTCTTTGTATAAATTTAGACAAGATGAGCTCACCTTTTTTGGGTCTGGTTTCACCGAGGTCCTGGAGTGACCCCGTTTGATTATTGCTGAGATTCTGTGGAGCCCGGCTTTCTCCACAGTCTAGCCGTTACTTGCAAACTGCCAGATGTCAGGGCCTTTGTGTTTTGCTTCCATTCTCAGGTCCCAGAATAAATGAGAAATAATCAGGGGCTCCATTGGTTGAGCGCCTCACTTCGGTTCAGGTCATGATCTTGCAGTTGACGAGTTCGAGCCCCACGTCGGGCTCTGGGCTGATGGCTCAGAGCCCAGAGCCCGCTTCGGATTCTGTCTCCCTCTCCCTCTGCCCCTCCTCCGCTCATGCTGGGTCTCTCTCTGTCTCAAAAATAAATACACATTAGAAAAAAAAATTTTTTTAATAAATAAATGAGAAATAATCAGTCAATTCACGTATACAATAGCCACTATGCCCAATCCTGAGCTAAATGTCAGGGACACCATTTGGAGAAATACTCGTGAATAAGACACCAAGAGTAAACAGTGATGTAAAAGAACCTAAAAGAACCAGAGAATACTTAACCAAGATTTGAAACTAAAGTAAACATTCCATCACTCATCCATCCTATACCATAGAAAGTTTAAAAAAAATTTTTAATGTTTTTATTTATTTTTGAGAGAGAAGAGGGAACACAAGTGGGGAGGGGCAGAAAGAGAGAGGGACAGAGGTACTTAAACAGGATCCGTGCTGATGGTGGAGAGCCAGACTCGTGAACTGTGACATCATGACCTGAGCCGAAATCAGATGCTCAACCAGCTGAGCCACCCAGGTGCCCCTCTCGTAGAAGATTTTAAATAAAAAGCCTTGGTAAAGCTGTCCATTTCTTTCGTAGCTATAGGAAATATTACAGTTTGGAAATGAATCTCTCTAAATAATCCATTGATTTATTTTCCCTCCTCCTACCAATGCTCTACACCCTTGGTTACTTGAACAGTTGGCAACTTTCTTTTTTTCCTGATCACAAATTAGCTATACTCTCCTATATATGGATGCGATACTGTCTGTTTAGCACTTCTACTCTTCAATGATGCCAAGTCATTAAAAGAACTTAAACGTGGGAAGAAAAGTCTAAATTGGCAGAATGATTCGACAGACCCACACCCGCAATGGGGGGCTGCTTGAAGATTACCGTTCTACACATTACATTAGAAAATTCAGGAGCATGGCCCTGATAAAAGCTAAGTTCAAGAGGAGTCTTGGTCTTGTTCTCATGTGCTCACCTGTGATATTCTCTGCTCTAAGCTCTCTCCTCACTAGATTTTGGTTGGACTAAACTGAGCGTGTTGACACTGCTTATGGCCATGGTAGCCATCGCTTAAGTACCTTTTTCAGTGGAAAGTCTAGGGGTTTTCTTTTTCTTTTTGTTCTAGTAGGGTGACATGTGAGGATAGTCTCTTTTAAAGAATAGAATCTCTGGAGCACCTGGGTGGCTCAGTCGGTTGAACGTCTGACTTCGGCTCAGGTCATGAGTTCAAGCCCCACCTCAGGCTCACTGCTGTCAGCAAAGAGCCTGCTTCATATGCTCTGGCCCCTCTCTGTGCCCCTCCCGCACTCGCACTCTCTCAAAAATGAATATCTGAAAAAAGTAAATAAAATATATTAAAATAAAGAATAGAATCTCTAAGAAAGATGGAGGTTTTGTTTGCTTTTGAGAAAAAAATGAATCATCTTTAGGTTTAAAACCCATAGCAAGTAAATAATTCGGATACCCATCTACTGATGAGTAAGTAAGCAAACTATGGTATATACATACAATGGAATATTACGCGGTAATATAAGGGAACTAGATATGGATACATGCTACCCTGTGGATGAACCTCAACAAAATTATGCTAAGTGAAGGAAGCCAGACACAAAAGGTCACAGGATAATTCCACTTAATGTGAAATGTCCAGAAAAGGCCAATCTGTGGAGACAGAGGGCAGATCAGTGGTTGCCTGAGGCTGAGGGCATGGGAGCAAGACAAATGAGCCCAAAGGAATTTGGAAGGGGGGATGAAAATGTTCAAAAACTTGATGGGGGTGATGGTTACACAGCTCTATAAATTTATCATGAGTTATTGAATTATATACATAAAATGAGTTAATTCTATGACCTATGAATTTCTATTCCAACAGAGTATACCTTGATTTAAAAAAAAAAAGTCATGGCATCTGAGTGTATACAAAATACACACCTCTGTGCCTAGGTTCTCTTTTCCTAGGTTGTTAATTTTTATTAAAATATAAAATATAAAATATATGTGTATACATAGTAAATTACATGGCCTAAAGTACATTAATCTTAAGACTAGAGCCTAGTGAGCTTTCTCACGTACATACATGTGTGCCAGTCATCCAGGTCAAGCTAGGAAATATTTCCAGCAGCCAGAGGCTCCTTCATGCCCCTTCCCAATCAGTACCCCCAGAGGTACCCACTATTCTGACCTCTGCCTCCATGAATTAGTTTTGCCTGTTCTTGAAAGGCACAAAAATTAAATCATTCAACATGTACCTTTTTGTGCCTGTCCTGTTTCACTCAGTTGTACCTGTGAGTTCCATTCGTGCGTGCTCTTTTTTATTGATTTGTAAAATTCCATTTTACTGCTGAGCCTCACTTTCTTATTGATGGACATTACAATCGTTTCTAGTTTGGGGCTGTGAGGAATAAAAAGATACTATGAAAACTTTTGTGCATGCCTTTTTGTGGACCTTGGCATTTATATTTTTTGGATATATACCCAAGCGTGGGATACTTGGGTTACAGATTATGAATACGTTTAGTTTTGGTAGATGGTTTCAACAATTTTCCAGAGTGGGTGGATCAGTTGACGCTCTGATTAGCAATGGATGAAAAATTCAGTTTTCCTACATCCTTACCAACACTCAGGACTGTTAGTATTTTTAATATTACCCATTCTAGTGGCAGCATCTAACTGTGTTTATTACGATTTGGTTTTACCTAATGAATATTGAGGTTGAGTACTTTCAATACGTGCGTTGGCCCATGGATATTATCTCTAGTGAAGTGCCTATTTAAGAATTTTGCCTATTTTTTTTTAATTGGGTTGTTTGTCTTTCGTACAGACTTATGGGAGTTTTTAATATATTCTGGATGGGAGACTTACCCAACGCATGTGCTGGAAATAGCTTCTCTCAGCCTGTGGCTTGCGTGTTTCACTTTTTTAATGGTGGCTTTTGACAGACAGCAATTCCTAATTTGAGGAAATGTATCCATTTATTTGTTCTTTTATCCTTAAAGAAAAATGTGTAAATTAGTACATGCATAGAGCTGCAGACCCATCACCACAACCCACGTCTTTCCTCGTGCTGCTTAGAAAATCTGCCCCAAGGTCTGTGTGAAATAATACGGGAATAAAACTTCTCATTGAAAAATTATCATTCCTGGTGTTTCTTCTTGACATGACAAAAGCGACCACTTATCCCAAGAATAAATTTTATGCATGCTTCCTTTGTAACACATATCACCGTGCTTAATAATCCTTTGCTTATCTATCTGAGTGCTCCGCTGGCTCTGAGACATTTTTATGTGGTGTCTGAGAGTTTAGCCTTAAGAATGGGTCAAATCCGAGCACTGCCTCTGCTGGGCATTTCTGGACCTTAGTGTCTCCATCTGTAAAATGGCGGATGGTACATATCTCCCAGGCTGTTTCTTAAAGATACGTGAGATAATGTTTGTGCAGCAGAACTGGACATAGTGTGGCTTCGATAAATATTGATTGCCATTATTATTTTTATCTTCAAATCAAGGACATCAAGTTAATCTCCGTCCAGCACTTGACCCAACAGGTATTTGATTCAACCTGCCTTCAAGCCGATTGCCCTAGCTAATCATTTATGTTTCAATCACTTGGTAGTAATTTTATATTTTTTAATGTCTCCTGATTCCCTAGAAGGAAGTGCATGTTTATTATTTGCCCAAATTTATAGGACTCTTTGGTTCATTTTTTTCTGAAAATTTCTTGTTTATTTTTGTCTCTTTAGCAAATACTTCTGTAGATTTAGAGAGAAATGTCTTGATGTTTAACGAATTAAACTTAGCCTACCTTTGTCACTCTGTAATATTTCTTTATTTCTTATGGCAAGAAAAGATCACCAGAGGTTCTTTTTTAAATCACTCTGATTTCATCCTGGAAAGAATAAGGCAACATGTGTCAAATCATTTTGAGAACACACATATTACATAGTTCTCTTTTAATCTGATGGTGACAGGCCATAATACTGCTGAATAAATTCTTACCAAGCCGAAACTTCTGGGCCCAGTTTCAATGTTTTATGTAGTAGCGTTCCCACCAGCTTTCTTCTGACAGGGCTCGATCAAGATGTTAGTTAATATCCTTGCAAACCGCATTCTGAATGGATTTACTATCACTGGCATTTACTCTCTTAAGGTGTTCACAATAGCGCGTGCTTGTCCTGGTTTATTACTAACCTTAGTTTGTTATTGAGGAGACCCTCCCTTTCGTCCTCAGTGCTGGTGAGCGGTAATGTGACAATCCTCCGACACTATGATGAAATATCTGGTACATTTCTGAACGTGGTACTCTTGAAGTGCTTTCGACTTGCAAAGTAGCAAATTGATGCACTTGGGGATTTCTGACAGTTCCTTTCCCAGAGTGAAAGGCGCTCCTGGGACCTTGCTTCGTGTCAGAAAACAAGGCCTCCAGTGTTGGCCCCAGGAACTGCCATCTGGACTCCGCGTTCTGACAGGGAAAGTGTCATCTGCACTGGGCTGGCATTCAGACCCAGGGTCACAAACCGGTGCTTTCGAGGAGCACAATGAAGTTGTCATGAGCATATTTGCTGTGAGTCTGCCAGGTGCCATTCAGACATGACAAACTTGCCTTCCCGTTTTTATTAAGCCTTACTAATTCCAGAGGAAGATAGAACTGTTTTTTGTAATACGTGCTCGTCCAAAGGTCAAAACAATTTTAAACAAGGGCAGGCATGGTCCTGCAATAAAAATTCAGCAATCTAGCTGTGCTGTAAGTTCATGCAGGGGCTGAGAGAAGTGTTATGTTTACCTCTCCGGAAAGGGCACTTTAATCAAAAGACTGATGGCAAGATGGGCTTGGAATTTGTTGTTCTATTTCTTCTTCATCTGCATGAAATTGTGTCTTTGAAACCATATATTATTGAGACGAGTGATACCAGAGAGAAACACATGCTCAGAAGTAAACAAAAAAAAAAAAAAAAAAAAAAAAAAAAAAAAAAAAAAAAAAAAATATATATATATATATATATATATATATATATATATATATGTATATATATGGCAGCAGAATAGAGAGTTTCGCCCACTCTTACAGCCTCTGTGGTGGTCATCCAGTACGAGGTGCCGAGCACTAGAGAGGGGTAGAGATGTTTGGGTGGAGGGGGGGCATTTTCCCCATGATGACATACAGACCCCTGTGTCTTTCTTAAGTGTGTGTTTCCTTAGGTGGGTGATGACAGTCACAGGAAAAGCCAGTGCCTGCTGTTTAAACACAGTGTGAAAAATGAAGCTTAAAAGTATAAAAAGCGGTGTTGATGAGCTCCAATTCTTCGGCCTCCCTCTCACAAATGGAATAAAAACCTTTCTCGCCTGCGGAGTTTGTGCTTGCTCTGGCCTCTCGGCTCCAAAGAAGAAGGGGTCCTTTGGAAAGTGGTCTGCGATTCCCTGCTACAAGGTGGGGCCCCTGCCCTTCTCTGGGGCTCCACTCGTCACTTACACAGGCACGCGGCTGGTCCCAAGCCCCAGGTCTGGAAGGTGGCTGCTCAGGGCCAGAGGAAACAATAGGCGAGGTTTTATGCACGGCCAGTCTCCATGAATCACGTGGCAAGTTGGTTGGGCGACGGGTCATTGGCTGAGAGCCAAAATCCTTAAAAAAAAAAAAAAGGACCAGATTGAGATGGGAGAGTCATGACTTTGAGCTGGATACCTAACTGGAGATACCCAAGTGGGGGTGCGAAATAAACAGTTGGATATAGAAGTCTGGGTCGCAGAGGAGGGTGCCGGTTGAAACGTAAAGCGCAGTGAAGCATGTGCCTATTGAAGGTCTGGGTGTAGGTGAGGTGGCCCAGAGAGCAGGAGGAGAGGGAGCCAAGAAGACAACCTTGGAGAACATCACCATTGAACTGTTGGAGCGAAGCCGGTGAAGTCTGCCCAGAGACAGAGCAACTGGAGGAGAAGTCAGAACTCATGACAGAAGTGTAATGATTGCTTTAAGACTTAGGGTGGCGCTGCTGCACCTAAAATGCTCCTGGGGCACCTGGGAAAGTGAAGGAGGCAAGCTGTCCCTCGGCCGGCCGTAAGGAGCGGGAGCGAGTGGTGGTCTTGCAATGGTCGTCTCCATAGAATGATCGGAGGAGAACCCACACAGAAGCGAGCAGGAAGTGAGGAAATAAGCACATCCGGGACGGGCAGCTCTTTCGAGACTTTTTGCTTCTTTGGGAGGAGAGTCCCGGGGGCAGGGAAGGGAGGGCGCCTTGAAGGGGTTGGGATTTGTTTCTGTTCAAATAGAATGGAGGACCAGCTTTAAATGCCAGAGGTTGACTACAGGAGAGGTAGAGGAAGTAAGGTGCGTGTCTCCTGAGAAGGTGGGGCAGGGGTGGGGCCCCGAGTGAGACCCTGGAGAAGGCAGACGTGGGAGAGATTTTAGAGGGGGGTACCCGTGTAGACTGGTCTGCGTGTCCTCAGCAGAAAGCTGAGAAGGTTCTCTCTGATCTCCTCTACTTCTCTGTGAAAGAAGAGACAAGTTCGGTTGTGCAAGAGTGACCGTGAAGTTCCTTAGATCACAAACACAAGTGGATGCACGGGTCTGGGAGAAAGCAGGCAGCGTTCGGTCGGAGACAGGTTGAGGTGGAGACATGCATGCCGGGAGTGCAGGCCGGAGGGGGGCGCCCGACTTCTGCGTGCGGCTCAGCATCTCCGCACATGTGTGCCGGACTCCATTCCCAAGCAGCAGGTGTCTGGATGAGCTGCTTATAGATAGGGTGACGCTTAGCCACCTGTCTTCCTGCCCACAGTCAGAACAGACCTGATAGGACTGGAGTGCAGGCTGGGGAGGTGTTTGTAAAGCCTCCGATTATGAGCTAGGCTGTAACAGAATGGTACTTCACCCCCTTCCCCGGCATTATACCACATGTCTCTGCAGGCTCCTGGGGACCTGTCAAGGCATCAGCCTTAGTCAGACGTTACTGTGACCCTAAAGGACACCGAAAACAGAGGACAGACCCCAGGAAATCCAGTGTCCCCATAGATGAATGAAAGAGTCGAGAGAAATCTGTTTCAACAAATACATTCAGCAGTTCTTTCGTTTGTTTAAGGTTTGCCTCCCTTTGTAAATATAATAGACTGCACACAACTTAAATTTATCTCTTGTTTTGGCAGAATTGTCTGTGCTCAGGTCGTGATTCTGAATGTTGATACCTGTGCCGCGTGACAGGTCTAGCAGGTGTAGAAAATTGTGCCGATTTGCCATTGACGGTGGGCCGTCCCAGGGTCTCCCAGAACAGAGGGAGCCCGGCGGGACTCAGAATGTGGCCCCTTTGCTGCAGACCAGTCCGCCTCACCCAGCCTAGTGAGCGGACCACGGGCTGCATCTGACCCCCGCTCTTGCCCCTTCAAGTCAGCCCTCACAGCCATCGTCTATGACAGCCGTCAGGATAAGTCCCTGATTCCACATTGTCTTCAAAAGGCCAACGGAAGATGCGAGTCACATATTAAGCTAGCTGAAAAAGCTAGATTCAGGATTAAAGTTTGACTCTGGTGCTGCTAAGAAGAGAATAGGTAGGGATGTGCCATTGAGTGAAGATGGGACACAAGGTTTGCAAGTAAGATTATTGCCAACAGATGAGGCAGATACATACACGAACACCAGTACTGACTGCGGGCTGTGGTCAGAGGTGGGTGCGTAGATGGCATAATGGCTTCCGCTGTTCAGAGACGAATTGCGGGTATTTCTGGGATCACCGGAGGCCCAGAGAAATGGTCAGCAGGTAGAATAAAGTTGCCCCAGGGAAAATCAACCATCGGTTGGTGGAGCAAAGAACGGCAAAAGTCAGAACAAAACAAGAACAAAATTTTAAAATCCCCGAACACCAGAATCCAGAAAGCGTATGTGATTTTTAAAGTTTTCTTCTGTTTTTTTTTCCTCCCCTTTTTAATTTGTCTGGATTATAAAAAAAAAAAAAAAAAAAAAGGGAAATCGAAAGAGAGACTTGTATTCACGTATTTGGAAGATATTTGTTGAGCACCTACTATGGACGGGCACCACGTATCAGTCATCACCCACAAAGGCTGGGCCTGAATGGATCTCCAACTCCAGTTGGCAGGGGGCCGGGGCCCGGGGAGGGGGGGGGGGACCAGAAAATAAGCAATAAACACAACAGTGTGTAACGTGTCTGGAAGTAGTAAATGCTAAGAAGTAAAAAGGGCAGGATGAGGGAAAGGGAAGATACCGCTTTAGGTAGGTCATTAAGAGGTGACATTGGAGCACCATGTGGGGAGGGGAGTGAAGGATCTGGCAGACATTAGGGGAATGGGATTCCAGGTAAGGGTATCACCCGCAGAGCCCCAGGGGGTGGGTGGGAGTGTGCGTGGGTGTTTGAGGATCAGCCGCGGGCCTGTGGCTGCCGCGGTATGAGCAGGGGAGGGAGGGAACAGACGAAATTAGAGCAGAGGCTGTGAGCAGGCAGGGATACAAGTCATAGGAATGTGCTAAGGCCTTGTGCTTCTGTTCTTAGTGGGCCAAGCGGCCCGGCGGGGGGGGGGGGGGGGGGGGAGCAGAGACCTGCCGCCATCTGACTTAACCCTCAGAGATCGTTCCAGTCTACAGGTATAGACAGGGACACAAGGAGACCACTGGCTCAGCCATCAGTCCCTTCCCTCCAGCAGCTACCCAGTCCTCCCTTGTGTCCACCAGCAGTCACGGAGGCCTGGAGCATCCCACGCACAGACGGAGTGACAGAAATGCAGACAGGCGTCAGCTGCAGCCTTGCGCCTAAAGAGCACGCAGGCCAGGCTGGAAGCCACATCCAGAGACAAGCATAAGACTCCCTTTTAAGTGCCCTGGTTGGGGGCTGGGGGGAGGCAGTAGGCAGCGGGTACAAAGACATCTTACAAAAGAGATCCTTCACAGCAAGGCCTTCTGTAATCAAAGAATCCAACTGTCTCCCATCTGTCTAGCCTGCATCAGGCTGCAAGCCATTAAGAACATAGGGACCTTTTCGGTTTATCACTGTATGTCCCCGGCACCTACCACGTAATAGGCCGTCAGCAAATGTTTGTTGTTTCTTAAATAAAGTGCACATCACTTAAGTAGGCCTGGGGGATGGGGGGGTGGGGAGGGAGAACAGAGCAGGCATCAGGCTCCCAGAGAAAATGACCCTGGATCTGAAGGTACCCACAGAGACACGGCTATGGGGACAGCATGAGCCAACACATGGAGATATGGGGAAGCAGGACACATTCAGGGAACCAAGGCCAGTTCTAAGTGTCCAGAGATTGGGATGTGTCAGCAGGAGATAAGGCCCCATCAACAAGCAGAACCCTGGTTATGAAGGGTTTGGGAATGAGATTTGGTATTGAGGCAGCAAAGAGCTACTGAAGAACTTTCAGCTGGAAGGAGCACGGCCGTGCGATGTGTTGGCGTGGGGAGGACGGGCTGACCTGGAGAAATGGGCGGGGGCTTGAAGGATGCTGAGGGGGAAGAGTGATGGAGTAGGTGACTGAGAAGAAGAGTGCAGTGGCTCTGGTTTCCATCCTAAGAGATGGGGCGATGCTCTGCCTTCTACCGAGATGGGGAACGGGGAGATAACGCCTTCCGCGTGGACATCTGGGGCTGCCTTGCATTAAAGGTTCGCTGATAGGCTCGAAACTACTTTGGAGAGCTGTGCAATATCCACAGGCAAAAATAACTCATGCACGAATTCAGCAAGAATATAGTGCGTCAAGCCAAGAGCAGGAGGGGGGTGTAGGAGTCATAGAGTGGCATTGTCGCTGCTCTGGTGGGGCTTCTATTTCAGCTAGACAGGACCATCAGTTAACAGTGAAGAGCAAACACAACCACAGATAGTGATAAATAAAACCAGGTGCTCCAACAGGAAATAACAGGAAGCACCTACTTTTGATATGGTTGTCCAGGACTTTATCTCCAAGGAGATGACACTTAAGTCGAAGCCTGAAGAAGACTGAGCATGAGCAGGGAAGGGTGACAGGTTCCAGCAAGGATCAAAGCCCTGCAACAGGGAAGGAATTTAAGTTTAATAAAAAGTGGGACACAAATGTTCATGGATGGATGAATGGATAAAGAAGATGTGGGGCATATATACAATGGAGTATCACTCGGCAATCAAAAAGAATAACATCTTGCTATTTGCAACTACGTGGATGGAACTGGAGGGTATGACGCTAAGCGAAATTAGTCAGAGAAAGACAAAAATCATATGACTTCACTCATGAGGACTTTAAGAGACAAAACAGATGAATGTAAGGGAAGGGAAGCAAAAATCATATAAAAACAGGGAGGGAGACAAAACATAAGAGACTCTTAAATACAGAGAGCAAACAGAGGGTTACTGGAGGGGTTGTGGGAGGAGGGATGGGCTAAACGGGTAAGGAGCATTAAGGAATCTACTGAAATCATTGTTGCACTATATGCTAACTAACTTGGATGTAAATTTTAAAAAATTAGTAATAATAATAAAAAAATAAAAAGTGGGACAATGTAATAAGGAAAATTAACAATTAAAATTGGAGGGACAGGTAGGTGGCTTTTGCTCCTTCACAGTTTACTTCCTAATAGACATCTGAAAGAAATTACTCATCTAGAACTGCAAGGCAACCGTATCCAGAAAGAGTATCTGAATATTGTATAATTGGTTACATTCATTACAATCAAACTGAAATCAGTTGCCTTGCCAGGAAAAAAAAGTGACTAATTGGCATAATGTGAAGGTCTTTGAAGACTCTCATTTAATATCGGCAGGTTAATGAGCAAGCTAATAAAACAAGTTTTACTTAAATACTTCGAAGGAAAAATTTATTCTGTCCTTGGGTGTTCAGTTCTCTCATTGTCAGGGGAGGGGGGGAAGAATGAGGGCAAATTTTAGAGGTTTCACTGTTCAAATAAGTATCCCTTTCGCCCACTTGAAAAATCTGACACTTACTGAATTTTTTGTCATCTCACTGCTCTTCTGTGAGATCAGACGGCTTTGAATTGGTGCCACTTTTATCAACTGCTGTGCCATCGAGAAAGGCCTTAGCATCTTAGTTCCCTGGGAGAAGGGCCAGGTAATGGATGGATAATGTGTGACTCGGCCGGCCGGTTTGGTGTCCCATGAATTAGAGACGGGGCCCAGCAGGTGGGG
This sequence comes from Panthera tigris, assembly GCF_018350195.1. NCBI lineage: Eukaryota > Metazoa > Chordata > Mammalia > Carnivora > Felidae > Panthera > Panthera tigris. The sequence goes on from NC_056661.1 coordinate 159,479,258, forward strand.
TATGTGACCTCGGGCTGTGTGCTCCGTCAGCAGTGCCTTGATCTGTTAAAGGGTGGTTGCCTTTTTTTAGATAGTCGCACGTTCCTGTCTTGAGAGCGCTAAGTAGGGCAGGGTTAAAGATCAACGATAATTATTTTCATGCCATCAGGGTTTTGTTTTGTTTTTTTCTCTTTTAACTTGTTAAATAGCAGAGAAGAAGGGATTCGTTCACAACACCCTGGCATTAAGATTTATTCTTTCCTCTGGTGTTTTTTTCAAGACTCCCCTGGTAACGTCGTCATCAGGGTGGGCTGGAGATCACAAACTCAGCCTGAGTTTGAGTTTGAGATGGTCCCCGAGGCAGGGTTTCTGTGGGGCCGACTGGGGCTCCAGCACGCTGGCAAGCGGCAGTGACAGTCGTAACAGTGACGGTCGTCATGGATCAGTGCTGCTCCGCCCATCACACCTTCCATCTCTTCCCCTCTGTTAATTTACATTTGACCACAAGGCATGTTCAAGACCCCACCTGTCTTGTGGATTCCACTTTCCCCTTGGTCACATCTCTAGCTGTTCCTTCTCTCTCTCTCTCTCTCTCCCCACCCCCCACCAGGTGGCTTTCCTATTTTGATCAGTCACATTTGCTTTTTCTTGTATCGGCTTCACCTTGACTGCCCTTCGTGCTCATCGGGATGACCTCCTAATCCTCAAACCCAGTGATGTTGGTGCACAGCCTACCCTTCCCCTTTCTCGAATGTTCAGTAGTCCTTTTGTCGCCTGTGCGCCTAGGACCGTGCTACAAGCTGGAGGTACAGAATCAACGTCCAAATGGAGCTTCCTGTCCGTAGGGGGATGAGCGTGTAAAACAACCAGAGTACAATATGCTGAGTGCATCACCTGTGGCTTAACACAGAGTGGGCGTAACATTCGCTACCTTGCGGAATGCGAAGGAGAGCAGATTTCAGAGAAGCAATCTGTCTTTAAACCGCGTTGCCTTGATTCCTTGCCGTGGCTGCTCTTTAAGTCCTTCCTCACCTCCTGCCGTGGGCATATACCACAAGGCAAGGACTTAGCTGGCCACTCGCCCCGTGCTCCGCACTGATTCCTACTCTCGAGCTCCCTTATCACTACGGGTGGTTCACACAGGTACCCCCTATTTGCTTAATCTTAAAACCTAAGGAGTCACCACCAACTATTCCATCTGGTCCCCAAGCCCACTGACTTCCTTTTGCAGGGCATTTACCTGCTGCCCCTGTTATGTGACACACCATGCTCATGATACTTTGAGTCTTAACCGCCCCATTCCTAGGATTTCCAGCCTCCTTTGCCTTGTGGCAGATCTCAGAACATCGCATCGCCATGCTTCTCAATTGCTCTAAAACCCACAGTAACGGGTACCTGGGTGGCTCAGTCGGTTAAGTGTCTGACTTCGGCTCAGGTCATGATCTCACAGTTTGTGGGTTCGAGCCCCACCTCGGGCTCTGTGCTGACAGCTCAGAGCCTGGAGCCTGCTTCAGATTCTGTGTCTCCCCCTCTCTCTGCCCCTCCCCTGCTACCTCTCTCTCTCTCTCTCTCTCTCTCTCTCAAAAATAAACATTAAAATGTTTTAAAATAAATAATAAAACCCACAGTAACAGACTTCTACTATAGGATTAAGGCTGCATAGGTATCATAAAAGCCCTCCCCCATAAACTTTTTTACATGCATGATAAAATATTTTGAAAAATTCTTTGAAATGTATAAATGAGCTTGCCTGAAAGTAACGAAGATCCTTAGAGGCCTAAAATGAAGCAAAACCGTGGACCAACAGCATTAATGAGTGCTAAAAAGCCAGAAGCCGGCCTAAGGGCCTTTGCCAGCTCCCTGTGACCTCTAGCTTCAGTGTTCATGACTGTGGAGGAACTTATATCAAATTATATCAAACTTATATATTGAGTTATATGAAACATCCCTTGTTGGGAAACGAATTGTAAAGGTCAACAGTCAGCAGGGGTGGGGGGGGGACCCAAAAACTAAAACTAAAAACCCACCCTGCAAAGGAAGATAGCATAGGAATTTTGACCATCTGGACCTTGGCCTGGGGTAAAGAGAAAGAGAAAGAAATTATCCCTTGACGTCGTATGGCAAAAAAGCCCATTCTGATGCATCTTCACAAAGTCAACATCACACTATTTGTATGGTTGCAAAAAATTCAAGATGGAAATACATTCTTAAAATTTTTCTAATGTTTATTTTTGAGAAAGAGAGAGAGCGTGAGCCAGGGAGGAACAGAGAGAGAGGGAGACACAGAATCTGAAGCAGGCTCCAGGCTCCGAGCTGCAGCACAGAGCCTGATGCAGGGCTCGAACCCACGGACCGTGAGATCATGGCCCAAGCTGAAGTCAGACGCTCAACCGACTGAGCCATCCAGTACCCCAAGCTGGAAATACATCCCAAAGAAGCCCCCCGCTTGGTAATATCCCTAGGTATCTGATAAAAGCAAATGCAAATGATCTGAGAGGGACATAGCTTCAGTGGGACCTCAGATACATTTGTAAGGAACATGATCCCAAAGGACAAACAATAACCACGAAGTGTATGGGGGAACAAGATACTGTCACTGTGGGTCAATAGAGTAACTAATAGCATGATTCCTGCAAAAACTTAAGATATTGAAATTACTGGAACAGATTGGTCCTTTTAGGGGAAAATTGAAAATATGATTAAGAAAGACACTAGCAAAAATAATAAGTGTCGTTTGAAAAAGAACCAAATAAAAGTTAAGAAATCAAAATGTAATAGGAATCAAAATTAAAAGCTTTACGGTGGAGTTAAGTAGCAGTTTCCAGAGAGCTGAAGTGTGAATAGTGAAATGAAACACAGATTCTGAAGGAATTTCCCAAAAATCTACCCAGGGAGACAGAGAATTGCTAAATGTGAAAAAGAGGTTCAAAGCAAGGAAATTAGATCATTAACATCTAATGCATATCCATTGGAGTTCTGGAAAGATAGAAAAGTAAAAGGGACCAGAAGCCCTATTTTAGGGCATATGAATGCTAAGAACTCACCAGATCAGACGAAATATGCAGATTCAGGTCTAGATGAAGGAGTCACCGTGGATTCAAACGAGAGGGGAAAATGCCCAGCTGGGCAGAAAGAAAATACAGCTCACCAACAGAAAGAATGGATGTGAAACTGACAGGTGACTTCTTGACAATGGAAACCTACAGACCCTGGAATAATATGTTCAAACTGGGGCGAGTAAGTAACCATCAACTTAGAATATACCTGCCAGAAAAACTGTCATGAACAGAGTCTAAATAAAGGCATTTTTAGACAAACAACAGTCATTGTAGTTCAGGACATTTTTTTTTTTTTTAATGCTTAAGTATATAGAGCATCACTATTCAAAAGAACTTTCTGAGATGATGGAAATGTTTGCTGTCCAGCCACCAGCTGGTGGCTCGGGGACTAAGGAACTTAATTTCGATTTTATGTAATTATAATGAATTTTGATTTTAATAGCTACGTGCAACTGTTGGCTACCTATTGGCAACACAGATAGGAATAATTAGCATAATCGACAAGTGTGAGTTCATGAACACTTAAAGAATAATAAGAGAATAAAGTTTTTTTCAAGTACCTGTAAAGCATTTTTTAATATTGACCACAAACTGTACTCTTTAAAACAAGCCTCGACAAATTGTAGATTATTGGTATCATGTAGCTTCTGTTCCCTGATCGTGATCATAGTAAATTTTTAAAAAGTGACAGCTTGAAGAGAAACGTACAGTTAGACATTTTAAAGGACACTTGTAAATAATCTCTGAGGCATAGAAGAACTAATACTCAAAATTAGATAGTACGTGTCACTAAATGAAAGTGACAATACCATTCAAAACATAAAAAAATATTCCTAGAGTGGTATTTGGATAGAATTTATAGCCCCAAATACATTTATTAAAACGTTAGAAAGGCTAAAACCTATTGAGGTAAGCATCTACCTTGAAAATGAGACAAATGACTGTAGAATATATCTATACAGGAAGTAAAACAGATAAAATAAAAGTAGGAATTAATGAACTATAATTCAAACATACAAAAAAGATCAACAAAGTTGATCTTTGAAAAGACTACTAAATCGATAAAGCGATCGATAAAATCGATAAAGCGTCTAAGTAGACTATTCAGAAGATAGGACACTAATAGAAATGACAAAGAGAATAGAAATACAACATTTTACCAGTATTTACATGTAATGAACAACTTCATAGAAAATACAACATAGAAATAAGTAAAACAGATATGCAAGAGCAGAAACATAAGTGGATGTGATCTTAAAACAAAGATATTAAATTTTATTATTAGCCTCAGATAGTTTAGGAATGATTCCAATTTTATCCAGTGCTCAAACCATCCTTTGAAGCCACTATTAACGTAATACTAAAACATAATGATGGTACAACATGGAGAAATACCAGGCGATGTCATTCATGAACATAGTAGCAAAATATCCAGAACAAATTACTAATTAGCCAACGATTTGTTAATATATATAGTTATTTATCACAACAAAGTTGCTTATTTCACAAGTACTATCACTTTAAAAAATCCGTAAATGCAGTTTATCACCTTAAACAGCAAAAAGGGGGAAAACATCATTTCGTTAAGTGCAGGCAAAACATTGAATAGAATTAAATATCATGATAAAAATATTAGCAGATGGTAAATGGAAAAGAGAACTCCCTGAAACAGAAAGATGAAATGTTTAAGTGACAGTAACATCACAATGGTTAAACATTAAAAGCATTTTCCATATAATCAGTAAACATAGAGGAGACCCTTATCACCAATTTAGTTTAACATTGAGCAGTAGGTCAGAACCACGGCATTAAGACAGTAAAGAAGGTATAAACTAGAAAGGAAGGAACAAACTAACATTATTCGTAAATAAAAATGTAGGCTTGGGAAAATTAAAAATATCAGTGGATTAATCAGTAAGAGAGTTTAAACAAGTTTCTGGGTATAATATCAGCATAAAAAAATCCAGTTGTATCTCTGTACAAAACAGCACAGAGTGTTAGAATATGTTATGTTTAAAAGCCTGCCATTTATGAATAACTCTAACAAATATGTGAGAAACCTTTACCAAGAAAGTTATAAAGTTTGTTGAAAACTACTTTAAAACATCTAAATGGACAGACTTATCATGACAGTAAATAGGATAAGTACATATTATAAGTCTGTAAATTTTCCACCAATTTATTTCTTGATTCAAAGTAATTCTGTTTAAAGTCCTACCTGGGTTTTCTTTTTCTTTTTCTTTTTCTTGTTAATTGAGGGGAAATTCGTTAATGTCACCTTAAGGGAAAATGTCTGTGGCACTCAGTGCATTCACAGTGTTGTATAATCTCTCCACCTGTCTGGTTGCAGAACACAGTCACCATCTTGAAACACAAAATATCCAATAAGAAAATGGGCAAAAATATAAACATATTTTTTAAGAGAGAGAGTGCATGAGCAGGGGAGAGGACAGAGGGAGAGAGAGAGAGAGGGAGGGAGGGAGGGAGGGAGAGAGAGAGAGAGAGAGAGAGAGAATCTTAAGCAGACTCCAGGCTCATTGCAAAGCCCAACACGGGGCTTGATCCCACAGCCCTGGGATCATGACCTGAGCCAAAATCAAGAGTCAGATGCTCAACCGACTAGACCACCCAGGTGCCTCTGAACAGATTTTTTTTTAATAAGAAAAGATAAATGGATAAACATGGAACAGCAAATAACTTGTAAGTTATCCACGAAGTATAACTAAAACCAAAAAGAGGTACTGTTTGTCACTCACCAGTGCACACAAGTTAACAGCATAATATCAAAGGTTGTCAAGGATTTTGAAGTTTTATATACTGCTGGTAGGATTCTGCATTCCTGTTCCATGTTCTCTTATTTGGGGATAACAAACAGTTGTGAGATGCACAAACCAGATGGCTCAACAACTTGCTATAGAACATGCTCAGAGCCCTTAGGCATTTTCCAGAGCGTGTGAAAATAGCAAAAAACTAGACACAGCCCAATGTTTGTTAATATTAGAATTAATAAAGTGTGATATACTCAAAGGGCAGTGCACCATACTAACAATGATAATAGATAAACTAGGCACGAGTCTACTTATTTTATTATTATTCCTAATACTTATATAAACTTATATTTGTGTGTGTAAAATATTTTAACATTTAAACATTTTTAAATTGGACTCCCCATTACTTACAAACTCAAGTACAAAAATCATGAAAGTACCCAAAGCCATTTCTCCAACCATACATTCTGCTTCTTTCCACTGGCCCTGCCAGCCTAACCGATTACCCCCCATAGTTGCAGAAAAAAGTCATTTGTTTTCTGGCTTCATGTCTTGGCCCAGCCATTCAGGAGATGCTGAAACGCTCATATCCTCATCCTGGTTTTCTAGATCCTACCTACCCTTCCATCAAAGCTGCAGTCAGACCTCCTCCTCATGGAAACCCTCCAGTCCACCTTGATCCTTGGGAATTGTTTCCTGCTCCGAAATCCTTCAGGACCCATTGCCTGAACCACTCCTATGACATCCAGTGTGTTCCCCCCCACCCCCCATTTTATTATGTGTGTGCCCCATTAGATATAAAACTTTTATCATTGTAAATTATGGAACATAAACATCTTTCCGCTAACTCCAAAGCTTAGGAACCAGGTTTTCACTCCTATTCCCTAAATTGTCTCTCCAGCACTGAAAAGGTGCTTATTGAATATGGAGCATGCCATTTTAACTGCAAAACAATATTTTGCTACTAATTTAAAAAGTTACCTTCCTCTTTTAAATATAAATCAAGCCAAGGTGCATCCATTATCTATCTATCAATAAAAGTCAAGGCACAAGATATCAACTACTTCTGTTTCAATGATGGGCTGGGGTAAGACATGTTTTAACAAATAAATGCAGTTTTAAATGGAAAATAAAAGGAGCAGCCAGTACTCAAGCAAATTATTATCTCTGACATCCAATTTTATACCCTCTTCATTTGTTCTATAAAGAGAAAAAGAAATATTTTAAATAAGTGGTCAAGGGCTTTCCTAGTGAAAAAGAAATATTTTAAATAATTGGTCAAGGGCTTTTCTAGTGAAAAAGACTAGAAAAGTGTATTATTAAATGCTACAAACAGCATGTAGTTGTATCTGATCACTTTGGTATTACTAATCACATTTGTTCCCGGGGCCATGGTACAAAGGAATTAGCCAGAGCGATTGAGGGGGCCACAAACGCCATGACCTCTATGGAAACTGAGGCCAAGTTAACATAGAGGAGTTGGTTCAGTCTGTTCTCTTTAATACTGCTCAGGATAATGAACCCCCTTCTGATCTCTCACTTCAATTCCATTCACATTAATAAAATCTAATTCATTTGAATGGGATTCAAAGTGATTTGATTCAATTCAATCAAATTCTGCTCGGTGGAATCAGTCCTTGATTGAAATCTATTAAGTTTGGTTCAATAAAATAAATTTAAATATTATGCAGTAAAATTAATTTTTAATTAACTAACATTTCAGCTAAGGTCCATTTTGATCTGAACTTCAATTCTCCATTTCTATATTTGGTCCCTATTCAAATTAATAAAATATAGAAGGATCCAACATAATCCTGAAAGATGCACCGTAAGGCTAATCAGCTACATTCATTTCTATTCATCCCTAATCAAATGAGTTTAGTGACATTCAATCAGAGAGAGAGAAATGCTCACCTTTAACTACCATATTGAATGTTTTTATTAAAACTTCAAAATTATGAGTTTTCCCGACTGCACCACACTGTCTGCAGTATGAACTCCATGGGACTTTTTTGGATTCATTCTCCATTTGATCTTTATATTAACAGAGAATAACATGGAATCAGATGGCCAGGAAACAAAAGGGAATGTTGTTATCCAGGTTAATGTTTTTACAAAACGTAGAGACAGCTTGAGATGATAGACCTTTGTATCTATGAGAATGCCAACATGTCTGATGTCTACCTTTATTTTTAAGGTTCTTACTCTGAATAGTAAAACACAGTCCTTAGGACTCAGGGTCATGGTTGTGAAATGGAAAAAGCTCTGGATGGTTGTGACACAAGCTTTACATCTGGAATCAGCTTGAGAAGGTGGAAGCCACCGTGGAAGGCCGTGTTCCTCCTCTCGAATAATATTATAGGTACCAAATGTTGTCTCTTAGAGAGGTGACAAATAGCTACTAAGAATAGAGTGAAAAAGAAAGGTTGCAATGAGCACGTTATTCTGAAAAAAATTACTGGGAATTTTAAATGGAGATATTACTGCAATAAACACTTTTCATATCTTCGCTGGAAAATAAAGTCCTAGACTGGTACTCCAATGGCACTTGGGCACTGAGCCTCTCAGTATTCTGTGAACTAATAATGCACACTGTCATCATCTCAGGTCAGTTGTGTGGCAGACCTATCTGACGATAAGGATCATCAGGGTTCTAGTGACCGAGCCCTAAGATTTTCCTCTGAGATTCTTATTCTGTAGATCTTATTTTGTAGGCCGGGGAATCTAGAGGGTCGACAAGAGCCCCAGGTGGATCTCCTCTTAGGTAAATTGGAAACCCTTCTCTGTATTAATGCCCTGCCAGAGGCAAGAAAACACAGCAGCAGTCGCTCCAGGACTTGGCCTCCCAGCCCTCATCTTTCCATGGGGATGCTGAGACTTGGGCTGCCATCGTCTGGCTCCTAGAAGTCATTGCATGAGGACAGACTACATGTGGAAGAAGAGAGGCTGGCTCTATTTAGGCCAGAGAACTCTAGGACGGGTGGCCTGTCCCCTCTTCCAGTTCCTGGGGGCAAGGTGACTCGGCACTAGCTTTAGGGCTTTGCAACCCTTGGATTGTGCCCATCTCATGCTGAAGGAAAAGGGGGATCTGGCCTGCTCGATCTTCCAGATTGTCCAGCAGGCTCTGTAGTGGCTACAGCACCTCTGAAACTCCTCTTTGCTCCAGCCCGGCCAACAGCTTCCTGTAAGGTTTTACCTTCCTTGTTCTCTAGCATGTCTGCCTTGCAGGGGAGATTCTCGCAGGTACCAACTGCTGTGTGCACACAGTCTAGAATTACACCAATTAAAGATATCTTGGGGCGCCTGGGGGGCTCAGTCGGTTAGGCGTCCGACTTCAGCTCAGGTCATGATCTCACGGTTGATGAGTTCAAGCCCCAGGTCCGGCTCTGTGCTGGCAGCTCAGAGCCTGGAGCCCACTTCCGATTCTGTGTCTCCTTCTCTCTCTGCCCCTCCCTGCTCGTGCTCTGTCTCTTTCTGTCTCAAAAATACATAAAAACATCTCTAAAAAAATTTTTTTAAAGATATCTTTATTTAGTACGCCTATTCTCACTATTTGTGGCATGGTGTGGAGCGCTGTAGTCAGATCAGAGTGGTCAGCTGAAACTGACCAGTGGAGCGGAGGGAAAAAGACTCAGTGGTGCTTTGGGAAAGACAGAAGGGAGGAGAAAACGGGGGATTTTTCAGAGCGAGAGTCACTTCTTTAGAAATTGGATCCTGCACGATAGGGGGCTTCAAAGAGCCAGGATGCTGCCAAACAGAGGGAACGGTGAGGGGAACTGCCAGCAGGGGGCGGTGGAGCTGAGCGCCGAAGGTGGGTGTCTGCCGCGGTTGTATCTGTTCTAGTTCCTCTGCTAAAAAGCCCCCTGTGATTCTCTAACGGAAGTTGCAGATAAATAGATCGTAGTAGGTAAAATAAAACGAGATTTCACCAGGCTAAAAATACACTTCTTAAGTTTTCATTTTAGAGACAATAAAGCCTCGTGGCATTGTTTTTAATATCTTCTAGAAGTGGATGATACGGAGCTAATTAAATGTCCCAGTGACCCTACTCGGTCTTACCGGTAGTAAGAGTGTGCCAGGATAATGTGTATTTAAGCCCATTAAGGTACTTCGTGTAGCCCGGAAGTGTCGAAGAACACATTGTGAAAATCACACAGATGTACCACGTTTTCCTCAAGAGGTCCCCATGCACTTGCCCTTGGGTTTCTGAAACACCTTGTTAGTGGAGAAAATTAGAGAGATCTCTTGGCTTCTTCAAGTCCTCCCTCCTTCTTCCTTCCCCAGTTAGTCATCCAAACAATAATAAACCCTTCAGCATAATGAAACTTGATCTTGAGTACAAACAGTGTAGTGATTCTGTGTAATTCAATCTATATCTGGTTGTTTTAATACAATGTCCCTTACTTTGATAATTCAGCTTCTAGTTAACTTTGAATATGGGCTATCATTACTAATCTTGTGCCGGTGGTTACACCTACTGAATACAGTTAACAAAAATCTGGTCTATTTTGAGATTAGAGAAGTTCTTGAACTCTCGGCGCTGGGTAATTAAATTCTTTCTCTTCTAACCACTTCGTGTTCTTGTCTTTTTAAAGTCTTTCCGTCTTTATCATCTTTAACTGCTTTTCCCCCTGAGCCAATTAACAGTAAATAATGACTTATAAAGCAAAAAGTAGCACCTTATTAGCATAGCACTAGAATAAGGCAATTCTTTGTTCAATGAAAATTGAACCATTTTCTTGTTGAATATAAAATAGATGCCAAATTAATAATTTATTTTAGTTACAGTGATTTGATTTAGCCAAATGTGCCAGTGCTAATAACAAAGGGTACAATTTGCTTTTTCCCTGGAATCTGTGTTCTGCTTACTTACTGGCATTCTGCTGTCCGTGGCACATGTGAAAACAGCTAGATAAACATGTTGTACTGTGCTTAATTTATTTTCCTCGGAAGGACTACGAAATAACATTGATTTTGCCCCACCTTAACTGGGAACAGTAGCCATCTAAGGCCATCTGTAACTTGACACAGAGGTAAGGTTTGGGGGGAGAGCTGGGAACTTGGGCTACTCTCACCTGGTCACTGGAGTGTCACCTCCTTGCACTGACCAGAGGAAATGTCAGTTCAGAATCACCCCCCCCCCCCCCCCCGGATCCCACTCTGGTGTCTAATAAGAGTCCCTCCGTACAGGAAGTGAAGGTCGGCCATGTGAGATTAGTTCAGAGCCTGGATTCCACACAGAGCTTAGGCCTCCTGCCGGAACACCCACTGCCCAAACAACTTGACAATGAAGCGCCCTCTCTGGGTGCTTCTCCACACTCCCTGCCTCCAGGAATCAGAAGGTTCTCTCTTCTATTTCCCCTACCACACATTTCTCAGAATCTCCTGCTAAAGGAGAGGCTGATAATGATCTTGTTCCTTTTCCTGACAATGTTCTGATTTCTATAAAGAATACTGAGCCACATTCAACTTCTCTCATTCATGCATTTTATCATGATGTCTATAATGAAAATATAACAGTGTTAGGTTGTTCTACTAGTTGCTGGAAGAAATTATTTGAAATTGAGCTGAGGTTTTAGATATATGCTCTTCCAAGGGCTATTTGAATGACAGGGAGGGTGAAGGAGTTTCCTGCCAGAGAGTCCATTAACCCCAGTTCTATAGGTATCTGGTTTGTTTCCTCTCCTCTGTCAGGTGGGTTGGCACCTCCTCGTTCCCCAAACAATGGTAATAACCCAAATTTCCTTTGAAGGAAAGAATTTAGTATTAGGTTACCTTGGAGAGATTCAGTGTGATAAATAAACGTGATAACCAGTCTAGGTCATGCTTCTACATTTCGGGGATCAAGTTGTGATCTGGAAGGCCCCAGGGGCATTTGCAAGGTCAGCATGGTACTGTCCACCTTTGCTCTCTCCCTGTAACATGGCCTAGAGATAGAATCAACAGAGACCTTGTTCAGCTTACTGGCCAGATGGTCTGGCTCAGATTTTATAATTTCCATAAGTGGAATTTTTCAAGCCTTGTTTTTTGAAACTCTTGACTGCATCACAAAAAGAGTTTATTATTGGTCATGGTTGCAACGTAGGGAAGCATCTGAATTTCCATGATTTACTCTTTACTGTAATGGAGAGAGAAGGGAGGAGCAAAAACAAAACCAACCAAACAAACAAAGCCACCTTGAAGGTAAAAAGAAAACACAGCTCCTGTACGCTGGGACATGGCTCAGATAGGAAAAGATAGGGTTTCGGCATGGACCTCATCTCAGAGAGCTGGCTTCTTTTGCCCTTCATAACAGGATACTGGAATCTCTCTCTACTATTTACCAGATCAAGTCAAATACCTTTTTGAAAATTCATATGCCATAAATGATCTTGCAAAGGGAAAAATAATAACTTTTCCAAATTAAGTCAACACAACCGAAAAATCTAGAAATTTGTATGAATTAGAATATTTGTCTAACTCTTTTCCAAGGTCAGTGCATTTGCTCATTTATTACATCAAGGCTGAACCTCCCAGGAGAGTTTCATTGCTTTAAATTGCCCACCTTACAAACAATCCCATTTACAGTTGCACCAAAAAGATCAATATACCTAGCAACAAATCTAACCAAGGAGCTGAAAGACTTAAACTCTAAAACTAAAGACATTAATGAAAGAAATTGAAGATGACTCAAACAAAGGGAAAGATATGTTTCCTTGCTCAAATCCCATGCTCATGGATTAGAAGAACTAATGTTCATACTACCCAAAACAATCTACAGATTCAGTGATTCAGTGCAATCTCTTATCAAAAAGCCAGTAACATTTTTCACAGAACTAGAACAAGTAATCCTAGAGTTTGTGTGGTACCACAAAAGACCCAGGTAGCCAAAGCAATCTTGAGAAGAACAAAACTGCAGGTATCACAATCCCAAATTTTAAGATACTTTATAAAGCTATAGTAATCAAGACAGTGTGTTACTGGAAAAAACAAAACAAAACAAAACAAAAAAACGTAGATCAATTGAAAAGGATCAAGAGCCCAGAAATAAACCCACACTTATATGGGCAATTAATTTACCACAAAAAAGGCAAGAATATACAATGGGGGAAAGACAGCCTCTTTAATAAAAGGTTTTGGGGAAACTGGACAGCTATATGCAAAAGAATGAAACTGGACCACTTTCTTACACCATACACAAAAATAAACTGAAAACGAATTAAAGACCGAAATGTGACACATGAAACCATAAAACTAGTAAAAGAAGACATAGGCACTAACCCCTTAGGCATCAGCGTTAGCAACATATTTGTGGATAGGTCTCTTCAGGAAAGGGAAATAAAAGTAAAAATAAACTGTTGGGACTAGACCAAAATGAAAAGCTTTTGCAAAGCAGAGGAAACCATCAACAAAATGAAAAATCAACCTACTGACTGGGAGAAGATATTTACAGATGATATATCCAATAAGGTGTTAATATCCCAAAAATATAAAGAAATTATACAACTGAACACCAAAAAAAACAATAAATAAGTAATCTGATTTAAAAAATGGGCAGAGGATGTGAATAGGATATTTTTGGAAGAAGACATCCAGACGACCAATGAAGAGAAGGTCAACATCACTCATCACCAGGGAAATGCAGATCAAAACCACAAGGAGGGGCGCCTGGGTGGCTCAGTTGGTTAAGCATCCAACTTCAGCTCAGGTAATGATCACATGGCTCGTGAGTTGGAGCCCTGAGTTGGGCTGTCCGAGCTGTCTGTGCTGACAGCTCAGAGCCTGGAACCTGCTTCAGATTCCCCGTCTCCCTCTCTCTCTGCACCTCCCCTGCTTGCACTCTGTCTCTCTCTCTCTCTCTCTCTCTCTCTCTCTCTCTCTCTCTCAAAAGTGAATAAACATTTAAAAAAGTAAAGAAAAAAACATAAGGAGTTATCACCTCCTACCAGTCAAATGGCTATTATCAAAATGACAAGAAATAACTAGTGTTGGCAAGGATGTGGACAAAGGAAACCCCGTAAGCTATTGGTGGGAATGTAAATTAGTGCAACCACTGTGGAAAATAGTATGGAAGTTCCTTAAAAAATGAAAAATAGAAATACCATACGATCCAGTAATTCTCCTACTGGGTTTTATGCGAAGAATACAAAAACACTAACTTGAAAAGATATATGCAGCCCTATGTTTATTGTATTATTAACCATAGCCAAGATACAGAAGCAGCCCAAGTGTCCATTGATAGATGAATGGATAAAGAAGATGGTGTGTGTCTGTGTGTGTGTGTGTGTGTGTGTGTGTGTGTGTGTGTGATCGACTATTACTCAACCATAAAAAGAGTGAGATCTTGCCATTTACATGAACATAGATAGACCTAAAGGGTATTATGCTAAATGAAATAAGTCAGAGACAAATAACCATATGATCTCACTTACGTGTGGATTCTAAAAAACAAAACAAATGAACAAGCAAAAAGCCAGACTCATGAATGCAAAGAACACACTGGTGATTGCCAGAAGGGAGGGGGGGTGGAAGATGGGTGAAATGGGTGAAGGAGATTAAGAGGTACAGACTTTGAGTCATAAAATAAATAAGTCACAGGGATGAAGAATACAGCAGAGGGAATACAGTTGATAAATATCGTAATAATGTGTGTGGTGACAGATGGGGACTGCTCTAACAATGATGAGCACTGAGTAATGTATAGAATGATCGAATCACTAGATTGTACACCTGAAACTAATATGTTGTATGTCAACCATACTTCCATAATAAAATAAAAATAAATAATCTACCTTAAAAAAAAAGACAGAACTGCAGCAGTTTTTATGCCATTCCAGTATGGCTCTTGCCTCATTTTTATTTCTGAGCAATCACACAAATACTGGGGCAAGTGCATACCTAGGGTCCTGAAAGCTGGTTGAGTTATTATAATTGGAATTCCAGCCATATACCTGAAGACTTTGACCAGCCTTCTCGGCTTCCTGGCTGACACTGTCCCCAGTAGGTTCCATTCCCTCCCGGCTTGCTGCAGGAGAAGCTCTTCTTAGGACCTCTCCTTCTCCCATTTTGTTCCCTCCCCTATCTGTTGCTGCCTAGCTTCTTCTTGCCATCATTCACCTGAAACTCCCCTCAACAAAGTGTCCTGTGAGCGCTGAGCTGTCAGACTAAAAGACGAAGTTAAGATTCCCATCTTCATGGACTTTGCTCTGAAATCTGACAATTCAGACCACACTGTCTTTTGGAAGTTCTTTGGTTTTTTTCCCTCCACCCTCTCTGACTGCTCCCTTTCCTGACTTCCACCATGGCCATCTGCCTCTTTCTCTTCTCCAAGTGCTCTTATGATCTAAAAGATTCCAACTGCATCTCTCCTGCTACCAGTATTTGCTCATTTACCCTCATGGTTCCTAAAATGGGACCTGCAGCCCAATAATGCTCCTGAGATCCAGACTTCTACATCCAATCGCCTGTTTTATGTATCAAGTCCATCACCCTTTCTTCAACACATTCCCTAAGCTTCTCATCTTCCTGCCCCATTATCTTGGTGAAACGCATCACCCAAGCCAGAAGCCTGGGATTATTCCACAACACCTTCTTCCTGTCCTCTCTGCCACCCTAATCCCAACAGTCCTACACCAATTATACTTTGCTAATCTCTTCCTATTTTCTCTTCCTCTCCGTTTCCACTACTATTTTATTATTTCTCTTCTGTATTAACGTGGGAGCATCACCTCTGGCCTCCCTGACTTTATCCCCTGGAAATCTTTTACCTTACTATAGATCTTTGAGATACAAATTTGATTAAGATAATTCCCTGCTTAAAATCCTTTAATTGGCTCACATGATTTACCGGACAAAGTTCAATCTCTTTAAGTTGGGAGGCAATAAACACTGAAAAGCAAGAATAAGCCAGTGCAAAGTAACTTCTTATTTAGACAAAGATTTTTTGTGATATGCCCTCATCTCCCATCTGTTACTACCTACCCCTGCTACCCTTTCAGCCTTTTTCTACCATATTCTACCTACATACTCCTATATATTTTTTCCATATAGAACTTTACCTCTCAGTCTTTTTACATTCTGCTCCCTCTTCCTACAAGCCTTTACCTCTCTTACATCCTTATTCACCCAAGTAATGCCCACTCAGCCTTCAACACATAGCTCAAATACTTTACCTTCTCTGGGAAACTTTTCTTCATGACCTCTTTTCCCTCATTCAGGCTCCCGTGTGTCATAAACCTTGTTAAACTCAATCTTTATCTCCATCATGCTGCCAAGTTTCTTAGAGTGTTTGACATGCAGTGGAAACTCAAGCACTGTTTGATGAGTGGATAAATGAATGAATACATGAGTGCATATTAGGCCAAATAACAAAAAGGAAAGTGTATTACGTAAGAATGTTGTACAATATCTTGTGAGATACAGTGTCACACTTCTGGTTTGGGAGCAGATCCGTGGTGTGATTGAAAGAATCACTTCGCCTCTCTAGACCTCAGTTTCCTTACCTGCAAAATAAGGAGATCGCCTTAAGACACAATGAAGGTCATCTGGCTCTAATAGTCAGTGATCCCCCAGACTCTCATGTCACAGAAGAGCGCGGCTAGTCGTGAACTCAGCTGTAATTTACAGAATCAGTGCATGGTCTATATGCCTTCATCAGGAGTGTCCCCATATGGCCAGCACTGGGGGGCACCTAAGTTCCTGAAGCTTCAAGTTCAAAGTGTCTTCCAGGGAAGGAGGTGCACATTCTGGTGGGGAAACTTACCATTGCCCATCGTGATTTTTTTAAAATATTCCTATTATTGAAACACGTTTACTTTTAAAGAGGGTAAAGTGATGTTCGGTCTACCGGACCGCGATGGTACCTCTGGGTGCAAGGGTGTGCGTGTGGCATTAAAGCGGGCGTGCCTCATCTACCTGACTGTGCCGTTTCCTTTTCTCATAGATGGAAGTCCTTACACCTGGTGGGTCGGCAAGGCCAACGAGAAGCATTACTACTGGGGCGGCTCTGGGCCCGGGATCCAGAAGTGTGCGTGCGGCATAGAGCGAAACTGCACAGACCCAAAGTACTACTGTAACTGCGATGCGGATTACAAGCAGTGGTGAGTGCATGCTCCCCTCCCCACGGGCCTTCAGGTCAGAGCGATTCGGTAGAAGAGACCATTTGAAAATTGCTGAAATAATAGGACAATAGGGTAGCAGTGTCTGGGAAGTAACCCAGGTGACAAATGTCAGGAACGCACCAAAAAACATAAAAGCAGAAAGAGGTCAGCATTACAGCGGGTGCGTTCAGAAATAAACAGGCACAAAATTGATGCGTTCCCATTTTATTCAGAGAGAAGAATAATGAGCCATGTAGAAGATGGTGCTTTACATTATGAAACGTGCTTAGTAACAACAGAGGGAATGGCCGTGGGCAGGGAGCCCATGGGCAGGCGTGTGAGAGCATCCCCGGTAAATGGTCTCCTTCCACCTCCTGCAATGTTTGCTTTGAGAAGCTGCCTGAGAGAAAAAGAGGAGGGGGAAGGGAAAGGAGAACGTCATTCTTTGCTCTATCTTGAGCAACAGTGTTTGCCCATCTACTGTTTCTTCGTGCCTTGAACTGTTTGTAACTCTGATACAGATCAAGTTCAGGAGAGATCCATCTTGGGTTTCTTCCGTCCCTCTCCTGGCTTTTGTTCTGCTTCACAGTGAATGGCTGGGTCTGCATCTGTAACAGATAAAGATAAAATCAGCTGTCATTCCGTGTGCAAAACAGAGGCCCCGGGACTTTAGGTGAAAGTCTGTAAACCCAAGTGCGTCTTTCCCCAGAAATACACATCACACTCCTGCTTCTCACAATTTCAGAAGCAGGGAGGACCCTCTGTGCTCCTCTCCTGCCCCCGGCCAGCAGCAGAGAGCAGGGCTCCGAATTTTCCCAAGAACAACCACAGGTTACTTCTGTCTGCTTCTGGTTCACACTACTTAGAAAGACAATTTACAAGACAAGTTCATTCTACCGGTTAACTGAAAACTAATTCTAATTGTAAACTTTTACGATTTCTAGGTAGGGCGTCTACCTATTTTCCAGATTTTCTCTCAGCAAATGAAATGAATTAGCAAGGCTGTATATTTCAGTGTTTTAGAATCGCGTGTGCACGTGCATGTGCGTGCATGTGCAAGTAGCTACCATTACTCTTTGATCGTGGTTTATTGTAAAGAGAAAAACATGATACTCAATTTTTAAGTTTATTTGTTCGGAAGTTGTCTCTACACACACATTCACACACTCCGCAAAGACTGGAAGTCAGGAGAACAGAAGCCAAAGGCAGGGCTCTGAAGTTGACTTTTCATTCATTAAGTCAGTCTACCATCACTCAGCAGATATTGATTGAACATCTTATGTACCAGGTACCGGGGATAAAACACTGAATGACAAGGACAAGAATCCCTGCCTTGACCTATGTTCTTGTTGTCGCTTGTTACTGGTGTGTGTGTCCTTAAGCAAGTTCCATAGACTCGGATTCATTAGTCAGTTCAACGTTGAATCCCAGGCCCTTCAAGAAGCTGACTGTGTCCTCTCCAAGAAGGAGAAGTGGGAGCATTGTCCCGGATGGCTCATTGTCTAGCAACGCGGAGGGTTCATCCTACCACAGAAGACAGTTGACATATTCGGAAAAAAGGAAATCTTGCACATATAGCCAAGTGAAATTCATTTTTATCAGACATCCTGATGAGTGCTAGGGATACAATGGTAAATAGAACTTGCATCTTGTCCTGATAGAGCTCAAAAACCAGTTGGAGGAAAAAAAAAACCCACAGAAACAGGCAGCATAATACAATCCGTGCTCTGATGAAGGTATTACAGGATACACCAAAACCAGTGGAAGAAAATTTAAGTCTGACTGAGGGAGTGGAGGGAGTGGTTAGTAAGGTGCTCACAGGAAGAAGGATGCTTGAGAGAGGAGAAAGAGTTTGCTGGGCACACTCATCCTCGCAAGATTGTCTTGGAGGAGAAGCAGTTTGAGCAACCGTCCGCACAGTAGATTTGGAATGCAGTGTGGACAAGAGGAGCCACAGTAACGCTAAGCATGTGGGCAGTACGACATCAGCACTTCCGTTCTTTGCGGGGCAGGGTGGGAGTTTGGATTTCCCAGTGATGAGCCCTATGGAGGTAGGCTTGATGGAGCAGGCAGAGGGGGCGGGGGATGTCACAACAGTCCTTGAAAGACATCAAGGGCTTAAGGTGAAACGAAGGCACAGCCACAAAGGAGGAAAGTGTATGAGATGTTGTGACGTGTCTAGCAAATTTGATAGTTAGGCCTCTGTGAGAAGTAGGGGAGGAATGTGGGTAGGCTCCCCCATGGGCACCTGGAAATGGAGTGGAAGCAGGGCCATGCATCAGGCTAAGGAATAAAGCTTTGAGCCAGTAGATGGTGAGTTCCGCTTGGAGAGTATTAAGTTGGAGGTGACAGCATAACATCATGTTTAAGTCCAGAGAGGTGCCATTAATGGGATTGCCGGTAAGAAATAGAGACTTCAGAGAAATGCCTTTGCATCTGAAACCATTTCCAAGAACATACCCGAATTCAGATCAAAGATGAGCAGACTCATCGCAGACAGACCTATTCGACGGCACTCACACACATTGCTCTGGCAAGACGTGATCGGATCGTAACCGTTGACAGTTTCTCGGGGCCCCAGACACCCCACCCCTTTGCTTCTGTGAAACTTGTCTGATGTCCCCTTTAACAGAAGCACTATCTTTTGAGAAAACTGAAATATATAATGAATATGTTCACCATAAATAGCTATTAAAAGGATCTTCCCTATTTAGCACGAGAAAGAAAGCTTTTGGTGATGTCTTGTTGGTCTTTGAATTCACCAGCACCTGGCAAAGGCCTTGCTATGTGGATGCTTTACAAATGACATAGATTTGACACTTTTGAGGGAAGCTTTCAACCACTCTGAAACACAGATTTGTTGTCTGTATAATAAAAATAAATCTTGATTGGCAGACTTCTGTGCGAGTAAACGGATTATAGGATATGAAAACATTCTGTAAATTGTATAATATGGGATACATAGCTATTTGCAATTCTTAATTATATAATTTTCAGTGCAAGTCTTCATGATTCCAAATGAATCTTTAGAGGGACGCCTGGGTGGCTCATTCGGTTAAGCGTCTGACTTCAGCTCAGGTCAGGTTCTCGCGGTTCGTGGGTTCGAGCCCCGTGTCGGGCTCTGTGCTGACAGCTCGGAGCCTGGAGCCTGCTTCGGATTCTGTGTCTCCCTCTTTCTCTGCCTCTCCCCTACTCATGCCCTGTCTCTCTCTCTCTCTCTCTTTCTTTCCCTCTCTCTCTCTCTCTTTCTTTCCCTCTCTCTCTCTCTCTCTCTCCCCCCCCAAAAATAAATACACATTTATTTTAAACATTAGAGTAGGACATATTATTTTTACTATTTGCATGTTGAATGCAACCCTAGCTAAAGTTGTTAACAATTTTACAGTTGCATAAATTTATAGTTGCATAGATTTACAGTTGCATAAATTGGGGCATAGGAAAATTTAAATAAATTTCCAAAAATTATATTAGAAATGAGAAACAGAGAGAAGGCTAAGACCCAGATTTCCAAACTTCCGGTTCAATGTTTTCCTATAATATCATGATCAAGGAAGACTACTCACATTGTTTTTCCATCTTTTTAATGATTTATGAATTTAGTGTCTAACTAGCCGTATGTGAATTTTAAACTTGAAGTTTAACCAAACAGACTACATGTCTTATGTTCTTTTTTTTTCTAGAGGAACTCTAAAACTTAGATTAGGCATTTATTCTTATTTATTAGAGTAAAATACACAAAAATGGAGCTGGGATAAATGAGATTATAGCTCAGGACACAAGTGGGCCTCGTAGCAAAGCTATGATGACCTACGAGAACTCTCACCATCTCCGTGATTGCCTGATTATCTGTGCCGTGAGAAGTTTTGCACAGTTATTTCTGAGACTGAACGTAATTTAACATTTATGATTTACTATTCTCAGCAACAGTAAATATTCCCACCTACCGTGCCAGAACCCTAATTAAGTGAGCCTTGGTCTCAGCTAAGTGCCCACCACTGGGTAATTCGTGGTCTCTTGCCGCCTGACTCAATGAGCTCACTCATCACATCTGAAATTAGCAATGCCAAAAATGGAATTACCACTGAAGGCGTGCTAGTCATTGCTTCACTTCCCTTTTCTCGTTGCACTTGGAGAATTTCTGGGTAACTGTGTGCGGGCCAACATGAGCCCATACGCCGGGGGAAATGAGGGAGGTGAAACGCTATTAACACAGTCTTTGTGTTACAGTCAGGGAGCAGTTCCCACCTCCGTCTTAGAAAAGACCAGGTACATACTAACTTGTGCCCCATTCCATTGGCCCTGAATGGAGTTGGCTTGTCTTCCTGGGCTAGAAATAGAAATAAGCCATGACCAACTTTACATAGACAGCAGAACCTCTTTAATGCTTTGAAACCAGAAACATTGGGCTCAGCTTCCTACCAACAACTGTTAAGTACTTTGAATGTTTTGAAAAGGAATCATTATATATTTTCTCACCGTTTATAAACAGTTTCATCTCATCTTTGATAGCGTCTTTCCATGAAACGTCTTTACTTTTACTCAAAGTGAAATGCTTGCGTGTGCGTTCTCGTTTGCCATGTGGCTCAGATCACGATAGTGAACGTTTGGGGATGTTAATCACGTGTCAGACAGTTTCAAGAGCTCCAGTGTTCCATGTCATTGACACATTACAGTGACCCTACGATTAAGGTGCTTACTTTATGCTCATTTTACAAATCAGGAAATTAAGTCCCAGAGAGGTTAAGTTACTTCCCCAAGGTCACACAGCTAACAAGTGGGAGAACCACAATTTGAAAACTCCAGACTCATGCTGAGATATTCTGCAGCCAGGCATAAACTCTGTAAAAAATTTTAAACATGCTCTGTGTAGAGTGTGGCAAACAAGCCGCCTTATAGAGGCAATTAGCTGGGGCGCCTGGGTGGCTAAGTCCGTTAAGTGTCCGACTTCAGCTCAGGTGATGATTTTACGGTGCGTGGGTCCGAGCCCCACATCGGGCTCTGTGCTGACAACTCGGAGCCTGGATCCTGCTTCAGATTCTGTCTCCCTCTCTCTGCCCCTCCTCTGCTCATGCTCTCTCTCTCTCTCTCTCTCTCTCAAAAATAAATATTAAAATAAGGGCAATTTGCTATCAAACCTTTAACAGATATTCTTTGAACTTTTTACTATATGGCATTTTAGTTTCTTAAATAAATACAAACAAATGTAGGTACTTTTCTCCCCATTTTTTATAGCAGCCAAGACAAAACAAACCCAAACAGAAATTTCCATCAATAGAATCTTAAGTAATTATATTATTGGGTTGTTGAAGGAAGGAAGGAAGTAGATACACAAACACTTGCATAGAAAAATAGCCAAAGTAAAAATACAAAAAAGAAAGCTGAAGAATATACAATATGAGTCTGTTTTTGTAAAAAAAATACACATACAGCCATAACCCTTATATACATATAGGCAAGTTCTGGAAACCATACAAAATAAACTATTTTTTTTAATGTTTATTTATTTATTTTGAGAGAGAGAGAGAGAGTGCATGAGTGGGGGGCGGGGTCAGGAGCAAGAATCTCAAACAGGCTCCACACTCAGCACAGAGCCCGACGTGGGGCTCAAACTCATGAACCATGAGATGGTGACCTGAGCCGAAACCAAGAGTCAGATGCTTAACCGACTGAGCCACCCAGGTGCCCCATTGTGCTAATTCTTGTTAATGGTTTACTTTGCGGGTGTCTGGGTGTTTCAGTCAGTTAAGTAAGTGACAGGCTCTTGATTCTGACTTAGGTCATGATCTCACGGCGGTGAGCTGGAACCCCTCGTTGGGCTCCATGCTGGCAGTGCAGAGCCTGCCTGGGATGCGTGCGCTCTCTCTCTCTCTCTCTCTCTCTCTCTCTCTCCCTCCCTCTCTCTCTGCCCCTCCCACATTCACTCTCTCTCTAAATAAGTAAATAAGCTTAAAAAAAAGAGTTAACCCAGTAGACGAAGGATATGGAGTCTTGTCTTTATCCCATTCTAGATCTTATTTACCCTTTGGATTTTTGGCCGTGATTATAGTTAACCTGTTTGATTAAAATTTCTAAAAGTAGTTTCCAAATCTTATATGGAAAAGTAAGGGCCCTCACAGGCATCCCATTACATAACAAAACAATATTAAACCAGACTCTTAAGAAAGCAGATAGAAGAATAATGTTCATTAACAGCACAAAAGCTACTCTATTCTTGATTCTGTTGTCCCCAGTATTGGGGTGAGTTTCTAGGAAAGCTGGAGAGTGCTCCTCTCCCATGTAGCACGGTGAAACACAACATCTAGGCCACTAGCCTTTACCTACCTGCAGAAGACTACGGTTTATCTCGATCTGAATTCTGTAAAACTCATGCTGATGCTGTTAATCCTTCTGGGATCCTGCTTGAGACAACATTCTCAGTCGTCTGATTCTCAGTCGTCTGATTCTTGCCTATTAGAGGATGTGATATTATGAATAGTATGGGCATCAGTTATGAGTAATGCTCTTCTGGTCGCAAAACCAACCAAAACAGTAGCCAATATTCAAATAAATGTGTGTGTGTGTGTGTGTGTGTGTCTGTGAAATGTAATATTAAAATGGGTAGTTATCCATACGTTTCCTTTTTAGAGACATAAATGGAGCTGACCTTCTAATCTAATGAAGGCTCTCTTTCTTCATTTAAGTTAAGCTTTGCTTAAAAAAACACAAAGAAAGATGGGGTACCTGGGTGGCTCAGTCGGTTGAGCATCCGACTTCGGCTCAGGTCATGATCTCACTGCTCCTGAGTTCGAGCCCCACATCGGGCTCTGTGCTGACAGCTTGGAGCCTGGATCCTGCTTCGGATTCTGTCTCTGTCTCTCTGCCCCTCCCCCGCGCTTGCTTTTTCTCTCTCTCTCAAATATCAATAAGTATTTTTTAAAATTTTTTTTAAAAGCAAAGACAGAAAAAGGAAACTTTAGACTGACGGGGCCCCAGAGTTTCAGTGTATTTCAGCACAGTGCAGATTTCAGACACGTTCCATGACCCCCTGGATTTTAGTCCTCCTACTTCCTCTCTGAAGTCTACCGGTCAGATTTCCTGCACCGTGAAGTTGCATCTAAATAGGATATTCCTCGAAAGCCTAGTAGCTAAGCTCGTTTAGAAGTGTAACCACTTTTCAATATGTGGGTCGGGGCTAAGAGCTCCAGGCGAGGGTTTCTGCTCTTTCATTAGGAATTCACCCTGAGATGTGAAATAGGAAATATGAGCGAGGCACAGGTAGGCGGGTGCTGGAGAGTTCCAGATGCCAAGCAGCCCTGCAAGTTGAAAGACCTCTTAGCGATGGGGGTAGGGAAATGCCTCTCCCCATTTCCAGAGGAAAGCATAAAAATGATACATTGTATTCTGTCTCGGGGATATTTTGGTGCCAACTTGCTTGGCACAGTGTAGAACCTCCTGTCACCTCATGGATTGTATCATGACAGAAAGGTAATTGGGCACCGGAGAAGATGTCAGCAGAGTGTCAATATGGTTTGACCACTGCCCCTAAATAATATTGATGACAGGAAAGGGAGAGGGATTAATCAGGTGTGAGCCTGTCAGATGTTCGGAGCGCTCTGCAGGTTCCAGAGAAAGATGCACCCCACCGACAGAATGCTAAATGGACTCCCGACAGAAGACATTATTTAGCCATCTCGCGAAAAACAGAACGAAGACGCAAGAAGGCTTTCTGAGAAAAGCGTAGTTCATTTTCCATCACCTCTCCCCAGCACGCTTTAAAAAGAGGGCGATCTCTTCTATTTTCTGGGACGAAAAAAAAAAATTGCGGTCTCCCTAAAAGTCGACCATGAGTAAAGAAAGGATCAAGTTAAAAGCCACGTCATTCAGTTTAAGGCGAAGGGCCAGGCAAGCAGTTTTGGGGCCCCGTGGCAAGCAGGTCGTGGGGGTGCCACATGTGACACAGCCCGTTTGTTTGCTTGCCCTGTGTCCTTCCGGAAGGTGAAATCCATTCCACGCAAAACTCACCATCACACCCTCCTTACCGCCTCTCCTGGGCCTTTCGCAGATGCCTGGCCCTCTGTGGTTCCAGCTTGTCTCTTGCTACGGCTCACTTCTAAACCTGACCTCGGAGCGGTACTGTAGCAACCTCCCAAAATAATTGCGAAGCTTGACGCTCCCCATCCAACGACTTTATAACTGTGGTTATCACCGTCTGGCTTCATAGAAACTAGGATCACCTAGGAAGCACTGAAAATTACTGATCATCAGGCCCTGCCTCAGAGTAATCAAACCCAAATCTCTGAGGGTCAGGTCTGGCCATCCCGGATTCTGCACACTTCCAGAATTTCGAGTGGGTGGCCAGGGCTAAGAACCAGCGATTTCTGGTTAACTTGAACTGCACGTAATAAAAAGAATATATAAAGAAATAAGCTTTAAGCAAGATGAAAGCTTATTTCCCTTTTATGTAAAAGTAGCCCACACTCCTCCCAACAACCTGCTCTGGTGTTCTTAGAGTTTGACCACATCCTCAGGCTCCAGTAGGGCTTCCAGTGCTCCGGCTGTCACATTCACATTCACATTCCAGGCAGAAGGTGAGATCTCCAGAGTCTTTTCCCATCTTACCATCCCAGCTTGACCTCACTGTCCACCACGGCCATTCTGAGAACGTGTGTACTTCCTCATCGCTGGCCCCGTGACCTGCACCTAAAATATCCCATCTCGTGTCTGCGGAGCAAACATCACTCACCACTGAAGATCAGCTTCCATGCTTATTTCTCGAGGAGCTCTCCCCCACTTTGCCCACACACCCCCCCCCCAACATCTAGCCAAAACCTGTTACTTAAAAGCTTGCCTCCCTAGGGGCACCTGGGTGGCTCAGTCGGTTGAGCGTCCGACTTCGGCTCAGGTCACGATCTTGCGGTCCGTGAGTTCGAGCCCCGCGTCGAGCTCTGTGCTGACAGCTCAGAGCCTGGAGCCTGTTTCGGATTCTGTGTCTCCCTCTCTCTCTGCCCCTCCCCCGTTCATGCTCTGTCTCTCTCTGTCTCAAAAATAAATAAACATTAAAAAAAATTTTTTTAAATAAAAGCTTGCCTCGCTTGTTCCCAAAGCCAATTTATTATAATGTTATTTTGTATCTTACCTATAACTATTTGTCTCCCTCTCAAACTGTAAGCCTCATGAGGCCAAACCCCACACCTCATTCCTGTTTATAAATCCTCTGTGCCTGTCGCTAGCTACTCAGCACCTATCTACAATTTGATTTAAACCTGTAGCTCTTTAGAGATTTAATTTTTTTTTTTACTGTGTGTAAACTTTCCTTTTGTCATGAAACATAACGCACAAGAGATGCCCATACTTGACTCTTTGAAGATATTCTTTTTACTCTGGGCAGCGAAAATTGGAAAGTGATTTTGTATTTGAGTAGTAATGTCATTCCACCAAGATAGCTCTTAAAATGCTAATAATATGCGTATACGAATACGTGTATCTATTCTTTTATATTCATTTACACGTATCTACATATATGTTAAATATACATATGGCATTATTATATATGATGTATAATAAGTTTATTCATTTTTTGGAAGCATGCTCATTGTGTTCAGCTAGCTAAATGCCTTATATTAATATGAAATAATTTACTCTGTATGCAAGAAGGTAAATGATTGAGATGGAAATACAGGACACTTGGAGAATGAGAGGAGATGTACCCAGATAATAATACTTTCCTGCCTATCTTTGTCATCGCTGAGAAGGGTGTGCCCCTACTATAGGCAGTGTGTGTGTTAGGCTGGATAATGGTCCCCAAAGATGTTCAGGGTCTGATTTCCAGAACCCATTACCATGTTACCTTACATGGCAGAAGGGGCTTTGCAGATGGATGAAGGGTAAAAACCTTGAGATGCGAGGTTGGTGAACTGTCTCATCAAAAGAGTACTTAGAAATGAAGAACATGTCCCAGCTGTGGAGAGAAGGAAATCTGGTGATGGAAGGAAGATCAGAGAGAGCCTAGATTGCTATCTTTGCAGATGAAGGAGGGGATCCGTGAGCCATGCATGTGGGTATCGTCTAGACACTGAAAAAGGCAAGGGAAATGGATTGTCCCCCAGAAATTCCAGAAAGAAACTGAGCCCTGACAACACCTTGATTTTAGTCCAGTCGGACTCATGCTGGAGTATTAATCTATAGAACTGTAAGAGAACAGCTCTGTGCTGTTTTCAGACCCTTGGTTTCTGGTCATTTGCTATGGCAGCAATAGAAAACCGACAGACCTACTTTCTACTATGGTTGGTGTCACTGAAAACACCCTGCAAAACTTTTTCTCCCTCGTGTTGGTGTAGAGTCAAGGTTGACTGGTAGACTAGCCTTGAAGCAAATTTAAAAAGAACGTCCTTAAAAGTAATCTTATGGCCAAAGCCACATTCCCTTGCCCGTACATCACCTGCTGATGGAAAAGCTTCAAGCCCCTGTAGAGAACACGTAGGGTCTTCCTTGGATGTATGGTTCTCTTGACCAGGGAGGATGGGTTGCCCATTCTTATCTGCGATTGGATCTCCTTCAAGTGGATGACTGTATCGCTGATAGCAGGAGCTTTTACAACTCAGAAACATTCATTTATACATCCAGTCATTCAGCCACGTCTGAGTCCCTGCTAGGTACCAGGGATGCACCAGACCTTCCTGCTGGTCCTGAGAAACACAGGGGGGGTGGGCAGCCTTAATGGTATGCCTCCCGCTGGAAGATTTCAGATGTCTTCTTGATCCCTTCACACGTTTTAATTTCACAAATCCGATCCTGCCTTCTTTTTTCCTTTAATTTTAATTGACAGGCAGAGAAATGAGTGCATAATGAGGGTTTTTATCCATTTTCTTATTTTCCTAATAACCAATGAATTAAAGAGGGACATTATGAGCATTAGGAGATTTCCGATTGTGATACCCCGTTTTATGGCAGGTGCCATTAGCCTGCATCTAGCCTTGATCTATTATTTATAGCCTGTTAAACTCGGCATGATCCAGATAGCCCCAACTCCACCAGCAGGGAGGCGTCATAGCTAGGACAAGGGCTGGAAAATAATGAGCAGTATTCTTTCCTGCCATTATTGTTTGGGGATATTTTGGTCAGTGTACTTCATTGCATGGAAACTGTCCTGTTTTCTAAGGGCCTTGATGCAAAAGTCAATTATAAAATGGATTTTTCTGGAGTTATCTGTCGCATTCATTCATTTCGCCAATTGTGCAGTGAGTTTCCATTGTGCGTTCTACCAGTCCAGTCACAGTACAAGACGATGCCACCACTGAACTGCCCAGGTGCACTTATACACACTTATTTCAATAAATACA
This sequence comes from Panthera tigris, assembly GCF_018350195.1. NCBI lineage: Eukaryota > Metazoa > Chordata > Mammalia > Carnivora > Felidae > Panthera > Panthera tigris. The sequence goes on from NC_056661.1 coordinate 159,507,460, forward strand.
GTACAGTTCCGTAAGTGCATTTCCTCTTCCTCATGATTTTCTTAAGAACATTTTCTTTTCTCTGCCATGTTTTATTGTGAGGATATATAATACGCATAAAATAAACAATATGCCTATCTCTATGTTATCAGAAAGGCTTCTAGTGAACAGTAGTAATTAAGGTTTTGGACAATCAAAAGTTATTCATGAGTTTTTGACTTTGGATCGGGGTGGGGAGGTGGATGGGGGAGAGTGGCACCTCTAACCCCCATGTTGATCAAAGGGAGGGGGATTCTTTGATAAGGAAAACAAAGTAACACTAGGACACAAGGGTGGGCTGTAGAGTGTGTATTTTCAAATCAAAGAGAACTTGTGAAAACTTTCCTGAGAAAGAAAACCCTCCCAAGAAAAAGGTTAAGAATGATCCTGTCAAGTCCCAATTAACCACATTCAAATTATCCCCAGTATAGACTATCCACACTGCTTATTTCTAATATAGAAAGCATTACAGTAATCACATTTAATCTTTGTTACATTTTAAATAGACATGTCAATGCAAAATACAAATATTGAAAAGAAAATGAAGACAAGAGGAAAAGAAATGAAGAAATGTGGTGAAGGAGAAAACAATAGTGATATGAAATAGCCAGTCTTTCTTGTTAAGAGCAACCTTTTCGTTCCTGAATGTATATGTTGGTTTTGTGCTGCCAGTATCCAACCCTGTTTATAATTCAAAGTCAATATTGGGAGAAATCCATCATTGACACTAACGCGGCAGCCTTCTGAAGGGTCAGGCCGGGGCATCTGGACTGGACGGCCACTGCCCAAGCCTTCCTCCCCCTTCTTTTCAAGGGCATAGACTGTCTCTTAGGCTTCCATAAACATACTGATGGCTTTTCAGGGACTGAATACTGATGGCTTCTCAGGGACTTTTCAGGGACACTGTGGGGTAGGAAGTCTGGAAGGAATGTGATACCATGCATATGACAGCTTGGATTTTTTTGTTCTAGTGATGGGTTATTTTCCACAGCAGGTGTATCTTGCCATTGGTTTGCCCCAGGATGCTTCGTCCAGGCTCTGAAGTCTAGATGCCACTCAGACTACCCATAGTATTTCCTGTGGGTGCATATCCATTCCAATTCTAGGAGTAGTTCAGACCGTGTTCATCAATATTAACTCGCTCAAGACTGCATTCAGAAACAGATAAAGGGGCTGAAGGGGCATGAGAGATGGTTATGAGTTGAGAGCAAAAGAGGAGGTAAAAATCAGTTTGTTATAATTTATCCCAACCCCAATCTGAGGCATCAGTATTGTGTGGCTACCAAAATACACAACAAAATAAAATACTCTTGATATCACCTCAGTCAAGTGTCCCAATCATAGGAGTCTGTAGCAAGTATCTGTTATACCTCACTTGAAGTGTTGTATCTAATACTGAAAAACTGGAACATGGAAAATGAGGTTGGGGAATTTGACAAGTATTCTGTACTTGTCAACAACAGTTGAGGAAGAGAGGAAGGAAAGGGGAGGGGAGAGGGGGAGAGGAGGGGACAGGACAGGATGGGAGGATGGAAGGAAGGAAGGAAGGAAGGAAGGAAGGAAGGAAGGAAGGAAGGAAGGAAGGAAGCGAAACAGTCTACTATTCATTACAAGAATCCATTCCCTTGTGTTACGGGTTGAATTGTGTCCCCTAAAAAAGATATGTTGAAGTCCTAACACCATTACTTGTCAGTGTCACCTTATTTGGACGTAAGGTCTTTGCCGATGTCATCAAGTTAAGATGAAATCATTAGGGTGGGTCCTAATCCAATATGAGTGGTGTCTTTGTAAGAAGAGGAGACCCAGAAACAGACACACACAAAGAAGAGGAAAACCATGTGAAGATACACACAAAAGGAGAATACCAGGATGAAGGATGGAGGCAGAGATTGGAGTGATGTGTCTACAAGCCAAGGAATGCTGAGGATTGCCAGAAACACCCCGAAGCTAAGAGAACGGCATGGGTCAAATTCTCCCCTAGACCCTTCAGAGAGAGCATGACCCTGGGGACACTTGGATTTTGGATTTCTAGCCTCTAGGACTGTTGGGAAATAAATTTCTGTTGTCTTAAGCCACCCAGTTCGAGGTCCTTTTTAACTGCACCACGAGAAACTAGTGCATCCAGCAATGCTGGTTCCCAAGCCAGGGCATTTCCCCGTGGGTTGTTGGCAGGCAGTTACTTCCCAAATGCTGACTATGCCTGAAGCACTTTATCTGCATATCTTCCTGCAATCTTCACAACAACCCTATGAAGTAGGTACCATTTTTAGGTCAAGCTTGTAAATAAGGAAACCAAGGCTTATCAAGTTGATGAACTTGCCCAGGACCACACGGTCAAGAAGTAGTGAATGGGATGAATGGAAGCAATCTCATGCTGGGAGCCAAGATTTTAACCATGATGCTACATTTTCTCTGGAGAGAAAGGGGAGCTAGTACAATGGGTCAAAGAGCTAAAAATAGGGGAGATACAGCAGGGAAGGCATCGAGTTGTACTACAGTATGTCTTTGAGAAAGATGAAAGAAGGAAATGCACCATACACTATCCTCCAGGAATCCTTGCGGGGGCTTGGGAGTGGGGCTGTCCATGAGAGCAGTGACCAAGGTAAACCAAGAGACAGTGGTCAATACCTCTCCCATCCTAGAGAAACAGAATACGTGTGGCGATTGGGATTGATAAGGAGATCCAGAAAAGTTTCTAGAAAGAATGGGCAGAATAAATATACATGAATCATTTGATTCAAAACTGTTATTAAATTAAGGTGCATAGCATGGCACTGTTGATTTCCCATTAGCGTGCCAACATTATTACTTTAGTGAGTGTAAACATATATATGATGCCTTTATTTTCTCCAGTAATGCTTACACTCCTGCCGTGGTCCTTTTCTGTAGCCCCTCCTTGGGAATAGTGCACAGGTGACTTTCAACCCGTGTCCTAATCACTTTCACCTAAGAAGTACTGAGCTTCTTTCCTGTCACCTGCCTTTTCCTGTACAAACAGGGTCTGTGGTCTTTGTCTAGGTCTTCCTCCCATCTCCTCACGTTTCGGGGATCTTCCTGCCCAGTCCATTCTTTTTTGTCATCATGAAGAACCTACTTCCATTCCCAGGAAACTGTCTTCCTGTAGTCTTAAGTCATGGCCATCATGACTCCAAACCAAATCTCCTCTTTAACCAGCTGAGTTGTCCTTCTTGACCAGTTGCAATCATCACCCAGGTCCCCTGTGAAACCACTAGAGTCATCGCCAAGACTCCCGTTAACTCTGTAGCAGGTTTCCTCTCTAGAGATGCAGTCCAAAATCTTACTCTACCATGAATTTCCAGCTTTTTTTTAACGTTTATTTATTATTGAGAGACAGACACAGAGCGTGAGCAGGGGAGAGGTAGAGAGAGGGAAAGACAGAAAATCTGAAGTAGGCTCCAGACTCTAAGCTGTCAGCACAGAGCCCGACGCGGGGCTTGAACTCACAAACTGTGAGATCGTGACCTGAGCCGAAGTCAGTCGCCTAACCAACTGAGCCACCCAGGCGCCCCTCCAGCCTTTTTTTTTTTTAACTGTGGGTCCCATCAGTCACTGGCAAGCTTTTGGAAATATGAGGAACTCTAAGAAGTTAGTTGTGTAATTGTATACTTCACATACTACTACAAATAAGCTAATTTTATTTTTAATATAGTTTATTAGAGCAGTTTTAGGTTCACAGCAAAATTGAGTGGAAGGTACACAGAGTCCCTATTCTCCAACTATCAACGTCCTTTACCAGGGTAGCACATTTGTGACAATAGATGAACCCACAGTGACACATAATGATGATCCATTAGGGTCTACATTAAAGTTCATCCTTGGTGTTATACATTCTGTGGGTTTGGACAAATACATAATGACATGTAGCCACCATTATAGGATCATACAGAACAGTTTACCCTAAAAATGTCCTGTACCTGTTCATGCCTCTTTCGCCTCTACCTCCTGCCAACCATTGATTTTGTTTACTGTCTCCGTAGTTTTGCCTTTTACAGATTGTCATAGAGTTGACTCGTACAGCATGTAGCCTTTTCATATTGGACTAATTTTATTTTAATAAAAAATGTTAAATAGTACATGGAAGAATTTAGGGACGTTGACATTGTGATAAACCAAGATATATGTAACTATCCTCTACTTGAAATTTAAATAAGGTGCAAATATCCTTTGAGCTGGATGTAACTCGCTCAAATGAAATCTGAGCTGAAAGTCCAGTATGAAAGGATATTAAAAGTGTCTTGACCGAGGGGAGGGGCAGTTAAGAGCTCTACCAACTACGTGTGTCCTTTACCCATCACCCTCAACAATGGGTGGTAAGGATTTTTGTGAATCCTCCAGGGTTTCATGAAGTTTTAACATTATTAAAACCACAGATTTCAGAAAATAAGACTTAAAAAATTGAGTCAGGTTATAATAGGAATATAGCAAAAATGTCCTCTTTCTTCTATAACCAAGTGTGAAAAGCAATCTATAAAATTGTCAGAGTTTATCTGATCTGCTTGACTTATGCTTTTTAATCCCTTGGCCTATACTTCCTCGAGTTCAAGGACTGATATTTATAAACCAAAGATATTACTAATAGTCAAAGTTCAAAGAAAATTAAAGCCAATATCTCTGAATATGTTGAATACTTCAAATAACTGTGATTTACATATAATCACAGTCATTCCAAATTAAAATTAAAGTTTGATTGACTGACTGGTATACAGATTGTAGGCCATGAAAAGCTTCTGTAGTCTTTGCACCCAAATTTATTTTGTAAACATTTAGGATAAGTATCCAAAAATGAGAAAGGGAAAAGAAAGATTTTATTAAGGAAAACTGAGGACACCAGCAAAATCTGCATAAAGAAAGCAATGTTTTTAAAATACTTTGTTGGTTCAAGTTCAAGTAATAAGACAATGGAGTTGTTGACTCTTAAGACAAGTTGACATATTTAAAAGTAGTTTGATGATTTGGAGATGTCTGAAGACTCTCCTCCAGAGAGTCTGGATATTTCCTCCAGAATTTGAATTATTTATAATCGCATAATTAATTACACAGAGCAAAACTGAATTGCTATTAAATGCCAAAGAAACCAATTTAAATTGGCATTCATCTACAAAGTCAGCTCCTATATACTCACAGCAGATTTTTAAGGTTTAATATTTACTATAATAAGTCAATAAAACTACACATATCAGAAAGGGTAGAAAGTCTCCTCCAAAGATAATGTACGTGGTAATTTTAGACTAATACAGAATTTTTTTTAAGATTTCCATTTCCTAAGGATAACTATTTTAAGCAAGGAAAATGGACAATGTCCTGTTCTCCCAAACAGTTATTGACCTATTGACTAGACCTCTCTCTTAATCTCATCCAGCCTGGGTGGGTGACAGTAACAACCTATGTCATATGGAGAAAACCTCTGAAGTTTGGGTTACAATGTTTGAAATACTGTGGACATTAGTAGCTCAATAAAGTGGGGTTTTTTTTAATGTTTATTTACTTTAGAGACAGAGATAGAAAGAGTGTGAGCAGGGGAGGGGCAGAGAGAGAGGGAGACACAGAATCCAAAGCAGGCTCCAGGCTCTGAGCTGTCAGTACAAAGCCTGACGCATGGCTCTCGAACTCATGACCTGTGAGATCATGACCTGAGCCGAAATCAGACGCTCGACCCACTGCACCACCCAGGCACCCCAGTAGCTCGGTAAAGTTTAAAAAGAAGTTTGATTTACTATAAGGCTTAGAAAAGTGGAATAAATAGGATTTCAAACATTGTGGAACAAATCAAACAGCTTCTAAGTTCAGAAGAATTGGCAGGCATAAGTTAGTGAACTGGCCAATAGCATCATTCTTTCAAAATAAATTTCTAAACCCAAGTCATTTCTTTGCGCTCATGCAGTATCTTCAGAATTTCATGGAGTACAATGAGCTCTGTTTCACCAATAAACTTTGAAATGTTAGGCTAAGTGCAGAAAAGCTCTTTGCAGATGCAGGAGGTCACTGATGCTGCCTGGGGGGGTTTCTCTTCAGCCCACGGTGACGAGAGGACCCCAGTCAAGCTCTAGGCCACTGCACTATTTTCCTCTTGCAGAATGTCCTAAACCGGTCAAACCAGTGGTTTTTCAGCCGGTGAGCCTGTTCTGACTGATCCAAATTCATGCAAGAGGGTCTTACTCTAAATGGTTCATTTGTGATTCTCTGTATGAAGTAGGTTTGGCGTGTAATTAAAAACCACTGAATTTTCCCACCTACCGCTTGTGTGGCCTTTACAGTGTCTCTTGGTCTTTTAGAGTCTGTTTTTTCACCTGGGGCAGCAGCACTGGTAGAAGTCAGTTATTCCTCCAAAGTAGGAAATTAATTGGTGTCTTGCTTATTTCTGAGATTCTCTGAGGTACCTAGTTTTGATTATCAAAGGCCACCAAGCCCTCGGTTTTTAAAAATCATCTCTGGATGGAAAGCCTGCATACGGTGATGAGCGGGAGGTGAATTAAACCGTAAAAGTTATACCTTCAAACACGGAAGGGCTCTGAAGCATCCAGTTCAGGGCTTTTTACCTAAGAGGGCATTGAAGAAAATTGCAGATATAAATATCATTGGCAGCATCGGAGTCACGAACAGCCCAGGTTACCACAGAATGGTGGGGCCATGCGTCTCAAAGTTTATGAACTTAACCGTTCTACAGGCAGCGTGTAAAGGAAGTCCAGAAGATGAAACATTTCACATCCTGTCCTGTTCACCGTATGTCTAGTACCTTTCCCCCAAAGACTTGGCTGCCAGAAATACATGTAGATTTGCAACTTTCCAGTTCTGTTGTTCATGTTCCAAAAGATTTTTTCCACTCCTATCGCATTTAAATTTGAAACACAAATATGGAGATATTTGGAATGACTTACTCTATTGAGTACATTTTATAGCTAACAGCACATTGTTCTGGTAGAACATTTAGCTCTGTCTTTGGCCATGCAGTTGAGAAATTACGTTGACTAATCATCGAATGTAAAGTCACTCTTTTTATCTAAAAGATTTGGATAAATCTTTTATTGAGAAATACTCAGGCTGAATTCAGGAGTCTGTGTTTATTTGCATCAGCTCAGAATTGGATTTTATGCCACCTTTTGTTCAATGGCAAGTTGAGATTTGATCACTGAAATTGTTTACAAGGTTATGTTAAATCAGGGTTGAGAGAGAATATATTGTGACACATGATTCAAGGCTACTAATTCAATTCTACATTTTTGGCTTCGGTTTTTAAATTTTTGTGATGTTTATGTTATTTATTTTGAGAGAGAGAGAAAGAGAAAGCGAGCAGGAAAGGGACAGAGAGAGAAGCAGAGAGAGAGGATCCCAAGCAGGCTCCTCACTGTCAATGCACAGCCCAACGTGGGGCTTGAATTCATGAACCGTGAGATCATGACCCAGCCCCCAGCTGAAATCAAGAGTCAAAGGCTTAACTGACTGAGCCTCCCAGGTGCCTCTATTTTTAGCTTCTCTTTAACCTCTTGTAAATACCCAGTGAAGTCTGGTATGCTCTTGCCCTTTTAGTCTAGTCATATAATTTACAATTAAAAAGAAAGCTTCAGGGGTGCCTGGGTGGCTCAGTTGGTTAAGTGAGTGACTTCAGCTCAGGTCATGATCTCGAGGTTCTTGAGTTCAAGCCCCGCATCGGGCTCTGTGCTGACAGCTCAGAGCCTGGAACCTGCTTCGGATTCTGTGTCTCCCTCTCTCTCTCTCTCTCCCTGCCCCTCCCCCACTCTGCGTCCCTCCCCCCCCAAAGTAAAGAAACATTAAAAAGAGAAGAAGAAGAAAGCTTCATTTTAGAATAATTTTTCATTTACCAGGTTAGGAAGAAATCTTCGTGGACTTCTTTTGTTCAAAACCGTATTAAGAGAACCCTCCTATACATTCGCCTTCTCTACTTCACTATTTTTCTCCTCCCTATGGATATGTTTGTCTGGAAATCAAGTATGCATCATAGCCTGCAGGACATCAGACTCTTCAGAGAGATGCAACGTAACACTTGCTATAAGCCCTTATTTTCGTTCCGCACTTAATCTTCATAAAACCCTTCTTTTCCTTGAATCTAGTACCAGCTCATTTGAAAGTGTGCTTTTTGAGCGGACGAGAAGAAAATTCTAAAGTAAATTAAATAACTAGGCCTTCTTTGTACTCTTTAAAACATACATTGGTTTTTTAGAATTGCCCTTAAATAGCTAAACATAAGGACGTCCGTCTTCCCACATTAGGTCTCGGTAGCGATTGTATTTCGAAAGGAAGCTTAGGGAAAGCAAAATAAAACCCAAGTGTGTGATTTTTAGATCACATATTGGGCCACACCGATCCAGTCTCTTTTGCAGGGTTACGGTGTCATATTCACCCATTAGGAACCAGTGGGCCTTGACCCCAAGGGTGAGTGGGTTGAGTATTGACAGAAGACTGGTCGGTCAGGTAGGGCTTGGTCTGAAAGGCAGAGAGGAGCCCGTTGCAAAAGAGGGTGAGAGGTATGGTGAGAGTTTTTGTGTGCAGCGCCTGGAACATGAATGCAGAAGAGAGCAAACGGTGGAATAAAGAAGGGTAGTGTTGAGAAGGCATCTTGGAGCCGGTTTTGCTTCACTCAGCTGCGAAATGACTTCATGTATTCATTTATCTCTCCCCTCCCTCATTTAGAGGGTATGATAAATGTGTTTCTTTTTCTCCTCTTTCTTTAAATCTGTTTTCTTGAAACACAATAAATACAAACAAGTGTTGCACACCCACACCACCCCCCCCCCCGCCCCTTGATAATGGGCATAAGCCTGGTATTCAGTTACACACCCACTCTTGACAAACGTTGATTTGAAACATGGTACTCAAAATAGGAGACACAATGGTTGACTTCCTGTTTCTTTCCCACTATGCCCTGGATCTCTTGAATGGAGCTCTGTAGGTCTCTGTGTGCCTTTGATACAGAAAACACTACACAACACAAGAGTGAATGGGTTAGAACAAGCTTTGGCAGCTGTGGACAAGGTCGAACCCGTTGCTACAGGGCAAAGGTGGCCTAAAATCAGGGAGGAAGACCTGTTCCAGTCTCTGCCAGTATTCTCTGGGGGGTCGAGAGACACCCACATCACGTCCACCATAGTGGCTCCTGCCTATAAGATTTTCCTCCCTACCTTTATTCTCAGATATCTTACTGCTGAACTGAAGAGCAGGAAGCCATGGCAGGCCGGTCTTGTCTGGATCGTGGCAAGAAGTCAGAGGAAAGAACCAGCCTGGTCATTTTGTGAATCCTCTGCCTGCTACCTTTAGAATCTGTTTGTTCTTATTCATGTTTTCATGCCCTTGATGTTTTCTCACGAAGATCTTTAAATTGCCTCCCCCAGCTTCCCACCTCCCATATACATTCACCCAACATAACACCTTCCAAAGCGCAGGGGTTTCCTATGGTTTTACCAATACTGAGCAATACATACATACTCAGATCCAAATTAGTGGCCTACAATGTATGAGACAAAAATAGGATTCTCAGCGGAGCACAGCTGGAGGATGAACGTTTCCTAAGGCCGTCGGTCATCTGAACCCTCGGACTACCTGTTCTGGTGCCTTAGTCCTGTGTTGTGGTGCCTTCTTGCAGGCACCCCCACTGTCGTTTTCTTTCCATGTTGCCATCAGTGCTCACTCCTCAGGAAGGGAACTTACTTCCCGGGGGAGACCTCCCTCTTTGGATAAAAGCAACAATTTCTGGGCTTTTATTTGGGAACGTATTTTAATTCCCTGGGTGGTACCAAAGAGCAACACTAAGTTCTCATTTCCCAGACCCCATTGAGGTATTAACGACTTCCTAGATTTTTTTTTACCATGACTTGAAGGTCAACATTTCATCAGTAATCGAGAGATAAGAGGGATTTTTGGATGAAAAACCCTAATTGCTCCTAAATCCTACTGTATAATAATAATGATAATGACAAGTAGTTGCCATCTGGGCACCAGGTGCCGTAGATCCTCACCATGGTGATTCCACATGTCAATCCTCTGAAGTAGGAGGTAGGAGTTTTGTTCCCATTTCTCAGATGCGCCAGGTGAGTTTCAGCAGGAACAACTCCCTTTCCATCCAGCTTCCAGCTTCAAATTGGCAGCTAGGTTTTGACCCTGTGTCCGACTCCAAATTCATTTTATTTCTATAACACCAGTTCCGTGGATGTGGGAACTATGAGATGTTAACATTGTTTTCTTGTCCTGCATTAAAAATCTTTTTCTAAAGTTAAGGCTTATGTTACCCACTCATAAAAACATGCATATAAAGAAAAGGTAGAGGGGGTGCCTGGGTGGCTCAGTCTGTTAGGCATCCAACTCTTGGTTTCGGCTCAGGTTGTGATCTCACGGTTCGTGGAATCAGCCCCACATCTGGTTCTGTGCTGACAGCTCAGTCTTCTTGGGATTCTCCCTCTCCTTCCCTCTCTCTCTCTCTCTCTCTCTCTCTCTCTGCCCCTCTTCCATTCGCACAAGTAGTGTGTGCTCTCTCTCCCTCAAAATAAATAAATGAACTTAAAAAAAAAAGAAAAGGAAGAAATGGAGGGAATTATTTTACCAGATATCAGATTTATCGTACCTTGAGCTGTAGTACTTAACTATGCAGGACAGAGTGATACAACAACAAAGAGATGACCAAACAGGATAGAAGTCTAAAAACTAATCCACAGCTAAGAGAACATGGCATTTTAAGAGGAAACATGAGGAGTGAATGGGGAAAAGAATGATGTCAGATTAATTAGATTTCGATATTTGAAAACAATAAAATAGGTTCTTCTTCCTCGAACAGAAATATTCACAGAGATTATAGACCTCAATGTAAAAAAAAGGAAAAAAAAGAAGGAAAATATAAATGCATTAAAAAATAAAACTTAATAAAAACGTGAAAGGAAATGTAGGTGCTATCCCTGACTTCCAGGCAGGAAAGAGCAAACCATAAAGAATATATTAATAAACTAGACTTCAGCAAAATTTGAAAATATTCACATAAAAAATCACCATAGGGAAATCTAAAACATAAATAACAGATTCAAGGAAGGTAATTATTTAACAAAAGACTAGAATCCAGGCTATTAAAACAAACTACTACAATTGATTAAAGGGGTGAGACGGCAAATTAGAAATTAGCCAGGATGATTTCGTTTTACATTTCTAAAGCAATATTTTATTTGATAGCCACCACATGTGTTCTCCTACCCTCTCACTGGTTTTTATTAAATATCTCTCTGTTTTTACTCTTCTAGACCCCATGAGACTCATTGCCACAAAGTGAAATACTTAGTTTATCTACACCGTTTCCATATGAAAACAACCAGAACACTAAAAAAGCTCCAATTCCGAGCCACGAAGGTGAACACAGACTCTTTACACAAAGGCTTCTAATAAAAGCAAACACAGACCCAGAGAATAGGAACTCGGAAACAGACCTTCTAACTTTAAATGGGATGAGTTTTAGTTGCCAAGAAAGGTGATGTAGAGTTTGTTTGGGTTTTTGTGGGGTTTTTCTAGCTTGTTTTTTGTTTGTTTGTTTTTTTGTTTTTGTTTTTTTTTTTTTTAGTGATTGCTCTAAATTTGTACAGTTCATGAAATACATACTCATTTCAAAAACCAGGTCTTGTGTGAATCTGGTCAGATTCCAGGGTTGCGTTCACTATTCACCCAACACAGATGGCCTGCGGCTATCTAGTTTCTCAAGTTTCTAGTGTCTCTAGTCATCCAGTTTCTCTAGTTTTCCAGCGAAAAAGAAACAGAGAAACACAAGAGCCTTGACTCTCATGCCCCTCTCATGCCCGGGGTCCTGGCTGACCCCACGGCCAGCCCAGCTAGAGGCTAATGCCTGAGAGCTTAGAGCCTGTGTGGAGCTAAAGTGGATGCCTGAGGATCCCATTTGGGGCTCAGCAACTTAACACTCTGCTGTTTGCTGTCAATTTCACCAATTCACATGCTGATTCTTCTAGCCCAGAGGCTCCTTTGTGCTTAATATTCATTAAAACATCAGTTAAATGTAAGTCCAACAACCCACTCCTCATCACAAAGGACACACATATACAATTTTGAAATCAATAAAAAGATGTTAACAGAAAATATAATCGTATAATTAAATATGTATCCGGAACCAAAAAAGAGGAGGAGGAAGCAGATATTTTACTTGGATTTCACTAAAAAGCCACATATTTTAAGTTTATGAGATAAAAACAATCATGAAACCTACCTGAATCCTCGAGTAACTACTCATGGAATTGTGTGGTCACGTGCCTGTAGTTCAAGCAGGGAAACTCGAAACATAAGAGGAGGTATTTAAATGCATCGAGATGAATAACGAAGGAGCTTTCAAAGAATCATCATATTCTGAGCGAAAGTAAAGGCAGCTGGCCATTTCCAGTCACGCACACACACAGTGGATTTGCAAGGAAAGGTGAGTATACCATCCAAAAATGTTTTCTTTCTTTCCCCACTCGAGGCTGAGAGTTACTTGGTTTAATTTGACTCACCCTTGGTGTCCTTCAAAGCTATAAATTTCAAAACAAAGACAATCAGAGCCTTCAGAATGATTCTTGAAGCAATTTAACACCCAAATTTACCAATATATATAGCGATCCAGATGTTATGGCTTCTGATAGAGGAAAACTAAAGGCGTAATAAAGCCCACAGGGCAACTGCTGGTACACAGTATGATCTTGCAAACCGAATTCGCCGAGAGTGAGTTTCTAAACATGAGAGAAAAATCTTTTAGAAAAATCGGTGAAACAAATAAATTACCATACCTTCTAACTGTAAGTCCCAGTAATGGTCTTCGTTATAATATTTGAAGCAACCAGTCTAGAAAGAGAAACTTCCAAGCTATCTTACATTTCTATTGTAAAAGAGTAATTTTTCATTGTCAGAGTTGGTTTTGAGGTATTCTTAGCTGGAATCACCCGAATAATTTTCTGTCAAGAAGCTGCACATGCCCTCCCTGAAATACACTCATGTCCACCCCCAGCTTGGCGCTGAGGTATGTTAAAATGGGAAGGACTGGGGGCTCCTGGGGTGCCTCAGTCGGTTGAGCGTCTGACTTCCGCTCAGGTCATGATCTCACAGTTCTTGAGTTCAAGCCCCGCATCGGGCTCTGTGCTGGCAGCTCAGAGCCTGGAGCCAGCCTCGGATTCTGTGTCTCCCTCTCTCTCTGCCCCTCCGCCATTCATGCTCTGTCTCTCTCTGTCTCAAAAATAAATAAACATTAAAATGGGAAGGACTGAACCAGTCCCCCTGGGACCACTAAGCTTAGGGAGGCGAATCCGAGGAAGGCTTTGTGATGAGGCATCTCATGAGTGGAAGAGAGAGACCCTGGGAGGGATGACAGGGGCCATGGGCTTATTTGTAAAGGAGAGATGAATTGTGTGGAATTTACAAGGTAAACAAAATAGCAGTTAAGGGGGAGAAATCTGCCCCCTACCAGTTCTCAGTAGCTTTCCTGGAAATCGTTAGCCCTCCCTTCTCCCCTGCTAGCACTAAAATATTATTCATGACACACACAACTTTCTAGACAACACTCAGAGAAAAAGTTGTCATGGCCAAGGGACTGTCTCTCCCCAGAGAGCTAAGCAGACAGAAAATAGCTGTGTGTCTTTATATAAACAAACGCCTTGTGAATGACAGTAGGCAAACATGTCAGTTCTCTAACGGAGCTCTTACTCCCTCACTTGCCAGGTTTGCTCCTATTTTGACTACAGAATTAAAATGTAATTAGTATGTTTTTAATGAGTCCAAATGTAACGCATCAAGATTCAGTAATTACTATAAAATGTTGAGTTGTGATTGAATATCCCCACAAACAAGGGCCATTTAAAGGCAGTACCATTTATTGCTTGGTTGTTGCTGCATTTAAAACTATCGCCTTGGGGCACCTGGGTGGCTCATTCAGCCGGTTAAGTATACGACTTCAGCTCAGGTCATGATCTCACAGTTCGTGGGTTCGAGCCCTGCGTCGGGCTCTCTGCCGACAGCTCGGAGCCTGGAGCCTGGAGCCTGGTTCCGATTCTGTGTCTCCCTATCTTTCTGCCCCTCGCCAACTTGGGCTCACGTTCTCTCTCTCAAAAATAAATAAATAAACATTTAAAAATTAAGTAAAGCGATGGCCTTTCCCTGGAAATATATAGCCTTAGGATTTAAGTGATTGCACCGGATTGGAGCATTACCTTTGGAGCCGGTCATCCTGACATATTTAAAGTATGTAAGTTCTTTGATAATGTGACCGTGTCTACTTAAGATCCTGATTGATGATTGACTTTCTGTTTTGGCCACACTTTTCTGAGTGTTTTCCAAGTTAGTATGCCATGTAATTCATCTGCTTTTTTTTTTTCATTTTTTAATGTTTATTTATTTTTGAGAGAGAGAGGGCAAGTGGGGGAGGGACAGAGAGAGAGGGAGACACAGAATCCGAAGCAGCCTCTTGGCTCTGAGCTGTCAGCAGAGAGCCTGACACAGGGCTCGAACTCATGAACTGTGACATCATGACCTGAGCCGAAGCTGGACGCCCAACTGACTGAGCCACCCAGGCACCCCATGTAATGTATCTGCTTTTAAGGCAAGTATAGTTCATGTGGCATCTTGTTTTCTCCTCAATTTGACAGTGAATCTCACTGCTATCTCTGGGATTCTACATGCTCTCAAGTCTTAGCAGGGCATAGAGCAGATCTAGAAAAGTGGTCTTAGGGGTTGAAGATCCAAGCAGGAATGACAGTGCTAAATGGAGCACGTGCCTCATACAGGAGGAGTCTTACCGTTTAACCCCCCTGTTTCCTGGGCTGAATCAGCAACAGGTCAGGAGGTACCAACACTGATGGATTTCCCAGTGACACCAGAATTTTAGAAAACTATTGTTCAGTTCAGGGGCACTGGGGTGGCTCAGTCAGTTAGGCATCCGACTCTTGATTTTGGCTCAGGTCATGATCTTATGGTTCTCAACGAGCCCTGCTATCTCTCTCCTTCTCTCTCTGCCCCTCTCCTTCATGCATGCTCTCTCCCTCAAAATAAATAAACATTATTTTTAAATGAAACAAAATAGGGGCGCCTGGGTGGCTCAGTCAGTTAAGCATCCGACTTCAGCTCACAGTTCGTAGGTTCAGGCCCCACAACGGGATCTGTGCTGACAGCTCAGAGCCCGGAGCCCGCTTCGGATTCTGTGTCTCCCCCTCTCCCTGCCCCTCCCCCGCTCATTCTCTGTCCCTCTCTCTCAAAAATAAATAAACGTTAAAAAAAACATTTTAAATAATACTTAAATTAAAAAAATAAATAAGATACCTGTCGAATTAAACCTTTTGTTTACAGCAAATAGAAAAAAAAAAACCACCGATAAATGTTTCCTGCTAGCTCTTGAGCCAGGTTGCCTAAGAGGAGAAATCATAAAATCATTCAGTCGTACATAATTTGAGATCATCCCACCTGAATATCCACCCTTTGAACGTCCATGACTTTTCAACCAGAGCCTCCAGAAGCCTATTCCAATATCTCAGGATCTCAGGCAGTAGTTCAGAGCATTGATCAGTGTGTTGGAGGCTTCATATTTCCTCAAGTCACACATGTCTCTCTATAACTTAGATTTAGTAATGCTGGCTGTGCCCCGTGCAGGGAGAAATACAGAAAACACACACGTCTTATCTCCCAGCCCTTCAAGTCCCTGACAACTGCTGTCAAGTGTTCTTTAAGAGGTCTCCAGACCGAAAATCCCCAGTTCCCATAGTTGTTCTGGAATCTTACCTTCCTGGACACTTTTCACACTTGTGGGTGTTCTGATTATGAAGACCAGATATAAGTGCGGATGCTTGAGTGTGTCCCGATTAGGGCTAATACGGTCGTACCGTGCACATCTTGTTTGGTTTTGGACGCCAGATCCTTCAAGGCATGCCAATAATAGATTAACTTTTTTCACCACTTCGTTTATTTCACTGCTTGCACGGATGGCATTTTTGTGTAAAGCCCTTCTCATCATTTACATGAGATGATGTTCGGTCCAACGTCTCTATTCTGTACTTTGAACTTAAACCAGAAATTTTTCCACTTGATCCTACCGGATTATGGGTTGTTATTTTGTTTTCCCAATCTAGTTAGATCATATTAGCTGGCTTTGAATACTGTATGGAAATGTCTAAATTTGGCTCATCTGAAAATTTCGCGAGTATACTTTCTCTTCCAAGTTGTCTCTCATGTTAAGCAGCAGAAGGCCACGGGCAGACCTGTGTCACGTGCACCTGTAGAAGTCTGTCTCCAGCAGCTCACTGAGTGGAGAGTATGCCTAGCATCTCTATCATTCAACCACGTCCCAACGTGTCAGCAAAGACTTTATGATCGGCTCAATCAAATGCTTTTCCGGAACGAAGACATACTTACTGAGAGACTTTGCCAGTCTTTCAAAGTCCATGCAGGGTAACTTCTAGATGTCCTATCTTTCATTTCTAAATGCTAATGGATCTTATATGTAATGGAAGATCCATCATACTGGCTTCTCATTTTTATTTTTTTATTCTTTCTACCATTTTGAACATTGGAAAGCCATAATAACTTTGTTCTCCAGAAATACTTCACATGAAAATGTAAAATTTTGCCCATATCCGTTCTGAGCAAGCCATGTGCACTCATATTAAATAAATACCCTGTTTTAGAATGTGAGTTAAGTACTATGATTATTCTACATGGACTCCTGATTTTCCAAGATGTTCGTGATACATAAAGAAGGGATGTTATTATTTAAAAACAATTAAGGGCAAGAAAGTGGCAACACGTGAAGGAAGCAGCATTTCATGTTTCTAACGAGACCATCTGCCTATGGGGCAAGATTTTTTAAAAATCCTAATTGAAAAGAAAATAATGTTGAGAGACATATGCCCATGTTTACAAGTTAAGGGGAATTGACAAGTGCCTGTGTTTTGCCGGTACTTTTAGAGGCAACTGTTGCACATAATGGGGAAAATTAAAATCAGTAATTACCTTTCTGGTCCGCCTTTGTTTTAAATGTGCTTGCAATTTCCTAAGCGTCCATTCCAAATAATTACTTTTGATAAGTTTAAACGTTCTCATTTAAAGGATTGTAGGATGGGTACTCAGCTGTTTTGTAAAGTGAATACTTTGATGATAACAAATTCTTTTTCCTCTTGTTTCTCCCCAATGCTGGCGACACTGTGTTTATAGCTCAATTTGTAGGTAATCCTTCAAGCTATACTTTTTCTTAGGCACAGCCATTATAAATGTCTTCTTCCATTTGGCCTTGGCACTGCTTGGAACTTGAAATTGCTATTTGCTGCCTGCCAATTACAGAATAATTTAAGGTTTGATGCTTCCAGGCATAGTTCTTGAAACACACAAAAGGAATATGTTAAGGTGGAATGCATAATATTTTCTCGGCATTGCCTAGCTTCAATAGATTGCATAGAATTATAGCCAAATTGCTAAACAAATCAATGGGAGAAAAAAAATCTTTCCTTTAAGGAAAAGTATTGGTTTTACTATTCTTTCTTTTGGTTGGCAACATGGCAAATATTTTCAAACAGATTCTGTTGTTTGCCATTGACCTAGATCTGCAAAAATGTGATGGATGTGAATATAGATAAAATTTTAACATGGAATTTACATTTCTACAAAACAAAGCAAGATGTGAACTTTTTTAACCAATTTCTAATAATTAAGAAGGAAGGAGAGAGTTAAGTATCCTGGAGCTTCTCAACTCTAAAAGGTAATGATTTTTCTTCTTTGTGTATTTGTGTCTAAATTATTCAGCATTTACAGTGCAAAGCAGGAAAGCTGTAAAGCAAAGTAAATTTGTGGTTTAGAAGGGTCAAGTGTAATTTTGAGGATTCAAAAAGCTTTTCATTTGGGACAGTAGAAGGAAATGTGCTGATTACCGTGAGAATAAGAAAATGAGAAATGAATTATGTATGTAAGCCTGCCATCATGCCTACAACATCTGGAAGGACATTCAGGCACAATTTATTCACACACGCCCACACACACACACACACACACACACACACACACAGGAATCTTCCTCTTAGCCAGTCGTAAACATGCTTAGATTCCAAAAGATGGTTTAAAAGTTATTTTCTCCTCTCTTCCTACCTAGGGTTCCTTTGATGTACTTTCCAGAGTGTGTTCTCCATTTTCTGTATTTTTCTAATTCATCCTCCAAACACATAACACAAACACCTAGCACAAGCCTTGTCCAGACTGCTCCTTAGGACAGCTACTTTCTTCAGAATAGAACACCAGCAAGGTAAACAAAAGGTAGCTTCCAGAATAACTTCTGTGTGAAATGGCCCTCACATCACCAGGGGTGAGGGTGAGGTTAGGGAAGGGGGACAACGAAGTGCCCCTCCAACATGCTGGCACATTTACCTTTTGGTTTACTTACGTGACAGATAAAAACCCCAAAGCATGAATGAAAACTCGAGACAGTGACATGGGGAGGTGACAGACCAAGAAGAAGCAGAAAAGTTAAGTACTAAGAAATTCCTCCACATAAGCCGGAAGCTTGGTTTATGCGGAAGAAAATCAACCAGAGTACCATGAACATAAGCCATGGGGGAAGGTTTTCTTTTTTTTTTTTTTTTAACATTTATTTATTTTTGAGAGAGAGAGAGACAGAGCATGTGCAGGGGAGGGGCAGAGAGAGGGGGAGACACAGAATCCAAAACAGGCTCCAGGCTCCGAGCTGTCAGCACAGAGCCCAACGCGGGGCTTGAACTCACAGACTGCAAGATCATGACCTGAGCTGAAGTCGACCGCTTAAATGACAAGCCACCCAGGCGCCCCAATGGTGGAAGGTTTTTTACCGGGCTTTTGCAGAAAAGGATCCAGGTTTCAGCTAGTTTCAGGAATAGTTGGTATAGAGATGGGAAGATGTTCCCTCTCTCCTCCTAGGTTCGACAGCTGGGTTTATGAAATAAACTGACAATTAACACATTGGCAGGAGAAAAGGCACATACATTCATGAGTTTTTAATAGTGTATGTCCGGGGCATCACAGGGCAAAAAAAGTGAATATCCCCCCAAAATGATGAGATTTTAGAGCTTATATACCACCCTAATAAGTGAAGGGGAGAGGGGTGGAGGCCACTTAGGCAAGAATAAATGACTTCTAGGAAAGATGAATGGGCCCATAGAAGAATAAATACGAGGTTGATAGTTTGTGACACGCATTGTCTGGATGTGTGTGGTACAGACTTCCAGTCTCCTCTCCAGTGATCAGTGTCAAGCCTTCCTGGTTGATGAAACTCCCAGGGAAGCAGATCCCTGAGAATTGAGTTCCTGGGATGCCTGGGTGGCTCAGCTGGTCAAGAGTCCAACTCTTGATTTCAGCTCAGGTCAGAATCTCACAGTCATGAGTTTGACCCTCCCATCGGGCTGTACTGACAGCTCAGAGCCTGCTTGGGATTCTCGCTTCCTCTCTTTCTGCCCCTCCCCCACTTATGCGCTCGCTGTCACTCTCTCTCACTCTCTCTCAAAATAAATAAACATTAAAAAAAAAGAAGAGTCGCTTTGGGAGAACCTGTATTTAGGCAGACAAGGGGAGTTCAAAGAAAGCCTTTCCCTACACCTGCTGTTTTTCCTGTGCCCGCAACTCAAAATAGTCAGTATACTTAAGTGGCATATTTTAGGTGGGATGTCCTGAACTTTAGCAGTCAAGGATGGTTCTCCAAAGAGGCACTAATTGTTCTTGTTGATTAGCAGTTGTCACATGGACAATATGGGGTTTTTATTGGAGAGAAACATATAAGAATGCATCAGGAGACCAGGACCCGCCAAGGGCACAGAAGGAGGGTCTCAGCTCTTCTGGGTCTCTTAACGTTACAAAGAAAGGTATTAAGTCTTCACAGAACACAAAATGAGTGCCCCATACACAACAGAAGCTCAATGAGTCTAAGTTGGAAATGACTTTGTCTTTTTGAAATGACTTATTTATTTTAAAAATAAACTTGGATTTGTTTGGTCTTCCCAATCCTTGGAGATGATTGAGATTCCAAGAGGCAATGTGATCTCTTTTGGCTTAATGACCAGTCACCAAATTAAATTCCATTTCTACACAACATTTTTAAAAAATTTGTCTTACAGTCTAGAAAGACAGGAGGAAAAAAGCGACATACCTTAAAAATTAACTCTTCTTCTCAACCCCCGTGTTTATGCAGATTTGGGCAAAGTCTGCTTTGAATTTTCCTTCATTGTAAGTGTCCTCAATGATGAATTTAGAATTTCATTTTAACATTCAAAAAAAAATCCACAATACTCAGAACCATGCAAAACAGGAAACTATTTATATTTAGATCTATTGCAAAAACATTATCGCCTCTACAAAGTCATGGATTGTATGAGAGTAATCCTATCTGGCTCAAGAAATCCTTAAAAGGAAATTTACACCTAGAAACATAGATGCAAATGAATTCTAGCACCGGGTACCTACTTGTTCCCCCAGTAAGAGGGCATACAAAAGAAACTTGGGTTGTTAGCAAGAAATAGAATTATTGAACTCCGTGACATCCTGATGGATAGAAAGATCCAAGAGGTTTGGTGCAACTCTGCCAGGTCACTTGGAATCCAGAGAAGCTGGCTTAAAGCTTGACCCTGGGCTGTAAGTCAGAAAACCCAGGCAGGATTCAGGAAACCACTTCATAAGAAGCTCTAAGAAGAATGGCTTCCATCCCGGGCTGATGGTTGAGCTGAGGTCCAGAAAAAACAATGGATGATGCCTGGTCACTGCCCATAAGGAAATCAGAGAGCTGTGATTTGATTGGGCAGTGTTGAAAAGAAGACCACAGGCCCAAAATGATAGCATTTAGGCTAAGGTGCCGAGTCAGTAAACTAAGACCTAACTTGACTGCAGTTTCAACCCCCCAAAAATGTAACCTTTAACCAGGCAGCATGGGAATTTCCTGGTCCGCTAGGAAATTTACTGATAGACCCCTTCCATTTCCCTATGACCTTGCCTAAAGCAATGGATTCTTTTCTAATAATTGCCTTTTTTCTCCTCCCTCTCTACCTTTAAAAACCTTTCCTTTTCTGTAGCCTTTTGTAACACCCAACCTCTTGCTAGACAGGATGCTGCCCGATTCATGAATTGATTAATAAAGCCAATTAGATCTTTAAATTTTACTTGGTTGAATTTTTGCTATTTCACAGCAGTAATACCCAAGAAAAAAATCAGTCATTTACTGTGGGTGCAGGGTCAGCTAGCATTCTCTCAGAAGCCGAAGACCAGTGACATTTTCCTGCCGGGTCCCAATTTCCACCCACCACTGACTTGAGGAGAAAGGGAGTCGATTGCAATGAGCTTTCTCTGTGAACACCTCCGCTCTTGAAATTCCTGAGTGGTATCACAAGCCAGGGTCCAGGATGGGTTGAACACCAAATGCGGTTACAAAGGCATAATCACTTACCAGGGACCAACTTTGCAACCTGAAGACTGTTTTCAACTGTGACTGTGTCAATAGGATTAATGCAATCCATACGGTTGGCTAGCACATCAGATAAGTATGATGAACTATCCTCAGTCCCAGGAGAACTGGCTTTTACATCACAGCTTGAGCTGTTCACCTAGAAGGGCTAAAAAAAAAAAATGTCCTTACAGTTTTGTTTATTGTGCTTATCACCAGAGCAGGAAACTCACATTTGCATTGCTAATAGCCCTCTTTCAAAGTTTGTTGACATTTCAGCTGATCTTTAAGGTACTTTAATGTTATAACACCCTTGGGCAAAGTCAGTTTCCCAAAGGAAGATAGACAGCCTCTGGGTGCCCCCGTGGAAGCTGCAGGAACACACAGACGTATCCTCTAATCCACAGGACTGAGTGAGCTCTGCTCTGCCCAAACCACAAGACTCTGGAGCCCCAAAAGTGAACCCTCTTGGGCCCTGCAAATAGGGAAGAGGAGAAAGGTATTTATACATCTCCCTTAAAGAAAATGTGAGGCCATAGAAGAGATTCAATGGACAATAGAAAAGTACAGAAAGGTACATTTATAATCTATTCTGGAGAGTAAATCAGGGTATTTTTTTCTGTAATAGGGAAGGAAGAGAGAGAAGATTCATTACTGACCATCAACAGGCTTTATAGTAGAGAATGGTCCAAACCTCTATATAATAAAAGAAATATCTTGCTTCTTAGGATATATGCCCCAGATTAAATTAGGAAAGGGTGATGCTGGTAAGGAGCAGGTACTAAATCTGGGATCACTAGGTTAAGAATAGTCAGGAATGACCAGTTATGGTTTGGGAATATACGTACAAGCTGCTGAATTCAAAATAATAGCTCTAATAGAAAATGTGAAATCAAAGAACAATTGAAAAATTTAGAGCAGTATATATCTTAGAAAGATATATCATTATGAGAATTTGTGCTAGTATGATTTCAGTTTTTGAAATCGGGTTTAATATAGGTAGATAGGTGAGATTCAGATGAAGAGCTACAATCTAATGTTGATGTTGTAGGGACAAGAAAAATTTCCCTTCTTCCCTTCTAGATTCTTTGGCTGGTGTAATAATTAAATTGACATACAACAGATTAACGGGAGAAAAATAAAATTGGGACTTACAGGAGCTCTATAAATATATGGGACTCACTGACAATCAAGTAATTGAGGTTTACGTACCATCCAAAGCTAAGAAGAAAGGGGTAGGAGTGTGGGGCTTCAAGGGGGGAGGAAGACAGGCCACAGGAAGAAGAGAGCAGCAAATGTTGGGCAAACAGAGGTTTGCCATGCCAATAAGTCTTTCTCATATAAAAAGTTACCTCTGGTGATAGCTCTCTTCCTGGTGCAGAACCCCTGTCTAAATTCTTTTAAGGAGTACCTGGGTGGTTCAGTCGGTTAAGCATCCGGCTGTTGGTTTCAGCTCAGGTCATGATCTCATGGTTCATGAGTTTGAGCCCTACATTGGGCTCTGCACTGACAGTTTGGAGCCTGCTGAGGATTCTCTCTCTCTCTCTCTCTCTCTCTCTCTCTCTCTCTCTCTGTGTGTCTCTCTCAAGTTAATTAATTAAAAAAATCTTTTAGACAGTTAAGGGGGGGTAAAAAGCTCTTTCTGAGTCTGCTGGGTCCCAATTTCTTCTGCTTGAGATAATCCATATGCCAAAGTTCCCTAATGCTGGTATGTGAGAAGTAAGTGAGAAATCCCTATCAAAATAACACCAGCATTCTTCACAGAGCTAGAACAAACAGTCCTAAAATTTGTATGGAACCAGAAAAGACCCGGAATAGCCAAAGCAATCTTGAAAAAGAAAACCAAAGCTGGAGACATCATAATCGGGGACTTCAAGATGTATTACAAAGTTGTAATCATCACGACAGTATGGTACTGGCACAAAAATAGACACTCAGATCAATGGAACAGAATAGAGAACCCAGAAATGGACCCACAAATGTATGGCCAACTAATCTTTGACAAAGCAGGAAAGAATATCCAATGGAATAAAGACAGTCTCTTCAGCAAATGGTGTTGGGAAAACTGGACAGCGATATGTAGAAAAATGAACCTAGACCACTTTCTTACATCATACACAAAAATAAACTCAAAATGGATGAAAGACCCAAATGTAATACAGGAAGCCATCAAAATCCTAGAGGAGAAAGCAGGCAACAACCTGTTTGACCTCAGCCGCAGCAACTTCTCACTCAACACATCTCCAGAGGCAAGGGAAACAAAAGCAAAAATGAACTATTGGGACCTCAGCAAGATAAAAACCTTCTGCACGGTGAAGGAAACAATCAGCAAAACTAAAAGGCAACTAATGGAATGGGAGAAGATACTTGCAAATGACATATCAGATAAAGGGTTAGTATCCAAAATCTGTAAAGAACTTATCAACTCAACACCCAAAAAAACAAATAATCCAGTGAAGAAATGGGCAAAAGACATGAATAGACACTTCTCCAAAGAAGACATCCAGATGGCCAACCAGCACATGAAACAATGCTCCACATCACTCATCATCAGGGAAATACAAATCAAAACCACCATGAGATACTACCTCACATCTGTCAGAATGGCTAACATTAACATGTCAGGCAACAACAGATGTTGGTGAGGATGTGGAGAAAGAGGATCCCTTTTGCACTGCTGGTGGGAATGCAAGCTGGTGCAGCCACTCTGGAAAACAGTATAGATAGAGGTTCCTCAAAAAATTAAAAATAGAACTACCCTATGACCCAGCAGTTGCACTACTAGGTATTTATCCAAGGGATACAGGTGTGCTGTTTTGAAAGGGCACATACACCCCGATATTTATAGCAGCACTATCAACAATAGCCAAAGTATGGAAAGAGCCCAAATGGATGAATGGATAAAGAAGATGTGGTGTGTGTGTATGTGTGTGTATATATATATATACATATATATATGTGTGTGTGTGCGTGTATATATATATATATATATACACACACACACATACTATATACATATACTATATACTATATATATACATATATATATATATATATATATATATATACACACACAATAGGGTATTACTTGGCAATCAAAAAGAATGAAATCTCGCCATTTGCAACTACGTGGATGGAACTAGAGGGTATTATGCTAAGCGAGATTAGTCAGTCAGAGAAAGACAAATATCATATGACTTCACTCATATGAGAAATTTAAGATAAAAAACAGGTGAACATAAGGGAAGGGAAGCAAAAATAATATAAAAACAGAGAGGGTGACAAAACATAAAAGACTCTTAAATATGGAGAACAAACAGAGGGTTGCTGGTTGTGGGAGGGGGGCTGGCCTAAATGGGTAAGGGGCATTAAGGAATCTACTCCTGAAATCATTGTTGCACTATATGCTAACTTGTATGTAAACTAAAAAATTAATTAATTAAAAAAAAGAAGTGAGATAATTCATTTTCATAAATACCAAAAAGTGCTGTGCTGTCTAGTTAACAATTGGTTTACAATCTCTTGGAAATATGTACAATCCTCACCACCACCACAGTGGAGTCCCAAACCCTTAGACCCTTCACTTCCTGGTTCTTCTTTCCCTCTCCATTTCACGGGCTTATCTTTGTGGCCTTTGCAATGAGCATGCGCTAAAGAACTAAAGAACTAAAGTCTGCATCACTTCAAGGAACGTACATTTGTTCCAATCAGACATGGGCACAAGCGACTTCCAGGTGAGGCTGTAACCTTTGTAGTGCTCAGCCAATGAGGAATCAGGGGAGGGGCTTCATGCTAGGAGATAAATTGTCTGCTGTAACCGCCCCGAGTGTGCCTGCTCTTGTAAGAACATTAATTAAAGCCTCGCTTCATGTCCCTCCTTTGATTAGGTCGGTGGGCTTATTTCTCATGTGATATTCTCTTCCCCCTTCCATGTAAAAATTAAGCTCATTCTTTAGTTCAAAGTATAAAGTGTATTTATATCCCAGTTAAAAGCATATACATTTACATATTTTCTTTTCAGTGATTACGGATCATTGGCACATTAAATTGAACATATTTCTTTAAGTAATTAAATGTATTCCACCTGGTGATATGCTGATTATCAGAGATCATTAGCAGTTTAGTGTTGAAAGGGAACTCAGGGTAGTGTCTTTTAAAAACTTGAACTGTAATCCACAGAAAGAAAGCTATTTTATGTTGGCCAAGTACAAACACACATAAACACAGTCACTTCACACATGTGTATATAACTGAACTTAAAGCTTCATGAAATAATGCTCACCTATACTTTGTTCAGAACCTGATGTGCTCTCTTATTTTCTCATTTTTCCATTCTTTCTTTTTCTTTTGAGCCGATTATGATCTCCCAAATTGAAATTACCATCTACAGGTAGATCGCAACCTATAGTTTAAAAAGCATTGTCTTAGAGATTAGCTAGTCCAACATTTTGTTTGTGCACTTAGAGGAATTTAAGGAATTGGGGTGGTATTCCCAAAGTCACATAGGAAGCATTGAAGCAAGCCTGTGCTAGTATCTGGTCTTTGATGTTGTGGCCCAATGAGTTTTCCCCAATCCTATGGTGTTTTCAATGTATGTGGCCCTCTCCAATTTGACAAAGTGAGCCTTATGTCATGGATACTTCTCTTGCTCACTTTTCATTTTCTTAGGTTTATGGGAAACACTAGTTGTACTCAATGTTAACTATGTGTGCCTCTGTCTCTTTCCCCTCTGTCTCTTCTTTCGGAAAATAGTTTATATTCTCATCAGTATCCCCTAAAGTAGACTGGTAGGGAACAATTGCATCCTGAGAAAGAGAAGCTCACGTAGTCAAATAGTTTAAATTCTGTATGAGTGGGACAAAATACTGGCAACTAAGTGGCCCTAGATACCCCTCCCACCTTCTTTCTGTATAAAAATTTTTTTTTAATTTTTCTTAATGTTTTTTATTTATTTTTGAGACAGAGCACGAGCAGGGGAGGGGCAGAGAGAGGGGGAGACACAGAATCTGAAGCAGGCTCCAGGCTCTGAGCTGTCAGCACAGAGCCCGACATGAGGCTTGAACTCATGGAGTTGAGATCATGACCTGAGCTGAAGTCGGGTGCTTAACCAACTGAGCCACCCAGGCACCCCCCAAAAAAGTTTTTTTTAATGATTCTTTTTTTTGAGACAGAGAGAGAAAGAGCAGTATCAGGGGAGGGGCAGAGAGGGAGACACAGAATCTGAAGTAGGCTCCAGGCTCTGAACTGTCAGCACAGAGCCGGATGCGGGGCTTGAACTCACGAGGTGTGAGATCATGACCTGAGTCAAAGTCAGAGACTTAACTGACTGAGCCACCCCGGCACCCCATATCTCTCCCACCTTCTAAGGAAGATTGATTCTATTGGTTGTGCTGATCAGAATAATAAGTAGAAAAAGAGAAGTTCTGAGACCAGCAGTATAGTATCCCAGGGCTGCTACAGCAAAGCACCAGAAACTGGGTGACTTAAAACAACTGACATTTATTGCCTTAACAGTCCTAAGGGCCAGAAGTCTGAAATCAAGGTGTCAGCAAGTCCATGTTCTCTCTCCTAGCCCCTGGTGTGAACAGCAATCCTTGGTATATCCTTGACGTGTAGACACATGACTCCTGTCCCTGTCTGTCATCACATGGCATCTGTCTGTGCCTCCTGTGTGCAAATTTCACTCTTCTTATAAGGGTTAGGGTCAACCGTACTCCAATATGACCTCATCTCAACTTGAATACTTCTGCAAAGATCCTGTTTCCAAATAAAGCACATTCGCCAGTAGTAGGGATTAGAACTTGAAAATCTGTTTGTGCGTAGAATACAATTCTACCTGCTATAGATGCTAAGTCAATTTATACTACAAAGGGACTGAACAGATCTAGAAGCAATGGAGAGGAAAATGGGATAGAAGGGATATCGGCAGTAAGACATGAAAGCAAGCAGAAGTATTTTCAGGGGAGAAAACAGGGAGAGAGTTGATTGACCAGTGAAATATGGGGAGAGACGTGAATGAAGATAAATTTAAGTCCTTCTGCTTTGGCTCATGCGACATAATTGTCCCTTTCTGCTTCTTCCATACACCTCTACAAAGTCTTACATCACCTTCCAAGACTTTGTTCAAGTCGTATTTAGGTTTACTTCTGATATTATACTATTGCAGGAAGCAGCCCACAAGGAACTTAGCATTATTGTCAATAAAATAAAAGCTGTTAAAGGTCAATTTTATTGTGAGTAGAAGATGTAGCATTGCATTTTAACCAGAACCTTAAAATTATACAGAAGGAAAAGAGGACATAAGTAGAAAAGATGATAATGGCATGGTGATTTTACTGAAAGCGGTGACATTTATGTAATTTATTTGCAAGTTATTGAATATTGATTCAGTGATAACACTTCCTACTATTTTATATAGTGGCTTTATCTATTTCTGATACTGAAAAGCATGGTCATTTTCAGTTAAGAATTGGTATTTGAATGTGATAGCTAATGTTTTTTTTTCCTAAATATTTAGATAATTATTTTCTTTTAATTGTCTTAGAAACTCTCAGTATTCATTTATTCATCACTTAGCAATATGTGTTCAGTATCTAAAATGTGTTAGGCACAGTTCTCTGCCCTGAAAATATAACAGTGAAAAATATGGTCAGCCCCCTTATGTTGACAGAGTCTACTGGAATTAACAAGTTTCTATTCATGGAAATGCACAATACGAAAAGTATAGAACAGTGTAAAAAGACGAAAACCAGGATCATGCATGTATATGAATAGATACTCATACGTATATGAACATATATATTCAACTGTAGATTAATTTTTAATCTACATTTTATTGCATGTTTTCAGCTTCGCTGAGGCATAACAGACAAAACTGTAATATATTTAAACGGTACAAGGTGATGATTCAATATGTATATACATTGTGAGAGGATTTCCACCGTGGAGCTAATCAACAAATCCATCACCTCATACAGCTCCCTCTTTTGTTTTGCTGCTTTCCTGTGAGAACACCTATGGTCTACTCTCTTGACACATTTCAGTAATAGATTACCGTGTTATCACCCGCAGTCACTAGATCCTTAGGCTTTATTCATTTTCTAAATGAAAGTGGACACCCTTTTACCAACCTCTCCCTATTTCCCCCTTCCCCCAGCCCCTGACAATCACCCTCCTACTCTGTTCATGCGTTTGACTTCTTTTCTTTTAGGTTCCACGTATAAGTGATACCTTGCGGTATTTGTCTTTCTCCGTCCAGCTTATGTCACTTAAACAATACCCTCCAGTTTCATCCATGTTGTTGCAAATGACGAGATCTCCTTTTATTTTTTTAAGTCTGAGTAATATTCCATTGTGTGTCTACCTACAGCACATTTTCTTTATCCATTCATCCATTGACAGACACTTAGGTTTCTTTCTATGTCTTGGCTATTGTGAATAATGCTGCCATGAACATGCCAGGGAAGTGGGGGAGAGCATAATAAATAATCTCTTTAAGGTTCATTTCCTTTGAATTTATACCCAGAAATGGGATTGCTGGATCCAATGGTGGTTCCATTTTTAATTTCCTGAGGAAATTCCATGCTGTTTTCCATAGGGGCTGTGCAAGTTTACATCCCCACTAACATTGTAGAAGGGTTGCCTTTCCTCTGCCTGCTTACCAGCACTTGCTGTCTCTTACCTTTATAATAGTCACCCTAACAGGTGGGAGGTGGTAACTCGCTGTAGCTTTGAATTGGATTCCCTTGTTGATTCGTGGTGTTGAGCACCTTTTGATGCACCTGTTGACATTCTTCTTTGGGAAAGATCTACTGTTCTTCTATTGGGATCTACTTGGTGTATCTTCTTTGGGAAAATGTCTATTCAGGTCCTTTGCACATGTTTAAGTTTGATTCTTTGAAGTGTTTTGCTATTGGGTTTGTACAAGTTCTTTGTATATTTTGGCTATTAACTCACTATCAGATACATTGTTTGCAAATATTCTTTTCAGTTCCATAGATTGTCTTATCATATTGTTGATGGTTTCCTTTACTGTGCAGAAGCTTTTTAGTTTGATGCAGTCCCACCTGTTTAGCTTTGCTTTGATTGCCTTGCTTTTGATATCAAATCCAAAAAATCATTACCAAGACCAACGTCAAGGATCTTAACCTCTGGTTTTTTTTGTTTTTTTTCTAGGATTTTTGTAGTTTCAGGCCTTACGTCCAAGTCTTTAATCCATTTTGAGTTGACTTTTGTGTATGGTGTAAGATAGGGGTCCCGTTTCATTCTTTTGTGTGTGGATATCTACATTGCCATTTGGGTATTTTTCCAACACCATTTGTGGAAGAGACCATTCTTTTGCCATTGTATATTCCTGGCTCCTTTGTCAAAAATTAATTGACCATGTACCCATGAGTTTATTTCTGGCCTCTCTATTCTATTCCATTGATGTATATGTCTTTTTTTTTTTAATGTTTATTTATTCTTGAGACAGAGAGACAGAGTGAGAGCAGGGAAGGAGCAGAGAGAGAGAGGGAGACACAGAATCCAAAACAGGCTTCAGGCTCTGAGCTGTCAGCACAGAGCCTGACGCGCGGCTTGCACTCACAAACCACAAGATCATGACCTGAGCTGAAGGCAGACACTTAACCGACTGAGCCACCCAGGTGCCCCTACATATGTCTGTCTTAATGCCAGCTTCATACTGTTTTGATTACTATGGCTTTATAATATAGTTTGAAATAAGGATGTGCAGTGTCTCCAGCTTTGTTCTTTTGTCTCAAGATTGCTTTGGCTATTGGGATCTTTTGTGGTTTCACGCCAATTTTAGAATGGTTTTGTCTATTTCTGTGAAAAATGCCTTTGGGAGTTTGGACAGAGATTGCATTAAATCCATAGAATTACTTTGGGTAGGATAAACAATTTAGCAATATTAATTGTTCTAATCCATGAACGTGGAATATCTTTCCATTTATTTGTGTTTTCTTCAATTTCTTTCCTTAATACTTTATAGTTTTCAGTGTACTTTATTGCTTGTAAAAAACTTTTATAGCATCTCTTTGGCACCTTTATCAAATTATTAATGCCTCTGACTCATTTGGTAAAATATGTTTTACTCACATGCACACCTACACACAAAAATGAACTCCTGTAGCCAACATTAATGTTACTACATGTTAAACAGATAAAAGAAATAGAACAGAGTCCAGGAATAGATACATAAGTATATGATACTTAATTTATGACAGAACTGGCATGGCAAATCTGTCAGAAAAGGATAAAAAAATGGCCTTTTAAGTAAACTGTTGTGGAACCTTCAGGGGTCCATAGAGAAAAGAAGAAAATGACCCCATCTCATACCATACATATAAATCAACTCCAAGTCAATTAAAAACACAAATGTAAAGGCAACCCTAAAAGCTTTTATGAACGAAAAATGAAAATGATCTTCATGGACTTAGAAGTAGGAAAGGTTTTTATTAAACATGATTTAAAAAAAAAAAAACTAAATTTCCCTGGAAACAGGAAAGCAGATATTAGCATATAGAACATTTCTAAATATATTAAATATTTGAAATTAGTTACGTGAAATTCCTTTTTAATTATTTCTATTTTTACTCTTCCAATTAATTATCTAGTTTAGTCTATAATATGAAATCTTAGAAGCTGTAGTTGTAAATAGTGAAATAACAAGGTCGTTTCTCATTTTAAGTAGCGTCATTGCACAACAAGAAATCCTTTTCATTACAGAAACCTCGCTTTAGTAAAGATTGTATTTTTTTTTATTTACTTAACAAAAAGATACAACATGTTTAAAAATAAACCATCTATATAGAAATAGGATCCTATAAGCTTATCCAGCATAAGGTAACCGAGTCTCGCGGTAATTTTTTTCCTGCGGTTATTATTCTTATAGATAACAATATGTACTTTTAACAGCTTTGTGGTTTTTGAAATCTGACCACTTATATAGTGTTCTCTTCTTTGGAAATGCATCACAGATAAAATGACTGTTTTAATCAGTAATAGCCTACATGTGCAATGCTTTGCACTTTTCATAGAATTTCTTTTATTTAATCTTTTTAAAAAAATTTTTTTTTAACGTTTATTTATTTTTGAGACAGAGAGAGACAGAGCATGAACGGGGGAGGGTCAGAGAGAGGGAGACACAGAATCTGAAACAGGCTCCAAGCTCTGAGCCATCAGCACAGAGCCCGACACGGGGCTGGAACTCACGGACCATGAGATCATGACCTGAGCCGAAGTCGGACGCTCAACCGACTGAGCCACCCAGGCGCCCCTCTTTTATTTAATCTTAAGAAGCACCTATTAAGAGTAGACAGAGCAAGTGTAATCTTTTTGCCATTTTGTTCAAAACTGTGTTACTAAATGGTGAATGATTTAGAGTGGCCTGGTTTTACCCACCGATGGAGTCCTCTAAGGCATTACTTTTCAAAGTCGTGGGCTGTGAAATCATTTTAGTAGCCTGTGACCAACACTTTTTAAAATATTATAAATTAGAATGTAAAATGTCAGAATGCACCAAACATTTTAAGGATAACTATTTTGTAACACTTTGTTTCACTATTGTTTCAGTTGTGTGTGCATACAGGGTCGCAGTGAAACAATAAACTTAACTGTTTGATCAGAGTAAAAACGTTTGGAAAACCGGCCTAGGAAAACATAATTCCTTAGTCCCTATTTGGTTTCTAGGGACTGAATTCCTATTAAAGTTTCTTTATTAAGTTAAGGCAGTATTCTAAAACGGTGTTCTATATAAAGTAGTTCTAGGAGATGTTAATAAGTGACCTTGAAAAAAAATTTTTGGATCAAAAAAGTTATAAAAAAGTTACATACTACAAATAGCTCTTGAACATTCACCGAGAACAATTGTGGCATATCAGATGATCTGAAAAGTCCAGCAGTAACGGAACATGTTCCTTCAAATAGTTTGAGCACATGATATTTTTCATAGCCATCTGTAATCCATCTGTTTGGAAAAGGTTCACAATATGCCCTGCACTCTACTATAATACAACTCCCCCAGGCAGGTGTCATATTTGTGTCTCTTATTCAGGTAATGCATGTGCGTAGATATCTGATAAGGTCATAAATGTTAGCCCTTCAGAGCACGTTTATTTATTAGCATCTTTTCAGCAGGACTGTTATTAGAAACTGGATAGGAGCAGCTTAGATTCCAAATCTCTCTCGTGACCGTTTTCCCCTTACACGTGGGAGCATGGCTGGTCTTCTGATGTGTATTCAAAGCTCTGGTAGAATCTGGGCGGGGGGGGGAATCCTGCTTTTTCTTTATCAGTTTTATTGAGATATGATTGACATACAGTACTGTGTAAGTTTAAGGTGTATGTAGCATGATAACCTGACTTACATATATTGTGAAATGATCACCACAGTAAGTTTGGTCAACACCATCATTTCATATAAATGCAAAACAAAAAGAAAAACATGTTTTTGCCTTGCGATGAGAACTCCTGGGACCTGCTCTTTTAACAACCTTCAGGTACCCCAGACAGGCTGTGTTAACTACAGCCATCATGTTGCACGTGGCATCCCCCAGTACTTATTTATCTTATAACTGGAAGTCTGACTTTTTGCCCACCTTCATCCAATTTCCACACCCCACTGCTCCCTTTCCTCCACCCCACCTCTGGTAACCACGTATCTGATCTCTTTGGTTTCTTTTTTTTTTTTTTTTCCTGTCATTCATTGCCTGACTTACCTCACTGAGCATAATGCCCTCAAGGTCCATCCATGCTGTTGCAAATGGCAGGATTTCCTACTTCTTCATGGATGAATAATACATGCATATCGATGGGCACTTCGATTGTTTCCATACCTGGGCCATTGTAAATAGTGCTGCTGTGAACGTGGGGATGCCGATACTGCTTTTTTTACACATTGTTTGCGTTTCCTTTGGAAATATACCCAGACATGAAACTGCTGCTTACGTTTACTGATACATTTTAGAGTGACTTTACTCTAAAATATGAAGAGATGCCCATTTCAACAGGGCTGGGTGGAAACTCCAAACACTCGTAGAGGGAGGATTCTGCAGCACCTCCAGGATGAGATCTCTCGCAGGTCTGTCTGCCTTTCCGTCCCACCCAGCATCCAGCATCTTCTACAAAAGCAGCTACACCCACTTTATTCTTCTGTTTGGTGCATCCGAAGAGTGTAACAGAGTTGTGCCACTGAGACCGAATATCCCACCACTAAAGAAACGGCACAATGGTTTCTCAAAGTTCCATTAAGGGACAATAAATGTCATTTGACATCTTTTGCACACCCGAGTATATGGATTAAGATTAATTTCCCTGGAGCAGTAGTGATCAAACTCTTTTGTCTCAGGACCCCATTATACTCATTATAATCATAAAAATCATTATAATAATGATTTTATAGTCATTATAAAATGATCATAATCATAAAAATCGTTATAATCATAAAAAGCCAGGACCCCAAAAACTATTATTTATATGGATTTTATATATCAGTATTTAATGTATTAGAAATTAAAGCTGAGGGGCGCCTGTGTGGCTCAGTCAGTTGAGCAACCGACTTCGGCTCCGGTCGTGATCTCACGGTTCACGAGTTCGAGCCCTCCATCTGGCTCTCTGCTGTCCTCACAGAGCCCACTTTGGATCCTCTGTCCCCCTCACTCTCTGCCCCTCTCCTTCTCTCTCTCTCTCTATCTCTCAAAAAAAAATTAAAAAAAGAAAGCTGAAACATTGCAAATATTAATTTACTTTAAACTCACTTGTTAGCATAATATATATTTATATTAAAAAAAAAGCGTATTATTTTCCAAAACCAAACAACAACAACAAAAAAAGATTAATGAGAAGAGTAACATTGTTTCATGATTTTACAGATCTCTTTAATGTCCAATTTAAAAGAAGCAGCTGGCTTCTCCTATTCAGTCTGTCGGAATCATATGCTGTGAAGCCTCTAGAAAATTCTGCCATGCGTTGATGAGAGAAAGGGAGCAAAAAGGAAAATGGGATCTTAGTATTAGTATGGAAACCACTTGGTCCAATAGTCTACAGAGGTCTTTGGGAGCTCCAGTCGTCCCCTGAGAGAACACTGTCCTTGTGCTTTCCGTCAGGAAACAGAGGAAGAGGACTGGATGGTACAGAGTCAGGGGACAGGGAACATCTCACTGGCCTGCTCACCCCTCAGTCGTCAGGTCATGCACAGTCCCTGGACAAATGGAGCAGAGATCCTTCCTGTTGGGGGGAAAGATATCCTGGGACCTACAAGCTGAGGCAGAGGTGAAAGACCAGAGGAGCCATACCTATATTTGACCTCAGAACAGCAAGTCCCCAGAGGACAGCTGATGGTCAGGGGAACATATTTGAGCTAAGAACTGCTGACGGTCATCAAGCCATGATATAAAGTAGGTATTGGGGCGCCAGTCGGTTAAGCGTCCAACTTCGGCTCACGTCCTGATCTCATGGTTTCGGGGGTTCGAGCCCCACACTGGGCGCTCTGCTGTCAGCGCAAAGCCCACTTTGCATCCTCGGTCCCCGCCTTTCTCTGCTCCTCCCCAGCTCTCTCTCTCTCTCTCTCTCTTTCTCAAACATAAATAAACATTAAAAAAATAAGGGGTGCCTGGGTGGCTCAGTCGGTTGAGCGTCTGACTTCAGCTCAGGTCATGATCTCACCACTTGTGGGTTCGAGCCCCACGTCGGTCTCTGTGCTGTCAGCTCAGAGCCTGGAGCCTGCTTCAGATTCTGTGTCTCCCTCTCTCTCTGTCCCTCCCCTGCTCATGCTTTGTCTCTCTCTGTCTCAAAAATAAATTAATAAAAACATTTAAAAAAAAACATTAAAAAAATAAAGTAGTAGCTACTCATAGTGAAATATTCTCCCCCCAAAAAAGAATCCATAGTAAAATGCAATCGTGATTTGCACATTGCAAAGTCTTGAAAACAGTTCAGTATTTGTAGCCCACTTAGCCTATACAGCTACTTGCTTTGTTCATACACCCTAGTTCTTTCAAATACCATAAAATAACTATATTTGAATGACTCAATAAATACGTATTATTAAGTTTGAATTTTATGACACAGAATTCGGTTACTTTTCATGTTTTAAAAAGCACAACATATACGGGTGAATACTTATGTGTATATTATTCAATGATGTTTTCCAAAGGACTCTTGGAGAAAAGCTCAAGAGGATTATTTCTCTGGCAGGGGCTTAAAAAATGGAATAGCCCTCAATGAGATAAGCAGAACACATCAGAAGATCTATTTTCTTTTGATTTCTGTTCAAATGAGCTATGACACAAAACAAAAATTCTGGAAACATCCAAAAGAAAAGTTTGCATCTCTTCAGATTTCTCCCAAATCGGGATGGAGTTGGCAGCACAGACTCAAGTGAAATCTTGCAATTAGTCTAAGAAGGTCATTAGGAGAGCCAGATTGTTCTCTGGCTCCAAACTGAGGCATGTGCAGGCCTCCCTTCTTGTGTTGAGGTGAAATGCTCACCCCCCCCACCCCACCTGCACCCTGCCACATTCATATGTTGAATCTCAACCCCCATACCTCAGAACCTGACTGCATTTGGAGATAGAGTCTGTCAAGAGACCTTTTAGTTAAAATGAAGTCATGGCGGGGGGTGGGGGGCGGTCCTAATACAATCTGACTGGTGTTCTTGTAAGAAGAGGACATTTGGGGCACAGAGGAAAGACCATGTGAGGACACAAAGAAAAGGCATCCATCGGCCAGTCAAAAGAGGCCTCAGAAGAAACCAAATCTACTGAAACTTTGATCTTGGACTTCCAGCCTCCAGAATTGTGATAAATTTCTGTTGTGCGAGCCACCCAGTCTGTGACATTTTCTTATGGCCACCCTGGGACACCAGTACACTTCCTTTTACTCGGATTCTGAAATGACCAGGGATCACTGGGCTGTCATGTGCAATTCTAGTTTGTCTGGATTTTTTCATCTGTGTCAAAAATCAGATTCCTTTGAAAAAGACGGAATGTATTTACTTGTTTGAAGAATCAAAAGTTATACAAACAAATACAGCGAAAGCTTTTCTTTCATCCCCAACCTCTATCGGTCTCATAGTATCTGTTGCTAATTTATTTTTGTAGAGCCTTTCTGTTATATATAAGACATCGAGGAAAGTACCCAAGATCAAGCCTGCATTACTCAGTGATTTATCCCAAAGCGGTTAGTCATGTAACCATCATGCAGGTGAAAAAACAAAATGGAACGTTACCAGCTGGCCTGAAAGGAATCTTCATGTTCCCTCTGAATCCCTATGGCTCCATCCTTGCAAAAGTATCCACTATCCTGACTTCTAACATTATAAATTTGGTGTGCAACTTTCTTTAGTTTATATAAATGGAATCCTGCCTGGATTGTGTGCCTAGATTGATTTTCCTCAGTCCTAAGTCTGTCAGGTTCATCCATGTTGTTGTACATAGTTCTAGTTGATTTCATTGTTACGGTGTTCCATGGTGTAAATATGCCACAGTTTATTTATTTTTTAACATTTATCCATTTTTGAGAGACAGAGACAGAGTGCGAGCAGGGGAGGGGCAGAGAGAGAGGGAGACACAGAATCCAAAGCAGGCTCCAGGCTGCTGTCAGCACGGAGCCCGACGCGGGGCTTGAACCCATGAACTCAGATCATGACCTGAACCCCAGTCGGGCGCTTAACCAACTGAACCACCCAGGCTTCCCTGAATATGCCACAGTTTAAATTGTTGATGGATGCTGGCTTGTTTCCAATTTTGAGCTGGTCAAGTAATGCCATGAACATTCTTGTTCATATCTCTAGGTGCACATGAGCATGTTTTTTTGTTGTTGTTGTTATATCTATTCTATTCTAAGAGTAGAATTGCTGGATCAAAGACTACATGAATCTTCAGCTTTTGTAGATAATGGCAAAGACTTTTTTAAAGCAATTTTACCAATTCACATGTCTGTCAGAGTGTTTTAAAGTTCATTGTTCCAAGTACTCACCAACACTGGGTAATGTCATTTTTTTTTAATATTTTCAGCTATTCTGGTACTTGTGTGATCGTTGGGATTTCAACATACGAATTGGGAGGAACACAAACATTCAGTCTATAGCAGTGTCTGTTGGGTTGAATGGAAGAAGTTTTTTTCTACCTGAAAATCATGAAGTTTTTCTCCTTGGTTATTTCCTAGGAGTGTTATTTTGTATTTCATTTTTAAATTTACATTTCACCTGGAATTGATTTTTGTCCATGGTATAAGACCGTGATGAAACTTCATTTCCTTTCCCTCATTTCCTAGCACCATTTATTGGCAAGTCTTTCCTTTTCTTGCAACATTTTTCTGCCATGTGTATCGTAAGTCAGGGGTTCATAAAAAGTGGGTGTGTTTCTAGAGGCCCTGTTTTATGTGATTCCGTCGTTCTAATTTTCTTTCTATCCTGGAACAATATTACTAATGTAGCTTTTCAAGTTTTGATAACCAGTGGAATTAGTCGTCCCTCCTCTTCCTTCTTCCTCAATCGTGTCTACAGATTTATATACCAACTGAGACATGTAATGGTTTAAACACATACCGATCCCTCCTCCTCTTGGTGAAATGATGTGAAGTTAATTCGCTAGCTCCAGTCTCTTGGAAATCTGAGAAAGGTAGAAGGTCAGCTATGTTTCCAGGCACGTCGCACATGCTAAAAATGATCCTGATTGCTAAGCTGTATCTGGTTTGGAAAGACTGTGAGTAAAATACACAATTCTGGGGCGTCCTTGAATCTGTGCCATTCTTCTAACTGCACACATCCCTTGTCAGACCCATAGGGGCTATGTCCGTGGGACTTCATATGGAACCACAAAAGACTCCAAATAGCAAAAACAATCCTGAGAAAGAAGATGATCAAAGAAAAAAAGAAAGAAGTGAAATGGTCTCACATACACACGCACACGCGTGGGACACACACACACACACACACACACACACACACAAATGAGGTTCCCAGATCATTGTCCAAAATTGCAATGATGATTACAATTTTAGTTACCTAGGAAATTAAGCATTTTACAATTCTAAAATTATCAATAGAGTTGATGTACCCAAATCACAGTTTAAAATGCTGTCAATACTGTGTTGTATCTATATTAAAAAGAAAAAAATTTAATATATACTAGAGGTATAAAGAAGTAATATTTGTAAATGCTTTGCTTTTGAGCAAAGATTTTTGCCTTTCTGGATAATGATTAATTTGAATTTGGTTATCTACAAGCTCATTACCGTGTCACAAATGTGTTGTGTCCCTTACCCAATGTACCTAATTGATTATAATGATCACCAAAAAATTAGATACTTGTGTAAATATTAGACAGCAAGTATTGCTTAATCCGGGAGTACAAATTACTTTCTCTGTAGAGGCTAGTTTGATTTTATTTTTGTATTTATTTAAATGTCGGGAGGGGAGGAGTGGTATCAGAATCACTCTGATCTGAAATCTGAGATTTCAAATATTTCACACCTACTCAAAAATCTTTAAGAATGTCAGTCTTCGCCAAGCTCCCGAGGTGATTATGATGCATCTGTTTCCTTTTGATTAAGAAAAACTAAGAGATGGATGTATACATTGATTTCATATGGGTGTATACATCGACTTTACAGTGGGTTCTTTTTTCTTCATGGGAGTGGAATCCCTTCTATGGGTTGATCCATGAACCTAGAACCAAATATCTTTCCAGATTATTACAGGTATTAGACATTGCATAATTTTGTAAAAATATTATCACACAAATTCCAACATGTTATGAACTAAGTTATACTACCATAACTAAAGCTCGGTTGTCTACAGAAGTCAAGTATATATTTTAAGTAAGTAGAGACCATGGAATTGCTGGTCTTGTCTGCTGGCCAAATTAACTCCTAACCCATCAGTTGGCCTTCTCTTCCCTAATCTTGTGCATATGAATCACCTGGGACTATTGCTAAATGTAGATTCTTTCGAGTAGGTTCGGGGTAGAGCCCACGAATCTGCATTTCTAACAAGCTTTCAGATGATGCTGTCCCAACAGGTCTAAGCACCACACTGAACATAGATACACAAAGACCCTACTTTCTGTTATTTGTTTACTTACTTAACTGGATTCTGAAAACCCACGTGGAAATCAGGTGTCCAAAAATTTTCCATTCCTCCCTTTGGCCATTAGAGCTTTTGCTTCTCTATCCCACCTCATTTTCATAATAATATAACAAATTGCATTCCTCTAGTTCCATCCAAATTAGCAGTCTTGGAAACTTGAGCCACACTTAGATTCTGTTCACTTGCTTCGGAGTTCCCAGCATCGGCTCAAGCGTGATGGCAGACTGGCTTTTCCACCGCCTTATAGCATCTGCCAGCGCCCTCCTCCCCTGTCCCACCCCCTGCTTGCATGTCTGGGGCACTTTCCTTGGACAAGTGTGGGGCATCCAGTGCATTGGCCCCTGGGCCCGGTTCCACCCCCTACCATCACTTCAGGTGAATAAAGTCACTCAACTGGGTTTTTCATTGCATTCTTCATAGTGGTGACTTGAAACCATTTGAGAGTCACCTCATTCTATTCAAAAATCACTCATTTCGCCAAGGCTGGTCCACTCTCTAGTGTCAAGCTTAGCCCTCCAGTTCTCTTCCTCCTTTAGGCTCAGGAGACTTCATGCAAATACCACTTTGACAAGCCACCCGTTAGCCCACTCTTCCCACAACAAGCCCCCGGGAGCCCCAGAAACGTGCTGTGATTACAGTGTAGGCTCTTACTTGGATCCTCACAGATTCTATAATGTAGTGTTCCTGCTTGGGTAAGGGAAAATAATAACCAGTGTTTACTGAGGGCTGGGAGAAGCAGACGAACGACCTGATGGAATTCATTTGTCAGCATGCGTAACCGATGAATGAGTAGGACAAGTCTGGGTTATAGGAAGGAGCTTTCTGCCACCACTGGCAAAATCCGAAGCAGCATGTGGCAAAGAATCCCAATGCATGGTGATAGGATTAACCAGTGAGATGGGTCTGGCTTCCAGGAATGGTATTATTAAAGGTTCAGCTATGTTCTATGAAAACACCTAACTTCGGATTGCCAGAAATTAGCCTGCTGAATATGAGAATATTCCAGACAGACAAGGGAAATGATTGTGTAATAGTGAAGCTAACATGAAGTGTTTGACCAGCACCAACTAGAATATCATTTCCCATCCCAAGTAAATTAAAAAACAGGACGAGCCCATTCATCCTGAGGTCAGAAGAAAGGAGCTCGTGGTAGTTAGGTTCTCCCCCTGTGGCGCCCAGGGGCTCTCTCTCTGTCCAAGATGCTATATCCAAGTACATTAGACTCTCTCTTTCTTATTTTTGGAGCCCTAGAAATAAGCCTTTTGCTATTTGCCTGTAAATCATGGTTACAACTAGAAGCCTATATCAGGGTAAGTCTTGAGTACAATACAAAACATAGTTGGTCAGACTAAGAACACAAATTATATGCAGGGAGGTCATTGTACCTAGATTACCGAAGTCCAATACATCCCCTTTTTGTAAAAAGCCTTCTGAGTCAAGTGTCTTTTGATTCCATATACTTCTGTCTCCTCAGATCTAACCTATTCATACCAGAGATACTCTACCCAGCTCCTTGAGAAGTCTGCCTTTTCTTTCTACCAGTTCATTTATATTGCCTGTACTACACTTCTCTTTCCTGTCTGCCTCAGCATTGTCTCTTTTTATCCCTGGAATATATTGAGAAGATCCATTTCTCTCTCTCTCTCTCTCTCTCTCCCTCTCTCTCTCTCTCTCTCTCCTGCCTCCTTCTAAATGGGTGTGCTTCCTTTTGATCTATTTTACTTTCTGGACCAAGGACATTTGATATTCCCTGGAGAAGTCAGAGGGGCACCTCTCGTATGCCCCTTTGAGATGAGCTAGTGTGGTCACTTAACAGATACCCAGAGCATCGGTGCACAAGATGATGAAAGGTATACGTGGAGAAGAGAGCGCCCCACCTGATGCCACCGGATGGCATATTAAACATTGGGATCTGTGAACTGTGCCCGGTGTCTGCCTTCTCACAGGGTCACTGTATCCAGGAATGGCATTATTAGTAATGTGTTCTACAGCCTTCCAATAAAAGATATTAAATAACGGGAGAACTTTCCTATTAGGTAATAGTAGAATATTTACTTTCACATGCACTTGCTTTGGCCAGCTTGAACAAATTAGTTATTCCCAGTAGACAATTCTCATTCGTAATTCTGTAATAAAAGATTCTAGATATTGTGCATTTTAGTCCCTGGCATGATAATTTTTATTTCAGAATCTCACTAATCAAATATTCATTATCTAATTATAATTAAAGTGCACAATTCCCTAAAGAATGCTTATAACTATTTAAATGAATAGGGACTTAATTAAAAGAATTAAATTAGGGGATTGAAATTATTCAAAGGGGGTAAACTTTATTCTTCAAGAACTGTAGAACTGGAACACTAAGAAAGAAAAAAATAGGGGAAGGCAACACAAAATTAGTAAAAAGAAGCAAAACAGAGTCCTTATGTGCTCTGAGGGAGGACTGTCATATTAACTTAATTGTCTTTAGTTATGGAAAAAACAAGGAAGACGCGACCAGCTTAGTAAGCCATGCGCTTCTTCAGGACTGCAGCTATGGCTGATGTGGTACGATTAATTTTTGCCTTCCCCACCAGACCAGTGGTAGAGCCTAGAAGCTAGTGGACTCTCAATTACTATTTGTTGAATGAATAAGGAAGCAAATTCTGCCTCAGAATTTTAGCAAGTTAGCTGGTGAGTCATTTTTCAAGTCAGCTTGTGGATACAGTGTTTCAAGGAGTTCATAGTTGAATCTAGTTAGAGTGTGTGCCCTGGGGTTAGAGTGTTTGTTGATATGCTCTGGGCGTTCAGTTTAAGGCCCATGAAGCCATGCTGGAGGCAGCCAGTCTCACAGGTAGAGCTAGAAGCTGGTTAAGTTGTCCCTTTGTGTCATGAACTCTTTCCTGCTATAGACAGAGATCATCTGTCATGACCTGGGAGAAAGCATGAACGTAAGACAGAATTAGCCTTCTTCATACACATGTTGAGTTTGTGTTCTAGTCATACTAAAAATTAAAAATGAAATGACTTTGGGACACTTGGGTGGCTCAGTCGATTAAGCATCCGACTTCGACTCAGGTCATGATCTCAAGGCTTGTGAGTTCAAGCCCTGCGTCAGGCTCTGTGCTGACAGCTCAGAGCCTAGAGCTTGCTTTGGATTCTGTGTCTCCCTCTCTCTGCCCCTCCCCACTTACACTCTGTCTCTCTGTCTCTCTCAAAAATGAA
Organism: Panthera tigris; assembly: GCF_018350195.1. Lineage (NCBI taxonomy): Eukaryota > Metazoa > Chordata > Mammalia > Carnivora > Felidae > Panthera > Panthera tigris. The sequence continues at coordinate 159,550,181 of NC_056661.1, forward strand.
TAAGTATTAACAAAAAAAAATTTTTTTAAAGGAAATGATTTTGAGTCATTTTTTGGATAGTGGTATAAAGGGAAGTGATTTTAATAATAGTTAATATCAACTGAACCATATAAAGCTGCTATTTTTGTATGTCCAACACAGTTGAGTTCCACATAGTTTAACCTAATATTTATTGAATGCTTTCTTTGTGGTAGGCGCGGTGCTATGTAATTGTATGTTAACTGATTTAAATTTCACCCACCCAGAAAAATTTTAACAGATGAGGAAACTGAGACTTAGGTTAGGTAACTTGCTCAACATGGAAGGAAGACTCTCTTTTCTTAAGCAGAATACCATCCTGCCCAGGAAAAGTATGGATGTTGTAAACGATGCTATCAAAATCTTGCCTTCTGATCACTTGAGTACATCAACAGAATGTGACAGCGAAATATACCATGGTTAATTCACAATGCAAATTATCTGCTTTTTAAAAGTTGAAATTTGCTTATAGTACAGATATGATTGTCACTGCACTATCAAGATCAAGTTCTGCAGCTGCAAAAAGGAGTAAGACATAGTCTTTATTCAAGGAAAGGATGTCACATTGAAGTAAAAAGGACAAAGAATTATAAAACCTACTATATCATTAGAGTGATATTTTTGTTGGCCCCATATTCTAATCCAAAAATGAAGATCTATAGTGCTATGGAGATGAAGAGGAAAAAAAAATTAATCCAGGAAAGTCCCAGAAAACTCCTAATCTATGTCAATCAGAACTATTTTGTCCACATAAATCGATTACGAAAGTCCAAAGGAGGAAGCAATGAAATCAGTTTGGAAGGACCAGGGAAAGTTTCACAGAAGAGATGACAACTGGAAAAGGCTTAAAAATGAGTGGAATTTTAACAGGCAGATAAAATGGGAAGGACATTCCAAAAAAGGGAATGTGTTCAGAGGAAAGTGTGAAAGTCAACAAAATTGAATAATAATAAATAGATCAGGTGACAAAGAGGCAAGGAGTCCTCAGAGCTTGTGGAATACTGGAACGGGCTCACACTGGAAAGAGACCAGGCTTGGGAACTTGAACTTTGTCCTAGAAAGCAATAATGAACCACCAATGCTTTCCCCCTCTTGAGCTATAACTTTCGTAGTGTGAAGTGTGTAGATCTGAAACATACAGCTCAGTTATTTTTATGTATTGTTATACTCATGAAACTATTGCCCAGATCGAGATACAGCACATAGCTCCCTAGCTCCCTTGTACCCTCTCCTAGACAATCCCCACACGTTTTACTGTTCTGACTTCTGTTACTGCAGGTTATTTTTGAATGTTCTTGGCTGTCTTATAAATGGAATCATTCAGCGTGTGCTCTTTGGTGTTTGACTTTTTTTCTCAATGTTTTGTTTTTGAGATGTACTATTTTGTTTTGGTTTTCTGGTGGGGGGGGTAGCTATGGGTCATTTTATTTCATTGCTGTGTGTATTTCATTCCATTATGTAATACGTCAAAACTTGTATCTGGATATCTGGGTTGAGTAGCTTCCCTTTTTTTTTTTTTTCCCATGGAAGGAAAATTAATTTAATGGGCTCTATCATAGAAGTCCCAGAGTTGTCCTGTACTAGTTGGTTAAGACACACGTATCTTTGTATCATGGGAACAAGTAACACAGTAGCAGATGCACCACCAACAACGAAGATGTTAAGTACTCAACGATATTCTGTACTTGTCTGTCTCTTCATCTCATCTGTTAAGCTCTGCAAATGTCTACCACTAAAGCGGCATTTGAAAAGCCGTAGAAAGACAGAAACCACGCTTCATGGAAATGGTACAATGCACACAACATTATTTCTCATACGGGTGCTGGGAAAAAAGTCCCTTTTCCAGGATACTGGGTTAAAGTTAAATGTGTTTAACTCAATGTAGAGATCGTCATAGTCTTTGTTAGACTCGTTGGCGTTTTGAAGAGTTAAATATAAAATATCCATAGCGTTTCCCACACTTGGAAGATCAAACAAGTTTTTCCCCCCAGAAAACTTACTACCCTCTCCCAGAATCAATGCTTCCCAAAACTCAACATAAAAAGTTATATATAACTGTATGGACTTCATTGTGAATTGTGTCACCTCCCACCAAAAGTCATGTTAAAGTCCTAACCCCCACTGTGACTATTCTTTGCAGACAGGGCCTTTATGGGGATAATGAAGCTTAAATGAGGTCCTATTGGTGCAGCCCTAGTCCGTTAGGGTGGGTGTCCTTGTAAGAAGAGGAAGAGACACAGACCTAGCTCCCTCTCTAGGTGTGCCCATAGGAAAGGCCGTGTGGGGACATAGTGAAATGGTGGCTGTCTGCGAGCCAAAGAGGGACGCCTCACCAGACGACCCTCCTGGCACTTTGATCTAGACTTCCGGCCTCCAAAACTGTGGGGAAATAAATGCCTGTTGTTGAAGCCCCCCAGTCTGTGATTCCTTGTTGTGGCAGTTCAAGAAAACCAATACAACAACCTCTAAGTCAAGGAAGAAGAAGAGCTCACAGTGTCAGGCATCTCCAGGAAATGAATGACTAAATCCTCCCAGCCTCGGTCTGTATCCCTTCCCTGTTTCATTTCCAGATTTGCAGATTATTTGCAAATGAAACATTCTGCCCTGTCCAAAGTGTAGGGCAACTTCCCCCGCTGGATCCTCACAAGAACAAAATGGATTCACACAAACAAGACACTCACACCTTTTCTCCTCTCCATAAAACTGCTGCTAAATTGAGTTTTGCATTGTTTAAGATTGGCATAGTCCTGGAACTTCAGACCACTCACTCCTCTCTTTGATGGTGTTTGCTATCCCTCAGTTAATAGCTATGGACATTTATTGCCTTTCTTCTAAAGGGAAGATTTATATGCCTCTTAATTTGTGTAAGTTGGACTGCATCATAAATGGTTCACCCTCTAAATTACAAAGTAAGCTTGCCAATAGAGGTGACCTTCTTTATTAAAATCTAATTAGCTGAAGTTGTAGGACGTCCCTGAGAGGGTTACCAAATTTCTGTTTTTCTCCAAGCCCAATAAACATCAAAGACCTAGCTGGCTAGAGTTAACCACAGAGCTCAGAACCTCACTGTGAAATTATCTAGTTAGTGCTTCCTTCAGCCATTTTTTCCACAGGTTCAGTCCCAAGAATCATTTCCCAAAATATCCTGGCTAGCATATTTCAGAGGCCAGGTATATCTCACTTGATCAGTTATGAGTTGAGGAAAGAGACCCAGGTGTGCTTTGCTCACTGGATCTGAATAAGAGGATGCTGAACTGGTTGTTTCTATTTCCCCAGCAATGGTCAGAATGTCCTAATTGTATGCCACTTTAAGTCATTTTGTGGACAAAGTCATATACTATCTACATGCTATTTGTATACATGCATAAGACATTCATGAGTTTTGCTTCCAAGCTTGGATAATAATGTGGGCAAATTGATTATAGACATATGCGATAAGCCATAATTAATTGATTCAGCTCCCAGTCTATACACAAAAATCTCAAACTCTTCAAGCCTTTATCCTGTCACTTCTTCCATTTGTCATTTCTCGTCTCAACTTTAAAACAAGTTTACGATTACAGGCGCCTGGGTGGCTCAGTTGGTTAAGTGTCCAACTTTGGCTCAGGTCATGATATCATGGTCTGTGGGTTCAAGCCCCACGTCGGGCTCTGTGCTGACAGCTCAGATCCTGGAGACTTCTTCAGATTCTGTGTCTTCATCTTTCTCTGCCCTTCCCCTGCTCGCTCACTCAGTCTCTCTCTCTCTCTCTCCCAAAAATAAATAAACATTAAATTAAAAAAAAAAAAACAAGTTTAGAGTTGGTCTCTCCTTTCTCATTTCCCACTTGGTGACCAATCATTGACATTTTTCCCCATTACTCTACTGAAAGTCTTTGAGATACGTCCAATGATCTCCATATTGATATACACAATCCACGTTTTTAAAACTAGACATTTTTGGTAATGTTTAATGTCATCAACTGCTTTTTTTATCCCTGAAGTTCTATATTCCCTTGCTTACTTTACACATAATTCTTTTGGCTCCCTCCCGAATTTTAGGTCATTTATTTTCAATTTCCTTGGGTCGTCCTTCCTCCTTCATGCTGGATATTGATCGCATTCTTAAGCCCCTTCCTGTGGCTGCCTTCTGCCTCACATTAGTCGCAGTTACTGAGAGTTGTTTGGGAATTTTCTTTTTATGTGGGCCATCTCATCCTAAGGAGTAAATGTTTCTCATTACTGTAGCTGAGGCCTTTCTCACATGTTTACATTTCACAGCATCTTCAAGATATTGATAACATAAAAAAATGCATTGGTCACCTTAAGGGCCCCCCAGAGTTCAGAGACAGGTAAAGGAAATGTCTTCCACCTTCAAACAGTCTTTGGTGTTCACTAGGGGAACAAAATGACCTGCTGAGATGAAGTGGGAATGACAAGGTGTGTCAAAAATGATGTGATGTTTGCAGAGAAAAGATTGTGGTAGAATCAATACGAGAGTCATTTCTATGGATTTGTGTTACTTGGAGGGGGCTTTAGAAATAGCAACAGGAAGAAAAAAGCAGTGCTTCTTAGTTAAAAAAAAAGAATGCTTATATCATTGAAAAACAATACCTTTTAAAAAGGATGGGAAAATCCATAAAATAAAAATTCAGGGTATTTTGAACTTTCTTCTGAGGCCAGAGTCATCAGAACTAATGCTCTTTTGCAAAGATCAACCTACTTAAGTAAAAATTGAGGGAGTAGAGAGTCTGGTTATTATTTTTCATGATTGTGAAGATGTGTGGGAACAGTGAAAGAATACACACATAGTAAGATGAAAATCTGATGTTATAAAAATTAGCCAAATTTAGAACTTTTTTCATACCCAAAGAAGAGATCAGAAATTAGGTTTCTTCTGTTGTCTTGGATTTTCAGCACTGGCTCTAAGGCTGTGAACTAGGCTAAGGAGAGCCCCACATTCTAGCTCTGAGTGCAACTCTACCGACATTACCCAGTTATCTATCTCAGGTGACATAAGAGAAGCTTGAAAATTCCTGGAGAAGTCCAAGGGGCCAGTGGGAAAGATTTATTTGCAGAGTTCTTAGCATATTCTATCTGCCCCTAACCATCACACCATTATGAGAGTGGGAAGGGGGGCCTTGAGGGTCATGAATCAGAGAGCTTGCCCTGTGTCTGGTGGAGTTAAAAACGATGGCATCAACTCACATCAGCCTGGAGGACCCGCTGCCTGACTTTAAGGGGAGCGGACACGGCCATGTTGTCAGTAGCTTCCCCTTTCAGAGTTCCCAGTGCATTGTGGGCCAGAGAACCTAAGGGATGAAACCAGCCATGCAAAATCTTGAACCCACCCCAGGGCCGTCGAGCAGAGAGAGAGACTACAGATGATCACACAGAAGCAGAGGGGGACATCAGTGATTCAATACAAGTGCCATTCTGATTTGTGCATTTGTCTATTAGTTACAAATAAACTTCAGGAACACTGAGGGAACCCAGAGTATTCACCCTGAGTTTTAAAGATCTGTGAGGCTTGTACAAGTGAAGTCTTTCCCACTGACTACTTTTGAGATGCCAAGAGTTGACCATTAACTGCTGGAGATGGAAATACATGGAAATGTAAGTGGATTACACATGAAGCACCCCCTCCTTGCTAATCATATAATCATTATACAATGTTAGGCACAGTTTTCAAAAACACAAGGAACCCTTGGTTAAGGGAAATATGAGTGTAGGTAGACAAAGTAAACAGTCCAACTAGTCCCTGATCTGGTGAGATAATTTTCCTATGTGATAAAAACATAGATCTGCATTTCATTTATAGAAAAACAATTGAAATTATTCTTAGCAGAATTTGAGAAACGTAAACATGTAAACATACACACAAGTAAAAATATAAACATACATTAAATTCTAGAATGGTGGAGATTGATTGCTTTTTCCTGGTGCAGTCACTGATTAGTTAAATAACTCAGACCAGGCATGATTGTATTCTACATCTGTTACCTCATCTGAAAAATAAGATTGATGACTAGAGCTCCCAAAACATAGGCTGGATACTATTATTGATAGTTTCTGGGGAAACTACATAGAACCACAAAGTCCTACCCTCAAAGGCTATGAATGACCTCACCCCTTGAAAAACAGACCCAACATTTATTACGTTTTATGTCACACATTTAAGTTAGCCAAACTCATCCAAACGAGTATTACCTGTTGTTCTAGAATTATAAAACAAGCAAGCAAATGTTAAGTAGTATCAGATAACTACAGAGGAGGAACAAAATATTTCCTCTACTTATCATAGGTTGTCCAGTTGGGGTCTTGTAAATGACACTGTCCAGAGACAGATTAGCAAGAGAAAAACAAAGAGAAGTTTAGTAACATGTGCATGATGCATATTCACATGGGACCACCCAACAATGAATAACCCAAAAAGATGGCTAGAACTTGTATACCATCTTAAGCCAAAGGACAAGGGCATTTTGACTACTGGGTGGGAGGCAAGTCATGAAAAGGGACCAGGGAAGTATGGTAAGCAAGAGTTGTTTAGCGATATTTATTCTGCAGGTTCTTCTCCATAGAAAAGAATTTTTGAGTGTCCTTATTTTAGGTACGGGAGAGGGAGACCTCTCTGCAAATGGAAATTTATTTTCCAAAAGGAACACTTCTGCCTTTTTTAGACATTTTCCTGTTTTTACTAATCTCAGTGGTCTTAAATTCAAAATAATCTATATGCCAAAGGGCCATATTTTGGAGTTGCATGTTCCGATACCTTTCAGAACCAAGATATCATAACCTATCTTTATAAAGAAACAACAGCTCGGATAAATTTAGCAGCTTGCTCTCTATATAGAAGAGTTGAATTAGTACTACAGTCTTTAAGATCTCATTCTTTCCACTATATTAATTACATATGAGTCTTTGAATTGAATACTACTTTCTAAAGAAAACACAAAGCGTCATTTAGAGGAAAGGAATAATAAAAGTGTTTCAAGAGCATTCCAGGCACTCCCATTATGAGAAGCGTTTTCTTTCTCATCTTTCACCATTGATAGTAAGCACATACTAATTACTACTTAAGGATTGTGCCTAGCTACCTTCTACTCATGTATTTATTCAATCATAAAACATATGGAGTGAGCTACTTTGGGGTGCCTACTAGTATTTGGTTTATAAAGTTGCAGGAGACCATATATATGGCCTCCAGGAACTTGCATTCCAGAAGGAAAATCAAAGAAGAACATTTTGCGTAGAATCCTGAAATGGTTACTAAGGGTTTTCTTAGAGATTCGAAACTGAAGAGATAATTGTCTTGCATTTATAAAAGGCCTAAGCTATTCCCCCTGAAAAGGAGTAATTGAATCTGTAATTACTTTCATTTCATAGGGGACATAGACATGGATTCTTAAGATCTAATTGTGATGGTTGTTTTCTTAATTACTCTAATTGCTTTGTAGAGAACACTACCTTTCATCCATTGAGGAAACTCGATAGTCAATAGTGACTGAGGACACCATTAGAAGTATTTTAAAAGTTCTACTTTACTGTGTATCAGACTGTTCTTTTGTTTATTTCAGCTTCTGATGATCCAACCATGCTGAGATAGCCCCCACGTGTTCTACGAACAAAGGCATTGACTTCTGGCCATGATTTTTGTAAATGAGCATAAAGGAACTGGCAGGCCTGCTCCATGGTGACAGTGGGGCTGCCCTTCTAAGAACATGCATTCACCTCCACATAATCACTTCAATTCCTTCCTCTCTCCAGTCCAGTCTCCACGATTCATAGAGATCTGGTTTCTGGGAACGGCCCTTTGTATCATTTGGGCATGGCTTCTATTAAAAATGGATGGAAACAATCATTTGTTACATTATTCCTGAAAGCAGGTTTTAATAGGGGCCAGGACAGAGGAAGAATGAGAGCATTAATTTCCTCTTGAGGGAAAGGCAGTGGGGTGCATCCCCAGGCAGAGAAGATGTCCAAAGATGGAGTTGATGACAAAAAGGAAAGACAAAGAATAAACATTCTCATTTAACTTCAAAAAGATGTTCTAACTAGAACTGGCCTTGACTTAAGTTTATAGGTTTCCCATATTTCTTATGTACAATAGGTATGAACTAGTAAACAGTTAGGTAGCATTTGTAATTATACCCTGAAGAAGCATCTCATTCCTGGGTAGAATCGCTTGGTATATTGGATGTGTTCTGAATAGTTATTTGGGAATCAAAATGTGTCAGGTTCAACTGTATGTATCTCCCTATTTCCTTGCACTTCCAAAGTCACAAGGATTAAATGAGAACATCCATGGGAAAACACCTAAATAATTTAAAACTATACAACTGTAATTTATGTATGTGCTTTTTGATCAAGAGATGGAAAGAATAAGAATGCAAAGATTTTTTCATAAAAATGACTACTCCTGGATCTAACACTTTTAGTGGAACTTATTCATAGAGTATTAGCTTTCCAGGAAAACTCGGGAAAATTCTTACAGAGTTTTACCTTTTGACCTACTCTTTTTCTGAATACTTACTATGAAAAAGGTAACATGTCTGGGGATAGCTATTAGGAGGCAGAAAGGATAGAAAGATACAAAGACACGTAGAAAATATGAACAGTTTAGAAACAGTTCTTGAGATGAAGATATGCTAAATGCACCGGTGTTTACAGGATATCGCAATTGCAAATGGTGCCAGCTGAACAGAACGTTATCATTAGGCACGTGCTGGAAAACCAAGGATGTTTGGTTTTTTGATGAATGAAGTGCAGTTCCTATTTTAAAGATCGTTTGGCAAAGTGACGGGCATCTCAGGCTGGGGTAAATTCTGAAGAAGGACTGAAGATGAGGCTCAAACATGGGTAGAATGTTCTGTGCCATTTTAATCTCAACTGTTAAAGAGTGCTAGTGAAAGTCAAGGGTGAGGACAAAACAGACTGGATGTTCTGGGAAGGGGTGTCCTGAGATCCTATTTAGGAAGCAAGGTTAGTGGAATATGTCAGTGTTGATACAGGGTGAGGCCCCTAAAAGAAGGAGTCGATTCTGTAGTTCCAGGTACAGAGTCACAAAACCAGGATTATACCATTTCCTAATTCCATGGACCAGAGCTCTTCCGGTGAGATGCGTAGAAAGGAAATGTCTTCCCCACTGAAAGCTGGGATTCACATCGATCATCTTTTTTTAATGACTATTGAAATATAATTTGTATACCCTAAGATTTAATCATTTTAATTATGTAATTCAAGGAATTTTAGTAAGTTCACAGAGCTGTGCAAAAAATCACCTCAGTCCAGATTTAGGACATTTTCATGACCCCTAGAAGATTTCTGTTTTCCTTGTTTCATACTCATCCCGATAAAGACACTAATGTAGTTTCTGTCTCTGTAGATTGGCCTTCTCTGGACAATTTGTATAAATTAAGTTATAGAATATATGGTATGTTGTATCTGGCTTATTGAACTTAGTATGATGTTTTTGAGGTTTATTCATTTTGTGCATTTCATTTCTTTTATTGCTGAATAATGTTCCATTGGATGGATATACAACACTTTGTTTATCCATTCACTGTTTGATGGACATTTGGGTTGTTTTCACTTTGAGGCCATTGTGACTAAAGCTGCTATGAACGTCTACCCGAAAGTCCTTGTGTGGTTGTGTGCTTTCATTTCTCTTGCATGATAATAATAATTCCAGGAACGGAATTATTGAATCATATGGGAAATCTATGCTTCGCTTTTAAGAAACTACCAAACTTTTTCAAAAGCAGCTGTACAAGTTGACAACCCCACCAGCGACGTATGATGATTCCAGTGTCTTCCAATCCTCGTCAATGCTTGTTATTACCTTTTTATTTTATTATTATAGCTATTCTCGTAGGAAGAATGTGTAGTCTTCATGGCATTTCTCTAGTGATTAATAATCCTAAGCATCTTCTCATGTCTTTGTTTTTCATTTCTGCATCTCTTTTTGAGACATCCTTGTAACTAAAACTTTGACTTTCCTGGATCCTTCCCAAAATTTCTAGCTTAGATGATGCTGCGATGGAAATGCATAAAGCTCACTGACTATAATTCTGGTTGTTGTTGTTGTTGTTGTTGCTGTTGTTTTAAGTAGACAGGTACTTCTAAAACTTAACGAAGGAGAAGTCATTCTTCTCTGCTAAAATTACAGGATAGATTCATAGTGTGGTAACTCCTGTAACATCCAGAAGAAAATCAAGCTTGCAATTGCAAAAGTTTGGGATGTCTCTTTTTCTTTAGGGTTTCCTTTTTCTTTTTCTTTTCTTTTTTTTTTCCACTGAGCTAAGGGCAAAACCAAATGGCCTAAAGTCTTGTTTGCTTTCTCAGCAGAATAAGAAAAGAAGACAAAGGAAGAACAGCCAACAGAGTAAGACAGAATTCCTCAGGAAAATAGCAGCCAAATAGCAGTAAGGCCAGGTTAGAGAAGCAAAATCCATAGAATCAAGTTTTACTTTAATAATGATACTGATAGAAATGTTATGCAAGAGTCTGAGTTCAGGGCCTTCTTGAAATGCATGATAGAATTTTTCTAATGTACAAGCCCAGTAACAGATGTAATTAGATTATGCTAACATGATAAATAGTTACTGAATATCTCCCTAAATTAGATTGACCTCCATCGGTAAAGATCATAACTTTCAGTAAAGGCTCATTTTGCTCACTAAATAATTTTCATACAGGTACCAAGATAGAAGTCTTTGTGTATTGATGGGTCCCTCTCCAGATCTCAGTTTATTTTCTTTTCACCTGCATGTCTTTTTGAAAGTGGGTTGTGCTTCTTAAAACAGAATACAAGGGCGCCTGGGTGGCTCAGTCGGTTAAGCGGCCGACTTCGGCTCAGGTCACGATCTCACGGTCCGTGAGTTCGAGCCCCGTGTCGGGCTCTGTGCTGACAGCTCAGAGCCTGGAGCCTGTTTCCGATTCTGTGTCTCCCTCTCTCTGACCCTCCCCCGTTCATGCTCTGTCTCTTTCTGTCTCAAAAATAAATAAACGTTAAAAAAAAAAAACAAAAAAACAGAATACATATTCTTTTCAAGTGCACATGGGACATTCTCCAGAATAGCTCACCTATTAGGTCACAAATTAGGCCTCAACAAATACAAAAAGATTGAAATCATACCATGCACCTTTTCTGACCACAGCACCATGAAACTGGAAGAGGAAGGTTTGTAAAGGCCGCAAATACATGGAAGTTAAATAACATGCTACTAAACAGTGAATGGGCCAACCAGAAAAAAAAAAAAAAAAGAATTAAAAATACATGGAAACAAATGAAAATAAAACACAATGGTTCAAAACTTTTCGGATTCAGCATATGTGGTCCTAACTGGGAAGTATATAGCAATACAGACCTACATCAAGAAGCAAGAAAAATCTCCACTAAAATAACCCACACCTAAAGGATCTAGTAAAAGAACATCAAACGAAGCCTAAAGCCCGCAGAAGGAAGGGAATAATAAATACTAGAGCAGGAACAAATGATATCGAAATTATAAAAACAAACAATAGAACAGATCAATGGAACCAGGAACTGGTTCTTTGGGGAAAAAAAATTAAATTGATCAACTTCTATCCAGATTTATCAAAAAGAGAAACTACCCAAATAAATAAAATCACAAATGAGGGAGGAAAAATAACAAATGCCACAGAAATACAAATAATCATAAGAGAATATTATGGCCATATACAAAAAAAAACCCACTGCTAATATTATCCTCAGTGGGGAATAACTGAGAGCTTTTCTTCATAGTCAGGAACAAGATTGGGATGTCCACTCATCACTTTTATTCACCACATAGTACTGGAAGTCCTAGCCACAGTAATCACACAACAAAAAGAAATGAAAGGAATCCAAATTAGCAAGAAGTAAAATTCTCATTATTTGCAGATGACATGATACTCTATATAGAAAACCCAAAAGACTCCATCCAGAAACTGCTAGAACCCACAAACAAATTCAGTAAAGTCTCAGGATACAAAATCAACATATAGAAATCTCTTGCACATCTATACACCAATAATGAAGCAGCAGAAAGAGAAATTAAGGAATCGATCCCATTTACAACTGCACCAAAAACAGTGAGATACCTGGGAATAAACCTAACCAAAGAAGTGAAAGACCTATACTCTGAAAACTGTAAAACACTGATGAAAGAAACTGAGGATGCCACAAAGAAATGGAAAGACATTCCATGCTCATGGGTTAGAAGAACAGATACTGTCAAAATGTCTATAACGGCCCAAACCAATCTATGTATTTAATGCAATCTTTATCAAAATAATCACCAGCATTTTTTCACAAAGCTGAAAAAAATTTTTTTTTTAAATTTGAATGGAACAACAAAAGACCCAGAATAGACAAAGCAGTCTTAAAACAGAAAAGCAAACCTGGACACATCAAAATTTTGGACTTCAAGTTATATTACAAAACTGTAGCGATTAAAACAGTATGACACAAAATAGACACAGATCAATAGAACAGAATAGAAAACCCAGAAATAAGCCCACAACTTTATGGTCAATTAATCTTTGACAGAAGAGGCAAGAATATATAATGGGGAAAAAAATCTATTCAACAAATGGTGTTGAGAAAACTGGACAGCTATGTGCAGAAGAATGAAACTGGACCACTTTCTTACACCATACACAAAAATAAATTCAAAATGGATTAAGAACCTAAATGTCAGACCTGAAACCATAAGAATCCTAGAGGAGAGCACAGGCAATAATCTCTTTGACATCAGCCATAGCAACCTTTCTCTAGATAGGTCTCCTGAGGCAAGAGAAACAAAAGCAAAAATAAACTTATTGAGACTTCCTCAAAATAAAAAGCTTCTGCACAGCAAGGGAAACAATCAACAAAATTAAAAGTCAACCTATGGAATAGGAGAAGATATTTGCAAATGATGTATCTGATAAAGAGTTGGTATCCACAATACATAAAGAACTTACAAAACTCAACATCCAAAAAACGAATAATCCAATTAAAAAATGGGCAAAAGATGGAGTACCTGGGTGGCTCAGTTGGTTAAGCATCCGACTTTGGCTCAGATCATGATCTCACATTTCGTGGGTATGATCCCTGCTTCAGATTCTGTGTCTCCCTGTCTCTCTTCCCTTCCCCCACTCAAGCTCCCTCTCTCTCTCTCTCTCAAAAATAAATCAATATTTAAAAAAATTTTGGGGGGCGCCTGGGTGGCTCAGTCGGTTAAGCGTCTGACTTCAGCTCAGGTCATGATCTCTCAGTCTGTGGGTTCGAGCCCCGTGTCGGACTCTGTGCTGACAGCTCAGAGCCCGGAGCCTGTTTCAGATGCTGTGTCTCCCTCTTTCTCTGACCCTCCACTGTTCATGCTCTCTCTCTTTCTGTCTCAAAAATAAATAAACATTAAAAAAAATTAAAAAAAATTTTTTTTTAATGGGCCAAAGACGTAGGTAGACATTTTTCCAAAGAAGACATACAGGTGGCCAACAGACACATGAAAAGATGCTTAACATTACTGGTCATTAGGGAAATAGAATTCAAAACTACAATGAGATATCACCTCACACCTGTCAGAATGGCTAAAGTCAACAACACAAGACACAATAGATGTTGACAAGGGTATGGAGAAAGGGGAATCATCTTATACTGTTGGTGGGCATGCAAACTGGTGTAGGCCACTCTGGGAAGCAGTATGGAGATCCCTCAAAAAGCTGTAAGATAAAACTATCCTACAATCCAACAATTGCACTACTAGGTGCTTACCCAAAGAAAACAAGAACACTAATTCAAAGGGATACATGTACCCTAATTTATAGTAGAATTATCTATAATAGCCAAACTATGGAAACAGCCCAAGTGGTGTCCATCAACTAATGAATGGATAAATAAGTGTATATAATGTAACTTCAAGTTATATTACAAAGCTCTATACAAAGTTATATATATGTATATTAAATTAAATTAAATATATATATATATATATTAAATTAAATTAAGTAAGTTATATTACTTAAATTATATACTTAAATATATACTTAAATATATTACAAATTAATACTGTAAATATATTGTAAATATATACTTAAATATATTACAAATTAAATTTGTAAGTTATATTACAAAGCTCTATACAAAGTTATATATATATATTAAATTAAATTAAATAAATATATATATAAATATATATATATTAAATTATATATATATTTAATTTTTTATATATTTAAATATTTATTATATATTTAATATATATTATATATATTATTTATTTATTTATATAAATATAATTCATGCCAAGTATTGATACGTGTCTCTTACATGGCTGCCTGCCATAGTGTGCAATCAAAATATTAATAAATTTTAAATTATTTTTCACTATTAGGTTAAGTGAGTTTTATCTTAAATGTTTCTTTTCCCACCTCAGAGATATCCCTGTGTGTCTTCCCTATCCCCACACTCAACTGTGGGGACAAGTTGTGGGACAGTCCACCATGATAGTCAGTGGAGTATTTGCTCAATAAATTCCCAAAGGAAAAATGGATACTGATGGTTAAGAGCAGGAGTTGGCACACATCTTCTATAAAAGGCCAGATAATAAATATTTTAGGCTTCAAAGGCCATATGGTCTCTGTCAACTACTCAACTCTTCCATTATAGTGTGGTAGCACCATAGACCATATGTTAGAAAAAATATGGCCATATTTCAGTAAAACTTTATTTATGGACACTGAATTTTGAATTTCATGTAATTTTTCCCATGACACAAAGTATGATTCTGCTTTTGATTTTTTTTTCAACCCTTTAAAATGTAAAAATCATTCTTGGCTCATGGGCCATAAGAGAAAAGGCAACAAGATGAGTGGTTGTCAGCACTTAGCTTGCAGACTCCTGATTTAGAATCGTGTAATTCTAAGTGGTAATGAACTGTGGAGAGTATCAGCCTGAAATTTCACAGGAATACACTTCATTCCTAGTGGGTTGTCAAATTCCAGTGTATTGAAGAGTGTTTTCATTTATTGTTACTTTAATAAACACTACCTATCAAGTTTAATGGCAAACATTTTGTTCCCCCTGTAATGTGATTTTAATTGATAGAAATTCTAATAAAAGGAGTTGGGTTTGCAAAAGAGTCCATTGAGGTATTTGAGGCTAAGTCATCAGTTGATACAGAATCAGTAAGAATCACGGTGCTTTTCTGCATGATCTTAGTTCTCACTTGATAAACACATTTTTAAAAAAGAGACTTTATTTGGGGAACTCAAGGGCAATGAATAAATTAAGGGAGTATAAAATACATTTGTTTGAAGCCCACTGGCTGAATTCTGTGACTCCTTTCTGTGTTTCTGTGGGCCCTGACACATGAGGGAATGTGTGTTCACTGACATTCCAGAAGGTCAGAGAGATAAGTAACTATCCTTAACAGCATAGCATTTAAAAGACAGGCTTCCAGGGGCGCCTGGGTGGCTCAGTCGGTTGAGTGTCCGACTTCAGTTCAGGTCATGATCCCACAGTCTCTGAGTTCAAGCCCCGCATCAGGCTCTGTGCTGACAGCTCAGAGCCTGGATTCTGCTTCGGATTCTGTCTCCCTCTCTCTCTGCCCCTCCCCTGCTCATGTTCTGTCTCTCTCTGTCTCAAAAAAAAAAAAGAAAAAGAAAAAGAAAAAAAGACAGGCTTCCAAGTTGGTTCCCCTCAATTCCCTGAACTATTTGCTGAGAGATAGGAAAGACAAATCTTTAACATGATTATTGAACTGTCTCTCTCTCATTCTACTATCCTCCAAAAATCAGTTTTCTGTTATCAGTTGTATATACAATTTCAAAAATTGCTATTTGTATTCAGACTGTACAAGTGCAAAAAAAATCATACAAAAGGGTAAGTTTGCAGAATGACTTTATAATGATTTGTGCCCCCCACCCCCACCCCTCCGGCCCCAAATGAGGGCATTTCTCAGCCACAGCAGCACAAAAAGAGGATGAGGGGGCAGGAATTTCTTCTGAAGATGAATTCTGTGCTGCACCATAACTCACCTTGGGCCCATCCCCAAGAACCTCTCCTGGATTTCTGTATTCCTTTTCTTTTATGTAGGATGGGTACGGGGTAGAGTTGGGAGACCTGAAACAAGATAAGTATAGGGTAAGCAGGAAAACAAGTCTAAGAGAAAAACCAGACTGGGCTTGAATCTTCACTCCACGCTTCATTATAGATGGAAATAGACTCTGGGTGGGCACCTACTCCATGTTGGAAACTTCTCATGGACTCAGTTGTTCAAATAAGTGAAAAAAGAGGAAGGAACGAAAGATGTCCCTTACTTAGCTGATGCACCGCAGGGAAGAAAACCTCTGAAGGAACTACTTCAAAGCAATTAAGGAGACAGAGTGTTTGTGTTTGTGTTTTTGTTTTAAGAGTTTTGTTTCCTATATTATCCAAGCGATCTGGTTGACTTCATTGCGCTCTGATTCCTGACAACAGCAAACTGCTTGTGTGCCCAGTATCTGGTGTGTGTTTTTCAAGCGGTGTGGTCGTCTACTCCCACACCGACATAGGATGCAACACGCTGGTTGTGACTCTCTGGAAATTGGGGTGTCAGTTCCGTTTTCCAGAAGGTAATGATGTCACAGTTGCTTCTGAGTAATATGCCGTGCGACCGCTTGATGGAAGAGAGAGAACAGCTCTTTAACTGTGGTTCTACTTAGTGAACCTCTGAGCATTTATTGGAAGGTGGTCAATTATTAGGCAATTTAAAGTTATCAGGAAAAACATGTTTCTAATTCAGCCTCCTCATCCTTTTCTTTTTTTTTTTTTTTTCCCCTGTGATTCAGGAGGAAGGATGCTGGCTTCTTATCCTACAAAGATCACCTGCCAGTAAGCCAGGTGGTAGTTGGAGATACTGACCGGCAAGGCTCAGAAGCCAAACTGAGCGTGGGCCCCCTGCGCTGCCAAGGAGACAGTAAGTTTGCCCAGAAGCTGTGGCTTTTGCACTTTCTTACCAGTTTTAAACCGTGTTTCCCAGAGACGTCAGAGGGTGGCAAGAAACAGGCTTGCTCTTCTGTAACCCCTGAAGAAACATCACACGACGAAAACAGAACCAAACGGAGAGCGAGATAGACCTTAATACAGACAGGAGAGCGACAGCCGTAAAGCCTCCAGGACAGGAACCTAGATTTGGGCATACAATGTGGATATCCATCTTCCTTGTATATTCATATCTAACAAGTTTGACGACCTAAGTTTATGGTGATATAAATAGCAATGCTAATAGCATACAAGTGGCAGTCAACAGCTGTGATTCCACCGAGTGCTGCTGTTAATGCCATTAGCGTGACTATTTATATCACCATAACTCAGCTTATGGTGATATAAATAGCATTATGGCTTAATGTATCATTGTAAACTTGGATTACGGTCATACGAAGTTTGACATTATTGCTATCACATCTCATCATCATCAGAGCTGGAGAGTCCCTTGTAAGCCCACGGTTGTTTCTGTCACTACGTCTTGCTTTCAGGATTCGGCACCACAGAGAGGCATTTGGGGCTGCTGGCTTGGACTGTGGGAGGGCAGGGAGTTCGAGCGATGATCCCGCCTAATTAAGGGCACCATTAGGATTTTATGTTGTTGGATACCCTTCAGTGTGCTTTATGTGGAGTCGGAGAGATATGGTGCCGGGCTGCCATGGGGATTCTGCAATGAACATCCTGGGTGTCGTTTCCCCTCTTCTTGTCTATGCGCGTGGTTTCGGCAAGTCCCCCGAGAGTTCTGTGCTTTCTGTGATTGTGTGCTAGGCATCAGGAGACCCCAGATTCTGCTCCTTGAATAACTGACTTTCCAGGAGACCTCAGGCAAACCCCTCCACTTTCTCGGCTCTGGTAATGAGAATATCACCCGCGTCCCAACTCCTCCTGGGGAGGCCATAAAGATTTTAGTGCCTAGATCCGGATTCCTCCTAGCAGAGCATTCTGTGCGATGGAATATTATTACCACTTCCATAAATCAAGGGAGAATTAGACCTACCCGATGTAATAAATTATTGCATCGACTCCAAGAGGTGTCCTAAGAAATGTAATGGTGCATGCTTGAATGTTTACTACTTAGTAAATGGGGGCTGTTGGCAATTAAACAAGGCAATGTTCCTGATACAAAAGAGAGACCGAGTTTGTGCTGATTTGTCTCTCTTTAGTTAGTTTAAAACTGAGACTGGTCAAAGAGCTTTATCATGCATTTGTTGAACAATAATACTTTATTTGTTGAGCCAGGCTTAGGAGGACTCCGCAGTCAGAAATTTGATTTCACCTGTTTAAGAAAACGATATTGACACAAAATAATAGCAAGTATGCATTTTTAAAAATATTTTGAGGGATTGATGTGCGATAGGATGACTCTCAA
Organism: Panthera tigris; assembly: GCF_018350195.1. Taxonomy (NCBI): domain Eukaryota; kingdom Metazoa; phylum Chordata; class Mammalia; order Carnivora; family Felidae; genus Panthera; species Panthera tigris. Next base: position 159,568,560 of record NC_056661.1, read on the forward strand.
AATAGGCAGATTCTCATGTGTTGTCCAATGAAACTCCGTTTCATTATGTCATGATCCTTCATTAATCTACAAAGGTAAAATATTTCTCGCTTACCGATGCTAATTCTGGAGCGAGCTATGAATTAAACAAAGGGCTCCCCGTGAAGTCATTGGTTAACTTGGTAAAGTTATAAAAATCCCACTTCTGCAAACTTGTTACCTTCCTTACACAGAGGATTTCAGCCACATTACATAGTATATGTAGAAGTGTGTTAACAGTTTATAGTTACTATTAGCTTGTTTCCCTTAATAAATCAGTCTTCAAGAAAAATTTCTGACATGTCTGCTATGCGTCTAGCACTTTACCAGACACTCTGAGAAATAAGAAACAAGCTCAAACCGCATTTTGAGAAACGCACATGAAAAAAATGCTGGAAGACAAAATCGTATCAGATTTTGCAATACAATATTATTGCAACTGCTGCTCAAGAAAGGAGTGATATAGTGTATTTCAGCCAGACTTTGTATTTAAAAAGAGAAAACAGGAAAATCGTGGTGGCCAGTGTTTATTTGCATTTCTTTTCCAAGGCTGTTGTTCTTAGAGACGTTTTTAGGACCCCTTATAAGACAAAGAGCTGTCTTAATCATGGGCACGGCATGAGCTCAGTATTCTTACAGCACTACAGCTTAAGAGAGACTGTTTCAATCCATATTTTGCCCGCTACTTCATAAACCAAAAGCACAGTCCATATTCAATTGCAATTATATGGAACGCTTTTGTGTCTGAGAGGGGGAAAGAGAAGGCTTCCTTTTTTGCAGGCAACTGAGAACATCATACCTTGGACCTGAATTGCCAGGTAGCAGCTTTATCTAGCTTCCTTTAAGAATGTTCTAACATGGGCACAGTAATGAGAAAATGTTCCACATCATGTCACTTTCCAGTTTTTAACATGTTTGATTTGCTCAGATACTCACAGCCCCCAATAAGGTGGGTGAGGTTAAGTATTAGCCTTTCTGTTTACAAACGAACAAAACATTTCTTTTAAAATGTCACTGACACTACAAATTTCTGTATACCCTTGTAGCCTCTGGGAGGCTTCAGGAGGAAAGGCAGAGCAGAGAACATAAACAGCTTTCTCTGTACAAGGTCAAGGTGGTTTCCCTGAGTCAGTCGATGATTGAATGAAATCATTTAAAAAAAAACAAAAATAGCCATTTGGGTCTTATCCCCACCACTCCCCCACCCACCCACATCCAGTTACCAATATAGCATGAATGTTTCAGGGATTAAATTTCAATCGTTGTGATGTAAAAAGTGTTACAGTGCATTTATTCTGTTGTTCATAGAGATTAACTTACTTTGTATCATTTACTGAAGTGCGTACAAAGCTCCGGTTTAAAAAACCAAATCCATCATGAAAAAAATGTCTTTCTCTGTTCGAGGAGTCTTCGTGATGCCAGCCCTGGAAAGCTGTGTCTTGAATTAGGTCCCTGTTCTATCCCCCAGTCTTAGAGAACGAAACAATTTTTGTAGGCTCTGACCAACCGTTTCAGTGGTTTCGGTTGGCTCCATCATGCCTGCTGAGTTTCATTTTGACTTTGACTCATCCGAACTCATAGGCCCATAAAATCCAAATGCTAAAGAAATCCGGTGAATTCCACTCAGGTCTGCTGCATTTCCCACAGAGTGCTGAAAATGCTTGTGATCTTATAGTTTAGTTTCCTATGGGGGTATTAGTGTTATTGGCAGGGGTAGGTTCTGTTTGGTTTTGTTTTGTTTTTCCAGACACGTTCACATGGAAACCTCAAATCTAAATGAGACCCAGAGTTTGACTAGTGATGGGTGGTTAGTCCTTGATACCCATCACCCACCCTCCCCACCCTCCCAAAAGAGCTACTTTAGAGGATCAGCCACTCGTAGGTAGAAATTGTTTTCACACTGTAAATGTATCATCATTCTTGCAGAGAGCTGCTAAACTTTTGTGGAAGCAGGACCGAAATAAACATTTTTTTTTTTTTTTTTTGGTTTTGGAGGTAGAAGTCTTCTTTGTACCATATGTGGTGAATATAATTAATTATAGAAATAAAGTATGTGCCAGATAATTGCTTTATTCTTGGCTTTATGAGCTAACAATTTCCCATATCTTCTCTAGGGATTCAGAGACTTTAAACAATTAATTAGGAGCAAGTTTGCTACAAAAGCAAGTGTTTTCAGTACACGTGGGCAGAAGCCATTCACGAAAACGTGTTACTCAAGGACCTCTTCTCCGTTCTTTCCAGAAACCCGCTCTGGCTGTAAAACAGAGTCACGCTGAATGTCTAAAATGCAAAGTTAGTTTCTCAGGACCCCGAAATATTTTATTTATTTCTGCTCTGAGTCCACAAAAGTTTCACAACTTTCTGCAAGCAGGATGATACATTTACATGTGAAAACAGTTTCTGCCTACCAGTAGCTGCTCCTCTAAAGTAGCTCAGGGAGGCCAAGAAGACAGGGTGAGGAAGGAGGCAACAAATCCAGCCGAGGAACACAGGGCAGAGACAAAGCCAAGGGTGAAATAAGATGGTGATGGAGTTTCATCCAGACGATAGCGGACCTCTGTTTTCTGGGAATGGAATCGTATGTACCAGCAGGAGTCTTATAAGCCACAAGCATAACCAGCCATTCCCTTGCCGAGAGAGGCAAGGGAATGACAGTATCCACACCTCGTTTCTCCACAGATAAGACATTTCCAATGGGAATGCAAATGAGTATCATCCTCCAGGAGTCGTTATTTCCTCAGAAGATGCTCCACATTCTTCTCCTTTCCCCATTTCTTCCCACGACGTGTAGCCACGGACCCTTGCTTCAAGCATAGCTAGAAGCAAAAACAAAGAATCACAGTGTTCTCATGGTTGAAGACTCTCAGAGATCAAAGAGTGCCGACCGCTCACGTTCCAGACGAGGGACCTTGGGTCTAGGGAGGTTAAGTGACCGGCCCACGGTCTCCCAGCGGGGATAAGGCAGAGCACATTGAGACAGTTTGACATGAGCTTTCATCTTTAGTCATTCCCCAAAGCCGAGATGAATGTTGAGATCCAAAGAGGGAGCTCTGACCTGGAACTCTGACCTTGGGTCCCTGCCTCTCGACAGCTGAGCTGTGTAATAATGTGGTGCTGGCACTCTTACTCTCGCCCCACTGTGAGATCAGCCATCTGGAAAGCCTGATCGAAAACCCACAACCACAGGGATGAAGGGTCAGTGGCAGAAACTTGGTAACTTTTGTGTTTTGTTTTGTTCTGTTTTTGTTTTACTTCGACTTTAGGTAGTTTTTTGGTTGATAGCAGAAGGCAGGGGAAAAAAAGTCTAGAATGATGTGTAGAAATGATTAACCTCTATTTTTTTCTTAATGTCCCAGCCTTCGCTGCTATTGCCCTGGGCTGCTACCAGCTGAGAAACAGGAGTAGCTCTAAGAACAAGCAGAAATAGTGAAATTTTCAGGATCAAAACGGGGGCTGATTCCCATTAAAGGATTGAGCCCTCTGGGCATATCGGAGAGCAGGTCCGATTACAAAGCAGCAGACTTAGAAAGAAGGAAGGCTTGCTTAGCTTTGGTCTTCCAGACTCCAGAGTGACTTTGAACAATTAGAAGTGGACAACTCCCTGGGAAGCATCAGCTCTTTAATATTAGATGGCCATTCAACGTTAGCCACAGATGCACTTCGGAAATGGGAAGTAAATTTACTTCGAGTTTGGGGGAGAGGGATGGTATTTGTGTTTTACAGTAGATACGGTGTTTGTGTGCGTGTGACTGACTTTCCTGCCTGTCCTTTCAAATACCGCTCACGTTTGGAGGAATCGTCCCATCCCACAGAGGAGATGCGTCTGGCTATGTTTTTGTCCCCTTCCCTGGGTGCCCGTCCCTTCCCTAACCTTGGCACTTCGCAGAAGGGACAGGATCCCAGATCCGGGAGGGGCTTTGTTCTGTAAGTTGAATCCCCACGGCGGGGTTCCCCTGCTGAACTTTCCAGGTGATCTCTCTAAACCATTTGCAGGAGAAAATTAGGCTCGTTCTGGCTGTCTGAAAGTGTATCTGCAATCCTGTCGCTAACTGCTCAGAGTTAGCACAGGTTTCGCGGTCCCCAACAAGGCTGCCTTCACTTCGGACATGGGCCACAATTCTGGGGCTCCCAGGCCATCCTGCCCCCCTGACCCACTGATACAAGTTTGGGGGTGCCCACTATGCCTTAGGGATCAGTAATGCACCAGAATGACTCAAAGAACTCAGGAAAGCACTGAATTTAAGATTGAAGTCTTATTATGAAAGATACAAATCAAGACCAGCTGACTGGAAAGGTACACAAGGTGAGGTCTGGTGAGGTGGGTCTCAGACACGAAGCTCCCTTGTCCTCTCCTGGTGGAATGAGGACACGTGACCCTCCCCCCAACCTGCACACATCAATGCGTGCCACCAGCCCGCTCACCAGGCTTTGGGTGTCCACAGTTTTTACTGAGTTTCATATGTAGACGCGATTGAATAAGTCATTGGCCACATTATGGAATTTAGACTCCAGCATTTCTTCCTTCTCCTCCCTGGAGCTGGGAGCTGATATCTCCTGGCTTCAAGCCCCACCCCTCAAATCCTACAGTTGGTCGTTCTGGCAGGACCAGCCCCCATCTTGAAACTCTGTAAGATCCACCAGGAGTCACCCCCTAAGCATAAACCGTCAAGGCCTACCATGAATGACAAAGACATTCCTACCACTCAGGAAATTTCAAAGCTCCATTCCAGGAACCTGGGATGAAATGACAGAGAAATGACAATCACATCACAATCTGTTTTCTCTCTTTGTTTGCATTATTAGTATGTTCACCCCCAACAATGGATGGCAACATAGGGAGAGATCCATATCCCAGTGCCCAGGGAAATGCCTGCCACATTGAGTCCCTCAAATAGGTGTTCATTAAATGAATATGAATCATTAAATAACCTCAAAAGATTTAAATAAGCGTTTCAGACTAACAATGGAGGCAGTGCCACGAGGCAATGCATGATGAATTGCAGAGAACTGACACGAACGATAATTGCTATACGGGTCCAAGAGAGGACCTATCGCTTGATTTATATGCACAACTATTTTTAACCTCAACAAGGTTTTTTTGTACATTTATTCTTCTTAACTAAGTAAAAACTTTTATTCTTTTGTACCTTGAAAATCCCTTGAATCTGATGATTATCTTCAAATTAAGGATTAAAAAAAGAACGCTTTTGCGAAGTTTTTATATTTTCCCTGACACTTCTAAATTAAGATGCCCATGAGGTATTACATTTATAGAACTCATTGTTTAATCTAAATTAGATTAAACCCCCCCCCCGCCCCGGCCCTTCAGAGACCTGAGCAGACTGTTCCACACTTTTGTTTATCCATGTCTCAAGGTTATTACTGACAAAATTACAATTAGTACTTCGAACTTATTGTTAGGGTGCTAAACTGTGAGCTGTAAACTACCTCACTCTGGCATAATTAAAACCGTGTTCCAGTTCACCTGCTTTATGATACCTGCTCGGCTTTTCATGCAGCTTCTTTTCACAGTCCTAACTGCATGCAGGCCTTGGAAACTCAGAAAGTTCACTGAAGAAAACTGTTAAAATCGCCTCTTCTTGAAGTTTGCTGACAGTTCCAAAGTAGCAATCTACTACAGTCATCGGGATAAAAAAAAAAAAAATTGTTCTAAACTCTGGCAAGCATTATGTAAGATCTGTATTACTATCTTTAGAATATATCCCAGTTCAGGGACGTCTGGTTGGCTCAGTCGGTTAAGTGTCCGACCGGCTCAGGTCACGATCTCGCGGTTCCTGGGTCTGAGCCCCGCGTCAGGCTCTGTGCTGACAGCTCAGAGCCTGGAGCCTGCTTCCGATTCCACATCTCCCCCTCTCTTGGCCTCTCCCCCACTCATGCTCTGTCTCTCTCAAAAATAGATAAACATTCAAAAACTTCAGTATATATACTTTAATATAAATTTATATATTTCAGTTTATATATTTAATTTATATTTGACATGTATTTTAATGTAAGTTTTAATATATATTTGAATATATAAAATATATCCCAATTCAAAATCCACAGGATATGTGCATAGAAAGCAGGGCCGTTGGATATGTGTCCACCTGTTGGCCTGGTAGGCTGCTCCATGAACTGCGTGTGCAGTCCCAAATTGAAAAGAAGAGGAAGTCATGTCCCATTTAAACATTCTATCTTTGAGCCAGCCCCTGAGTCATTTGTCTTTGGTCCCTAGACCAAAGCTTAATTGAGAATCTCTCTCAGTCCTTAAAGTGTGAGTAGAAAAACCAGACTCAGCAAGGGTAGCTTGGTCTTTTGATGAAGGAGAGGTCCTTTGCCCTTTAAGATTCTATCGGTGCCTCTTCTGTTCAGGGTTTTTCTGGACTTAAGCTTTAGACAATGAAGTAGCCTGACAGTCTTGTCTCTAATCCCTGTGTCTGATGCTTTAAGTATTCCTTGGTTCCATTCCAGTAGATTATCCTAATCAGTTTTGTTTTATGATATTCAGACCTCTAGAATTTAATTCTCTCATACTGAGTAGGATGCAAATTGGGCTTGAACTTAAAATATGGCCTGTTATGTAACAGAACCGTTCGCTGGTTTTCACCAAGTTTGCGACTCGACATAAAGACCTCAAAGATTCCTCTCTGGTTTCCTTCCTGTTATCATACCTGAGATAATAGTGTGACTGACTCAAGAAGTAAAGAGTGCCATGGGATAACCTCATTTACTTTGGGTGCTTGGTTTATGCTTCAGTTTGGCCGGAGATAGCAAGTTGGCCCCAACTGCCTCAGTTCTCAGCGTTTAAAAAACAAAAAAAACAAAAAACACGCAGAAATCAAAAAGCTAGTACTTTTTTATAAATAACCTAACACTTTAGAACAGGATTTGTAAAAAGAGAACTTGACCCAAGAGGTAGAGCTGCGAAGATACTCTGATGCATTTTATTTCTTACACATCTCTATTTGTTCTTTACGTATATATTTCAAGGAGATAACGTCTTCATTTCAATCCTTCAAATTTACACGTGGAAAAATGCATCTGTTATTGTTTAAGTGTAACGATAGTCTGATGCACCCGAATTAAGTGTGATTGTTTCTTTGCCTACAGAACTGAGAGTTTTTCTGGCTTTATGCTGATGTCCCCCAAAAGAGGTTGCTCTTGAACGTGTATAAGAAATAAGACAATGGGGCGCCTGGGTGGCGCAGTCGGTTAAGCGTCCGACTTCAGACAGGTCACGATCTCGCGGTCCGTGAGTTCGAGCCCCGCGTCAGGCTCTGGGCTGATGGCTCGGAGCCTGGAGCCTGTTTCTGATTCTGTGTCTCCCTCTCTCTCTGCCCCTCCCCCGTTCATGCTCTGTCTCTCTCTGTCCCAAAAATAAATAAAAAACGTTGAAAAAAAAAATTTAAAGAAATAAGACAATGGTTCGAGGCAGCATCTGTAATAAAGCCAACTTTACAGCTTGTCTTTGGGATTAAGGAGAGAGACTGAGCTACTGATTCCACCCTGGGCCGCAGGTGGCCATATCATTTGACTGAAACTGGTCATTTATTGGTGAGCAGTGTCCAGACTTTATCTTCAGATGCAACAAAGAAGTGACTTATGTTTAATCTGGGAAGAGAAACCAACAAAAGTAGTTCTGGTTGGAACATCGATTCTGTGTGGCCACACCTCAGCAGACTCTAAGCCTAAGACGGGTGATAGTCCGCTGAGGCCAAAAAAAAAAAAAAACCTGAGATAGCGATCGAGATACAGGTTTATTGGGGGAACTTACGTACAGGGAGGCTGGGAGTGGCCGACTAGACAAAGCGTCTGCTGTCGGGATGTACGTGCAGCAAGGTTTTATGCCGTAGCAACTTCTCCTAACAACGCTCAGTGGTCCTTCCCCTCTTTGCTCAGCCGGGGTTTCCAAGGGGATCCAGACCCGCCATCTGGACACTCTTTGTTACTAGGGAGATGCTCCGAGTTGCCCACCCCGAGAGCCCTGAACTTTGAACATGGAACAGCGCATTCTTCCACACATTCTGCCTGATGGGAATTTAGAGAGAGGACAAGATCTCTACCTTCTCAGGAGAGTGATTAACAGGTGCATTCAGCGTGTGCGTGCACAATCTGGCTATCCAGCACATACCATACAGATCCATAGCACTTTTTATTTCTGAGAAGACTCCTATTTTTCTAACTCTTCTCAGCCCAAAAGCTGGGCCTCCTTCCTACCTGTTTATATCCCTTTTCAAGGACCACCTATTAAAGAATCAAGAAACAACTGGATGACACTTATATTTAGGATAAAGTAATAGAGTGTCTACCGTTTCTGTTTCGTACAGATATTCCCTCCCCTCCGGCACTTTCATACATGCACACACACATGCACGCGTGCACACACGCACGCACACACACACACACACACACACACACAATTCTCTTACCCTGAGAATTTAGCATTTGTACTTAGTGCTGGTCTAGTCACCTCCATCTTGAACCTACCTTAATCCCATGGTAGCCCCAACTGGGGGCTCAAAACTACTTGAGATTAAGGTAGTTAGAGGAACTCTTGTTAGACATGGGGAGGAAGACAAAATGGGATTAGAAGTCAGAACATGTCTTTGCCATGCGCCCTGGCAGCAGCTGGACTGTGGATATGGGAGTGCACTGTAGGCAGCACCAAGGATGCTCTGTGTCCCAGCCAGTCTAGAGCCATCCCAGGCTTACACCCATGGTTTAGGGCTTTGTCCTAAGGGGGAAAAAAAATCACCTTTCTCATTTAAAAGTTGAAACACTGACTTCATGATGAACTAATCCTTAATTCAGAACAATTCTACCTAGGTATGGTAAGAGAGTTCAATATAAATTTGAGTCTGTGGCCTTTTGTGCTAGTGTTTTAAGAATCTGTTCATGCCATTTCACCCAAAAAGCCATAAAGAAGTTAAGACTAGCTGTTCTCTCTGAAAGTAGTTCTCCAGTGGGGGAGAACTAAGGAGGACACTAAGGAGCCAGAGCTTTATTTGTTTTGTTGGCCTGTTGCTTAGCTTTCTAGAGCAGTGCTACCCAATGGTGGTTTACAGTGATGATGTTCTTTAACCTGTGTTATCCATATGGTGGCCTCTAGACACAGGTGGCCACTGAACATTTTAAATGTGACTAGTGTGACCAAGGATCTGAATTTTTAACTCTACTTAATTTTAGTTAGCTCAAATTTAAATAGCCACATGTGGCTGGTGGTTGCCATATTGGACCACATAGCTTGAGCACACTGGTGAGAGGCCACTTTAGAGAACCCGTCCCCACCTGGAATTCAGTCTTACTTGTGGCTACAAGTCGACCTGCTGTGATTCTTTCTGGAGTAATAAGAGGTTAAACATGAAGAAAGAGAAAAAGTGAGTTTTTACATGATTCAACCTAATGTCAGAAAGGTCCAAAAAGTACCTGGGATGCATATCACTGCCTGGAAGATACTTGGAACATTTTCTTAGCTTCTCCATAAAATTCTCCGTGTATCAGCCAGGAAGATGGGGCAGAATGTAACATAATAAATGTAGAATAAGTATATTTTTTATGATGAGAGTTTTCATTTCATTTATGGCTTCTACTCTTTGAATAATTCGTCTGCATAGTAGAGTGTGTTTCGAGGCTTCCTTCATTGGTTTCAATCTTTTCCATTTTTATTTTCGCTTTAGATTATATTTTGAAATGCCACACGGTCTCCATTTTGCCTACTAACGAATAAACTGAAATAACAGCACTTCAAACAGAGGTACAGTTGCGTTACCTCAAGCATGACATACTTTACAAAATAAATTAGCAAGTCCCGGGTAGACCTGCCTACCTGGGTCTTCATACATCCTCACAAGACCTACACTTAACCAGTGGGGACTGCAACGTAGATGCCTGCCCCGAGATCTCATGAGTGACACATTCACTTCCCGACCCTTTTTGCTGCCACTCAAAACCATGTCTCCTTGCTAGTTCACCAGTTAAGTGTCACCATGTATAATTTGGGGATACATATTGATCGTTCGAGGGAGGTAGCAGGAGAGAGCCTTACGGAACTGTAGCTGCTAAGGACTAGTTTGAGCCATTTGAGGCAAGGTTGGGATGAGGAAGACAAGTGCTATAGGTCAGATGTCGGGGTCCCCCCATATCCAAGTGTAGAAATCCCAACCCCTGAAGTGATTGTATCAGGAGGTGGGGCCTTTGGGAGGCCATCAGGCCATGAGAATGGAATGGGATTAGTGCCTTCATGAAAGAGGCCCAACGCGGCCTTATCAGGACACATGCCAACGAGGGAGCTCATTAGAGACTCAGGTTTTTATTGGCGGTGGTTCGATGGGCAGCCCCTGCCTGGCATGGACCCAAATTCCAGACTCCCAGAAGGAAAGCAGGTGTTCAGCACATTACACCAACACTTTAGGCACAGTGAGGCACCCTTATTACGTGCTAGCTAGCCTTGCTGGAATCCAGCCATCAGCCAGCCTCACAAATAGCCTTTTCAAGGAGAAACAGTCCGACTATGTTAACTCTTTTCTGCGTGGGAGTCCTCTCCCTTTTGCCCCATCCATGAACACAAAGCTTCTCGGGCCTCCAAAGCTGCCCCTCCCCTTTCTCATCTACTTCCTGCCTCCTTGTCCAGGTACAGAACCCCATCTCTTCCCTCTACCTTCCAGAAGAGGCTTAGCCCCACATCCAGATCTTTGACTTCACACCTTGCTTCGCACTCCACTTCGCACCCTGACTTCTCCCCACCTCAGACAGCCCCTGCCCCAAATCTTAAAACCAAAGAGAAGGAGAAGAGCAAAGACGGTGCTGTTTTCCCTTGAGTAGGTCGTCTGTATCTCGTGACCTAGAGTCTCTGGTACATTAGGTTCCAGAGCAAGACCAGCTAAGTGATTGACAAAGCCTGGTGCAAAACGAAAACACAGAACCCCCTGTTAAAAAACTACTAAGAACTTCAGAATAATGGCAGCAGAACATTAAACCAAGTGTGAGACCCTCGTCAACCTGCATAGGTCACGCACCCATGTTCCTGAGGCTTGGGCAGAGGGCAAGGTCGACCCAAGACCCTGGGTATACCTGGGGTGGAGCAGACCTGCAGGAATGGACCTGTAGGCCTTGTTTCTCTCGTCAGTGTGAACCTCAAGGAACATTTGTGTTCTTTGAAGCCGTGACGAAAATCAAACCCTATATAGGAAAGCGTTCAACGCAGGAACTTATAAGTACCGGTGAGCCATACCGAGCTCTCGAGATGTTTCCTAAATTTGTCTGATCGCACAAACTCCCTAAGGTGCTTGTCAAGATGCAGCTCCCCAGCTTCCTCCCCCAGAGATTTTGATTCAGAATTCTAGAGTGGAGCCCCAGACTCTGTTTTTAAGAAGTTTTCTAAAAGGTTTCTGTGACAGGGAAATTATAGAAATTCTAAGAACACATTTGGGGGCAGGCAGACCTAGGCTCAAATTCTTCATTTATCAGCAGTGTGACATTGGGAAACTTGTTTAATTTCACTAAGCTTCAATTTCCTCATCTGTAAAATAGAGATAATTATGCTTTAGTACAAAAGGTTGCTATGGGGATGAAATGAGACAAGTGTATGTAAAGAGCTCTAACAGTGACTGGTGCAGTTAAGTTCTCCATAATGGTAGTAATACATATTATACAAAAAGAATGAAACTTCTTCAAACCCCTCGGTTTTGTAAAACTAATATGAATTAAACATAAATGCAAATTGCCAAATGCAACCATTATTATTTCCATCAAAGTCACTCAGAAATAATGAATTACAATCTAAGGTGAACAAAAGAATCAATCCTCAGACTGTATTTTGAGCACCAGCTGTATACAAGGCATCGTGACAGGCCGCCGATGGTTTTGGCAGTTGAGGATTTTGTAACCTAGTTCAGAATGAGATGGAGAGATGAAACGATGCATCTCTTTTACAAGGAAGCCCAGATAGGTAAAAGCAGAAGGTTCAGGAACCACCTGGAGAAAGATCTTGAAGGAAAGGAGGAAGGAATGAGTAGAGGTCCTTGCACGTGGGGCTGTACAGGGGGCAGAAGGCTTCAGCTGGAATGTATGTGACCAAACCGATGGAAGCAAAAGGTTCCTGTAGAAAAATACACATGCGAGGGGCACGTGGGTGGCTCAGTCGGTTAAGATAGATTCTGACTTCGGTTCAGGTCATGTTCTCGCGGTTTGTGGGTCTGAGCCCCACGTCAGGCTCTGTGCTGACAGCTCAGAGCCTGGAGCCCACTTCTGATTCTGTGTGTGTGTGTGTGTGTGTGTGTGTGTGTGTGTGTGTGTGTGTGTGTGTGTGTGTCTGCCCCTCCCCCATTCTCTCTCTCTCTCTCTCTCAAAAATAAATAAACATTTAAAAAAGTTTTAAAAAAGAAGAAAATAGACATGCGACACATAGCAAGCATTTCGATAAGTACTCAAATGAGAAAATGAGACCCAACTTGGAATCAGAGGAACCTGCAAATGCTAAGCCAAGAGCTGAACATATTCTGTAGGCAGCAGAGTCTGTGAGCCAGAAAGAAGAGGGAGTGAGTAATCTTTGGAAGGTTTAATTTAATTAAAATAGTAAACTCTTCGCTTACGTTTAGTTTCAAAGATCTGGGTTAATGCAGTTTATCTTTGTCAAATATGTCATTTAAAAAAAACTAAAAGGAACATTGTTAATAGAGGAAATGAGGACATTCAATAAAGGGGTGACAAGAGTTCCACATCCAACAATGATATAACATAAACACACATTTGAAACTTATTGTCAGATTCTCATAAGAGCAGGCTTCCCTTTTAAGATGTTTTAAAGCTACCAAATTTAGATAAGCCTTTCTTAATTGTGTGAAAACTTTCAGAAAAAGGTAGTGTTTTGATATTTTTAATAAATCTGTAAAAAATTGTCAGTGACTGCTGACTTTTATTTTGCTTCATGTGTATAGGGTGACAGCTGTGGGTTGAATGACGTCCCCCCCCCACAAAAAGGTATGTTGGAGTCCTAACCCCCCAGTTCCCGTGATCGTTGACCTTATTTGGAAATAGGTCTTTGCAGATGATCAAGTCAAGATGAAGTCCCCCCAGAACCAGGTGGGCCCTCATCCTGTGTGACTGGTGTCCTTATAAGAGAAGACAGAGTCACAGACATACACAGGGAGGAGATAGGAGTTGCCCTGACACAGGAAGGAATGTGAAGGATTGCCACCACGAGTTAAAGCAGCCACGAAGCAGACTCTCCCTCCGAACCTTCAGAAGGAACCAACCCTTCCAACCCTGGGATTTAGAACTTCTCGTCTCCAGAAGCTAAGAGAAGGCACTCAGTCTGTGGTGCTTTGCTAGGGCAGCCCTGAAAACCTAATGTGGTGACTCGCTCCCTAATCCCAGGCCCAATCCAGGTAGAGTAGTCACAGAAAAGATTGCTAAGAATCGTTGAAACGGTAGAGGCGAAGACACTCTAATTTATTGTGAAGTCTGCACCCCGCAGAGCAGTTCATCGGAGAGGAGAGAGTTCTCTTCACAGGAAAAGAAAGCTCGCTTCCCAGCACTGGGCAAGGCTCACCCTGTGCCCTCCCGAGGAAGCCTTTGTGGCGAAACCTAGGAATGAGCAGTTAGCACGCAATACAGTTGTAGAATAGTGATTATGGATAACATTTATTGAGTATCTCCCACGTGTCAGATATAGTTTAAACACTTCACAGGTCGACACGTTTAATCCCCGCAAGTATTCTATAGAGAAGGTAATAGTCTAGGGGCGCCTGGGTGGCTCAGTCAGTCGAGCGTCCGACTTCAGCTCAGGTCATGATCTCACGGTTCGTGAGTTCGAGCCCCGCGTCGGGCTCTGTGCTGACAGCTCGGAGCCTGGAGACCGCTTCCGATTCTGTGTGTGTGTCTCTCTCTGTCCCTCTCCCCCTCACGCTCTGTCTCTTTCTCTCAAAAATAAATAAACATTAAAAAAAATTAAAAAGGAAGATAATAGTCTATTGCTGGTTTGCAGATGGGAAAACCAAGACAGAGAGATGGACCTGCAGTCATATGCTTCAAGTCACACAGTAAACGACAGAGCTGGAATCCGACCCAGGCAGACTGGCTCCAAAGCCCTGTCTGAGCCTTTACAGTTTAGCAGGCTTTCCTATGCCAAAAAAACAAAAAAAAAAACCCTAGTCTTTCTGCATAGCGAGAGAAAGATTCCCTGGATCTAGATTCCAGAGCTCTGTGGAGAGCTGAGGACTGACAACACACATGTAAGGTAACCGCTCACGGGTTTCCTAGAGCTGCCTTAAGAAATTGTCACCAGCTTGGTGGCTTAAGACAGCAGAATGTGACTCTCTCATAGTTCTGGAAACCACAAGTCCAAAATCAAGGCATTGGCAGGGGCCATGATCCCTCAGAAGGCTCTCAAGAAGGCTCCTTTTGTGCCTTTGCCAGATTCTCGTGACTCCTGGCATTTCTTGGTTTGTGGCAGCGTAACTCCAATCTCTGCCTCTACCTTCGCCTGGTCTTCTGCCTTCTCCATGTGTCTTCGTGTTCTTTTCTGTCTCTCATAAGGACACCCTCATTGTATTTGGGCCCTGTATCCCAGCATGATCTCATCTTGATCCTTATCTTCACTGTATCTGCAAAGACCCTCTTTCCAAGTGAAGTCACATTCTGAGGTTCTGGATGGGCACGGATTTTGGAGCAACACGAGGAGTCAACCTGCTACAATGATCGAGAAACTTCTAGCTAGTTCAGCAGAGAAGTGTATCTCCTGCAGAGCCCCTCAGCCCCTTGAGCTCCAGGACTTTGTCCCATGAACCTCCGCCTTTCAACCAAGGACTCAGCACAGATCTTTCCATATAACAAGGCTCTAAGTCCTGTTGTACACATTTCACGGCAAAGACTCACCCTAGCAGAGGGTATAGAACAACCTACCTGGAAGATCCCAGCACATGGTTGTCATCGCTGACACCACATCCATTAGTATTAAACGACATTTTTTCGTATCTTGTGATCAGTGTGCTTTGCAGCATAAGAGAACTTGGTGGCTAATGTCACAATGGCAGTAATTAGAGTCACCGGTTCAAGAATGGCATGACCTAAGAGAATCGGGACTCTTCTTATTCTCAGCTAAATTGAAACATCTATATGCTTCAGTGGTAGAAAAGTTGTACATTAACGTGAGGATTTGTTCTCCTTTGATAAGCGAGAATACCTACTGAACCATCTAGGTATTAGTTGTGAGAAAGATTTTTCAAATGAAGTGTTTTTTTATTGGAGCATATAGAAGAGTTACAAAATATTTCTGTAGGATCTCTGATCTGTGTTTTTCAAATTGGCATTTTTAATAGTTTAGCTGTTAAATAAAGTTCGTGCGTTAGTTGGTGTTCAGAAATAATCTTAATTATTCATTAATTCACACCCTTATATTCATGGCTTTCCAAAGGGTGGCATTTTCTATGTCTGTACATTTTTAATTTTTTTTTTACGTTTATTTATTTAAAGAAGTGATTTTGGGGCACCTGGGTGGCTCAGTCGGTTGAGTGTCCGACCTCAGTTCAGGACACGATCTCACGGCATGAGAGTTCAAGCCCCGCATCGGGCTCTGTGCTGACAGCTTGGAGCCTGGAGCCTGCTTCCGAGTCTGTGTCTCCCTCTCTCTCTGTCCCTCCCCTGCTCGCACTCTGTCTCACTCTCAAAAATAAATAAACATGAAAAAAAAATTTCTTAATGATTTGCTGCCACAAAAGACCATTAAATTCACAAAATCTGTCTCCGTGACTTGATTCTGTCTTCCTGCACTGTAATTAGCTGCCTATATAGTTAGTTATCATGAGAAAAGAAGAGCATCTCCAAATTTCTACCAGATATTTAGAATTTGATAGTTTGTGTTCTCTCCTTCACTTCCCACATCCACTCCCAGCCACATACATCTTCTCCTGGTGGGAAGGCAATAAACATCCTTTTTCTGAAATGAGAGCAAAATATTCATCAAGAATTTCATATAGCTTTGCTAGACTGGACATGTGTTTGGAACAGGCATTTCAATGGATCTTTACTCTTTTTTGAATGAAGAATTCCCTTATTTATGATCCCCACTGCTGGAAAAATACATATTTTCATATGCGTGCAAAATTTTGCATGTAATTTCAGAAAGAGGGGAAACACTTCGAAGGTCCTGTGTCAACCCTGGGCTAAGAATGCCAGCTCTGGAGACCAACATTTATTGTCCATTTATGATAATTAATCATTTCTCTTGGTACAAAATACTTTATTAGCCAGTACGATTTATTTAAATGACACACTCACTTTTGGCCCAAATCTTGTTTTTTTAGAGGAAAAATTGTTTTTTTAAAAAAAATGTGTATTTATTTATTTTGAGAGAAAGAGAGTGAGCAGGGGAGGGGCAGAGAGAGAGGAGAAAGAGAATCCCAAGCAGGCTCTGTGCTGTCAACTCGGAGCCCAATGTGGGGCTCGCTCTTGTGACCATGAGATCACGACCTGAGCCGAAATCAAGAGTCGGACACTTAACCCGACTGAACCACCCGGTGCCCCAAGAGGAGAAATGATTTTGAAAATGCGTTAGGAAAGCTCAGTATCTTTATATGGTCATATTGAATTCATTATCTTGGTTTGTCTTTAGTGGCTTTTGTTCCTTCACTGGAATGTAAGTGTTTTTGAGTCCAGGACCCATTCTTGTTCGTCCCTGTAGCTACAGCAGAGCTTGACATACAGGGAGTTCAAGTAGTATTACTGTTGCTGTTATTTAATTTTTTTAAAAAATAGGAGGGCTTGTAAAAATTTAAGTACATGCTACCAAAAAAAAAGTCATCTGTGTTTATGGGGCGCCTGGGTGGCTCCGTCGGTTGAGCGTCCGACTTCGGCTCAGGTCATGATCTCGCAGTGTGAGTTCGAGTCCTGCGTCAGGCTGACCCCGGGAGAGAAAGATGAAAGGCATATTTGAGTGAAACACGGAGGAGATGTCAGTGGGCCTGACTCCCTTCCTACAAGAAATGCAGGGAAAGGCAGTTGGGAAATTTTTGCCTTGACAGAGCATGTTCTACTTTATGGACGAAGCAAGCAAAGAAGGCACAATGCTCCTAAGATGAGTTGTCAAGGAGCCTCAGCTTCCATGTCTCTTTCCCAAGAAAGGAACAGACCCTAACTTGGAGGTGTGCAATACGCAGTGCACAGATTCTTCTAACCATTTCTCCCTCCCACTTACCCTGAAGGGATGAGATCAGAAGTCCTAAGGACGGAATTTGATAAGTGGGACGAATATGCTTCCGGAATACTTTGTCCAATCATTAATGCCTCCTATCTGGTTCCTAACGCCTGAAATCTCTGTAGCATATAAAAAGTTTTTGATTCTAGGGGCGACTGGGTGGCTCAGTTGGTTAAGCGTCCGACTTCAGCTCAGGTCATGATCTCACAATCCATGAGTTCGAGCCCCGTGTCAGGCTCTGTGCTGACAGCTAAGAGCCTGGAGCCTGATTCAGATTCTGTGTCTCCCTCTCTCTCTGCCCCTCCCCTGCTCATGCTCTGTCTCTGTCTCAAAAATAAATAAAAACATTAAAAATTAAAAAAAAAAGTTCTCGATTCTAATACTAAAGAAGAAATTTTATAGACATACCCACTGAAATTGATTCATCCTAAATTTACTCCCAAACACAATGAGAGTCATCATACCTCGTCTCCGACTCCATTAATGAGGCGAGGCATCAAGAAGACAAAGTCAGGGAAGGAGTTACCACTGAAAATTGGCAGGACCCCCGGAAGTTGAGTTTGGGGAAAAAGGCATTCCGTCCTTCCCTAGGATTGTCGGTGTTGCCAATCCCATCAGATGAGTGCGTGTAGAAACCTTGTGTAAAACAAAAAAAAAAAATTGTTTTATATGGCTAGCCAATGTCCTTCAAAGAACTTTATCATTTATTGAACTTGTAGATAATGGTTTCTCCCCTTGCTCGATTAGTTTCCTTATAAAGAGAGTCCATTCGTAGGAGTTTCACTAAGATAATAGCTAGACAATTAGCTTCTTGGCAGCAAAAACTACTTCTAATTTATCCCTGGGTCCCCAATGCCTAAGACAGTACCTGGCATAAATGTTGTGCTCAATCAAGAGGATTATATGCAAATTTCTTGAATGAAGGCAATAAAAATATCTATTACAAATCCAAGTGATTTATTAGTTGATTCTCTAAAAGAATTCATGGTACTGTAGAAAAATTCAGTCTTTCATCAAATATTAAAGTTATTGCAAAAGCGAATTAGAAATAGAGCAAATGAAATGATGGTATTTAACTTATAAAGACATCTGTCTCACTTTTCACATTGTCTACTTGTGCACTGCTCTTTTAAACCACGATGAAGCAAATGTTCCAATATTCCAAATCCTTCCTTATGTCGACCCTAGAACATAATTTCTAGTATGTGATTATGTCTTGTATTTTTAATAAGGTATTTCTCAATTGACTGCTTTACATAAATCATATCGTTGTTCATGAGAATTATGACCGCCGAAAATTTTCTTAGTTTATGATAGAATTAAAATAGCCTTTTGAGTCCTAAAAACGTGAACAAGAAAAGCTCAATTATAGGAACTCAGCTAATAATACCTCATGTTCACTCTGGCAGTTATTGTGCAGAGTTTCCAATGAATAAGAGTACCTTTTACAAAATATGAGAAACTTCATTCATTTGCCCTTTCGATGCAGGTACCTTAGTTTCCGACACCAGTTGTGGGGTTTCGTTACATTATTCTTTCATGTGGAACCTCGTCCAGCAAGCTCTCGTAAGACAACAGATGACCCAGTGAAGTCTCCATTGAAAATGTTATAAACACATAGGGCTTCTCTCTTGGCTCCTGTTCTTTAAAATTTAATTGAAATGCTTCATCTTTCATCGCAGAAATGTTTTCTGTTCTAACCTTGTAGCCTTGTTCTTAGTTACTGTTCGGTTAGATTTTTCAGTAGAACTCGAATTTTTTTCAGCGTTTCCGACAGGAAGAAATAGTACCACGTGGAGTGCCTGTCAGTCTGTCCCGGGAAGGGATTTTTCATTGAACATCTATCTCCCCGTCTTCAGCTAATCCCGACAGCTTATGAAGCAAGTCTCTGCGAGTCACTGAGATGATGTATTCCCCTCTCCTGTCCTGAAGAAAGCGTTTCGGACTGGACTCAATTCTGTTCTTCCTTGGGTATATTCCCAGTTGCAGATTTTCTTGGTAACTTACCATCCTTACAGTGATTTCCGTATGCAAACAAGTGCCTTCCACTTCTGTATGGAAAATCTAACCTTCAAAAATGGGCCTGAACCTTTGCGAGCCTTCTCCCTGAAGGATGCCTGGAGATGCCATGGTCCTCCCTGGCTCCTGTCATCATGGCGCCTCATAAAGTGCAGACAAAGGCACCATCATGCCTTCCCGAAGCCTTGCTGTTCACTTCGCTCACGTCCCCCACGTGCACTCAAGGAAGAAGCCGATGCTGAAGGGCATCGGTGTAGCTAAATGGCACGAGAGGAACGTGCAGATGTCATAAACTGGAAAATTGGGGCTAAAGGCGAAGCAGTATCTTACAAATGTCTTCCCTCAAAAAGCTCGATCTTATTTAAGAAATACATGATCCATGGAGGACTTTATCATAAAATGATCTGAACGAGCCAATAAGCTTCTGAGGGTTCTGCTTCAGTGGGCCGGCGTGTCTTAGAAGGATTATTGCTTACTTACTTAAGAGACCTTTGTTTTGATTCAGTTGTTCCCTAAAATTGTTTGACCTGAGTTCACTCTGATTTGGTAGAATTCTATACGGGTGTTTCTCCTGGGTTCCATGTTCCCCTGGGAAGCCAGAGCTTTCAGTAGTCTGACTTGGTGTCTGTATGACTTTTAAAAATCCTGCACGCATTTGTGATCTTGGGAAAAAATGAACACAGTATGGAACACAGAAAGATGGGCAAGTTATTAACAAATCTCCACATATCAGTTGTATCTAAATCACTGTCTCTGTGCACAAAGGCTGGTGAAAGCACTCAGGCCCAGGCACTGAGAGAATAGTGTTACCAACAGCTGAAAGCAGTGATACTGATGAAGCCAGACAAAAATTCTAGGGGCTCCTGGGTGGCTCAGTCGGCTAAGCGCCAGACTTTGGCTCAGGTCACGATCTCCATGATTCATGGGTTCGAGCCCCGTGCCGGGCTCTGCGCTGACAGCCCGAAGCCTGGAGCCTGCTTCGGATTCTGTGTCTTCCTCTCTCCCTGCCCTTCCCCGACTCGTGCTCACTTGAGCACACTCTCTAGCTCTCAAAAATAAATTTAAAAATTAAAAAAAAATTCTTCTTTTGCCAATAAGCTTAAGAGGAACTTGTATGTTCCCAGGGCAGCAGGACAGGGAGGAGAAAAGGCCCTGATGAGGCGTCTAGATTTGACACCAGGTGGCTAATTCTAAAGACTTTTATTTATTTTTTTAATCTTTGGTTTGTTTGTTTTAACATGTGCTTAGAGGAAAAAGAAAAAGAATTCATGGGAGGACTCCAATCCAAAATCTGTTATTTCATGTAATTGGGCAATTCAAGTAAGTTCTCTCAATTTTTGAGTAGACGTCCGCAGTAATTTGTACACTCGAGTTGGGGTTAAACTTCACTGAGCACCAGATCCTTTTCTCATAAGAATATATAGAACATTCCAGCAAATATTTCTTCAGCTCTTACGTCTCTGGCTCACACACTTGTGAAGACTCATCCGTATCTCTGATTTGCCTTGTGTAAACAGAAGGAGAGGTCATTTCTGAGAGCAGTTTTTACAGAAACACTTACCGGGAAACGACGGAGAGCTAAATGGTTCGGGGCTCTTGCAACATCGATGGCAGTCGCGACGTGCGGCACACGTGCTCTCTACATTTCATTATGTAATCTCTTTTCTTTATGAGTTTATTGATGGAAGATGGCCTTCTATTAAGTAAACACATATTTCAAAAGACAGCTAAATGCTCCCAACAAAACGGAGCAAATTCAGAAAATACAGGGCTTTTTCATTGGACTTGGGGGATTACTTCAATTGCCTCGAAAGTCTACCAGAGGCAAAATATCATATTCTTTAAAGTTCAGACAAATAAATTGTTCTGCTTATGGAGGAAGTATGATATTGTCCATTGTAAGCAGTCTGGTACGTTGACAGTATAGAAATAATCTGTCTCATTATAAACTAGACTCCACCTAAAGCCCTGAAACTAGAGATTTATGTGTGCTTATAGCTGAAAATAATATTGAAATGTGAAAATGAAATCTGCCACCAAATCCCTGGATGTATAGATTTGAGACTGGCTTTAGTACAGCAGAAAGTTCATTTATTCCCCAATGTAGACGGAGCCCCGTAAGAACTGACCGTGAGACATGACTGAGTTTGTGCTCTAGGGCTGATGACATCGGTGCTAGGAATGTGATAATAGTGATTGCACTTCTGTGTATACTCTGTTTTAGGGTACGATTCTAGCTTCCTTGGTATCATCACTCACAACCTCCAAGAATATCAATAAGAGTGATTTCCAACCCAGAGTTTACTTGCACTCTACAATCATTATTAAATCCATGACACCATAAAATGTCTGAGTCTTGTGCTGGGATCTGGAATTCCTCTACAGCAGGTGAAACGAAAACATGTTTGTGGTAGGAAGAATAATGTCCTCCACCCAAAGAGATCCACGTCCTAATCTTCAGAACTTGTGACTATGTTACCTTATGTGGCAAAGGGACTTTGTTGTACATCTTCAAATGGGGAGATTATCCTGGATTACCTGAGTAGGTCCAATCTAATCCTCTGGGTACACAAAAGTAGAAGAGGGAGACAGAAGAGAAGAGGAAGGCAGATATGATATGAGGACTCCATTTACTCCTCTTGGCTTTGAACATGGAGGCAGGAAGCCATGAGCCAAGAAATGCAGGTGGTCTCCAGAAGGTAGAAAAGGCAAAGACAATGGATTCTCCCCAGAGCAGGGCAGTGTTGCCAGCACCCATGATTTGCGCCCCATGAGACCTGTGTCAGACCTTCTGACTCACAGAACTGGAAGATACTAAATTCATATTGTTTTAAGCCACTGACTTTATGGTAATTTGTTCCAGCACCAACAGGAAACTAATACCACATCCAACAATTTGTTTTACTAGATTGGTAAGAAAAGAACCATGCTAACATGTTTCTTACAACGATGGGAATTTGCCATTCTTAGTGCATAAACCGAGAAGTTTTAAAGTACAAAGGCAGGCTTTGGTTCTCATATCTGAGATTCCCTATAACTTTCTCATGTCCTAGCGACAGGGCATGGACATCTTTCTACTGCCCTCACAGGACATTTCTTCATGGCAAACATCTTAACGACCATAGAATCTGATGTGCTTTCGGAGTGCTTCTGAGTTAAACCAGACAGTTAGTTCTTGAGTCAAATAGCAGCCTGTAAATTGGATATAAGGGGTTAGGTGAACATGTACAGTTCTATTTCCTCACCACGTATTAGCAACTTATAATCAAAGAAACAGCTTCCTAGAAACTCCTATTTTTCCTTAAAGACTTTACACTGCATTTGTAGGACTGAAAACCCAAGTCAAGGGGCTTGTTATATTTTCCAGGGCTCCTTTTATTGCTTGTATTTTCTAGAAAGCATTAATCCTCTGTGATGTGGTTATTTCTTTTTCTTCTAATCAAGGACTTGAGACTTCTAAAAAGGCACAAAGTAATCAAATAATTTTCAGATAGCCACTGTGAGATAAAATATTTAAAACGTTACAAATATAGTTGAAGCGAGTGCCTGGGTGGCTCAGTTGGTTGAGTGTCCAGCTTCAGCTCAGGTCAAGATCTCGAGGTTTGTGAGTTCGAGCCCCATGTCAGGCTCTGTGCTGATGGCTCAGAGTCTGGAGCCTGCTTCAGATTCTGTGTCTCCCTCTCTCTCTGCCCCTCCCCCACTCGTTCTCACTCTCTCTCTCTCTCTCAAAAATAAACTTTAAAAAATTAAAAAAAAAAAAAAAACAAATACAGAAGCTCACTGTGGGTCTATTATCAATCATATTTCCTTTTCCATTCATTCCAAAAGGGTGTATGCTGAACTTGTTATATATCATTACCTTGCATATCTTACATGTTTATATTTACCACATATATGTGTATATGGGCAGTCTTCCCTTTGTACACTGGTGGGACATAAAAACATGTGCAAGCTGAAACCATTCAAGGCAGTATTTATAAGCAACGGCAGACGTGACAGTTTTCCATAACCTTTAAGAATTTTTGTCAAAGAATTTAAAATATTTAAAAACTCTTACTAATGAACGTATAAGAAAAAACCTGATAAAACTAATATTTAGAATGCTGCCATTTATTTTTTTTAAGTTCATTTATTTATTTTGAGAGAGAGAGAGAGAGAGAGAGAGAGAGCGAGGGCATGAAAGTAGGGGAGGGACAGAGAGAGGAGAGAGAATCCTGCAGAGTCCGGCGCGGGGCGCGATACCACGAACTGTGAGGTCGTGACCTGAGCCAAAATCAAGGGTCTGATGCTCAACTGACTGAGCCACCCAGGAGCCCCGAGTAAGTATGCTGTCATTTAAAGCGTTAGACATATGGCAGATTAAGGTGTTTTTATTTCTTTGCCAAGAAAAAACCTATCAAGAGTCGTTCAAATCTGTGCTTCCTTTGTTCTCAGTGTATAACTAAAGATGTGGAGCACGCCCGTTTTTCTAGTCCTGTTCCTTTCTGAGTTCGAAGCAGCTTCCAGCATTTAACCTTTGCTCTTTCCGTGGCTCGAAGTATCCCTGCCATGTATTCCTTTCATGTGAATGTTTCTGCTGGTGTCGCTTCCTCCAAAATACCTTCATCCTTTTCTTTGGCCGCGACCACATCCTCATCTCCGCAGATAAGTTGGCTTCACGAAGTTCCCCCAGCCGCTTAGCTGGAGTCTCTCAGACAGGGGCACAGCCCCTGACGTCTTCTGTAACTCCGTTCGTGTTCAGTTCACAGTTCCTTTCCAGCGTCCATTGCTTCCCGTTCTGGTGACCAAATCCCTCCTCCCAGCAGCCGTTTTGTGAATTTCTGCAGGCGTTTACCACTGGGAGACAAGGAGGCCACACAGTTGCACGCTTTGCTGTCTGTGGGTGAAAAGAGTCACAGACATGCGGTGACCAAGCCTCGACAGACTTTGAAAGATGGGACAGGATTGCTCAGTGATTGTGGTAACGCATCTGTCAGTCATGTGGTGTCTGTGGGCAGAGGAGCCACCAGTGAAACTTGAACACGATGCACTGCGTAAAGAAATGGGTATATAATGCAGTTAATTACTCATGCTTAATATACCATAGTAACTGAACTTTGAATAATGTTGTTGGGAGACTGGTATATTGAACTGATAGTGACTGAACCATAGTAACTGAACTTTATTGCATCGGAGACCATGCAAAGCAAAGAGTGCCTGTGCGTGCGTGTGTGTGTGTGTGTGCGCGCGCGCGTGTGTGTATGTGCCTGTGTGTGCATGCATGTGTGCATATGTGTGTGTATGGGGGGATGTGTTGCATTTTTTAAACTTTAAATAAATACCATCATATAATACATATCTTTTCACAAACTTGCTTTTTCATTCAATTGTATGTTTCTGTGAACTATTTAAATTGACGTATGTGACTGTAGTTAATTACCTTTTTCTGTTTAACTGTATTCCATTCGCATGACTCTACTGCAATTTATTTGTATGTTCTTTCATGAAAATTTAGATTGCTTCTAGTTTTTTATTACCACAAATATTACCCCTCTGAGGGTTCCTTTACTGCTTCTGTGTAGTTAAATGCAGGTTTCTCTAAGGTAACTGTATCTCAGAGTGGAATTACAGGGTTTTAAACCTTTTCTTAGATATTTCCAAATCATTCTACCAACTTATAGTCCCAAGTAAGTTTCTAAAGGTTGTTTTGGCTCAACTCGCTCTGTAATGGTTACTATGGGCAAATTTAGTTTTACCAACTCGATCCTATAAACTGATGAGGATAAACTAATTTAATTTGAATTATTCCTGATTAATGATAAGACTGAACATATTTTCATGTTTTTTCAGTATTGTCTGTTTACATTTCTGACAATTATACTGATTTCTGTTGACTTATAATGACCAGATATTAACTCTTGTATACAAGAGTTAACTCTTGTATACATCGTGATGATCATTTCCTAGTCTTGGTCTTGTCTTTTCATTTGGATTATGATATATTTTGATGTACAGATTTTAATTTGAATAGAGTAGAATTTATTAGGTTTTTTTTTTAGTTTTAATTTTATGTCATAAGAACTTTCTCTTTTGTATTTCATGCCATAGAGATAATAATGTCTTTTTTTTTTCCTTCTGAAAGTTTAAATTTTTCTCTATATTTAGGCCATTTGTATATATGGAACTCATTTTTTGATATCCAGTTTCTTATTTTTGCCATATCAACGACCAAATTTTCTGCCATCCTAATGGGGAAAAAAAATACTCCTTTCTCTACTGGCTGTAAAGCCACCATTGCCATACATCGAGGTTATTTTTAGACTTTATTTTTTAGAGAGGTTTTAGGTTCACAGCAAAATTGAGCAGAAGGTACAGAGATCTCCCGTATGCCCTCTGCCCCCGCACATGCATAGCCTCTCATTATCAACATACATTATACCAGCATTTCTTTTGTGACTCTATTTTGTTCCCTTGGTCATATTGTGAAAGCTGCACAAATCTCATTCTGTATTGATACAGCTTTTTTTTTAAGCTTATTTATTTTGAGAGAGAGAGCAAGAGAGCATGAGCAGGGGAGAGGCAGAGAAAGAGGGAGTCACAGAATCCAAAGCAGGCTCCAGGCTCTGAGCTGTCAGCAGAGAGCCCGAGGCGGGGCTCGAACCCCAGAACCACAAGATCATGATGACCCAAGGCGAAGTCGGACGCTGAACCG
Source organism: Panthera tigris (assembly GCF_018350195.1). Lineage (NCBI taxonomy): Eukaryota > Metazoa > Chordata > Mammalia > Carnivora > Felidae > Panthera > Panthera tigris. Next base: position 159,594,479 of record NC_056661.1, read on the forward strand.
ACGGAGCCACCCTGGCACCCCAAAGGTCAAAGTATGAATTCTTTGTGGCTGGCCTCTTTCACTCAACATTATGTTTCTGAGATTCTTTCAAGTTATGTGTCATTGTGTCCATTTATTTTTATTTCTGTGGAGTATTCCACTGTATAAATGGATCACCATTCGTATGTCCAGTTTCAAGGCTTGGGTATTACTGATTATACTTTTTGTTTCTAGAATTTCCTTTTGGTTCATTTTAAATCTTCCCAACTTTCTAGATGGTATTTTATTCTTTTCTCACATTTTCAGATTCTTATTATCTGTATTATAAGACATATATATGTGTGTGATATGTACACATACATATATATATGTATGTGTCTTATATGTATATATGTAAGACATATACATATATGTATATGTATATACACATTGGTTTTATATCTTGTTTATTCTGTTATCTTGACAGTCTAGGGCATTTTTTTCTGACCCTTTTTAAAAAAAATTTTTTTAATGTCTATTTATTTTTGAGAGACAGAGACATGGCACAAGTGGGGGAGGGGCAGAGAGATAGGGAGACAGAGAATCCGAAGCAGGCTCCAGGCTCCGAGCTGTCAGCACAGAGCCCGACGTAGGGCTCGAACCCACAAGCTGTGAGATCAAGACCTGAGCCAAAGTCGGACTCTCAGCTGACTGAGCCAGCCAGGAGCCCCTTTCGGACACTTTTAACAATGACTTCATTCTTTTTGATATGTCAATTTTGGTTATCCTTTGTCTTATTCTTTGCACTTTGCAATTTCTAGGCAGATGTCCTATTGGGTTGATGTTGATTTTTGTCCTGGGAAGATCTGAGTTTGCTTCTGCTAGGTGCCTTGGTACGTAGGCTCAGTCAACTTTATGTTTATTTCTTAGCTGGGGATTTCCCGGACACTCAAATAGTGGAAATTCAAATGGTAAACCTATGTGAGGGCAGGCTTATGATCATGAATTTTCAGAAGAAAGTTTTTTTTACTAACCCTGTATCCTGGCCAAGGCAAGTGACTCATCACCATTTCCTATGGCCAGTAGTCATGGGTGTTTCCTCGCCTGGCCTATTATTGGAGATAGAGCCTTGAGGGGTTTCAGCTCTGCAAAGCTTCTAGTTTCCAACACTTCTCCCTGTGAGACCCCAGTGCATTCCTCCACCCCTGGAAGGCTTTGCGCACTGGATGCCCTTGTTTCCCAAGATAAGGAAATGACCCCTGGGAAGCGCCCACTCACCACTTTGCCCGTTACCGCACTCTCCCCTTTATGCCTTTGGGACTTCTTTCTTTCTCAACTGCTCAGCGATCCATTAAAAGGACACTTGTTCTATTTTAGGCAGCATGTATAGGAATTATTTTGGAGATTTTCAGAACTGCCAGATTTCCTGTCGGTCATAACACCAGAAATGGAAAGTGGTTATATCATCTTCAAAGAATTGAAGACCGTCTTCTGAATAAAAACAAAACACAAACTGATAAATGTGTTCGTAGTTGCCTAGTGAAGTGTGCCACACTAAGAAGTATGAAATAGTCACACTCATTACTCTGTTTCGATTTCAAGAATTAATTAAGCTTTTGTTTTCTTCCACGGATTTCAAGTTCCTGATCTCTACCTTCCAAAGGTAAAAGTAATGTTATCTTTAAATAGCAGAGTATCGTGACTCTTTTACCATTATACGTAGCACTACAATAATACCCTTGTACGTACTTGGTGGATGTGTAAAGCCTGTCTTAGGAATCATTCCTGGAAATGGAATTTCTAGGTTAAGGTTTAGAAATACTTGAGTTTTGGGGCACCTGGGTGGCTCAGTTGGTCAAGTGTCCTACTTCGGCTCAGGTCATGATCTGTGGTTTGTGAGTTCAAGCCCCGCGTTGGGTCAGGCTCTGCACTGACAGCTCAGAGCCTGGAGCCTGCTTCGGATTCTGTGTCTCCCTCACTTTCTGCCCCTCCCCCATTCATTCATTTTCTCTCTCTCTCTCTCTCTCTCCTTCCCTCTCTCCTTCCCCCTCTCAAAAATAATTACGCATTTAAAAACATTAAGAAATATTTTAGATTTTTAAGACTTTTACAAAACACCCTTGAAAAATTCATACCGATTTAGTCTCCCACGAGTGGATTATAACAATGCCTGTTTTCCCACAGACTAGCCTACAGACTGCCTGCCCCCTCATGCTTCTCTTTGACAATGCACTTAAGAAGAAAATGGCACCTCATTATAGTTTAAATTTACTCATAGTATGTATGAGTGATGAGATAAAGGAACATATAGCTGATATTCTGGGAGTCTTTACGATGATAAAAGTATCTGGTGTAGATTCTCTCCAGGAGAAGATTGTGAAATGTACTTTCCATTTTTTCCACCTTCATCCCAACATGCTGACGATAGAAACTCATTCTCAAACTGACCTTATTCAAGGTAAGAGAGGTATTGTTCCAGTGTGTTGGTTTCGAGGATTTTCCTCCATGCGGAATAAATAGTGGAAATGAAATATCCCTAAAGCTCTAAGTAAGCAGATTATGTGCTGTCCACAGTGAATGCCCAATATATCGACAGTACGAGAACTTAAATAGATATTAACTGTCATTATATTTAAGGAAGGAGAAAATCTTGTGCTCACAGCGTATTCTTTAAATATCTACAAGGCACTAACCCCATGCCGCCCCTTCTTACAAAATGGCTGCCATAGTTCCAGGCATCACATATAGATAGGTAACATCCAGCAAAAAGAGATTATTACTGTATTTTATTAATATGTTCAAATAAAAAACCACTTTCTTAAAAATTATTGTTTTTTTAATTTTTTTTTTTGTTTACTTATTTTTGAGAGAGAGAGAGACAGAGTGTGAGCAGGCAAGGGGCAGAGAAAGAGGGAGACACAGAATCCAAAGCAGGCTCCATCCAGGCTCTGAGCTGCAGCACAGAGCCCAACGTGGGGCTCAAACCCACAAACTGTGAGATCATGACCTGAGCCGAAGTCAGACACCCAACCGACTGAGCCACCCAGGCACCCACTTTCTTAAAAATGATTAAGTGGACCTCCACTTGTGTATCACTGACCAGAATTGAATCATTGAATCACATGCTGATCCCTAAGTCAATTATTGGCATGATGAATAGAATTTCCCTAATTGCCTTAATCTGTTTGTATCCATGACGTATAGGCCCTGCAGTAAAGGAAAATATGAGAATAGCTATTGGTTAGGTACACAAATGCAGAGTCATACATATTTGGTTGTGTGTGTGTGTGTGTGTGTGTAATTTATAATAAAATTAAGTAACATCATGAGTAAAATAGACCCATGTGGTTTATTTTCAGCTGCAAAATGAAGGACCATGACCATGGAAACAAAATAGGATTAGCTGATACAGCTCAGTACTAGGAAATTAGCCATAGTTTAGTTTTTGAACCATATATATGATGATACTCAGAAATATATATAATAATGCAATTCTCCTGAATGATTGAAGTGCTGAATCCTCTGCCTGAATTATTTCATTTTCTCTCAGTTGGTATGAAAGCTATTAAAGTCCTCATTTGGAACTCAAATCACTATAGCATTTATGGGAAAATGGGCTCTGAATTCCAAGCAACAAGCTCATACAGGTAAATTTGCAACTGAACCCATTCCCCACCTGGCACCTGCCCAATAGTACTACGTTTTAAACTTGATACATGAACATGAATTTTAAAAAGAAATAAAAGTAAGTATGAAAGAACCCCACCTCTCTTTGACAGAGTCTTTGTAATGAGCTTAAGAACGGAATACAGTTTCATTTCACATAACAACCACCATCACAAAACTTCCCACGTGCATCTGCTGAGAAAGGGCATTTGAGGAATGAAATCTATTATTCTTTATTGTAGTTATTTGCTAGATATCTGGCAGAGATCGTAATCACCATTTCACCATAATGGTCGGTTTCCCTGAACCCACAGCATCAGACTCTGCTGATAAACTAGGAAACCTTAGCCAACATGGAAGCCATCTTTCCCACCACTGCCCTTGTGGGTACAAAGAGCTCCAAAGACTGCTTTTGAAACCTTTTAGCGAAACACTGAAAGCCCGTTCGGCACAGTTTAGAGATCTCAACAGAGATCCAATTAGAGAAAGAAAAGCTCCAGGTCAAGAGAAAGCTAACACTCTGGTGGAACCAACCTGGAAATATCAGCTGACAGTAGACTGTGGCGCTGGGCAGGAATTAGGGCAGACCGCGGTCGAAAGCCTGCTGCCTTAATTGAAGGAAACCCAACTGAGAGAGGAAGTTTGAGGAGAGAAAATTAGAGAAAGTTTGTTGTTGTTGTTTTTAATGTGAAGTTCTTGTGCGGAGCATGTTAGCACATTCTGTCATTATTACTGTTGAGCCCCACAACCATGCCTTGGAGTTTTTGTGGCCCAGCTACCATTTTTTTTTTTCTGGAAGTAAACCCTTTATTTGTAACAGCATTGTCCAAGCCTGCTTGATGAAAAAAATCCCTGGCCATTAGCATAAAGGGAATCCACATTTTCACCTCCTTAATTTGTAGGACATCAGGTGGTATTTATTTTTTTAAAAATCGATGCAAACAGCAATCTTGTTCTTTTGTGGTTAAAGAGCTTTCATCGAATTTTTAGTGTATCAAATGTATAAGTGCTATGTCCTTGCTGAACTGACTCCCCTGGTTTGCTAGGGCTCTTTTGTGTCACATCCAACATTCACCTCCATAAACAGAGCAAACAGCTCCCCTACAGTAAAAGTGGCTCAGTAGAGCCCGCTTATAAACCCAAGGACAGAGAAACTGTCCCTGGTAAGGAACACCCAAACCTCGGGGGCACTTATGAAGCCCAGGTACGTAACTTTCTGTTGCTGCTGTTCTGTGCATGTAATCACAGATCAGATGTCCCACGTGATTTTGAACCTCCACACTATTTAGCATCACTTAATTTTTAAAAATTTTTTTTAATGTTTATTTTTGAGAGAGACAGAGATAGGATGCGAGTGGGTTAGGGGCAGAGAGAGAGGGAGACACAGAATCCAAAGCAGGCTCCAGGCTCCAGGCTCCGAGCCGTCAGCACAGAGCCTGATGAGGGGCTCAAACTCACGAGCTGTGAGATCATGACCTGAGCCGAAGTTGGACACTCAACGGACTGAGCCACCCAGGTGCCCCTAGCATCACTTAATTTTGCAGCCAACATGCTAACTGACCTGAAAACATCAGAACCCCATTTCCAACTTTCCCTCAAACATCCCCGGGTCCAAGCACATGCCTCTTTCATCCTGAGATGGGTGTTTCAATTCACAGACAGATATTTCTGCACATTATTTTGCCTTGATGCTGGCAAGAAAGTCGGTTTGTTTGGTTTTTTTTTTCAGGATTCCTATCTAGAATCCACAGAGATTAATAAGCAGCTTTCAAAATGAAAGTTTCCAGGTGGGAGATTTCAACACTGTTTTGTAGATTTGATGGATTAGGGTACATATTTTCAGTATTTTAGGATCTCAAACCCTAATCTTTTCCAATCCACCAACTCACTTTATCCAAAAACATGGTGTCAGAGCCTAATGAAAGGGCCCATCTGCTTCTGATTTCAATTTTCCCTTACAACCACATTGACTAGACAGTTTTTTTTGAAGCCAAGGAAATTGACAAGCCCTGTGACTGAGCTGTACGTGTTCTCTTTTTTCTCCAAATGTAAAAAGCACACACACGCACCTGTGATTCGGGCACCAGTTGGGAATTAAGAGGTCCAGTCTCTTGGAGCTACCAGTGTACCTTCGTGTCATCTACAGAGAAACCAGGGGGTGCCTGTCTCCACCTAAGCAAGGGTCTGATTATACTGTGGACCCCTGACCTCCACCAGAGATGGTGCTGGCCGTGACACATGGGTCCCCTTGTGCCAACCCTGGAGCCAGATTTGTGATGTTTGAATTATTCTGTTGACTTCGGCATGGCCTTCCTGAGTGTGCCACCCACCGCAGGGGCTACCCGTTGCCATCTGTCGACTCCACAGTCACTCAGGGGCCTCCATGAAGCCACCTTGTGTATGTGATGTGTCTTCAGTAGCGAGTGCTCTCATCGAACTGTGCACGTCTGAAAAGCAGTTGAAGAGAGGCGGAGCCATAAGGCTTCACGAGAGAAACTGCTTGCTTAAAGGGGATATCTGGTTTTCAGATTATAAAAGTCATGTATGCTCATTGTAAGAATTTTGGCAGACCCAGAGACGTGTAAGAAGGAAAAAGTTCCCATCATCATCATAGTACCGAGCTAACATGTTGATGTATTTGTAGTAGGGAAATTTCTGGCTGCCAGGTAGGAAGGTATCTTTTCCCTAATCCCACAGATTTTTAACTAATCATAAGTGCTGAGTTACGGCATTTACAAGGGAAACTTCCAAGAAGAAGGAAGCTTCCAAGTTTTTCTGAAATGCCACTCCTTCCCTTTCTTCAACAGATCTGCCCAGTTACTCAGCTTTCTTGACTAAATGGATGAGGATAGCGTATCCCCCTTTCCAAAAGTCTCAGAGAAGTCTTGCTCGTTTCTGGATTTGAAGAGAAATATCCAGGGAGGATATTTCTTCAAACCCAATTCATCTCTCATGCTTTGTAATGATGCCGAGACACCAAACACAAGATCCCTTGATAGATGGTCAGAATAAATTACACTGACAATGTTCATTCAGCAGAGGTCCTGCCTCAAACCCACTGTCTATGCTTCTCATCTGCCTAAGGTTGCCCGACTTGGTCCCAGAAATGTACAAAAGGAAAATGAACATTTTCCCTGAACAATGAAATCCTTTCCCAAATCTATCAGCATGTTATGAAACTAATTGCTGTTATCACAGTTCATTTGATAAACAAAGAAACTCCATTTTAGCAAATAATTCAAATTGAAGCAGATATAATGGAGGTAATAAAAATTCTTGGAGTTGTGGAAATGTTTTCACTTCTATTATATGAAAAGGCCGCTTACGACAAAAATTGATAGCACCTAAAGAGATAATAGTAAAAGAATATTAATAATATGAATTAAAATGGAATGTCAGGTTGGTTCTACAAACTGTCAAACGACTAGAATCTGTTCTGCACACATGTTCTAGTTTTAGAATTTCAACTAGAACGTAACTAGTCTCTAACTAGTAACGTAGTTAAGTAGTTGATCTGCACTGGTTGAGATTCGAAAACCATTGCAACACTACTCAGTCAGAAGAGCATTGCCAAGGCCTCCTGCCATAGAGGTTAATAAGGAAGGCCCGTGTGTGTTAGGCTGATTTAGAAACTGACAGTAAGTAGAGTGTATTCTGGTGAATGACATAGTGATCGTCCACTTAGCCCCCTTCCCAACAGACATGCTCCTTGTGAAAAATGTTGCTTCAGAACAGGTAATAGAATGCCTGGTCAAAATACAGTTGAGTACGCACAGTTCTAACGCTCAGGCTTTTTTGTTGTGGTGAAAGGCAGTGGTTGACGTTTTTCATCTTCCTGTGCAAGATTTCATAGGACGCAAATGCTTCCTGTTAAAATTCCCTGGAAAGATGGAGGAAAGCGTCCGCCGATGCACACAGATCCCACGAACTCTCTCAGAGCATCCCACGAGCTCTTGATGCTCCCCAGAACCTGTGTGTTTCATCATGTGAAAAATTACATGATTGGTACCTGCAATCTCTGACACCAATCTCACATCTAATCTCGGAGGCTTTATGAATATCTACAAGAGACCCAAGGTCTAATTGCAACTGCGGCTAACTATTGATTTATTGAGCCGTTGGTACCAGGTAGTTTATGAGGGCTCTGTAAATATGGGCTGATGATAGTAATGGTCAAGTTCCCATAATTTCTTAATGTCCGTTTATTTATTTGTGATATTTATGGTTGCAAGATAGAATCGAGTGATTATCTGCGCTGGGGGCGGAAAATTCATTTCTAAAGGATGACAGTAAATATAAGCATGTTGCTGGTTGAATTTTCCAAAACATATTCAAGAACCAAGTACTAGCAACTAAGGGGAAAAGAGTCACACAAGGAGCTAGAATCGTATGGAACAAGGAGCAAAGAGAAAACGTGAGGGTTTGAGGAATTGACGTTGTAGTTGAGACTCCATTGAGCGTTCAAGCTGCGGGGGAAGAGGAGAGTTGGGACATCTTGTTACTCAGCACACAAAATGACCAAGATCAGTGACTGCCGGCATCCAGGAGCATCCTCCACAATGGTTCCCAACCCAGACCTTTGTCACACAAATGTGTGATGGCTACTTTCATCTGTGCGGTAGAGAGAGCTTGACTCTCACTACAAAACAGCATCAGGTGCTGTCTGAGGCCAGGCTTGCATCGCACAAAGCGTTTGTATATTTGGCTTGTTTTCCTGAACTGAAAAGCTGTTGGGGAACATAGGTCCAGGGTCCTTTTCCTCTAAATTGGTCCAGGTCCCCTGGAATGTGAAGACCAGTCACTGGTCTTCTTGCCCTAAACCCAAAGTCTCCGCAACCTTAGGGTTTTGTGAAATCACTATTTGAAATCTTTGGCATCGTCTTGGGTGCCAAGTATCTGTTCCTTGCTTGGCCATCATCCTTGCCTTCCCTCCAGCCTGGTGCCACCTGCAACACAGTTGGGCTGTGATTGTTTCTGGATGTAACATGTCAGTGCACGTATTAACTTTTTATTGGAGTGAACATAATTTGCCAAAAAGTCGCAGAGGCCTTTTCTTCAGCACGGCACCCATAGTCCTCCTTGACGTGGCCCTAGATCCCCCCTGGTCTCCTTCTAGTTTCCTCAGAATGCATCTTCCAGCACCACACTAGGAATTCTCGATTTTCAGGGACCCTAGACTCGGACCATCCAGTATCCTTCCCATTTGTGAGTGTGGGATGTTGTTACTTCCTCTTCTTGACTACTGAAATGTCACTGATTCTTCGTCGCCTAATTTTGATCTACCTCTTTCTGAGTATTCTTGATGGACTTCTCCAAATAACAAAAAGCCAAAGGGTATCGCTTCACCCTTAGCTGCCCTGTGATTGAGACTTACGTTCTAGTTAGTAGTTTGTCTGTCTGTTTTCCACACTGGATACAACAACTCCTTGACGGCAGGGGCTCCTTGTGTCCCTTTTTTAACCTTCGTGCTAAACTAATGGAAAGAAAGTTCTGCATCCTGCACGCACTCAGGACTATGACCTGCCATTCACATTTTCTTAACCAAAACAAAACAAAAAGCAATAGCAATTCATCCTACTCTTATCACTAGTCTCAGACTAACTACATTTTTTTATGATATATTCAGTCTAGGCAGGCATATCTTCCCCCAGAACATATGAAAGAGGGGAGGAAAGTTCAGGTTATGATTTGTGAAGTAAATGACTGAACTTTTAGTTTTTTTCCTATCTGAGTCTCACACTAATGATAAATTCTCTTTGCCTTAAGTTCTCTTTGCCGGAGAATTCATACTCCTTTCAGCTGAGAAATACTCTAGTTAAAGACATTGAGTTATTTTTATTCATTCATTGCTCGTTACGTTGGAAGGACTAAGTGATTAAAGCAGGAGTTTTACGATAGTATACCCCACCGTTTGAGGAAAACAGTATTTTTTTTCTTTTGATATATTTATTATGTGCCTTAAAACCACAGATTCTGGCTTAAGCTAAAGCAACTATATTTTTCTTTTTTACAATAAACACCTTTAATTACCTTTCTTCAAACTACTTTGTTGAAACACACAATGTATTTGTCTCCTGAGGTGAGCGTGAAAAAGAAGCCCAGCAGGACCGAATTCTGCCATAATTAAAGAAAAACTGAAAAGGTCAGATGCTAGGATGGGGTAAATCTCAGGCAGCTCCTGGGAACAGGTGCCACTCTGCACTGAGACTGTCAATCACCGAATCGGTTTTCGAATAATTTCATGTGTGTCTTCTTCTCAACCTTGCACCCATGTGAAGCAGGAAATGCATTGCACCTTCAAAGAGCACCTGTTTTATTTCTCTGTTCTCTGTAGACCGTTGACTGTCGAATGTATAACAGTAAAGCCAAAAAGGGAATAGTGCCAAGACGGCGGGGTAAGCAGTTTCAGAATCAGGGCAAGGTGGCTTTTTTTTTTTTTTTTTTTTTTTTTTGGACTTGGTCTCCCACTGAGTCAACTCAATGCAATTCATCAAATACACATGAAACATCTATTATGCACCAGCGAGTCAGCTTAAACTGGATGTTAGGGACATAAAAGAACGAGACATGTTCTCTGCCCCCCCCCCAACGGGTTTAGCAGGAACAGACAATGTTGTAAATAAGTGAAATGTATTGTGAACTGTTGCCATGCTGGACATCAATACAGTGTACCCCAAGTGGACCATGGCACCCATCAGGGAGGGCTTTCTAGAAGCGGTGCCCCCAACCCTGAGTCCTGAAAGATGAGAAGGGTTGCTGGGAGTCCAGTGATGGAGGAAGCACCCGTCTTGCAAAATTGAGGACCTCCTTTTTGGTTCAAATGAACAAATATCATTGAGCATCCCTGGGGGCCAGCAAGTGAGCTGGCCCTGGGGACACAATGATGATCTGAGAAGTCACTGTGAGCATTTTTCAGGGCTGAAGTAGGGAATACAGACAAGGGAACAGCCCAGTGCCCATGGTGCAGGACCATGGCGGCTCACAGAGAAGGCACCTGGCTCAGACCTGGGAAGTGAGGGCACTGCCCCCGCCCCCAGAGACCCAGGCAATGACCCCGAAGCTGTGCAGAGTTAGGCCCGGAGGACAGGGCGGGGGTGAGGAAGGGCATCATACTACATTCTGCTCTAGTTTTCTCCCTATTCTGTTGTCACATGAGGCACTTCACTGCCTTCACCTCCTTTGTGGGTGGGAAAGGTTGGTTCAAAGGCAAAGAACACTGTGGCTGCTCCCTAGGGCTTTGAATGCCTTCCCTCACTTCCCTTACCCCCTGCCTTTCCCGTTCCTGCACATTGTCCTGGATGCTCTCTTCCCTTCCTACTTCAAGTACCTCTGCCCCAACCCGATCCAAGTATTACTTATAAATGCGTCATGAGGGTTCTTTAAATCAGGGCTTCGTGATGACAACAGAGGAGTTTTTTTGTTTGTAACTGATGGAGCACATGTTCTAAATAATAATGATGTTTCACTGACTGTATGTTGTATCCAAGAATCCTCAAGGATGTCCAGCATTGCTTCTGCCTCGGAGATTGTGGCTGTGGGAACACGTGGCCCTGTTGGTGTGCCCCATGTTGTCTCTGAACTCTGAGAGTGGTTGCCTTATGCTCTCATCTCCCTGACCAGAGACCATCACTGTCAGCCACACTCTCTTGCCAGCTCATCATGTGATGGAAGCAATGATGGGAACAGAGTCTGGAAATCCCTGTTGTCAGGAGAGCTTCTTCATGCTTGAAATGTGAACCTAAAATAGATTCCACTGAAGTGGGACACCGGGCACTGTGTAGGCAGTGGCACTGAGTTCCCCACTGGCAGTCATAGACCAAGACTGTTGTGTCCAGTCACTTGTTCAGCCTCCGCGTGTCACATCCCGTCCCCGCCACCACCATCCTCACACAGCACTGCTATAAGGATGTTAGAAGGTTGAGACAAGTTGTCCCAATGACATCTTTGCTCCGCAATGCCTCGAAATTACCTGTCCCCCACATCTCCATTTCCCTACCCAAAGATGAAGAGCGGAGACAAGGGTTTCTCACGGAATGCGGAAAATACATCATGAACTTGGGAATCATCAACGTTAACCCCAATCAGTAGAGAGAGATGCACTGTGACTGAGTTTTACTGAATTTTAATGGCATAATTTTTAGCCCAGAAAGCGCGCTTATGTGTGCCAGAGTGATTAATGATACAGTTTATGCAGCTCATTGGTCATACTTAAATTAGTTTAAATATTCATCTGTTGTGCTGTTATGATGAATCTCTGTGTTTCTTTTTATTTATTTCCCCTTGAGTATTTCTTCTTGTCTGATAAGAAGATGTTTGCCTGAATTTGGGAAGACATGCCCAGTGACCTTCTAGGTAACACGGGTTCCCAGGTGTCCAAGGTGGGAGAAGACAAGGCATCAAGAGCATTTTATTTTGTGCTGTGAAATTCACACACAACTCTACGATCTTTCTTGGGTGAGATGTCTTAGTGGAGTCAGTAGCTACCAGCTTAGTTAGAGGTTCTGTTTTCTGATCTGTGACAGATGAAACCACTAGGTAGGCTTGGAGGTGGTTTAATGGCCAAGGGGCTTCCTTGAAAATTTGTTCATCGATCTTTTAACACCAGCCTCCTGTAAGTTCTCCCTCTTTCGTGTATATTCACAATTTAAATTTTGAGTTGGAAATTCCAGATGCTCTGCCTTCTGGAATTTTATGAATGTTCTTCCCCAATAGGAAACTCGTCAGACATTGAAATTGCACCTGTAGTGAAGCAAGGAAAGACCATGACTTTAGTGAGATGTTTTTATAACAAAGTCTAAGGTCTTATTAAAATAAAGGAGTACCTGCAGTGGACACAGTCCTGAAGGTAACGACACCCAGATGTAGAAAATGCTGCCTTTTTAATCTGTGGCCTTGAGAGTGCAACTTGCCAAATAGTCTATTCCGTAATTCTTCCACTTATGGACCACCCTATATAATCAACCTGTACACAAGCCTTTAAAACATAAGAAATTACTTCTTTATTCCCGGAGAATTGACCCTTGGAGAGCTAACTGGATGTAGAATGGAAAATTCCAGATATCAAGGATAGTTAGAGCTCGGCCTCACAGATAAACCTGTTTATTTGGAAGCTGTGACTTCCATACCAGCCAGGCCTGTTTCTTCATCTATTATTCTTCTCCCTTATCTCCCAGCTCAGATCGGAGAAAACAAGGTGTGGTTTATGACCTCTAGTCATAAAAGAACCTTTGCACGATGCTGGAACCATAGTGTCTCTAAATTTTCTAGCCTTGGAGGCCACCCGTTCAATTAACATGTAAATAAAGGACTGCAATCCTCCATGACACATTATAGTAGGAAATACAGCTTGTTTTCAGTATTATCAGTGATTCCTGGGAGTGTGTGGGGAGTAGATATGTTCTCGTAGGCGTCCACTCTCCCTCTTATTCGCAGCTTTTTAACACTCCCTGCTGAACTTGTCACCATCATGCCTGTAAGGATTGGCTTTTTTCTACGTTACCTGGCCCTGAATATACTATAATCCAACTTGTATACTTCTAACAGGTTATAGGTTATTACTAAAGCTGAGAATCAGTAAATAGCACGTAGGATATTAAAGTTTATCGTCCTTGATGGTAAAGACGTTCTTCACAGGCAACCTCTCTTTCCTTGGGCCACACCATCAAACCCTGCTCTTAGGACTCATTCTAGTGCCTTCTCCTTACCCCAAGCTCCAGGGGCTCAGCCTCATATATTTGAGGCAACCCAGGGAGGAGGCAAACACTTCCTGCCACCATAGTACAACAACCCTGGGTTCCTCTTACCAACCTCTGCTCTTTCTAGACTACTTAATCTCTGTTATCTTTTTTACACCTACTTCCTTGTCATTCTCTGCAGTCATTTGTTTGATATCCTCATCATTGTAATGAAAGTGTGGGTAAACCCTCTAAAAAAAAATCCATTCTGTATTATTTTAATTCCAATGAATGCAGGTTTATAATTACTCACAACGAGAGAAAAACAGCAGCATCTTTTTCGTAAAGAAATGTTTGAAAGCCAACCCTTTTGGAAATTACGTCAAAATGCACCTTGCGGCTGTAGGACGGAGTCGAATACCGCTAGTAGGTCGGTATGTGACGGCCTCCTTCCTAGAGTCACAACAGGCCTCTGCTTTGCCACGGAACGTGTAGGACTCTCTGGCCTGGAGAGGGGGAGGTGAGGCAGGGGCAGAGCCCCAAGTGCCTGTCCCTCAGCACAAAGACAGGCAGGCTCAGCCACCGCCTTCTGGGAAATGGTGGCTCAGCCCATAAAACAGAGAAAATGTTTCCAGTGTAGGAAAACCAGTCTGCGTGGAGAGAGTAAAGTGAGCAGCGGCTGGAGTAGTGGAATGGCCACTGACTCTGGGCTCTCGTCTTACCTCTGCTCGCCTTCCCACCTGGGGAAAGTTAGTTACATCCTCCGCATTAGAGATTTCTCCTGTTTTCAAACCCAAGAGCGTGCGGACCGGATGCCCTCCAGCACCTTCTGACTCTCCTGGGGACTCTCACAGCTCTAGCACCCTGTCAGACGACTGTGTCGGAGTGCCACATTGCGATAAAAGCTAGAACCCTCACCGTGATGCCACAGGCCAGCGAGACTTCACTTACGGAAGCAATGACTCGACGCATCAGTACCTGGGGCTTCCCGAGAGCAAAACCCGTCAAAACGAAATCGCGGTAGAGCTATTTGAAACTGACCACAACCCTCTCCCCCCTCGTTGATGTCAACACACAGCGTCTGAGCTGGGACAGCACCCTCTGTTCCTTGAGCTTTTGCACATATTAATGAGGGCTTTGATGCAAAGTGTAGGGCAGCTATTGACTCAATGGGCTTTGGGCTAACAAACCTCACCGCAGCCCTAAATATTCTCTCTGGGTTTCCGCGTGTCTCTGTGGGAGAAAAGAGATTTCAGATCTTACCAAGGTTCGCTAGAACTGATGAGAACGTTAGGAGTGTGGTCCGCAGAACAGCCTGAATCAGCACCGTCTGAAAGATCTCTCTTTCTGCAAAGGCCCATCCAGGTTAATATCTAATTTTCTCTACATTACAGCATATGAGGAGGTTGCCATGGTAACCGGGTGAAAAGTTTAGCCAGTAGAATCTATGTAGCACTTTCAGTCTTCCCCAGCTATCTCGTTGTTGGTTTTTTTTTTTCTGAATCCTTTTTCTCTCAAATCTAGTCTACCGATTTTTCTTTTTCTTTTTTTTTCTTTACTTCTTTAGTTTAGTTTAGTTTTGTTGTAATCTGTTTACCAGCCAAGAAAAGATTTCCCTCTTATTAAGGGTACATCTGGTGTGGACAACGATGATGGATTTGTGGAATGTTATAAATGGAAGAGATTATGGGTGTCAACTGTTTCTTTATTTTCCTATTTAGCTAATAAGAACACTTGCTTATATCAACTGTTATCAAAGTAATCACGTTTTCCAGAATCCTACAAATGAAAGAATGGGCCAAGAGCCCAGTGATAAACATGGAGTCTTAGTCTTTGAATCAGACTATTGAATCAGAATCTCATGAGAGACCAGAGAATCTGTATTTTAAAAAATTTTCAAGTTTACTTATATATTTTGAGAAAGAGACAGAGTGAGCAGGGGAGGGGCAGAGAGAGAAGGAGAGAGAGAGCACCAAGCAGCCTCGGTGCTGACAGGTGCCGAGCCTGACTCGAGGCTCAATCTCATGAACCGTGAGATCATGACCTGAGAGAAACCAAGAGTCAGATGTTTAACGGACTGAGCCACCCAGGGACCCTGAGAACCTATATTTTTAACAGACATTCTGGTTAATCATATCATCAAGACAGTTTGGGAAACATTGGTCTAATCGTATCATTTCCCTTTGTAGATAACGGATGTTCATTTTGGTTACACGTGCACCATATGAAAATAGAAGAAAGGGTCGCATGGTCTTAACAGGATTAATGGCCTGACAGAATTTGAAAATTATTCCTGATGTAGCTGAAACACTCAGCTTGGGCCCTTTTAGCCTCCATAACTCTCAACTTTGCTGAACTCAGAATGGCAGATATTCCATTAATCACAGAAGTTGCCTTCCACACTCTGCCAACCTCAGTGACACTCTCTACACAGGTAGCCATTGACAAGGATTGTGCTCCCCCAGGGACATTTGGATTTTCTTTGGGGCTGCACACTTACTCTTTTAGGAGATGTTAATTTGAGTGGGTTTTTATCATTCTATTTGCTGCATTCATAAATTTTCTCCTTTGATTATTCTAGTCAGGTAATGATGAGCTCAGCAAAGTAAACAACATGTACAACTCCGAAGTTCTGCACTTCATGTCAGTTATAAATTTCACCAAGCAGCTAGAAAAGCCAGCCTTAATAAGGAATATTCTAATTAGTCTTAGAGGCATTATGCTGCAGAAAATATGGGATTTTTTTTCCTTGGCAGAGTTTGCTAATTGCCCTCAACAATAGGTATGAATCTCTCTTGTTACACTTGCCGAAAATATATGGCTTTGGCTTCCAGCTGGGACACTCTGGAGATATGAAGGAAGTTGCAAAAAAAAAAGAATTATTGTTTTGAGCAGCTAGAGAGAACAGTTACATGACTGCTAAAGCGAAAATACATAACAGTATTCTGTCTACATACACACTCTAAAAACGCTTTGGGGTCAGTGGAGACACTGTTCCCACTCTACAGTTGATGGCTTCCATCAATATCAGTGTGGCATCTAAACTTTATCTTAATTACAAGTTTAAATATGCAAATGTAATACCTAAGCGGACTGTAATTTCAAGGAATGCACAGTCATATTTTATTCCCGGTCACGTTTATAGAATAAATTTTTGAGCAGTGCCGTGAAGACTATCCAACTGCTTGGTGATAGACGTTGAGAAGCTGTCCTAATGACCAAACACTGAAAATAAGACCAATTATCTGCATACAATCCCCGAGGAATATTTGCTGTGCTGTTTTATTCTGGCAGAACTGTGTTCGGGAGGAAGAGAGAGAAGTTCTGAGCGCTTGGAATTATTTTTGCATCCCAGAATGGATGTTCTCTTAATCTCATAATACTTTCTGATTGGCAATCCTCAGATCCTCGTAGGACAGACACCTGGTGAATGGCCCCTAACTACCGCCTAACCCGTGTGACTGTGCAGGGTGGGGGGGGGGGGGGGGACGACAGTAGGGAACGGTACCTTTCAGGGACTGGTCAAGGGCTTCGAGTTTGCCTGTGTTGCTTCCCAGCGGCTGGACCGCAGCCCAATGAACGAGTCCTGCTGGTCCTTCTGGAGTTTTTCTTAATCCTCTTTAGACGTCTCTAATTTGAATTATGCTGTGGCATCAACAAAGATTTGACAGGGTGGGGCCTCAGTGAAATCAGAACCTAGAATTGCAATTAGAGTCTCGTAATCATCATGCATATTGCATTGCTACATTGGGAAAATATTAGAATCTAATTAAAAGGAAGGGGAATTGTTCCTTTGCTGAACATGTCACTATTTTTTTCCCTTAAAATATCAAATTAAAGAAAAGCTTGATTATCTTTGATAGTTGTGGTTGTCTACCAGTGGGGACTACTGAATATACATGATGCAAAAATCCAATGTCAAGAAATAATATATGCTTAAACAAAGTATAATTACCGTGAGATTTACAGGATTAGGAATCTAAGTGGGTTTTTAGAAATATTTTTAGTTTTTCTGGCTCTTGGCCCATTCTTTTATTTGTAGAATTATGGAAAACGTGATTACTTTGATAACAATTTTCTTTACCCAACTCTTTTTCAGCAGATGGTAAAGCTTATTCTTGTAATTTATGTGAAATATACAGTGCAATTTCATTTATATGAAGTTCCAACAGACACACACACACACACACACACACACACACACAAACTAAACAACCAAATTGTTTAAGGCTACATGTGATCAAGTCTCAAGAAGATCGAAGGGCTAATGAACCCCAAATCCAGGGGAGTAGTTTCATCTGCATCAGGTGGAAGGGGGTGGGATCAGGTCGGGGCACATGGTGTAAAAGAAAAATTATACCAGATGCTCATTAAAAATGGCAAGCTTTTGGGGCACCTGGGTGGCTCAGTCGGTTAAGCAGCCAACTTCGGCTCGGGTCATGATCTCACGGTCCGTGAGTTCGAGCCCCGCGTCGGGCTCTGTGCTGACAGCTCAGAGCCTGGAGCCTGTTTCAGATTCTGTGTCTCCCTCTCTCTGACCCTCCCCCGTTCATGCTCTGTCTTTCTCTGTCTCAAAAATAAATAAACGTTAAAAAAAAATTTAAAAAAAATGGCAAGCTTTTAGTGAAGACTATTGCAATAGAGTCTAGATTGTTGGAATCAGAGAGAGAGGGTGAACTCAACTTCATTGACCCAAAGGCTGGAGAGTCTGTAATCACCGGGGTGAACCGGTAAAAACGCACAGGAGTACCTGAGGTCAGTGTGATTAGCCCATCAGTTTGCTGTTTGGCCCCCTGACCCAGACTGGGAGGTAGGGGGCCCTGTCTTTCTTGATGGTTCCATTGCAAAGAAATGGTTCCCGGGTCCTTGAGAAAGACATTCCTGGGTTGTGGCTTTTGTCTTTCCAAGTGTTTATTTCCTCTTTGTGGGTGTATAGAAGTTAGTAGTGGTTTCATTATTATTCTTTTACTATCATTTTAATGGAGGCTGCAGAAGGAGAAGACGTATCTTCTCTAAGAAAAGAGAGGTCAGGGGCCGAGCCAAGAAGAGGCATGTCTATAAAATGTAGTCAAGCTGAGGAGGCTTCTGAGGTAATGATGAAGTTCTTTTTCCTAAAATTAGATATGCAGCTGTTCACTGAGTCATGAGTCCCTGTACCTTACATATACTTATGCCTTTTCTTTAGTATTTAGGAGAATCAGGAAAGGTATTGAATAATGCTAAAGAGAAGTATTAAGAGCATTGGCTAAAAGCAGAAACGGCCGTGTGCTTCGCCCAGGGTCAGTGGTGGCGGCCAGTGCGACAGCTTCACAGGCTACCACGGGGAGAGACTGCTGGATGGACAAATGCATTCTGTGTGTTGAGTGTCATGGCGCTCTTTTGTCGTTTTCACTGGCTATACTCCGTCTCTCCAAAGTAAAGGGCGGTATTTTACCCTTGATTTACTCAGGAGGAGACTCAGGCAGAGAGGGCATTAATTGTTTCTTTCTAATATCACAATAAACCCGCATTCCCTAAGGCTACGTCCCCCCCACCCCCAGAACTAAGTTAGCTACTTAGGGAAGATCATTCAACACTTTCAGGTCTCCAGGGTAACATTGCCAGCTTTATTGTTGCAAGCCGACAAATCGCCTCCCATCTGTCTACGTTGACTGCGTTACTGCAGCAGCATGCCCTAGATGTTTCCCTGGTGGTCCAAAAGAATTAATGTTCCTCCCTAAGCATCCAACTTAATGCTAAGGAGGGGCTTGGGCGCTGGGGAAGATCTACCTGGCAAAGAAGTTCTGGAATGACATTGGCAGTCCATCTAAGTCTTACTGAAAGATCTTAGTGATGGCCGCAGAAGCTACTGGGAAGCTAACGTTTTGAGAAAATAATGAACCGGCAGGCCTCAGTGGTGCCCCAGACAGACCCTCTGGGCCCTGCATGAAGCTTGACACCACAGCGTCAGCATCTGAGGTCGGCGTGAGACGGAGGGCAGAAGCCAGCCGGAGGAAGCTCTTGTGCAGGAGACCAAGTGAGAGGTGCCTGGAGAATTCTCAGCAGCTCTGCTCAGATCTCTCAAGGTCAGAGGAAATGCAGAAGAGCCAGCCAAACAAAGATTAGAGAAGTGACACCTGAGGGGAGATACTCAGGAGACGCGTGCTGGGTCCCAACGTGACACCTGACTTGCAGAACATCTCCAAAAACAAGTGTCCTGCACCCTCTCTTTCCTTCTTATCATCAGCCAACCCACAGAAGCAGCAGCACTTGAGCACAGAGCAGGAGAGAGGACCACTGAGCGGCCGTTCTGTCCACCCACTGATATGGGGCCTGCCTGCCAGTTTAAGGACTTCCCATGCCGATGACCTCTTTAACCATCTCTAATGGTCTTTAATGAGATCCCATATTGCCCGTCCAAACATTTGGACCTTGGCTCCTGTCTGTAATTTTGCTCTGTTTTAGTCCCCGAGTGCATGGCAGGCACACGGTAGCCCAGTGTCAAACTCCAGCCAAGGTCTGTGCAACAAGGGAATACTGAATCCCAGCACTGAGTGTCCCTCCCATTGACCAAGCTCCCAATGCAGTCCAGAAGGACTGCAAGCAAAGTGGTCTTCATGTCTGTATCTGCTTGCCTGCCAGCCTCCTTCCTCTTCTGTCTCCTTGCTAAAAGACTTTAAAGTTATTTCTAAGTCTACAATGATTAAATAATAGGATAAAATAGGGAATTTTCCATAGCTGAGATGGAAGATGTTTCCCTCAGGCTTTCTTCCAACTCCACCCCCAGCCCCCAGAAGGACAGTTGCACCACTAAGGTTCTGAGCAAGATAAAATCATCCTGGATGTCTATTTCCCAGAATGTTACAGTCTGCTAGATTTTAAAACCTACATGTGCGTTTTAAAAATTAGAATGTAACCTTAACATGTCCAGTTTGTTTTAACCATAATCTCTCCGTTAATTATATCAGATTGCATAATATCATATTTGATGGTGTGTGTGTGTGTGTGTGTGTGTGTGTGTGTGTACATACACATAAACACAGAGAAATTCTTTAAAGATAGTGGATTGCCCACATCTGTTTAAGTTTCTTCCCTTGGCAGCCTCCATTAAAATCATACTAAAAGAATGAATAAACAAAAACCATAAACACACAAGGACAGAATAAAGCAAATGTATGATTTCAATTCATTTTAGGAAGATGGAAAGCTGATGTAGAAGAGACATTGATTTAGCAAGATAGAGAGAACTATGGCAGAAAGAGCCCCACAGAAGGGCTTACAAAAAAAATCATCCATTGGCCTTCTAGCCTGAAGGCTCCAGACATGGGATACCAGGCAGTTTGGAGACAGAGCATGGACAGAAACTGAACAAAGGCAAGTTGAAGGTCAGCATGTCAGGTGCCCGGTATCTTCCTGTTCTCATACAACCAAGCAACTAAGCTTTCCCTCCAAAGAAGGGACAGTTAAAACTTGAAGAACCTGAACAGGGAGACCCACATCTTAAGGACACTAGTGCCAGCTGAAAATGAGAAGATCCAGTGGAAGTCTGCTTAAGTCTCCTTTACTTCTGGAAAACCAGCAGCCATACAAATTACCTCTCCCATCTATGCTCCTGCCAGCCAGAAAACTAGAGAAGTCTTTCATGGGGGAACAAATCATCAAAGATTATCCAGCAATGGGACAAAACCATTCACTATGGTCGGGGAAGAAAAAAAAAGAAATATTTTTAAAAATTGGGATAAACAGAGGTAAAGCAGGAGCCGGAAGAAAGCCCTCCATTGAACAATGCTGTCCTGCCTGCCCCAGTATCATTGTCAGCAAAGGAGTCAAAATAAGGCATTTTAATGTATATTATATGGTACAATAACTATATTATCACATTGATGGAGAAATAAAGTGAATGAATCTCAAGTGATAGAATTTCTTTTTTTCAGTTTTTGTTTAAATTCCAGTTAGTTAATATACAGTGTAATATGAGTTTCAGGTGCACAATTTAGTGATTCAGCACCTTCCATACAGCACATCACAACAAGTGCCCTCCTTAATCCCCATCACCTGTGTAATCCGTCCCCTCCCCACCCACCTCCCCATCTTACCCCCCTGGTAACGATCAGTTCAGCTCTGTATAGCTAAGAGTCTGTAGAATTTCTAATGTGTGGCATCCATGTCAGAGGTTATAAGAGGTTAAAATTTCAAGTAAATTTGGAATTACCCAGTTTAATGTCTTCATTAGCAGTTATGTGATTTTTCCCATGATCATCTAATAGATTAGCTGCAGAATCAAGTTTAGAATGCAGATTCCTAATTTGCAGCCCAATCTGCTTTCTACTATTACCTATCTCTACAAAATGGGTGTAAATATCTGATTAAGCGATTTGAAAGTTCCACAGAAGAAGCATGTAAGACATGTATAGTCAACCTCATGACTTTTTTGAATATTAAACCTAATAGCCAAAAATTGTAATAATTCAGACCACTTTTTTTTTTCGAACTTAGAAACGCTATTTGGAGATGATTTGCTAGGCTTCTTTAAAAATTTAGTGGGGGGGCGGTGGAGCGGGGCGCCTGGGTGGCTCAGTCAGTTAAACTTCCGACTTCGGCTCAGGTCATGATCTCAGCATTCATGAGTTTGAGCCCAGTGTTGGGCTCTGTGCTGACACCTCAGAGGCTGGAGTCTGCTTTGGATTCTGTGTGTCCCTCTCTCTGTGTCCCTCCCTTGCTCTCTCTCTCTCTCTCTCTCTCTGTGTCTGTCTCTCTCTCTCTCTCCCTCTCAAAAATAAAGAAAAATTAAAGAAAAATTCTAATTAGCCTAGGAAGTTTGAATAGGGGCTTTAATTTTTCTTCATTAAGTTTTCTCAAACTTGACATCCAATATGGTCCACTGATCATTATTTTTAAAGACAGATGGTGTAGCATCCTAATATTTGAACACATTACTAAGGCTTTGTCTTGTGAGTAGTTGGAAGAAGTCACTTATAACTGGCCTCCCACTCCCCTTTTACTTCAAATTACAATCCATTCAAAATGGCAGCCTTAGTGTATAGAAGTGGGTTAAAAGGATCAGCCTTATCTCTCTGACTTCATATGGTGGGAAGAGACTCTAAGGCAGAGAAGTCTGTGTATCAGACTCCCTGGGCCTTGCTCTCTACCCCCCATTAGAGAATTGAGAAAATTTGGAATTCCCCATATAAGAACCAGAATCGAACGTTCAGTGTCTGGCTGGAAAAGGAGGTGACTTCAGTACTGTATACATTCTCAGGTGCCCTTCCTGAAACATCTTTTTCTCTAAAACCATTTTCCTAAAATCTCACTCATCTGCCCTCCTCTCCTCGTCTTCACTGGAAACCTTTCCATCTTGCCCCCCTGTTGCTACTCTGGCTTTCTGAACACAAGTGTCAAAATCACAATTATCATGAGGGAAACAGGAAAACAAAAAGTAGGCTGTCTTCCTGTTATTATATAGTTCATGTATATGAAGACTCAATCATGGCATTCTCCTGTCACAACCTTTCAATTCTTGTTATTTGCTGTAAAATATCATCCGAGATGTAGAGCATGATCTTTGAAGGCATTGGATAGCCTGATGCCTCAGTCTGCCTTACCTATTATGACTTCACTTCAACCCCAAACACCAATCGCTCCAGATCATTGGGACCCCCTTGATCATTCTATGTATCTCCTTCATCTGTGTATTTCCCCAGTTCCCTCTACCAGTTGAAACATTCTGATCCTTCAGGACTCAGTTCAAGTATCTGGAATCCTGTGAAACCTTTCCCATACCTCCCTGTGCTGCCTCGGATCCCATCAGAGGCCACTGCCCCTTCCACATTAAAGTCCCCCAGCCCCTTAGTGGTGTCTTTCTTAGAGCATTTTTCACTGTCACACTTTCTTCAGTATGGCTGTCGCCCTCTCCAAGTGGTGAATTGTTGGACAGAGTCAAGGAGCACGTCATAATTTTCTTGTGTTCTGGAAGTTGAATGAGTATCAAACATGTGGAAGGCCTAGGTTAAATGTTTCTTTAATTGGGCTTATAGAAGAACTCAAGAGTGTTTTCTGTTATTCCATTTGAGGCTTGTAGCAACCCCATTAAGCAGGATGAATAAGTATCTATAGTTAACTCCCTTTGAGCCAATAAGACAACAGAGCATCAAAGCAAGATAAGTGATTGGCCTCCAGGTCATGTGGTCAATCAAAAGCTGGGCCAATACTGACACTCAGGTTTTCCAACCTCCAGTTTGTGGTCTACACCATCATTGCGTAACATCCATGGAAGAGCAGGGACATGATGAAGAGGGAAGGATACTTGGAGCCCAATACTTGTATCGGCCTTTGCAGCAAAGCAGCGCTCGCGCACACATCTTCACGGGTGACACGCAGGGACTTTTCGGGTCTCTTTCTTCCAAAGTCTCAGAGGTGCCCAAGCAGCAGAATGCCAGACCCCTTTCATTTGTAACGCGTTTGCTCACACACTGATTCAAAAAATCTGACTACCGTGGCTGCTTCCTGAATTAATAAACAGAGGCTTTATTAGGAAGGATTCTCTGTTCTTTCTACCAAAGCCGCTTTGTTCCTTGGGCGTAAACAAAACTATCCCTTCTCTCTCTAAATTGGCCAGAGAGCCAACCTTGTATAAATAAGGACTTCTCAGCTTTGGTTTCAGATGTCAGCTCTTTCTCTTGAGGTTTTTACCTACTAAAAATTCACTCGTTGCCCTTGAAATTCGCATGTAGCTTAAGGCAAACGTTTGAATTTCCAAAATGAAACCATGTGCCCAAGATATGCTTAGGGGGAACGAAAATAAGGCAAATAAATGGAAAATCCTCCAAAATAAGCAAAAGCATTAAAATGATAATGCTCTAACTTTCTGAACTAACTTAAAAATGATGTATGTTCGAGAAAAACTTAAAACTATGGAGACACTCGCCTCCATAAAGCCTTATAGAAAAAAAGCAGAAAGTTGCCTCAGATGAAAGTTCATCATATGTCATTTCTCTTCCCAGGATCCCTCCTTAGATATTCTGACTTAATTGCTCTAGAAGGGAGCCCCGGCATCAGTATTTTTTAACTTCCTAGGTGATCTGAATGCGCACCAGGATTAAGAAACCCACATGAACAATAACTTGGAAACTGTCCACACAGATGTTTACTGTATGCCTCCCCTCTCTACAAACCCTACCACACAACCTGCCCCTTCCCGAAAACATACACACAAAACTTGAGCACACACACACCACATTTCACTCATTTGTCTGTTTATTTAATCAACCACTTGACTGTTGGCTTTGTGTAAGGAGCCATGTTTCTGTCCCCATGAAGCTCCCAGTCCTGGTGGGGAGAATATGTCAAAGGTTTGTGGAGACAGGGGCAACTCTTGGGATGGTGGGAGGACAAATGGAAAGTGAGAAGAAAGAAAGAAAGAAAGAAAGAAAGAAAGAAAGAAAGAAAGAAAGAAAGAAAGAAAGAAAGAAAGAAAGAAAGAAAGAAAGAAAGAAAGAAAGAAAGAAAGAAAGAAAGAAAGAAAAGGAAAGAAGAAAGAAATTGTTTTTTTAAAGAGGTAATTTCTGATTCTCTCTCAGTTCTGATTTTTCTCTATGCTGCCATGCGACCCTGGATTGGCTTATATTGTGTGTGAGAAAGAATGATGGAAGCACATTCCTAGCAGTTTTAGATAATTGTACCTTCTGGACATGCACTTTTTACCATGACTTCTGTTTATAGTTTATGGACATAACCCCTGAATAAATAGAAATAATTCGCCAATAAGGCAAGTTTCTATGAAGGCATGTGACTCTGTCCAGCCCCACTGTCCTGCCTTACCTACCCTTCTGAGACCCAGCCTGACCCTACTGTGATTACTCTCTGTTTGGAAGGGACATTCATACTTCTGTAGCCAACTACTATGCCTTCAGGCAAACCTCCCCGGGAACAATTCCAGGCAAATGAGTATTGGCCTTTCAGAAAAGGCAACTTACAGACAACGTAAGATCCAAACTGCAATTAAGAAGAAACTGAGCTAATGCAACAGAACAGCAAGCCCCCAAGCCCTTAATGGAAGGATTGACCCTTATATGCACACAAAGGAAATAACCTGGAGCCTGGATAAGGCGCCATACAAGACAAACAGGAACAAAAAACAAAAAAGGAAAAATAAAACAATGGTGGATCACAAACACAGAGCCTATTCAGAGTGGAGAAGATCAGAGAACAGTGGCATTTCAACTCTAGATTAATCAGAGGCTCGCTTTTGCTGCTGCTACCCAACAAGGAAAAATCTAGAGGGTAAAAAATGTTCCTAAAGTGTAGTATTGTCTCAAGTATTTCCTTTTTTTTTTTCTTTGCCTCAGATTCTAACTCTACAAAGTCAGTACAGATGTGCATCTAAACCTAGGTTATAAGGAATCTCAGAACACAATCTGCGTTTAGGGTAAGAATATCATTAGTATAGTTTCAAATAGTTCATTATAAATTATCTACAGTTTAAAATAGCACCTATCGGGGTGCCTGGGTGGCTCAGTCAGTTAAGTGTATGATTTCATCTCTGGTCATGATCTCACCGTTCGTGGGTTCAAGCCTCGCGTCGGGCTCTGTGCTCACAGCTCAGCTCTGTGTCTCCCTCTCTGTCTGCCCCTCCCCTGCTTGTTCGTTCTCTCTCTGTCTCTCTCTCTCTCTCTCTCCCTCTCTCTCTCTCTCAAAAATACATAAACATTAAAAAAAAATTTAATAAAATAAAATAGCACTATTGAGAACCCGCTTTGGACAAAGTATTATGCTACGTGCCAGGGTTAAACAAGTAGAATGAGACAGAACCCCTGCTGAATATATACAAATAAAAATTATCCCCCCAAAACTGTAGAATGTACCTTGAAAAGCCTTCTGTATATAGACATTCTGGAGTAAGTGCCAGGCTCTGTGTATGGTTCCAGAAATATCAAGAAACAATCACAGATGCCACCTATCATTTTGCCAGATATTTAAAATTTTTTCATTATTGTTTTAAAAAAACACAAAATTTACCATCTTAACCATTTTTTAATTTTATTTTTTATTTTTTAAAATTTACATCCAAATTAGTTAGCATATAGTGAAACAATGATTTCAGGAGTAGATTCCTTAGTGCCCCTTACCCATTTAGCCCCTCCCCCCTCCCACAACCCCTCCCATAACCCTCTGTTTGTTCTCCATATTTATGAGTCTCTTCTGTTTTGTCCCCCTCCCTGTTTTTATATTATTTTTGTTTCCCTTCCCTTGTGTTCATCTGTTTTGTCTCTTAAAGTCCTCATATGAGTGAAGTCATATGATGTTTGTCTTTCTCTGACTAATCTCACTTAGCATGAGACCCTCCAGTTCCATCCACGTAGTTGCAAATGGCAAGATTTCATTCTTTTTGATTGCCGAGTGATACTCCATTGTATGTATATACCACATGTTCTTTATCCATTTGGGTGGATGGCCATTTGGGCTCTTTCCATACTTTGGCTATTGTTGATAGTGCTGCTATAAACATGGGGGTGCATGTGTCCCTTCGAAACAGCACACCGGTATCCCTTGGATAAATGCCTAGTAGTGCAGTTGCTGGGTCGTAGGGTAGTTCTATCTTTAGTTTTTTGAGGAACCTCCATACTGTTTTCCAGAGCGGCTGCACCAGTTTGCATTCCCACCAGCAGTGCAGAAGGGTTCCTCTTTCTCCGCATCCTCGCCAACATCTGTTGTTGCCTGAGTTGTTAATGTTAGCCATTCTGACAGGTGCGAGGTGGTATCTCGTGGTGTTTTGATTAGTATTTCCCTGATGATGAGTGATGTGGAGCATTTTTTCATGTGTCAGATGGCCATCTGGGTGTCTTCCTTGGAGAAGTGTCTATTCATGTCTTTTGCCCATTTCTTCACTGGATTATTTGTTTTTTGGGTGTTGAGTTTGATAAGTTCTTTATAGATTTTGGATACTAACCCTTTATCTGATATGTCATTTGCAAGTATCTTCTCCCATTCCATTAGTTGCCTTTTAGTTTTGCTGATTGTTTCCTTCACTGTGCGGAAGCTTTTTATTTTGATGAGGTCCCAGTAGTTCATTTTCTATCTTAACCATTTTTAAATGCACAGTTAAGTGGTGTTGAGTACATGCACATTGCTGTATAAGCAGATCTCCAGGACTTTTTCATCTCGTGAAACTGAAACTCCATATCCCTTAAACAACAACCACGTATGAGTGAGGTATCCAAATACCTTACATTCACAGAAATGGAAAGTAGAATGATGGTTTCCAGGGGCCAAGGGGAGGAGAAATGGAGAGTTTTTGCCTGATTTTTTTCTTAAATCTGGGTCTTCCCTGGGGCGCCTGGGTGGCTCAGTCAGTTAAACCTCTGACTTCATCCCAGATCTTGATCTCACAGTTCATTAGTTTGAGCCCCATGTTGGGCTCTGTGCTGACAGCTCAGAGCCTGGAGCCTGCTTCAGATTCTGTGTGTCCCTCTCTCTCTGCCCCTCCCCTGCTTGTTCTCTCTCTCACTCTCTCAAAAAAAATGAATAAACATTAAAAAAATTGTTTTTTAAAAATCCAAGTCTTCCCTTGGACTTGTGTGCTAAGCATGTTGACGTCATGGCCATGACGTCACCTGTCACTACCCTAAGGAAAGACGCAGTTCCGTCCCTGGAAATGCTGTCTCCTGCCTGCCTGTAAAGGCCCTGCTTCTGCCTGCACCCAAGTTCTACTAGCTTGGATCTATCCCCTGTTCTCCTGCATCCTTTCTATTTTTGTGCCCACTCGTGACAGCTCAGCCAAACGCATTTGTTTGCTGCTTTTCACAAGCACGAGTGCACCACCGCCTGGGGATTCATTATCCACACCCGACCTCAACCTCCCTGATTGTTCCACTCTTATCCCAAGCTGGATACAGTGTAGCTTATCTCTTTTCAGGCTCCTCAACAGGACTGCATAATACACAGCCACCCTCCCTTACCGACCCCCGCCCTGCCCCGAAATTAACAGGTACAAGTCACTGTGTTTTGGAAAATGCTTAAAACCCCACCTTTAACATTCTGGGAAGCGGGGAACGGTGAATGAATTTGAACCAAAAGCAATCTCAAAAATGTCCTGGTTCCCTATGCAATGCACGGGAATCTGATGGTTTCCAGAGCGTTGCTACTCATACATCACACGAGTGTTCTGTAAATTATTACTAAGAATTATGTGCACATTTAAATGCTCTCTAGACAATTCTAAATATCGGCTTCAATGCAAGACTTTACATGCTGAAAGCATCTATTTATGGTTTGACACTGGATCTCGGACACTTTGACGTGATCCATATTCCATCAGCCTGATACACGGCCACCTCCCAGTGAGTCACAGCGTCACTAGCTCAGAATTAAACATGTTGCTAAACCACTTTACAGCCCTTGCAAGGCACATAAAGACCGTTTGACAATTACCTCCAGGAAGGCAAATAATCAGCACACCTCTGATTCCCTTATTATTAGCCATTATAAAATCATGTGCTGTGATAAACGTAACCTAACACAGACATTGATTTTTACAAGACTTCCCAAGAAGAAAACACATATATTTGATATAAGAAACCCACAGGGGGGCCCTCCATTTTCCTTTGTGTCTTCAATTTGCTGGGAGCTACTCTTTGTATGAGCTGCCTTTCACCTGTCAGGTTCAGGCTTTGATTACTGAGTTATGGAAAAATCATTGCCCGTTGCCTTAACTATAATACTAAGGGGTGTCTTACAAAGGAAAATAAATAATGTGGGGGCGGGGGCTGTGTGTAGCCAGAAGACATTTTTAACCCAAAGATTTCAATTTCTCTTCCTATTTGTCCCTTTCTTCCTGTTCAATTGCAGGTTAGACCAATAAGTAGGTGCCTTGTCTGCACCAAAATGTGCCTGAGGTGGGTCCCTAGCGTTTCTGTTTTGCTTTGTTTCTTTATGCCATTGAGACCACTGCGCTGATCATTCTTTCCTTACTTGAAGTGTCTACGCAGTCATTCTTCACTAGTATCCTTCTGACAGAGCCAAATAAGCACTTATTTTAGATGCCAAAAGATCATTTTCTAAAGAAGTTTCTGAACACATTCATAATCTCTCTTAAGTCGTTAGGGGAGTATATTTGACTGTTGGGCGGCATGTTTGAACTTCATCATTCGTAAGGTATTGTTTTGTGTTCTATATGGTTAAACATCTGTTTCAGTTGAACTTGCAACAAAGAAATGAAAATGACCCACGGTCAGGTTGTCATATTTACAACACCAAACCAAACAAACAGCATAAGGTGACAGCAAAGTAAAACGGAGACGAGCTCAACCTTCAAGTCCATGGGGATCTGAGTTCCAATCTAATTTGGCTAGCTAACAGCTTACTAGTTACATTGCCTTTGGTGAGGAAATTCTGCTTCGGTCTTCTAAGTTATAAAAGCAAGAGCTAAATAGTAGCCAGAATTCTTTGAAGTGGGCTAAGTGCTTTACGCATATTAACTCTTTTGACTCTTAAAGCTCTCCTGTTCCTGTAGATATTTTCTAGGAAAAGAAAGGCAATCACAGTGCAGCTGCATAATGTGCTCAAGGATGCACAGCTAGTAAGTGGCAGGGCTAGGATTTTGAACCCAGGCATTTTTTCTCCAGAGTCTGGGCTTTAACCACTAGGCAGAGTTCCCTCTCTAAGCATCTCTCATGCGATTCAATGAGGTGACGTGTTAAAGTTCATCTCTGGCAAATTATAGGTGTGCATAAGAGTTAATTTCCTCTTTAAAAACAGATAATAGCAGTAATTACACTACAAGAATAATGTTCCTTATACCACTCAATATGCATTCAAAAGATATTCACAAAGGTGCAGAAAGAAAGTTTTAGAAAATCATAATTGTTATGGATACCTTTTATTGAGTGCTTATTATATGCATTATCTTATTTAACCTTTACAACCATCATAATAAGTGGGCGTTATTATCATACCTATATTACAGACAAGGATGAAGTTCAGAGCCACATGGCCAATGATAAATACCAAAACCCATGGTAATCATACCATTGCACTATAACATGGATTATCAGAAGGAGAGAGTACGGAGAACATTATCATTATGTTCATTCTGAAGCTAAAATTATGTAATGGTTTTCAGAAAATTATAAATAAAAATTAGCAATTGGTAATTTCCTACCTACTAATGACTTTGGCTGCTGCAACATCTTATTAATTTGAGGGCCACTAGGAAAATCATCTGTATCCTCTGGATTTCAGAGTCCTTATCTAGAAAACAATGTCCCTGTGTTATTAGACTACCATAGTAAGATGTCACCATAGAGTAATGTGACCAGCTTTTGTAAGTGTTCACATGGAAAGAATAAATGTTTTATGTAAAATATAAAGAATCAGGAAATAGTCTCTAAATGAGACATTTGTTTAATAAATTAAGTCAATTAATCCTCCTCTGGAGGGCATTTAGTTCTATTATATAAATATTAATTTAGTAAGTGCAAGTGCACAATGGCATTTTATTGGGTTTGATGAATGGTAAGCGGTTATACAAGATACGGTCTCTCCCAGGGAGAAGCGCAGAAGGGCAAAGGAAAGTTGTGAGATAAGAACCAGAGTATTAAATGCTATGGCAGAGTAGCATGTTGAGTAAGTATGAATTGTTCAGTTCACCAACTCCTACCTCCTCTATGAGACCCTGATGAAAACATCACTGTAGGCTGCCATGATCTCTGAAGACGCCGTCGAAGATGTGGCACGTGTTTGGAAGGAGGAGCCATTTTAGTTAGAATCATCAGGAGTATATTCAAAGGACCGTAAAGAGAGGGACCTGCTTGAACCCAGAGATTCATATCCTAGGAAATGGGAAAGAGCTCTAGAAGCTAGTGAGAAGAAATGTTCGGTTATTCTCCTAAGGATTTGCATCTTCTAATAAGAAATTTTCTCAATTTCTATCAATTGAAAATATTGACTTCCATGTTACATTACCCTGGGCGTATCCCAAATTATACCTGACTCCCAGTGGTCTGACAGCTACCCTCCATTCCTCTCTCCTTCTCAAGGAATCGTGTTGGGTAGATGAGCAAAAATAGTGACATTATTGTAGAGATTACGACTCTAATTTATTAAAGTTGATCATTGGCGGTCTTAATACTTAGTCATTAATTATTAGTAATCAATTTGTTGTGAGTCAGATCTCCTGGAACCTGGAGAATGAGGAAGGACAGTCTTGTTAGGAGCCACTCTTGCTACAAACTAGGCACAAGGATGAGGAGCTATGAGGGATGGATGGATCATGGTGGCAGCCAAGATTAGAGAGACAATGAAATGATTCAGGAAACATTTTAAAGGAAGAAAAAATTTCAAAAATTTTTGTTGAGTGACTAGCATGTTGATGAAACTGTAACAGTCACTAAAAGAACTGCACAGAAGGAGAAATAAAACAATTGTGCAATCACACATAATGGTAACGCAAGGCCAACCACATGGAAGAATCCAGCAGACGAGCGGGTCATATACTATAGGATTCAGAAATAAGATGGGTCCAGGGGCCCCTGGGCGGCTCAGCTGGTTAAGCATCCAACTCTTGATCTCGGCTCAGGTCTTGATCTCAGAGTCATGAGTTCAAGCCCTGCGTTGCTGTGTTGGAGCCTACTTCAAAAAATTAAAAAGAAGATGGTTCCAATTTCTCACAAAGTGGTAAAACGTATTTGATATTGACATCCTCATAAAATCACCAACACAAGAAGACTAAGTCTTGTGAATGACAATGACATAGTGTTGATTTATATGTAAAAAAATATATGCAATACAGTGTGATCAAAATCTGATACCGGATTGGTGGCCAGGACCCTTTCTCTTTTCTAATACTCTCCTTCAGTGTTAGTTACCCAAACCTAGCACTTGATTTTTATTTAACCGTATGAAGTGCAAAATCCATTTTACTACTGAGCAATTGTTGTACTCTATGTATATATGCTAATGACATGCAGATAAGCGATTCACAGGTTATAGTATCCGTACGTTATAACATTCACCTTGGCATACTTCCCTATATGCTCCTTGTTTTACATTCATTCCTGTTTTACCCTCAAGCCTGGTAAACTTTAACATAGTTCCTTCTATCTGGTTTCCTAGTTGGACTTGTCATTGCTCCTCTCTGGCCACCTGACATCCCAGGCTAGTTTAGGTGGTTCCATTATTGCCTGGATTTCCGGTTCTTAAACCTCTGAATGACTCAACCTCTAGGGGCCATCCAGTCCAAGAACAAATTCCAACCACATGACTTCTAACTCCAATTTTAAATGGCGTCCCTCTCCTTCCTTTCTTTATTAATTTCTTTTGTATTTGCTAGACATCTTCGTGGACTTTCAGAATCAACCTGCCTTTTCTGCTTCTGGTTTGCCTTTCCAAAATTCAAATTTATGCTAATGAAGCGTTGTGTTTAAATATGATTGTTCTTATCCCGGGCAACATGGGTGTACTTCAAGGAGAAGTTATGTATTTTATCACATGCTTTCACATCAATGAATTTTAATGAATTAGTATTTATAAATTTGAGTCAAAATGCAGAAAATATTTATTCTAATAATACAGTTTCTCTGGTACAGTTCTTTCATCTGTATTAATGTAAGCCAACTGTTTCTGTTTCAATTTGTAATATTTAAGCATAGAAGAATGTGGTTCAGTTTTACATTTGTGAAACTGAAGAGTCTGTTCTTAAAGAATATGTCATATTTTTCATCTTGGGAACATGAGAGCCTTGACAAAATGACTCTGCTGATCCTCACATACAAATAGTGTACTGATTCTTTTTCCAGAGTGTGCAGGTGGTGTAGTACTGATTCTTTGTCTAGCATTACTATTCAACAGGGCACTTGGCAAATTGGGAGTAGACCTAAGTGATGCTTCTCTTTGGACCCCACCCTACCCATGCCTGCCTTCCATGACACCAGGCTATTTCTCTCAGAATCTCTTTCTTTTCTTGAGTCTTTACTTCATGCTACATGATAACTATCTGCCACTGCTCATTAATTATAGTCAATTCTCATTACTCACAGGAATTATGTTCTATAAAGTCACTACAAACAGTGAATTAGCAAACACTGAACCATCGCTCCTAGGGGAAATACAAAGTTAGGTTCCTACGAACCTCTGTCACTACATTTTCACCAGCCCATCAATACGTGGCCCGTTTTATGTGTATTT
Source organism: Panthera tigris (assembly GCF_018350195.1). Classification (NCBI taxonomy): domain Eukaryota; kingdom Metazoa; phylum Chordata; class Mammalia; order Carnivora; family Felidae; genus Panthera; species Panthera tigris. The sequence continues at coordinate 159,627,934 of NC_056661.1, forward strand.
CTGTTGTAAGGCACGTTATTTAATATAAATTTGGGATTCATTAGCATTGAGCTTATGGCCACAGGACTACCACATATGCCTGAAAGAAACCTATGTAACATACGTATTCTATAAGGCACATCTCAGCCTTCCTGTGCTCAGGACTTAGGCAGCACTCAGCGCTGTGCTCGCCTGCCATTTTAATCAGCAACATCACCAACAAAAAGCACAAAATGCAGAAAATGTCGCACTAAATAGACCACGAAAAGGACATTTATTTACCGTATGAGGTCTGAGGCAGGAAGGCAGAGTGTCACCTTGTTGGATTGCAGGTGGGAACCTGTGTGTCAGGCAACTCATATTTTTTGCCATTATGCACACACGCGTGTCCTTGAACAACCGTAAAAGCACTGTGAGTATTGACCTTTGGGTTACAAGTAAATTTTAGCAAATAGGCAAATTTGCAGACACGGAATCCGCAAATAACGAAGGTCAATTGCTCATCTTTTTAAATAAACATGAAAGCCGCAACTCAACCTGGGATTGGTGACAGAAGGTAACTGACATTTATTGAGCCCCCGCTATAACCTGAATGTCTTGTATTTAGTAACACATTAACCAGGGACCCGTAGAGTGTATTTTTATGTGATTTGTCTTCACGCAGGACAAATAGCATTTCTGTGTTAAGTTGGCCCATGTTCTTTTCTCAATAGGTGACCCAAATTAGAGCGTGGTAACATTTGGCACTAAACATAAACAGAAATGAAAGCACTTGCATTCCTACAGAAGCTGATTGTGAAGTAGACAGTGTCTTTCCATTGTGGTTTTTTTTTTTTTTTAAGATTGCCATGGAAATGAAGGCACAAACTTTGCACCAGCTGATGTTAAAGGGAAACACAAAGTTATCATAATTAAAATAGTATATAACTAGTGTAAGAATAGACAGAAAATATCACTCAGACTGACGAAAGTGTCAAAAATAGGGTTTATATAAGAATTAGTACATACGAAAGCTGCAAATTCAAAATAATGGGGAAAGAAGGCAAATTGTATTAAGAAAATTGTACGACTGTTGTTTTAAAATATTAAACTTCTGGGGCACCTGGGTTGCTCAGTGATTTAAGCGTCTGACTTCGGCTCAGGTCATGATCTCACAGTTTGTGAGTTCGAGCCCCACGTCGGGCTCTGTGCTATCAGCACAGAGCCTGCTTTGGATCCTCTGTCCCCCTCTCCATCTGCCCTTCCCCTGCTCACATTCTCTCTCTCTCTTCTCTGTAAAAAATAAATAAAAATAAATAAACATTTAAAAAATTTTAATTAAGTTTCTCCCTTACACAAGATGCTAAAATAAATTCCAAGAAATTAGAGAATTGAATGAGTAAAGAAAAAGGATACTAAAAATATTTTTCTAAACTCTAAATGAAAAAAATTCATGTAAGCATAAAGACAGAGGAAAATTGGTAGACAACAAACTACATATAACCATTAAAATTTCACATAGTGAATGAGATACCAGCAAATTAATACAAAAGAGACAAACAAATATATTGACCTAAAAGTCATATATAACATACGTTTTTCAAAACTTTTAAAAATCAACCACAAAAAAGTAAAAGATAACCAGTTCACAGAAGAAGATCCGGAGTTCTTTAGTAAAGGTGTAAAAAAAATGTTGAAGTTGTTTCAAACCTAAGAAATACAGAGAAAAATAAGATTAAAACATTTCATCATCTCTGAAATTGGTAAGATTTTGTCTTTTGGTTTTGTACAATGAACAGAAAATAATGGGTCATTTCTGGCAAGCAGTTTCGCAAAACAGATTAATAATCTTTAAAATGTTTGTAGTTCTTGAGCAAGGATTTTCACTTCTAAAATCATGCCTCAAGGAAATAATTATAGATCACACACAAGTTTTTTTAATAAATTTTTTACCCCAAAATGATATATAGTTGTGAATGATGTGAATCAATGAATGACATCTGTCCTTCCCCCCAAAAAGGGAAGAAATAGCTAAAAACATTCGTCAAGGGGCACCTGGGTGGCTCAGTCTATTAAGCATCTGACTTCAGCTCAGGTCATGATTTCACGGTTTGTGGGTTCAAGCCCCGCATCGGGCTCTGTGTTGACAGCTCAGAGCTTGCTTGGGATTCTCTCTCTCTCTCTCTCTCTCTCTCTCTCTCAAAAATAAACATTGAGAAAAAAAAAAACATTCGTCTAACCACATGTCACTTCCTAAAAATAAATCCCCTAGAAATGTTTTTGAAGACAATTTACAGGGACACGTAATAATGGTGTAATTGAGGTAAGAAGTCATGGTAGGAAACTGATACATTATTATTCCAGTTTTACAAGTATGTATTTTTACATGTCTTTACATGAAACTTGGAGGAAACATAATAAAAATGTGAACAGATTATTTCTTCTTAGGGAGTTTGTGGGAAATTTATATTTTTTCTTTATGGTTTTCTGTATATTCCAAATATTGTCAAATATATGTTATTCATAAACTTTAAAACTCTGGATCTTACCTACCTCTTTTTGCTTAATTTCCAATTTGTCCTTTTGTAATCCAGTAAATTTTAAGTCTCTCAAAATTGTCAAACTGAATGTTTAACATTCTGCTGATTAATGGGGTTTTTTTTATTCCTAATTTTCTTCCTAGTAATATCGTGTGCTTTTAAATATGGGTATATCCTCAGCTCTGACTGTGCCTGTTCAAAACCAAAAATCCTGCCAATTTTTAAAACCTTGAACTCATTATCTATATTTTGGTTCACAGTATGACAGATAAATGTTTTGATGGCACTTCATCCGCTTCGGCCGAAGAAAGGTGATAAAAGAGGGAGCTGATGAAAAGACCAAAAAAGATAGGAGAAAATCTGGGATGCTCTTTGTTTTTATTATTACTCTTTATCACCGTTATGCTCGTGACTTATTTATAATATTGCTACAAAGAATATTCTGAGTAACTCTCAGGTCTTGCTTCCAAAGGATGCGTTGTTTTTCTTTTATCATTCCAAATTTTATGACTTTGTTGGGATTACAGGACAAAAGAGAATTCATTGTATGGGTTGTCAGTTAATTGTCAGAACAATCATGAATTTTCTTTAATTTTCATGACGGCCTTAGCGAAAGCTGGAATATTTAGGAATTGGGGGATGTTTTCCGCCTGCCCACCCACATGCGTGTCACTGCTGGTGAGGTGATGGATGGGGCTGGGCCAGGAGCTGGGAAGGCTGACCACAAGGCTTTCATTTCTCCTCTGATTAGCCCTGGAATTGTGGACAATTTCTCTGAAACTGAGCTTCCCCGTCTGTAAAATAAGAGTGAGTCCAATAGGTATGTGTCTGGTAATCTGATTTAATCACAAAATGGGTCTGGGCCAGGTCGGCCTTAAAGAATCCATCAACATGACTTCTCTCACGGGCCTTTTCTGACAGAGCTCTTTAACAAAGAAGTTAAAATTCTATTCTTTTTATTTATTTATGTATTTATTTATGTATTTATTTATTTATTTATTTATTTATTTATTTATTTATTTATTTTTTCGAGAGAGACAGAGTGTGAGCAGGGGAGGGGTAGAGAGAGAGGGAGACACAGAATCCGAAGCAGGCTCCAGGCTCTGAGCTGTCAGCACAGAACCCAACGCGGGGCTAGACCACACGAGCCGTGAGATCGTGACCTGAGCCGAAGTTTGTCGCTTAACTGACTGGGCGCCCCTAAAATTCTATTCTTAAAAGGAAAACTCCAGCACTAGGCATGCTGAGTGGCTGGTAGAGGGTGTGTATGTAAGACTTCGTAAACACTGCCATTTTTGGAAATTAGTCTATGTTCCTTAACTACAACTTTACCGGAGTAGAGAGGCCAACCCGAGTCCTTTAAGAAATGGCCAGGGATCCCTCCAGGATGTGTCTCCATGCTCGGTAAGATCCATAGTTCTATGCTGATCAGACCCTGAGAAAACTTTCCAAAGTGCATCTGACAAGTTGCAAGCCATTCTGGACAGAAACAAACAGTATCAATAAAACTCTCAAGTAATCCCTGGTTTTGTGCCATGTAGAGTCCAGGTAGGCCTGCCAAGGTCGGTTAGGTGCAAAATGTACTCCCAAGGACGTAAAAGAATGAGCGTCTCTTATGGCCTTCATGGGCCTCCTGGAACTGGATTTTGTAGGCTGTCTGGGAAAGAGAATTGTTTGAAATGTTAATATTCATTTAAATATTCTTCCTGATGATAACTGACTCTTTCCAAGCCACTTGGGATTGGAGCCAGTAAAAATCCTCTCCCAGCTGCTTATAGGCTCTTATTCTGCTGACTGTGAGAGGAGGCTCTGTGTCACGAGGCTCTGTGACACTCTGGATCAAGGCAGGTATCCTGCACCCAACCCCAGCTCTGTCACCAAGTTTGTGACCTCCAGCATGCTATTTAATTATTACGCCCCTCAACTTCCTCATCTGTAAAATAGTGATGGCACTTATCCTCCAAGAGATTAGGTTCCTAATCCAGTGCCTAGAAAGACCTAAATAAATATGAGCTACATCTATTACGATATTTATAAAAACAGCGTATGTCATAATCCTAGTTCACACCATTCAGAACTGTTTTCTGATCCACAAAAGGACTGTTTCAGACACACTTTTAATTCCTGCAAAGTTATTCCATCGCAGTAAAGAAAGCCTCGTATTAGAGAGGGGGGTCCGTGAACATCTGCCTTCCCTCTTCCCATTGCCTGCTACCAAACAAAACAGTCGGAAAGCGGGTCCTTATATTTAGATCACCATATTCTTATCCTACAGGCTCGATCGCCTGGCCACAACTTCTCACACCGGGGTTGGGGTTCATTCCCTCGCCAGCTATGCGTGATTTGGCCTAGAGCCCCTTGCCTTCACAGGAGAACTCTGCCGAAATGTCTGCCCTGAATAGCCAAGAACTGATCCGACCCCACCTTCTCTCAGTGCCTTTAGATAAAAGACCTGCAGATTATAGAACATTCCAAGGTGGAGTCTGGTTCACTCACAAATTTTACTGTACTCGCTGAGGAGGGGAGGAGCTTCGGTGGACAGAATGACACAACAGTTTAAAGTTAAACACGGTGGGAAATGTCTTCTCTCCTTCCACTTAGGGCATTTTCCAACCATTTTGTGTTTCAGACGGCAGCCAATCTAGCCGGTTTCTAGGATGTATTTTGGTCACTATTACCTAAAAGGCTTGCAGTTCCCTCTCGTAAAAGTCAAATATGTAACGTCACTGATATTTTGGAAATTTTCATAAGACTCTTTAATCCCTCAAAGTTCTCTTAGATCACAGCTTTGCTGGCATCAATACTGCTTTTTAACGACGTCAACCTTGTATGTACGTGGTAACGCTTGGAATGCTCTCTCTTGGAGGAGCAAAGTCTCTGAAATTCTAAATAAACCCAGAGTGGCATATCTGCTAACCAGATTCTGTGGTTTTCTGCAATGTGCTCACTGAGCACATCACCCCACCACCACCAGTGAAGATGAGACTTAGACGGGATGTGTGTTCCTCCTTCTCTATCCTGTAGAATCAGCTTTCTGCTGAGCTCAATGTGCTTTAATACTTTTTTGTACCACGTGGGACCTAAGCATAAAACCGCTTCTCCTGTTACCCATCCGAAGGTAGCCTGATCTATCTTGTGCTGAAGTGTGTGTCTCTTTATGTTAGAGTTCCTGAGAGATATCACAGGTTGTGGTCGTGCAGGGGCGATTTGAGAGACCTCCAATGCAATCGTGGCTTTTCCCAGTGTTCTAGTTTGGCACTCACTTGAGAACCTAATCACTCTATAAGCTCTGATTCCACTAGAATTTTAAAAGCTCCCCCTTTATAGCCAAGCAGCCCTGGGTTTGAATCTTGCTCGCATCACTTGCCTGTGTGACTTCAGGGAAGTCGCTCAACTTTTCTGGGTCCCCCATTTTCTCATCTGCGTGCGCTCTATGCTCGCTGTGAGCCCCAGGTGGCATTCTGAGCAGTGTCTTTAACCTAGTAGGAGCTCTGCTTTGGTTGACATGGTTCAGAAATTAGAAGACTCCCAAAGAGCAGGAAGAAATCATAAGCCCTGAGGCGGTATTGGTCATCGGAACCAGAAGGCCCGAGGTGGTGAGCAGGGGAATGGGCCGGTAGCTAAGGTTGCCAGCTTTCCACGAAGACCAATGATTCAATTGTTCTGCGTGCGGATGACGCATCGGCAGGAAGTAGAGACTACTCAGTAAAACGGACCTGCAACAATTCTGTTGAAATAGTGTCAAAAGATCCTAACAGTGTTTCATTTCATTTGAGACTTTTCAATCAGCCCAAGAGGAACTCCAAGGAAAATCGCAGTAATAATACATGCCCCTTTTAACCTGGGTTATCATGAGATTTAAAAGTGTTTATGAATGGGAAGTGATTATGAAATGATAAAGCTCTGTATGCATGTAAGGTGGGAGCAAATTATAAATATTAATAGCATTTGAAGTCAGGACTAATCATTTAGGAGTGTGAATAATAGAGAAGAAAAAGACTACAGGCGTGACGGTGCCTCCAGCCCTCAGTTTCAATTTACCCAAGGAACTGAAGGTTGTCAGATCCTTCGTTGTTTTTTTTTGTTTTTTTTTTTTTGTTTTTAATGTTTATTCACTTTTCTGAGAGACAGAGACAGAGCACTTGCAGGGGAGGGGCAGAGAGACAGGGAGGCGCAGAATCCAAAGCAGGCTCCAGGCTCTGAGCTGTCAACACAGAGCTCGACACGGGGCTCAAACCCACGAACCGTGAGATCGTGACCCAAGCCGAAGTCAGACATTTAACTGACTGAGCCACCCAGGCGCCCTTCAGATCCTTCATTATTAACCATTGGATTTCTGCAGCATCTTGGAAGTGTTGCCTAGGGGACAAGCTTGAGTTTTAGAGTTAAACCAACATGGGCTTTCAGTTATAATTCTGCCACTCCCTGGCAGTGGGACCTAGCAGACGTTGTTTCATCTCTCTGGGCCTCAAATTCTTTGTCCAAAAAATGTTTCCCCAAATTGCTAGATGACTGGGGGAAGTCACCTGGTCCCTAGAGGCACTCAGTGAATGGGTGGATGGATCCCTCACAGGATTACAATTCTGAAACAAAGTGATTGAGTGATTGTGTTCAAACTTTAATCCACGTGAAATGTATCTTCTGTGGCTTAAGAGAAGTAAACTACGGGAGTGGCAACAATATGGTCCTTGAAGCCAGTCCGGAAATAAAATACCCAGAAACACCAAGCCGATGATGCATGCTGTTATTGTCCTGCTGGATTCCACATGATCAGTTATCCCATACGATGAAAGCAAGGTAATAGGGGAGTCAAGCTCATCGGTATAATCCTGGTGAAGTGCTTAAAACAAAAACTAGCCATTCATAAAGCAACTCCAATGTGTGGCCTCTAGAGTGTGTTGATAATGTATCTGACTATACCAAGCAATAGCACGCAGTTTAATTGCACGGCGCAGGTGAAAGCATCCTTCCAAGCCACATCACAAGCAACAGATTTCCATTAAGAATTGGCATGCTTTCAGTGCTCAGGCTCTCCCAGAGCAGAGAGAACAGGCAGATGCAAATTTGTGCCTGCCCCGGCAGGCAGGCAGGCAGGCAGGCAGGCAGGCAGTGTGTGTTTATGCCAAGGGGGAGAAACCTACCCTTTACACATGGCTAAACAACTCGGCATGTAACCGCACTCCGTGGGGCCTCTTTCCTCGTCTGGAAATGTCCTGGGTGGTTTGGAGCCGTTCAGAGCCAGGCTCTAATTCCCATGGCAATACCTGGCTCTTATTATAACCCATATTTTCCCGCCCACTATTCTGTGCACACGGAAATCTTCAGGCAAAAACGCAGCGTGCACAACCAGGTCCACAGATACGAGAGAGCTCATTTCCTTCCAAATACTATCAATTGAGGTGGGGGGCTAGAGGGGCAGGGGATCAGGTACAAATGGATTGTCATATTTGCATCTTTCCGTTTAGGTATCACGTAAAATGGGAAGAAGAGGTTCATGACCTCATGCAAGTTTTAATTTCCATAAAACATGTTTTCAGTAATAGTATGTGCTTAATAGATAAGTAGTTACCCTTGGGGACGGTAGTAAACAAAAGGGGCTTCAGGGCTACTGGTAATGTTCTTTTTCTGGGTCTGGATTTAGGTCACATGGGTATGTTCACTTTATGAGAATTCATCAAGCTGTGTATTTATGATCTGAGCATTTTTTCTTCATGTAGGCTAATTATGTAAATTAATTTAAATTGATAAATTCATATAATTTAAATTAATAATTGACTTAAATTGTATGATAATTAAATATATAAACATATTTTTATATGCGTAGTTAGGTATAGGAAAGAAGACAGACAATTTGGTACAAAGTCTACACCAAGTTAGAATATATTTAATAAAAATTAATATTTGGGTGCATCTTAGATACATTGAGTTTTTAAAAATTGGTCAAGAAGTTGAATTGCTCTGGAAGTTATAATAATGTTCCATGTGAAAGAACTATCGTTTCCAGAAATATTTATTTTTTCATTCACTCATTATAGTGTTTTCAGCATCGCTTACAGAGTATTTGAAATCTAAGCTGTAACCATACATGATAGCACTCATTTCGACTATTTCAACAAAATCTTTCAACTAAGGCATTAATTGGATCTACTGGTTTTGCTCAGCGGAAAAAAAAGTATCACTTATTTTATAAATGCAGCCATGTTGATTTTTTTTAATTTTTTTAAACTTTATTTATTTTTGAGAGAGAGAGAGAGAGACTATGAGCAGGGAAGGGGCAGAGAGAGAGAAAGACACAGAATACGAAGCAGGCTTCAGGCTCTGAGCTGTCAGCACAGATCCCGACACGGGGCTCGAACCCACAGACAGTGAGATTATGACCTGAACCAAAGTCAGATGCCCAACTGACTGAGCCACCCAGGCGCCCCCAGCCATGTTGATTTTTAAGTCATCTAAAATAAGCCTGTTATTAAATTAAAATATTTCTAATCTCAAAATAATATGAATCAATGTTTTATATTCCTGTCTTAATGCACGACCATGATTTTCCTGTAGAGCATGTGTAGTAGTTAAAAGACAAGGCTGCAGAATATCTTCAAAGTGTTAAGAGAAAGATAAACAAAAATTGAGAGAGCTTGAGACCAAAGACTTTCATTAAAGCAACTTTTGACTCCACCAAAATTTAATAGCCTACTGTTGACCAGAAGCCTTACTGATAACATGAACAGTCTATTAACACATATTTCGCATGTTATGTGTATTACATACTGTATTCTTAGAATAAAGTAAGCTAGAGAAGAGAAAATATTAGGAAAATCATAAGGAAGAAAAAATACATTTATAGTACAGTACTGTATTTATTTTTTAAAAACCTCATATAAATAGACTCACACAGTTCAAACCTGTGTTCTTCAAGGATTAAGTGTGTGTATGTATGTTTATATATATATGTACATATATATATGTATATATATATATATATATACATATAATATATACCAAACATATAAATCAAATCGCCCAAGATCCCATAGCTAGAAAATGGCATGACTCAGATTTCAATCCAGTCTTCTTAACAATAATATATCAGTCTTACCAAGTTTATTTCTCTAGTTTTGAGCTCACAACATGTTAAAAAGACAATTGTAGATGCAGATACAACAAAATACAAAGAAAAATAAACACTGGGAAATGTTTTTTTTAAAAAGGGCAAGAGGGGCGCCTGGGTGGCTTGGTCGGTTAAGCGTCCGACTTCGGCTCAGGTCATGATCTCACGGTCCGTGAGTTCGAGCCCCGCGTCGGGCTCTGTGCTGACCGCTCAGAGCCTGGAGCCTGTTTCGGATTCTGTGTCTCCCTCTCTCTGACCCTCCCCCGTTCATGCTTTGTCTCTCTCTGTCTCAAAAATAAATAAATGTTAAAAAAAAAAAATTTAAAAAGGGCAAGAACATAGGATCCTCAGAAATCGGCACTAAACTCTGATGCTCATCGCTAGCAAATTAACAAGTGAAGTTTCACGTGATGAACTAGTCATGAAGAGACTTTGACCTATGCTGAGAATTTTTCGTTAGAGTTCTGATTATATGATTTAAAATATCCTACTTTTTAAAAATACAGTTTTACGCCTGATTGATACGCAGACACCAAAAGGATTTTTACCCCCGAATGTGCCGTACAAAGGATGTCCGAGAGAGCGCAACTTAACAAAGTTAAGAAAAATACGGAAAATTCATGGCCTGAGCAATGCCAGGAAATATAAACAAAATGTACAAATAAGTTTACAAAAAATATAGAAAATATCTTTAAATATTATTAAATAATCCTCTCATACCCCCAATGTCCTAAAAAGCAGAGCATGTTTAAATCCTATTTAACCATCTTTTTTTTTTTCTTTCCTTGAAGGTCTCCCCACCCTACCTTTGACTAGGGTGGAATTTGCCCTCTTCTATCTCAAAAATAAAGTATTTCCTAACAACATTCATTGCTAGCTTCTCATGGATCAAAGGGAGAACTTCTCACTTCTCCCCCTCAAAACATACCCCAATTTTATGTGACCAAGAGCGAACATCGGCCTGTCCTATGTCACTGGGATAATCTCCCTTCTGCTTAGAACGTGGGTGCAATACCCTAGTGTGAGAGAGGGGGCGGAGGAGAAAGTAGCACCTTATCCTGCTGGAGGCGAGGACCATCTGTCAACGCTCCTAAGAGTAGAGAAGGCTTCCTCGCGGGCAGCCCTGCCTTTCAGTGTCACGGACACAGCTCCTGAAAGGCAAAGAGCAGTACTGTTAACATCACTTCTGAAGGGATGAATTGTGGATTTGGATTCTTTTCCTATAAATACTCACCTTTTGAAAACTGCTCTGCAATCTTGGCTGTCAATAAGTTTTATAAATGCTGTATACAAGTCTTTAATTCACCGCTGCCTGCTTGAGGCTTATTTATTTTTTGAAAAAGAGAAGCTGGGAGAGTCATTTGAAAATTCATGGGTAGTTCACTCCTCAAGGCTGGGGTGTGCTCTCGCAATGGCTATAAAAACTTCTGAGACACTGCGCCTTGCCCCTCTCTTTATAACGAATAGCTTTGCTTGTTCGTTATCCGAACAGTGTATTCGTTAATCAAGGAAACAATTATCTGTCTATTCAGATGGCAATAACGTGTTGCATTTCCCCACCACCACCCCCAACCTCTCATATATTCATTATCACAGCCTGTTTTTGTAATTGCGTTTCAGGATTCCCTCCTCTCTCCCCTCCCACCTCCACCCCTGAGTTCAGAAAATAATAAAAAAGCACTTTAAATCTCCGAGGGAAGAAAATCGTGCAGGAGTTCAGCTAAAGTCCATCACATCACCTTCCTGAATTCATGATAGTTCATTGCCTGTGTCTCTAGAGCAAGGTTCGGCAAACCTTTTCTACTGTAAAGGGCCCGATAGTCAATTTTTCAGGCTTTGTGGGCCAAGTGGTCTCTGTTACAGGTACTCAGCTCTGCCATTGTACTGTGGAAGCAGCCACAGACAATATATGGAAAAAAAAATGGATGTGGCTGTGTTCCAATAAAACTTTATTCATTGACACTAAGTTTTCAATTTCGTATACGTTTCACATGTCACAGAATAGTATCTTTTTTTCTCTCTTCTTCAAAAATTTAAAACGGCAGAAACCTGCTTTGGCATGGCCTTCAAGCCATACAAACCAGGCTCCAGGCTGTACTTGACCATGGGCTGTAGTTTGGCAACCCCTTCTCTAGAAGATTAGCCGAATGCGTCAGAGGGTTTCCCACCCTCAGTACTACTGACGCTTTGGGCCAGGTAATTAATTCTCTGTGGTGGAAGACTGCCTTGCATATTTTAGAATGTTCAGCAGCGTCGCTGGCCTCTACCCCCCTAGAAGGCAGGAGACACCCCCTCCTAGAATGTCTCCAGACATCGACAAATGTCCCTTGGGGACAAAACTGCCCTGATGGAGAATCACTGGTCTAATACACTGAAAGTTTAGAGGACACCACATGAAATATGAGCTAATCAGCTGCCTAGCACTACCAGGCAGCTTCATGTATCACCTGAGAGATATCCATGGGATTCTCATGCTTCTAATGTAGAAAAGACAATAGTACTTCCCAGTTCATAGCCACTGAAGAAATCCAAAACCTTAGGTAACCCGTTACATAACTTGCATCCGAGTGTTCAAGGATTTATGCAAAAAATATCTACTTTGGACTTAGGAACCAGTATTCTCTGCCCCTCTTTATGTCTTTATGTGCTTATTTCCAATCCTATTTCTTTCTGCTCCCTCACACTCAAAGCCTACTCTATGAATCTGGCTCTGGACTACGACAATAAATCTCATATTCCATTGTTTCATCTGTTTGACCAGAACACCAAGACGGCGAAGTGGGAGCTACAGGATACATATTGTATATTAAATTAAGAACCTAAGTTGATTTAAAAGGTACAGCATTGGGAATCCGGCCAGTGGTATGGTGACAGCATTGTATGGTGACAGAAGGTGGCCACACTCGTGGTGATCATAGCATAACGTACAGAGAAACTGAATCACAACGTGGTACACTTGAAACTAATGTAACATTGTGTGTGGACTATACTTAAATAAAGAAATTTTTTACAGGAGAGCTTAAATGAATTCCTGTAAGTCCCCTTCCTACGTACATTTCCCCCCTCTGCAGACTTTTTTCTAATGTGCAAGTTGTGACAGGTATACCCTTAGCTTTTTGGATAGTTATTTGGGCCAAAGACACATAGTAAGTTATGCTCTACACTAATAACACCAAAGCACAAAGATATTCTTATTTTTCCTGACCCTTTTTTCACCTCCAGATTTAAATTATTAGTATAAACCAACTTCTCCTCCTCATAGTAGAGGATATTTTCACCGTTCTTTACCATTCCTCAAAGGAATGGTACTTTTCTGAAAAGTACTAAAAGTTCTTCTATAGAATGCCATATTATATATTCTAAAAAAATTTTTAAGTTTATTTATTTATTTTGAGAGAGAGAGAGAGAGTGAGCAGGGGAGAGGCAGAGAGAGAGGATCCCAAGCAGGCTCCGTGCTGTCAGCACAGAGCCGGACATGGGGGTTCGAACTCACAAACCGTGAGATCGTGACCTGAGCTGAAATCAAGAGTCAGACACTTAACCAACTAAGCCACCCAGGCGCCCCCAGATGATATAGTCTAAAGTCTATTTTCTCCTCTTATTTCTTTAACAGCATGATAAATAACTTTTCATTCTTCTTGGGTGTATCATATCCTAATTATGAGTATTTGTGCCTCAACTTCCTGCAAATTCCTCTGGACACTTAATTATCGCATGTCTCAGTGTAAGAAAAAATGAATAATGCTTTTTTTTTTTTTTTTTTTTTTTGCCTACAATATGAGGTTTCTAGTGAATGAAGGGCAGCTTTCTCTGCTGAAGTAAGGTCTCTCAATGAGTAAGACAGTCCTGTAGGTGGGTCTGAACTTTTAGATGCACAGAGCAAAAGAATGGAGATTCAGCAGCAACAACAAAATTGCACCTGGTTAAGAGACAGAACAACAAGGAATCTGAATCTTAGCCTCTGACTGTTATAATTGACTGGACCAGTCTTACCTTCTCTGAACCTCAGTTTTTTCACCGCTCAAATCAAGGGGTTGGATTGTGTCATTTCCAAAATCCCTTGATTTTATGACCTGGTTATAACTTGAGAAAGCAATCGGACGGTGTCACCGTTACATTCTACAGCTATTTAAATATTGGTGCCAAAGTGGGGCCCAAATTTCAAATCAAATATTTGAAAGAGTTTGGGGACACGTTCAAAATAGTCTGTATGTCTTCTTTGGTATTTCTTATCCCCCCCCCCAACACACACACATGTATTTATCTATAAACTGTGGGCCATCAGAACCAATTTAAACAATTAGTCACATAGTTCGATGTAATGAAAGATTTAGGTTATTACAGAAAACCTAGAATTAATTAAATGTGAAAAAGCAATTTCATAAGAAAGACGACAGCTCAGATCTAAGAGCAGCAAAAACTCTCCTAGTGTATCCCCAGTAGTGCTCAATGGTAGGGTGACGATTTTGCCCTCCAGGAGACGTTTGGCAATGACTGGGAACATTTTTGCTTTGTCACACTGGGTATGGAGGGGTACGGATAGGATGGGCTAATGCCATCTAGTGAATTGAGGCCAGGGGTGCTATTAAACACCTGTAATGCACAGGTCAGGTTCTCACAACAAAGAATTATCTGGCCTAAAATGTCAGCGATGCTAACATCGAGAGACCCTGGTATAGACCTATTACGGCTCTGATTTCTAAGTAAACTGTGGACATTGATTCTGTACATCTCCTTTCTGCCATCACAGGAGACTTGGCCTCCTCTTGGTTGTTAGTAAACATAGTGAATGTTAGCAGTATATTTAAAACAAAGGTTTTGGCCTAAATCTACCTACATATGTAAAGTTTTGCCAACACCAACTTTATGCCCATGGGGTACACTGGGCCTAACAGAGCAACCTGAACCATAATGTCTGATTATCTTCAAGGTTGAGAAAAATTGCAGTAATACGAAAATACTAATTTCTGTTTTGTTAAGGAAACATTTGATTTTACATCTGTAGTTCTAAAAGGTACATTTTAATTTCCCTGGATGATAATTTCTGACCCTCTAGTCTCCTTCACCCAGATATTCTGTTTTGCTGCTTGAGAGCAACATCCCACAGACCATGAATGTTGGCTCTTCCCATTTTGAGAAACACTGTGGACACTCAAATAAATTCAGAAAGCATCAGCAGAGTCTTTCAGGGGCCAGAATTTGCACGTCATTTGTTTATTAAACCTCTCTTTCCTTCGGATGTAAAACTACATGCTCAAAATGAAATGGAGGTAGTCAAGGTACACATTTTGCCTGAATTATCTCATCAGTAAAAGTATCATCTGGGTAATTACATCTCATTAGAACTGGCCCAAAATAGCAAATAAACAAGTGCCTTATCCAAGTATTTTAATGTACTTTACATACTATACAAGGTCCCGATTAGTCAATGTACAGTTATTTATTTTAAAATAAAATTCAACAAGCTGTAGGTGATTTACTTTAATCCCGTTTTTCTTATAATGTTAATTGCCAAAATAAATTATTTCTCATACAGAGCCTGGGATCCTACCAGAGAACAGTCCATTTGGGTTCAACTACAGCATACCTTAGTAAATATGGCTTCACACATGCAAAAGACCAGTGTACGTAAAAACAAAATAACTTAATGATCTTCTGGCCTTCCATTTGATCCTATCTAAAGCAATAAAGAAAAGGTATCAAATCCTTATTTTTAACATCCTCACCTTGGTTTTCCAAGAAGAAAAACGTACACAATTTTTGTAAAATGGCAAATGGATCGAAATCCGGATTTCAAAATAAGTTCGCTTTATCTTACGTTTGTTCACAACTTCAACAAAATTCAGCAAATATCCGTGTTTTGTAGAAGGGGAGAAATGAGAAGGACAAACGTGTCCAGTGACTGCATGGTAGCACCCACTTTGAGTGCTTCCCATCCAATCTCTGGTTTTCGTCCTGCCCACCAATATTCTGCTTTTCCTCCTTTCAAACCCAGGGCTGAATTTACGTGCACTGAAGCCGAATTCCTTGAATCAAAGTTCGGCGTGGCCATGAGACTTGCCTCGGCCTACGATGGGGGAACAGAAATGACAGGCCACTTTTGCATCAGAGCCTTTAAGAGCCGGTGTGAAATTCAGCCTGTTCCCTCCCTCCACCGTCACTGCAAGTAACAGTCCCCCAGACGGTTGAGGTCCTCTCCGCCTGCATCCCAGAGTGAGAGTGATATAGAGCAGAGCTGGTCCTGCAGTGAACATGTAACAGATGCAAGGAATGAACATTTGGTGTGGTAAACCACTGAGATGCCAGGGTTGTGTGTTCTGCTGGTCTGTGCTAACTGATGCACCTATCCGTGCAAGCCATCAGCATTTGGCATAAATGCCCCAAGGAATTGGGTAGTGCCTGGGAGGGGAGTTTGAGTAACTCTCCACCTGTGCCTCCCCAAAGAAATGTACTAATCCAAGATCTATTGAATTTAAACCCTCACGGTACAGAACATATTTTGTCTAGGGCCACCTTTACTGATATTAGTAATGAAGATGATAGAGCGGGGGAAAAAAGTGAGAAAACAAGTTTCAAGTATCAACCTCCGTGGGGATCTTGGTTGTTTTCTCCCCTACACCCCTTGCTTTGGAGATGAGGGTGAGTTCCCAAAGGCTGTATGAATTGTCCTCACCATAAGGCTGTTTTTCTGGTGTGCTTCCACAAAAATGCGTGTGTGGGGGTGGGGGTGTGTTGGGCATGGAATGGGAAGAAGACAGGGGAGTTGGGGCGTAGATGGAAACCATGCATGCATACGGTATATGTTTATGTGCTGAGCATTCCTATCACGCATGTGCTAAGTGCTGGATTCAAAATAAGAATAAGCAACAGGGACTTCCCTAAAGAGACTTCAAAAAATGACAAAAAGAGAAAAAAGAAGAGAGAAACATTTGAAGAAGTCAATAGCTGAAGTGAAATAATACAGTTAACAGTAGACCAGTGTATATTACAACGGTAGGGGCTGCTGTATTTCAAGGGGTGATTTGGGGTGAGTGACGAGGGACCTAGAAAGCTTCTGGAGGAGATGACAGCTGAACTAAGCTTTACAGGGTGAGTGTGAGTCAGGGGGCAGGTATGTCAAGGAAACCGGGGCCTGAGAGGGGTGACTTTTCCAAGTATATGGTAAACGAGGTTGGCACTGGAAGATTATATGACATAAATGTGTGCAGGAAGCGGGCCTCTGGGAGTGGGATTAGAAGATCCAGCCGTGGAAAGAATAACAACCGGTTATAGGCCTATAGATGAAGCAAGCATAAGGAAGGGTATTAGGGTAGGGGGACAGCGAAAGGAGCAGGTACGTGAGGCACTACAAAAGGGGCATCTCAACAGCAGGTAGAGGTTGAAGGGGTTAAATCAGAGTTGGAACCACAGCGACTAGAGACCAATAACGGTGGGACAGCCCAGATGGTAAGGCCTGAAGGCTCTCTGATGGACATCCAACATGGGCCATGCTGAAGCCCAGGAGAACAGTGAAAGCCAATGAGTGAGCCTCTTCACTCATGAATCATGGGAGGGACAGCTTGGAGCTGAGAGGGAACGTTCCATCTAAACGCTGATGGAAACGTTTAGAACCAGGGTATCCACCAGGACACAATATGACCATCAAGAGAGAGAGAATTGTATGAAACGGGGGAGGAGGGCTGTATGGAGGTCAGCAGGGTCAAAGAGAATAAGGACCAAGAAAGGGCCATTGGACTGGAAGTTTGGGATTCTCATGGCTCTCGAGGAAACACTGCATTAGATTTGGAGAAAAACCAGATTATAAGGGTCGGGGGAAAGTAGGCGGAGAGGGATGTAAAAGACACCAATATATACTATCCATTCCAGATCAGGGCCTGAAGGAGACGGCAAATTTATCCAGTTGCTTTGTTGCCTTGTGTTTTGTTAAGATAGGAGATAACCTGAAAGCAAAGGAAAAGGATATTAGGAAGGTGCATCGAAAGTAATGACTTTCTTAAGTTTATGTAACAATTCACGACTGACAAAATTTATAGTTGACCCTGACATTTTTTCATTTAGCTTTCCGAGTAACGTGAGAGAAATTATGTCAAGTCGCAGAGCGGGGACGAGGGGTTTTTCTGACTCCATTGCTGTTTCCTGCAGAAAACTAGCTGCAGACAGCACATTCGGAGGGTGGAGTGGGGAATTAAGTGTCACGTAGGTTGGGCACCTGGGTGGCTCCACTGCGGAAGCAACCGGCTCTTGATTTCAGCTCAGGGCATGATGTCGTGGTTCGTGTGTCCAAGCCCCACATCGGGCCCTGCACTAACAGCACAGAGCCTGCTTGGAATTCTGTCTCCCTCTCTCTCTGCCCATCCCACTTGCTGTTCCCCTCAAAAATAAATAAACTTAAAAAAAAAAAAGTTTCAGGTAGGTTAACACTGAGAAGAAAAGGTATCTCTAAGATCAGAGGCAAGGAGAAGGAAGCAGATTGAAGTTTACGTGTTTTTCTCACCAAAGAGATGAGCAAAGGCAAAGACATTCAAACATTCTGCGTACCCTTCCCCTTACGCATGAAACAAGATACTTGTGTTTGAAGAAAGAGGCTGATGATGCCTCTTTCCTAAGACATTCAGACTTGGTGATTATGTGCCTCATCTCTGGAGACTCTGAAAAACATAAAGTACAATTTTGTGCATGAAGAAGTACAAATTTTGAATGCGTACCCACTGAGTACTCAGCACACCGTTTATTAGCCGCTTGCGTTGTTCTGGAAATTACGGAACGAAGGGTCTCCTCTATCTCTGAAAAGGAGAAGAGACAAAACAATTCTTTCCTTCCCTTATCAGTTAAGCCAACACTTTCTGAACGGGTGTCTCAAGTTCCCTCGCTGGCCACAGACCTGCAGATTTCCAAAATGCTATCGTCTCGTTGTAGGATAATCTGGAAGACAAAACTTCTCCTGTGTTCCACCAACTCGCAAGTGAGAAACATTTTCAGGGAGGAAGATTGTGTTTTCTTAAGGCCGTGTTTCTTGATATAAACTCTCACAAGATGCAGCATTTATTTTTCCTTTAATGCGTTCATTACTCTAAACCGCGATGCCCATTTGCGTACAAACCTGATATCCTGCTGCCACCTGGTGGAAAAACACACACACACAGGAGTTTTACAGAGTCCCTGGCCGCGCCAGGAGAGGGGGCCGGCTCTTCCCCAGTCACAGGATCCCACACAGTGATCAAAGAGCAGGTCTTTCTATTAAACTCCCTGGCAGCGAAACAGCAAAGGCTTGGCTCCCTGCCCCCGGGACTGTGCAAACTGTCACATTTCGGATGCCCACAGCATTTTTCTTTTCTTTTATCTTCAGACTCCCGTGGCTCTCAGACCTTGAATATAATTCTTTCCCAAAGATTCTTTAAAATCACTATTTGTTATTTCTTCCTTTTTCTTTCTTGCTTTCTCTTTTGGAGGAATGCTAGAGGGAAGAGGACAGGGACAGGCATTGTAATGTAAGAAGATCGCATCACAATTACCTAGCTTGTTGAATATCATTAATTCACTGCAATAACAATTTGATATGATAGGTCATTTACATTTTACTCATCCGAGTCTCTTGTGCAGAGAAACCATGAGGAGAGGGCTGGGAAGGGCTTTTATTATGTTCATAAATGATCTGGATGCACTTAAAGAAGCAACCTATACAGAAATGACATTGTTTTGTTTAATAAAGTTCCATTCAAGGCGATTTGGCTGGCTCTTCTATCAAGTGTGATGGGAAAACGAGCCAGTCCTGATATTAAATACCCAGATGATCCTTCAAGCTGTTTATTTCATAATAAGTCAATGCTCGGTTTTACAGCGCTATGTGTTACCCAAGACAGTCATTTAGTTGGTCAATTTCAGGCTAGTGACAAAACTCTGAGTAATAGGAAAGCAGTGTTGATGCTCCATATTCTCTGTGAGGAGATGTCTATAAATTAAAGTTCCCGAGCACACACTAAATTTATATTTAACAGCCATTACTAAATGTAAGATCTAAGTGAAACTAGATTATGACCTACATATATGGAAAACTAATTAAAGCTGCTGGAAACTACCTATTTCTCTTTGGATGATTTATATCAATACATAAAGATGTGAGAATTTAGTGCAAGTCAGATGTGTTCTTATCTATTGCTTAGAGCAAAGCGCATTTTTGGAGGAGAATAGTGATCATTAAAGATGGAGCTCCAAACGTGAACTTTCCTGTTTTTATAAGGCTAGAGCTTGGTTATTAAACATCAGTGCTTTTCAAAATAGCTTTTCATTTTGCAAGATAAAAAGTCTTGTAAAAATCTCTTTTAGAAAGACAACATGATTTTTGTTAATTCACTAAGCCCTCTATCCTAAGTACTATCTCTGAACTACTTTTCAAAGATTACCAGTGGGGTTTTTTTTTTTAGCTCCCAAAACAAAAAGATTGTAGTTGGACCCTGATTTTTTACTTTTTAATCGAATTTCCATTCCTTTCATAACGTTAAATTTTTTGACAGTTGTTTTGAATGTATATAATATCTTTCTTTAGAATTTCCTAAGATTAAACATATGCTCTTTCTTTAAAAAAAAAAAAGGTTCTGGGTAGAATAACGTCTCTGTTTACCATGCCTGGACTGTGTCTACACTTATGGATAGGGCGCAGTCAGTGTTATGGGGAAGCAGGTGTGGTGTGGTGATGGGGAAGATGAAAGTCAAGTGCGGCCAGTCACAGAGGCTGACCAAGCAGATGAAGGCAGAGCAGAGACTGTAGTTGGGGGGGGGGGGTGGTTCTTGTGCTGTAGGTGGGCCAGGGGTTGAGTTGAAGACAGGCCCACCCACACAGCCCACACGGATGAGCAGAGCAACTTATGTGGTTGCAATGGCAAGGGGTGGATGTACTGGAGTGATGGAGAAGGGTGATCACAGGAAGGTGACCTGCCTTCAGTTTGAACAATCCTACCAGAAATTTCTGCTTATGTTCCATGAAGTAGGTCTTTTGATGTTGTTTCTAAATCAAATAAAATCTGGTTAGCCCCCACCGAATAAGGTTGGCAAGACATCCAAGAGCAACCATTTTGGGGTGTTCCATCTGGTGGTGCAGGGAGGAGGCTTAGGTGGTCTGGGAGAATCACAGTGTCCCTTACCCTCCTCGGTGCCTGCTCGTAACTCTCATTAGTCACTCCCCTGAATCTGTATGGATAGGGAGGGTTTGGGGCACAGTCTGGTTGGGAAACAGTTGCACAAAATCAAGGAAATACCAGTTGACACCACCCAAGGTATGCGTATCCACACCGACATCCTTGCAGAAGTCAGCCCATTCCTACCTGCGGTCAAAGCACCAGCCTCTATCCCCTTCCCCTCTGAAAAATCCATTGGATGTAGCCCTTTGAAATCATTAACCTGTTAACTCTAGCAAGGAGATCATAGACCTCCACGATCCAGTGTTCCCATCGCCCTTTTAAGAAAGGAAATGATAGAATGACACTGCCTATCATTTTTCCGTAAAGTTATTCCACCATATTAAATTTTCAGTAGATGTCTACTGTCACCTGTATTTTCTCTGTGGATACCAGCCCTGAACCTGGATCTGCCACTATTAAATCATTAATTAAATGTGTCATTTAGGTCAGAAGTGCCCTTCCGATGCAATGTTGAGAAGAAAACAGTCTCAGGGAGTTTAATTTGCCCAGCCAGCAACTTACCACGATTATTTGATCTGTTGAGGGACATTTGAAAGTATGTCCTCATGGGAACTGTTACTTTAAAATCAAAGGACTTTATAAAGATCCTTTCTGTCTTAGTCTGTTCAGGCTCCTATAGCAGAATACCATGGACTGTGTGCCTTATAAACAACAGACGTTGATTTCTCACAGTTCTGGAGCCTGGGAAGTCCAAGATCAAGGCACTGGCCTTGTGTGTCTGGTGAGAACACACTTCCTGGCTCATAGATGACACCTGCCTCTGTGTCCTCACGTGGTGGAAGAGGCAAGGGAGCTCTCTGGGGTCCCTTATAAGGGCATTAAACTCGTTCATGAGGGTTCCACCCTCATGACTTAATGACTCCCAAAGTCCCTACCTCCGTAAACCATCACTCTCCATGTTAGGATTTAACATGTAAATGGGGGGGTGGGGAGACACAGACATTCAGTTGATAGCACTTTCTTTAGAAAGAAACATTTCTTTTTCTTTGTGCTTTCTCTCATGTTCATTTTTTTATATTTAAAAAAATATATCAACGTTTCCCAAATATCCATAGATCACTTCTTTACTACTACCACTAAGAGCCAAAAATTAAAGATATAACAAATTAAATTTCCCCAACACTTAATACATGGATTACAAACATTTAATTAAGTAATTCTTTTTAATTTTTGTTCACATTTATTTATTTTTGAGAGACAGAGCACGAGTGAGGGAGGGGCAGAGAGAGAGGGAGACACAGAATCCGAAGTAAGCTCCAGGCTCCAAGCTGTCAGCACAGAGCCCTACGTGGGGCTTGAACCCATGAACCGTGAGATCATGACCTGAGCCGAAGTCGGACTCTTAACCAACTGAGCCACCCATGCACCCCTTAATTAAGTATTTCTAAGCATTAATTGAAAAAAACTTCTGATGTATCCAATTTTCCTAAATATTTTAAATGCCTTAAAGGTATACAAGACTCTCACAAAATTGTTATAAATACAAAGGTAACCAGTAATTTGAGAATAAAACCAGTTATAAATATGCAAAAAGGAAATTTAAATGTCTTTTATCCTTAGCCTGATTCATATTTTTTTTTTAGTCTTTTCTTGGGTAACATGCCTGACATTTCAACTATATGCTGTACAACCATTTCAGAGTAGCCAAGAATGCCGAACCTAGGTTATGAACCAATGGGCTCTTGGTAAGGACACAGGTCCTAGGTTCTAAGATTTAAATTCTAGCCAGTGATCATCAGATTAAACTTCATTTAAATCCACATGTGTCAAATTGGTTTAATTTTTACAATAATGTTTCCTCACAAATGATTTGGCCAGTGTCCCCAAACCTATTATGTTATCACATTATTATAATGTATTGACCTCGTCTGTTAGAATATCTTGTTGGGAATTTTTTAAGGTATTTTATTAAGATTATTAGGATTATTTGGAAGCATTACCTGCTAGTAGATAATGCACTGAGCCTACATTTTCATTCTCCTTTCCAGGACACTAGCTCAAATTATTGTTTTTGAGGTCACTGTTGATTTCTTTTTGCGCGGAGTGGTCACTGGTGTTAATGAACTGTGAGTCCTTGTTTCTCAGTCCAGTTTTCTTGTGTGACTCCAGCTATTGGCTGGTCCTTTCTGATGTCATTATAATAAGTACCTTTCTTAGGGTTAGTTGGCTTACTGGTTTTGTGCCTATTATATTACCTAGTGTGTGTGTGTGTGTGTGTGTGTGTGTGTGTGTGTGTGTATACATACACATTATATAATTTATAGTCAGGAATTTAATTAGCAGATGAAACAACATACCCACATATATTAGCCCCCCATTGACTATACCCCATACTGTTAACCCTTGGCTTTTCTCTTCTAAGTATTGTTATAAGTGACTGACCTTTCACAGACTAAACTTTTAGTCAACCATAATTCATGTTCCCCTGAATCCTCTCCCTCCTATCTCCCTCCTCCTCCTCCTCCTCCTCCTCCTCCTCCTCCTCCTCCTCCTCCTCCTCCTCTCTGTCTCTGTCTCAATGCTAACTCATCAAAAGTTGGCCAGCAGGAATCTCTAACTTGACTCCATCCTTTTAGTATTTTGGTTCTATCTTCAACATTCCAAAACCACGCTTGCATTCTGGCAACAACAGTATGTTCAAGTCTCGTTCCAATTTGTTCTGTGTTATTGTGCTTCATTTTACTGCTCCAAAACATACATCTGCATCTGTATCGGAAGTAGCAGAAAATAGTAGAGAATAATCTCTAAGTCCAAACTCTGGGGACAAGGGGTAACCAGGAACATCAATGGTAGGTGAAAAGACTGCTGTGGCTACAATTTAATAAGGACAGAGATGGAAAATAGGTGTTGTTTTAGCATCATAACTTCATGGTGGTCTTTCTAAATAAGATTATATATTGCTATGCTCTGTTTTTCTGAGAATCTGTAGTTTCATTGACCACTAAGACATTTTTTTTTACACTGAAACATTTGACCCTCATTCTTTCTGCATGGGCCAAATGCACTGAAATATTTCTTATGCTCAGCTCTGTAAAGATCCCAAACCATATACACCTTCGTAGAATTGAGTTTAGAATTTCCTACATGTGTGAGCGCATGCATGCATAAGAATATGGATTTATTTCCAGCAGCAGGTAGTATCCTTTTATCTATCACGTATGGTAAATACTTCTCGCATTTTGCTTTCTCACTCACCAATAATTAATATCAACAATGATATTCATCTAAATTTCATTGTTTTTATACTTGTCTGAATCCAATACTTCATACCCTCACGTAACAATTTACACCTTCCCTTTGGAATAATATTCTTATCCTGTTCTCAAAATTGACAAGTAATGGATTTAAGGATGAAGTTACCTAATTTGGCTCCCGTATGATGGACAGAAACCAACGCGTAGGGACGAAATCAGGACGAGAAAAAGGCAGTTTTCTTTAGGTTAAAAAAAGTCAACAAATAGAACCGTTTGCTTCTAAGAAATCATTATTTATGATTGAGAAAAACCTAAAAGATTGGAAAGAGTTTTTCCTTCATTCTTTTTGTCCATTTCTGGTGTTCATCCTGAGTGATTTTAATACATCCCATTTAGCAGTACGTACTGCGATGTTCCCACTGAGTGTCTCTACAGGTTAGGTTGTGACCTCAGGGGCACCACAAGCCAAAGAGAACCAAGCAGTGGAGTGGGAGAATGAAAAAGCCCCCCAGCTGGTTGGGAGTTGGCGCAGATGGGTATGTGGGAGAGTTAAAGGACAGACCTAGAGGTACAGGGCTCTCAGATCAGACAACTTCGCTCAGGCTCCCGAGACATAAAGAATTTATGATCATCAGGAAAGAGGTAATTTGCTGAAATTCCCACCACAGAACCATAAAAAAGGAGGGAGATAGACATGTGTGCCCTGCACCAAAGTGGCCCAGGAGATACCTCGTTGTGCCAATAATTTAACTGCAAATAACATACACTCAGGTAAGGAAGGCAGAGTAAACTGCATATAAGGCTCTGGTCTGGATCTTAAGATGCAATCTGCTTCATTTCCTTGAGGAACCACGTTCCTAATTCTTACAACCATTTGGTTAAATGTTGACCAACAACAGCAGATGTTCTATTGTGTTCAATGGGGGAAAGCTCTTATTTTCTGTTTCGTCTGGTGAATAGCGCATGAATCCACACAGAAATCTGCATCAGGTGTTTCCATCTTAACCAATGGCATAATTCCAAAAGGACTGCCAACCAGGAGAGCTCCTAAGCCTCCCTGAAAAACTGGAGGAACTCATTATATTTTGCTCTTGGCTTGGATGGATGAAGGAAGAGAGGCAGGTGGGTCCCCACTGAGGCTGCAAATCACTTGCATTCTGGATTTAAGAGAAGGTTGAGGAAACCAGCAGCAGCTGCCTTCATGAGGGGTGAAAGTGTTGCTGCAGAGGTCCAAAACCCAACAGTTTTGAGTCAGAAAGGAGCTTTCAAAGAAACATTTTACTGTGGTTTAAAAATCCTTCGCTGTGAACGTGCTGAGCTTTTGTTCTTTCAGCGTGTTCTTTCTCTGATTTCTCAAGAAGACATAATCTAGTAAGACTAGGGTGCTGTGGCCACAAATCCCTGGTTAACATTAGGCGAGAGGAGCGTCAGAAAGAGGCAGGGGTCCCCGCCTATTACCGAAGTCCTTTAAGAGCAGGTGATCGATTAGATGTACAAAGAGCATTGCCAAGAAGAAAGCATCACAGTCTCAATTAAAAAAAAAAACAAAACAGGGCTGCCTGGGTGGCTCAGTTGGTTGAGCGTCCAACTTCGGTTCAGGTCATGATCTCGCGGTGTGTGGGCTCGAGCCCCGCATCGGGCTCTGTGCTGACGGCTCAGAGCCTGGAGCCTGTTTCAGATTCTTTGTCTCCCTCTCTCTCTGTGCCACTACCCCCCCACCACTCACACTCTGTCTCTCTCACCTTCAAAAATAAATAAACATTTAAAAAAATTAAAAAACAAAGCAAATAATTAAAGCTTTGGTTCACCTGTCTGCCTCCTGATGACACAGATCAATGATTTAATTGGTTGTCCTCTACATCGTCTCCTCAAATAGTGATTTGTCCCATTTATCATAATTTCTAAAGAGCACTAAAACACGGGATGCTCTTTAATAACATATATGGAGCTTGAATAAATAGCATAGTTCATATGCTTTCAATAGTCCAGAATTCCAGAAGTAGTGTTCTGTTGAACACACTTGGAAAAATACTTAACTAACCAGTCTATTTACAACAGAAAGAGTTTCATGGCTCCACAGCTAATGCATCTGAAAGACCAGGAGCTCAAAAAAAATTTAAGGCGTGAACTCAGGAAGCTGGAGGCATGGGTTTGGTCCTCTTGTGCATGTTTATTTTACAGGCAGCATAGTGACAAGCCCACCCTGACCCAACGGAGTAAGAGATTATAGGCAGATTGGCTCAAACCCATCCCTGTTTTCCACCCACCATAGTAGAGAAATTATTTTAAATGTGTGTAGTAAGAATATTCTCTATTAATTTTTTTAAGCATGACAGAAATAGGCAGTTGAGGGAAATGATTAGGAATGTAGGCTTTGGAATCAGGCTCGCTGTGAAGCACCTCGTTCACCCAGTGAACTTCAGCAAGTTACTTCGTGTCTCTCTCTCTCTCTCTCTCTCTCTCTCTCTCTCTCTCTCTCTCACCTGCCTCATCTGCAGAGCGGAATAATGGCAGCAAATTATTGGCAGATTTTGGCAGCAAAATCTTTTAGGATTTAGGAATCTCAGGTGGGATGATGTGCATTAAGTGCCCAGGACCGTGAGTCACCCAGTAAATGGTCAATAAATATTAGTTAGTATATATTATTATTATTCTCTCGACCAATAACAGCATTTTTGTCAACTGGGACTAAGAAGAAAAGAAGGAAAACGGAAGCAAAATGTCATTATGGTTTGAGGGGGGTTGCATCTGCTGGCAACCTTTGTGACAATGGTCACCAATTACGTCTATTCAGAAAGCTGTCCTGTTGGCCCTGTGGAGGGTGACTTGGAGGGGGAGGTATTAAAGCCAGAGAGGCAAGAGCCACGCGAAAAGATGACAGGAGATGGTATGAGAAGCATGTGGAGATGCCATTGGTTGAATTTGGCATTCAGTTTTGTATGGGCATGGAAGTTATGGCTCCTGACAGACCCTGACACTTCCTCACGCTGCGTGACTCTGTGAACAGTGATATCCTTAACGTGAGGACCACAAGAGGAACTAGTCTTGGGATGTGGACGACGAGTTTTTGGTTTTACGTTTGCTCTTTTGAACTTCTGGTAGCAAATCCAGAAGAAGGGGCACGCCCTGCTGGAGCGTTGGCATTTAGCTCTGGAACTCTGATCAGAGGTCCGTGTGGTAACATGGGTGGAGATTATCAGTGGGAGAAGATGGAAATCACACAGAGAGCCCAAGAGAGAACAGAGTGGCCTGAGTGGCGCCCCCAGGGGTACGGTATGTAAGAGACATTCAGAGGTAGTAGAATCAATGAGTGGACCAAGAGTAGAGTAGTAGGAAGAGAACCAGAGAGAATAACGTCCTGAGCTAAGTGAGCTTGAGTAAATAAGAAATTGAGAATAAAGATAGCACACCAAGTCTCTGAACTTCCCCCGGGACCCGGGAATGAACTTGAAGCCCTGTCTTCCCCAGAAACCTACACAGAAGCCAAGTTTGGCTGTCAGGGTACAGCTGTCTCTGGCAAAGAAGGTAATGTCCTTCTGCTTCAAAGCTGATAAACCTGAGCCGCCCATGTCTATGTGGTTTCCAAGCTATTCCTGCTCACTGAAACCTGAAGAGGGAGCGAGGCACGATTCCTTGTCAGACTGTCCCTGTGTCCTCAGCACGAAGCCTCTGGTCTGGCTGTACCAGGAACAGGAATGAATGTCATGTTCATCCTTCACAAACTTCAAAATAGCAGTAGTTCAAAACTAGCCAGGCTTCTAATAAGCAATTGGAGAGGTACCTAGACTCCAGAACTAGAACTATGTTTCCAAAGCATCTGTAGAAAAGATCACCTGCATCAGAAGCAGCAGGGGTGCTCATTAAAAGGGCAGATTCCAGGGCGCCTGGGTGGCTCAGTCAGTTAAGCGTCCCACTCTTGATTTCGGCTCAGATTATGATCTCACGGTTCATGAGTTCAAGCCCCGCATCAGGCTCTGCACTGACAGTAAGGAGCCTGCCTGGGATTCTCTCTCTTTCCCTGTCCCCTGCTCACACACACACACACACACACACACACACACACACTCTCTCTCTCTCTCTCTCTCTCTCTCTCTCTCTCTGAAAATAAATAAATAAATTTTAAAAAGGGCAGATTCCACATAGCCGGGATGATGGCTCAGAAATCCGCATTTTTAGCAAGCCCTGCACATTATTCTAATGCACAATAAAGTTTGTGAGCCATTGATTGTAAAAGAACAGAAAATCAGTTTGAAACACCCAACAAAGAGCTCCACCTGGGAAAGGTAATCAGAAGGGAATACATTTTACTCATAGGAGATAATCCTTAACAGAATTATGAGACTTTGTGAGAATTAATTGTGTCTAGTATCTCACTTTTCCAAATTATTTGTGTGAATATTTTCTCCCTCCCTGCTCTGTGTTTTCTGATTAATACATGGTGGAATGCTTTATAGTTTTTCCAGCATGAGAAATAGAGCAGGATGAAAATTTCCCATGCATTTTCTTCAAAGAAAAGCATTTTGGACTTCAGTGTTAAAAGGAAAATTCATGAAATATTTTAATTTTTTTTCTTGGCTGGTGAGTTGTGTTCACCCTGTTCTTTTTATTAAGCACTTTTCAATGAATACTTCCTTTTTCTCAAGGTAAAAACTGGCTTTTTTTCTGCTGAAAAGCATCATTGTCAAAATTCATTGTCACATTTACACTTTAGAAATTATTACCTGGTTCTCGTTAGTGGAGAAAATTAGAATAGTTTATGTTCCACTGTGTTATCCTAACCTCGTCCCCTTGTTTGTCAAGATTCTTAAGCTGGACATTATTCTGCGTGTATGTGTGTGTGCTTGCAGTAAAACATAGATCATGACTGAAAGGCAACTACTAGAGAATTATTATAAGTATAAATATTGACCATGGATATTGAAATGTTTATCCCCACCCTATGTTGATACTTGAAGTCATACCATTAGAAATTAATTAGTTTGGATCTTAAAGGCATTTCAATCTTCAGGAACCTCTTATTAAAATAATAATTAAAAAACAGGGGTGAATAATCATGAAGGGCTTATCAGCCACCACACGATGAAGGTTTGGTTGATTAATAACTGAAAGCAGGATTGGGAAAGATGAAGCTAGAGACACATCAGGGAGATGGGGACTAGGAGAGACAAAAGAAACCGCCATCAAATGTCACCTTGCTCATTCCCAGTCTCTCAAATGGGGCAATTCTCCCCCTTTCAACAAGAGCCTGTGCTGTGAAAGCAAGGAAAACTTTAAAAGACTTGTCCTCATTAAGTTTTGGGACAGAAACCTTACCAAATGAGTAAATTCCTGGGGAAGATCAAGATCTTAGAGCCCCTTAATAGGACTAAAATAATCATTAGCCGACCGGAGAGAAGAGGACAGCCTCTCAGCCCGAGGAAGAGGTATTGGGTGAGTCTGGCCCAGCACCGACCCTGCTTTCTTATACAGCTGCTTGGAAATACAGATCTGGAGAAGGGGGCTTCTCCCAGCCAAGTTCATGCTCCGGGATATGGGAATAGGGTTGCAAACTAAAGATTAATTGTGCAACACGATAGATGTCTTTGTGAGGTATTACAGCACACACTTCAGTTCATACGGGGAAACATGGACCCTTCACACTTGGTCTGACCTGATGTTCAGCCAGCCAGGCCCATTTTCAGACCACTTCTCTAGGGGTATAGGACGTTAGGAAGTTGAACCATCCCAGCCAATTTAAACAACTGGTCTCTTTCACGTGAGCATTCCACCTCAGTGCTCCGGATCATCTCTGCCTGTGTCACATGCAACCAGAAAATGTGTAGCTCAACTCAATTCAATGTCTTTTGGGGGGAAAATAATGCACAAGTGCTTTGACAAGACATACAAAGAATGAATTTAAAAAGTATCTTTAGTAAAAGTATCTTTAGTAAATCTCATAAGAGATTTTTTTAAACCTCTCTTTCCAAACAACTTCAGCAAATACTACTGAGTCACATCCCTAATGTAATAACAAGGCTTGATTTGGTCAAGCAGCGACTCTGTCTCCATATGGAGATTGAGCTTTTGAAGCCTTCCTCCTCGTTGTGGCTCCGTGACCCACAGCTCCCCCACTGGTGGACCCAAGGTGGTGCATCTCAGTCATTCAACAGCGTCTCCTGAGCACCTGCTGTGTGCCAAGCAAGGTCTGGGTGCCAGAAACACAAGAAAGGGCAAAGCAAGCGAAACACTTGTGTGCATGGACCTCATATCCTAGTTCAGGAAAGACAGTCAATAAATAGGTAAACTTAATATATAGATAGGAATGTAACATAATGACACATGCTCTAAAAGCGAAACCAGTGGGCAATGGCTAAGGATAACTTGAGGCTGGATTTTCCATTTGTTCGAGAAGGTATCACTGACTCTGAGGAGGTGACTGAATTCTGAGTGATAAGAAGAGCCAATCCTGCTGGAATCTGCGGGAAGCATTCCAGGAAGAAGAAACCGATCCTGAGTTTGGAGCAAGCTTGATATCTTGAAGAACAGAAAGAAGGCTGGCGTGGCTTCTGAGCAAAGGATCGAGCGGAACAGGGTGGTATCAGAGACAGAGGCAAAATTATGAGGGCCCTAGATTCTGGATCTTTTATGAAGTCTAGGGCTATGCATGGCGTACAGGAGCTTCTCAGAAGAGACACGAGGCGGAACACGGTGGTCTTCTCCCCAGGGTGCCCGGACTTTACGGGAGAGTCTCCTCTAGCTTTCCTTCAGCTGAAATTTGAAGACAAAGGATACAGTCGCATCTCTAGGCTCCCTTTAGATGCCAAGAAAGCCCAGCATAAAAATCATACAGGGCTGTTTGGAGGGCTAATACTTTGTAGGAAAAACCGAGGGCTGGGGATGGGGAGTGAAAGGGAATTACTCTATTTAAAAAAAAAAAAAAAAATGCAGCATTTCTTCTGGAGCACTTGTATTGAAGCCACGGGACCTGGGTTCAAAGTGAAACTCTAAGTGTTCACATCAAAATTTCTGTACCTCGGTTTCCTCACATGAAAAATGGAGATAATACCAGAATTTCAAGTGATGTTGTGAAGATTAATTGGGGGAAAAAAATGCCTGAATTAAAACATTGCTCGGAACATGGCGGGATAGATTTTAGCTGCTGTTAATAACTATTAATAATTCCATGAAGTTAACTATTCACAAATACTAGTAACTCTCTCAAGTCCGGGGTCTTAACAGAGTAAGGCTTGGTGAAGAAAAGCGTGCTCATGGCCAGTGGGAATTCATCAGAAGAAAGTTTTACAGCATCGCTGTTAACGGTTAGTTGATTCGTTCGTTGTGGTGGTTTATAGTTCAGGAATGCCTCCGCGGCATGGGGCCCTTATATGTGAATCGTAGGGCCGCAGAAACCCTCTTCTTTCTCAGGATGAGAGAGAATGTCGCTTTTGCCCACTGTGGCTATGCTATCGCTATAGGGTGGGACCCGGAAACCTGTCACCCAGGGCCAAAGCTGAGGCCTCCTGTGCAACGCCGTGATCTGCTTGGTCCCAATACGGACTTCCTTTTCAAAACAAGTGTCCGAAGACCACAGGTAGTAAAAAAAACCTGATCTTTATTTGTAACTCACAAGGAGCATCGAGGCCATTCGATTCCCAGCACACAACACGTTCAGATTCGCTTTCACGCTGCTCCTGCTCCGTGTTTCTCCATCATGTTCCACTCGTGTTGGACCCCATCCCAAGTTCTTCCCGAAAACTCTTTCCTGCAGCATTCATGGACTCTTGTCTCTGCTTCTGCTTCCTCTTCCCTTTCATTCTGTACACATAAATACACACACACAGACACACACGCACACAACCTGGGTCCTTCCTTGTACAAATCTCCCACCCATTACCATCCACAAAGGTAACCAGTATTAAAGTTTGATGTCAATCCTTCTAGACTTTTATCTTTTACTCTGTGCTTCAATGAACACACACACACACACACACACGAGTGTGTGTGTATACATGTGTAGATGTATCAGACACATGTACAACATGCACATATACTTTTTAACAACATGGAGACATCGTATGGATTTTATTCTGAAAATTGTGTGTCACTCAACAATGTACAATTGACGATCTGCATAGACCCGTCTTACTGTTAATGCTACATTGTATTTATTTGTTTAATATACCATAACAGATTTACACATGGTGGTTGTTTTTTATGGTTGTTGTTTTTTGTTTTTTTTTTTTTTTTTGCTACTAGAAGCTCTTTAAAATTTTACAAACCACCAAAGCCCCAAACTGTAAAGGTGTGTGCACAGTGTTCAACTCGAGGTGGAGGGTAGAAGATTAAGGAGAAAGTCAAGTGGATTGAAATCAGCAATAAAGCGACCATTCTCCAATACTAAATGTACTTGAAATTTATTCCCCTGCATCTGTAGGTAAATGTCCTTCTGTTCTTGAAACAATAAATCCCCATAAACTTCCCATAAAGTTTTGCAGAGGTGAAATGTGGGATTGGTTCCATCAGAATCCATTCAGAGCTTTGTTTGTGCACCTTCTGATCTGAATTTTAAAGCCCCTGTTTTTCCTCGGAGCCCCTGAGACTGAGAAAAGGTCAGAATGCAACATGTTTCAAAGCCGCTGTGCTCCGGGTGGCCACCAGCCTGCTGGAAATAATTGCTTTCAAAACCCAGATTGTGGCACCATCTACTCAGTTGCAAATTAGCATAACCTACGGCACCATGCAGTGGTGATGACAACTGTTAGTGTAACTTTTTGTTCTATTCTCAATTCACTTTTAGAAATATTGAGATGCCCAAACACCTCCATTCCGGACAGGCTGTCTTTGTTTTCAGTAACCTCAGAGACAACACTGAGCCCCAGACCTCTATTATACAACTTGAAATTTTATTTTATTTTTTTAATGTTTACCTTTTTTGAGAGAGAGAAAGAGAAGCAGTCGGGGAGAAGCAGAGAGAGACGGGGACAGAGGATCCGAAGCGGGCTCTGCACTGACAGCCGAGGGCCCAATGCAGGGGCTTGAACTCCTGAACCATGAGATCATGACCTGAGTCGAAATCAGATGCTCAACCCACTGAGCCATGCAGGTGCCCTTACAACTTGAAGTTTTTTTTAATTTTTTTTTTACACTTATTCATTTTTGAAAGACAGAGAGAGACAGAGCGTGAGCAGGAGAGGGGCAGAGAGAGACGGAGACAGAGAATCTGAAGCGGGCTCCAGGCTCCGAGCTGTCAGCACAGAGCCCGACGCGGGGCTCAAACTCGCAAACCGCGAGATCATGACCTGAGCCAAAGTCGGACGCTCAACCGACTGAGCCACCCAGACGCCCCTACAATTTGAAATTTTGAAGTGGAAGATACTAAGTCCAATCATAAAGTGACACGTCACACTGAATTTCACTGTAATAATCTATTCGATATTTCCTTCTCCGGTGTGTACCTCCCCAGTATGTTCAATAAACATGCAATGAGGCCCTGGTGTCTGGGGTTGTGGCCTTGCGACTTCATTCGGTGCAAAACCTCTCCCGTGGCCCCGCAGCCCCTCTGAGCAGCTTCTGGGGAAATCGCTCCCCACTCCAGGCATCTCAGCAGCCCGTCCCTGCTCCCGTGGTCTGTCCTGACTTCCTACTAATTCCCAGATTCCTCTGAAGCAAAACTATTCGAAATCAACATAGTGGATGTGCTCACTTTTTTATTCGTCGTGATCAATGTGACACGACGTAATAAAATTCCCGCTGGCCTCGCACCGTCTCAGACACCAAAGGGTGTCCTTTGCAATCCACTTGAATCCCATTTCACAATCCTTACCCCCGGGGGCGGCCACAACCGAAGCTGTGTCTCTGCACCGAGCCTTGCCCCATGGAGACAACAAAGGATCGCAATGGCAAGTGCGGTCGTGCCTTCAAGTGTGTTCCTTTTATCCTTAAAAGTCTGAACATCTATTCCGGCTTTGCTGCATTATTTATTTTTACTTCGGAAATTATTTTCACTTAGCCACTAAGTGGAATTTGTTTTCAGGCTCGCTTTCCGCTGTGTTCCCTTCTTCTCGAGTATTTATGAGTTTGTTAGGAGACGGCAGCCCGTTCTATATAAATCCAGGCCGTCTCTCACACCCTTGCACGCACAAAAATCTGTCATTTTTCTAGGAGTATTAATAAATATAGGCCAGAAGAGGGCTTTTCGCCCTTTTATAGTGCTTTGGTGTTTCAAAGTGCTTCTGGATGGCGCTGTGTCTTTACATCATTAGGACAACCCTGTGACAAAGGAACTACTTTTTCTAACTTACAAACAAAGAAACTGAGGTTCTAAAAGCTTGCATTTTTCCACTTCCTCTTTGCATCATGGGTTGTCTTCCCTCTTTACTAATCCCGCTCCTGGAGAGGGGGAGGGCAGGGAGGGGGGTGGAGGGAGGGGACCGTGTTAGTTTTCAGTAGGAAAACGACAGTATCTATGAATAGGTGGTGCGAATCTTTTTATTTCCTGTAATGAAAACAGCACCAAAAGGAAACTTTGATTTGTGTAACATAATTGTGTGACTCATATCAATCCATTACTCCGCCGTGTAGAGCAGTTTCCAATGTTCACATCCACCATTCTGCCGAAATGGGAGGCTTTTTCCACATTTCACTCACCTAATGGATTTTATATAAAATCTGTTTTTCTATGGATGTAGGGCTCTGGGGGGTTTGTAGTCTATCAAGAGTTAAGGGCTGCCTCACGTTACAGCGTTCCCTCTCTGCACAGTGGCTGAGCGTGGCTAAATACATCGCAGTCTTTTACATTTGTGCCGTGACCATTCTTCACCGCAACAGGGCAGATGATGAAATGGGAGCTTAATGGTATTAGGGCAGGAATTACAATCGTAGGAAGAGAGAAAACGATAAGAGGTCGGAGATACCAAAGGGACACATTGTAAAGACAGAAGCGACACCCACGGGGCTGGCCCTCAGAACCATCGTCAACCACCATGAGTACCTGCTGAGGACCCCATGGTTTTGAAGAGGGCCCGCATGTCAGACCTCTAAGAAGGGAACTGTTAAATGGGCCCAAAAGGCCAAGTAAATAATGCCAATCCGCATGGCCTTCCACCCGGCTAAATAACTCTTTGATTCAGAAACTTGAGAAGGAGGTCTCCACAGATGGTCAAGGAGTGGTAAGAGCTGGGAGTAGGACTATCAATGGTTCAGATCTTTTTTAAGAACACTTAAAGAACACTTTAAGAACACTTAAAGAACACTTTTTTAAGAACACATTGAACACCCACCTCCGTGGCAGGCTAAAGATTACAGGTAGGAAGAAATAGAAAATACAATCTCTGCTCTGTGAAGTTCCTAGCCTAGCAGAGGAGAGGAACGCATGAAAGTAATTATAGTAATACGGTAAGTTGAATGCAGAGATAGACACAAGATGTCATAGGAACACAGGGAAAGCGTGCCCTCAAGGAGGAGAAGGAATCAGGCCAGATGTAGCGTGTGAGTGGGGAGGCCGGGGAAGGGGAAGTTGGAGAGAAGGATAATCCAGAAAGAGGAAAGCACGTGAAGAAAGGCATGGAGTCCATACACAACAATGGGGGTGGTGAGAAGTCATGGCATCTGTGTGCTGCTGAGCACACGTTCTCGGGAGAGAGGAGGCTGAAGAAGTGGGTCTACACCTAATACGCCGTGTCCAGGAGTTTGCAAGGTATTCCGCAGGCGTTTGGAACCATGAGAGGGAAACCATCAGCTGTGCATTTTGGAAAGCTCTCTCTGTTGGCTTTGTAGGGACTGGATTTAAAATTGAACAACCCTGGAGGTAGAGCCTAACGTCAATACGTCATCCAGGCGAGAGGTGATGGCCTGAGCCCTGGCAGTAGAAGGAATAGAAGCGGGGACATACCTGCAGAATATTTCGGAGGTGCGGTTCTCAGGCCTTGGGAGTCGATTGGGTATGGAGGAATGACTCCCCTGTTTCTGGCTTGAGCGGTAGAGTGGGAACAGCTCCAAGGGGAGAATACTGCAGGTAGAGCGAATTTGGAAGAAATATATGTTCACTTGCAGTCATTTAGAGTTTGAAGTACTTGTAGGTCAAAGTAAAGCTGTCTAGTAAGAAACTCATATGTTAATGTTAAACTCATAGTAGCGATCTAACTGTATGCATAAATTTCGGAATCACTCATCTATGTGCGGTTAGTGCTTGAAATGGTGAAAGGGAGTGAAATCGCTCAGGAAAAGAAGGAAAAGCAGATTTATCCCTGGGCCTGACATGCAAGCATTTAAAAGTTACGCAGTTCCCCGAGTAGCCCTCCCATGGCCGTTCCTGTGTACTACGTTACTTGTTAAATATTTTTAATTTCAACCTGCATGTAGTGGATATAAATTTGTCCTCCAACCTCCAGATGCAACACTCTTATTTTTGCTAAAGCAGACAGATCTTCCCTCCGATCCTTTGCTCACCAAGATGTGAAACATCCAGGCTTGCTACTCCCTCCTGCTTTGGAATCGATCACACAGAAACCTTTAGAGTTTTACCCGACGCACAAATTTGAATGAAGAGCACAGGGCACGGATATTTCCATTACACACTTAGTTATTCATTTCTCCACTTCTGGTTAATAATTTTTAACTTTGAATCCCATTATATTTAAGATGACAAGTAGGATGACTAATTAGGCATAACGAGTCACCCCAATAAGGAAAGTTTGAGGGATCTAACACAGAGACCCTGGAGAGTTTTAGACCTGCTCCCCATCTCCAAATATCCAAAGTACATGGGGCGCCTGGGTGGCTCATTGGTTAAGCGTCCTACTCCAGATCAGGTCATGATCTCGCTGTTCATTGGTTCGAGCCCACGTTGAGTTCTGTGCTGACATCTCAGAGCCTAGAGCCTGCTTCAGATTCTGTGTCTCCCTCTCTCTCTTTCCCTTCCTTGCTTTCACTCTGTCTCTCAAAACTAAATAGAACATTAAAAACAATTTTTTAAATCTGAGTATACACAACTGTTTCCAGAACTCAAAATAAGATAAAATTACCTCCTTAGTAGGACTCTGTCCACGTGCACCATTGACAAGAGTCAGGTGTGAACTTCCACGACTGATGAATTTCATCACATAATCAGTTTCATCACATCCCCCCATTCTCTGGCTATTGGTCAGCTCACAGCAGCGCAGGAAACACCCTCAGCATCATGACCTCTAGGGTTTTATTATCATACTGTTCTCTGTGGGACCCTGTAGCCATTCTTTCCCAAAGAAACCAAATGGCAAAGAGACACAGGGTGAAAAATTTACATTGTTGACCCCCAAGCCCTGTGGGTTGTTAACAATGGAAAAAGTTTGCTGGTGGGGGTGAAACTTGACAAGTTAGTAACGTTCTACCTCCAAGCCCTTCATTTTGAGGTTGGGCTTGCCCTATAAAATCAGGCAGGGAGCTGAACAAAGCTACTTTTACCTTTCCAGAATGCACAAAATGGTTTAATTAAGGAAGTCCTTTTTTTCTACCCATAAGGACACCTCTACAAATAGACTCAAATCTACATGCAAATGAAGCCATCTGGCTTATTGTTGTCAATAGCACCCAGCCCACGGTAAACAATAGAAGGCTCACTGCATAACTCAAATACCCACATCTCTAACCTTGGGGTCACTGAAAATTTTCAGAGTAATTAGACTCAACGCTAGTATTCACATTGGAGAGTGCTTGCCACTTCAAGCACAAGCAATAGCTGTGTTTCTTGGTGCGGTCCCAGTACGGGGCCACTGGATGGCTCTGAGGAAATTGCTGGACCTGGGAGCCAGTGGCGTCCAGCCACACCCGCAGCCATGGCCTCACCAAACCACAGCCACGGCCGTAGAGCCCACGTGCAATCTTCTCCCTGTCTGCCAGAAGCCAAGTCTTTCAGCCACTTCCTGGTTACCTGCCCTCTCAGAGGGGAGGGATCTCTGCTGTACCTTCATTCTAATGAGAGGCTCTACGGTGTGTGGGTAACTCTGCTTTCTTGGGTGCCCGCCACTGCTTTGTTCGTCAGATTTTTATTCAGCGGCTGCTCTACAAAACCATATGTCACATCGCCAGGGCTCAAGGTGACTCCCATGTGTGTGTCCTGAAGGAATTTTTTTTTTTTAATTCCTGAGGAGATTAAGCGGCGGGGAGGGCACAGGTTTGAAAGCCAGTGAGCAGGGAGCAGAAGGGTGAGAGGCGAACAGGACAGATGGCGGACGGGGGTATGAGTCTGAGATGAGTCGACTGGCTGCAGAAGTCAGAATTGGTTATGTCAGTTTAGCTAGGGGTGGTTGGCTGCTCCCCCTTAAAGAATTCACCCGCGGGGTGGGGAAGGCTTAGGAGGGGCCTCAGGGCTTGCTAGCCTACTGTTTAAGGAAAGGAAGCTCCTTTCCCATCCTCCCCCAGGACCATAGGTGACACCAAAGTCATCAGTCATAATGGTTAATGTCCTTTTGGAAGTAGCAATGGCAGTAGTAACATGTGTTGAACACTTACCTTGTGCTCAGCCCTCTGCTAAATGCATTTCGTGGATTATCTTCTGTGATTCTCAACACCCATTAAGAGAGGTGCCATTGTTAATTCCATTGTACGCATAAGGAAATTGAGATTGAGGGAGATCAAGAAACTTGTCCCAGTCACCTAGTGGGTGTGGGTGATAAAGCCAGACCCTGACGCTGGAGCCTGCACGTGGAACAGGCCACGGCAACTTCACCAAGTGACCAGCCAGAGCAGCCCCCTGAGGTCGCTTATTGTCACCCCACCATGCCCCTCCCCCAACTCCACGTCCTCCAAACGCCCTGCTCCTGCTGCTACCACCGTCACAGGGGTGTCTCCAGTGTATCACATGTCCAGTTGCTTCCTTACTTGAGTCCAGACTGTTGACAGGCAGAGGGGAAGCGAACTCCAACAGGGTCTGGAATGGAGTCCGTGGGAGGTCGGGTCCTGGTAAGGCTCACAGAGGACTGGTGAAGTCCGGGCAGCCTCAGTTAAACCCTCACTTCACTTTCTCCAACCCTGCCAGCAGCTCTCCTGTCCTACCCAACAGGAGCTAAGATGTGACGGAACCACGGAACCACGTATGAGCTAAGCAGTAAACTGGGGGAAACTCAGCAAGGCTGTTCTGATTCCTCTCAGTGTCCCTTTGTCTTTCGAGGTGAGGGTGATCCTTTCCTCAGGGAGGGGGGGTCACCTCACATAAGGGTCTGTGACCTGCTTCAGAGGAGGGCCAGAGAGTCCTTCCCGCACCAGCCATTTCTTACGTTCCCTTAGTTCAAAATATTCAATATGCTAAGGTGCTGTATTTGGGGGAGCATGCCCTGAACCCCATCAGTTACATACACGATGCAGTAATCAGAGAGCATTAGCTTCCTCAATAGCGACACAGACAGCTCGAATATATTGACGAGATGCCTTTAGTAACTCCATGGCAGAATAATTTTCTGGAGTGTCTCAATTAGGTGTGGAAGCAGAATAAGGACTCTTCAGAAAAGCAAGGATTTAGAAAGTCGACCTCTTGCATTCCTTTTCTCAAAAAGCTACAGGAGAATGTGCCTGTGGAAATGAGGGTGTAAACCTAGAAAGAGGGATCACCCAAAGTCATGGGGTCTTCTGATTTGGCCATTTAATAGTGAAGAGTAGCAGAAACATGGTCGGCAATAATAGCAAGAGACAGGTCCCAGGACCAGAGCCGGGTGTCAACCCTCAGAAGAGCCAGTGGGCCTGACAACAGGAAGTCAGAGGCTGTAGGGGACCTCCGAGGGACAAAAAGGGGGCTGCTAGATCACCCGATGTGTGTGATGTTGGGAACACGTGGGAAGAGTTTTACAGGTGTGTTGAGTTATTGGAGAGAATTTATGACAGGTACAGAGAAAACTAAGCCAATGGAAAAAGAGGTAATTACTGATTCCAGAAGAACAAAAGAAATTATACAAATAAAAGAAACTATAATTATATTTTACTAGTCGGCTCATTAGTGAATAACCCAGAGCCCTAAAAATGTAAATATTGAATTTCAGTGGAACCCAAAATCTGTGAGTTGCTAGTTTGGGAGAATCTGGAGAAAGGGAATAGGCAGGCAGGCTTCTAAAAATGCTCAGTCTTTATCTTGCATCTGGGGAAGGTCAATCAAGTATATCTAAAATGCATAAATTGGGGCGCCTGGGTGGCTCGGTCAGTTAACCCTCTGACTTCGGCTCAGGTCATGATCTCGCAGTCCATGAGTTCGAGCCCCGCGTCAGGCTCTGTGCTGACCGCTCAGAGCCTGGAGCCTGTTTCAGATTCTGTGTCTCCCTCTCTCTGACCCTCCCCCATTCATGCTCTGTCTCTCTCTGTCTCAAAAATAAATAAACGTTAAAAAATATTTAAAAAAATACTTAAAATGCATAAATTAATAAATATCAACACATGCATACTTTAGAAACACAGGGATATAACTGAAAGAGTTAAGTGTAGGAGTTGTTGCTAAGAAATTGGGCTGGGATGGGGGTGGAGCAGGGAGTTGCATTTTCCTTTATCCCTTGTAGCACCCTGGATTGTTAAAACTATGTATCTGTACCCCGAGGTCGGAAATTAAAACTAGGCTTGGGACACCTGGGTGACTCAGTTGGCTAGGCGGCTGAATCTTGATTTCACCTCAAGTCATGATCTCATCATTCCTGAGATCAAGACCCACAGCAGCATTTTAAGTTGAAGTGCAGAGCCTGCTTGGGATTCTCTCTCTCTCTCTCTCTCTCTCTCTCTCTCTCTCTCTCTCTCTCTCTGCCCCTCCCCTGCTCTGTCTCTCTCTCTCTCTCAAAATAAATAAATAAATAAACTTAAAAAACGAGAAATTAAACCTAGGCT
The DNA here is from genome assembly GCF_018350195.1 of Panthera tigris. Lineage (NCBI taxonomy): Eukaryota > Metazoa > Chordata > Mammalia > Carnivora > Felidae > Panthera > Panthera tigris. Next base: position 159,668,738 of record NC_056661.1, read on the forward strand.
TAAAACAAATTGCTGCTGTCGACCTAAAAAAAAGGGGTAAATTGAGGCAAGCTCAAAACTGTCAAAAAGAGGAGTTTATTTAGGAATAGCAGAAGAATTGCGATTTGGTACACACAGACTGTAGCAAGCTCCAGGCATCTGTTGAGGGTTTGAGGAAGGCTGTATTTATGCGCAGGGGATGGAGACAGGAGAGAGTTCAGTTAGATCTGTTAAAATAAAAAACAAACAGAGGCCAGCTTTGAAAATTCCCCAAGCAGAAAAAAACAGTCCAGTCAGACAAAAAAGAGCTCAATTCAGCTTATTTTTTCAGACCAACCCAACGTGGGTCATTTCTTGTTCATGCCTCTGGAAACCATAAGCAAAAATTTCCCAAGATTGTTATGAGGTAACCCCTGACCAACTCCTTATCATTTAAGAAAATCCCAACATTATCAGATTTCTGTAAATGGACATTTATGGGAAATCAGCATGTGTGTCCTTATGTTTTATTTTCCTAAGAGCACGTGAGTGAGACTTTCTATTTTCTATCCTCCAGTTCCATTTTAAATTGAAGTTCTTTAACACTGCTCAGCAGAAAATATCCTTAGAAATTTTGAAGTCAGTATCCCATACCAAATAATCATTGGTGAGATTAAAGTAAATGGCTGTTAAAGAATTTGGATGAACAGGGTGCCTGTTGGCTCAGTTGGTTAAGCATCCAACTCTTGATTTCAGCTCAGATCGTGATCCCAGGGTTCCTGAAATCCAGCCCCACATGGGGCTCCTGCACTGATGGGGCAGAGCCTACTTGGGATTCTCTCTCCCTCTGCCTCCATCCCTCCCCCACTCGTGTTCTCTCTCTCTCTCTCTCTCTCTCTCTCTCTCTCTCTCTCTCTCTCTGTCTCAACATAAATAAAATAAACATTAAAAAGAAATCTTGGGGGCATCTGTGTGGCTGAGTCAATTGAGCATCCAACTTCGGCTCAGATCATGATCTAGCAGTCTGTGAGTTCAAGCCCTGCATTGGGCTCTGCATTTTCCAACCTTGCCTTCTCTTCCCTGTCCACACTACTGAGATACTACTCTTTGCCCTGCAATGAAATCTCTTATTTCCAACTTGGTATTCTCGTCCAGTGTCACTTGACCCTCTATAGCACTGACCTTGACAGCAAGTACAAATGGCAGCAATTTCAGTAATCTTAGGGTTAGGAGACCATCATCCTTGCAAATTCATGGCATTGTTCAATGAGGTCTGTCTGTAGGAAAAAAACAGAAATTAAGACATAGGTAAGAACAGTTATGGTGTGCTAAGGATACAGTGTCCCGTTATCAGGAGGTGCTAAAGCAGCATTAATTTTTATTTATATTTAGTTAGTATCTTCAGTACTCAGGTTACCATAAAGTAGATCTTGCCCCATGAGGATATCGCATGTGGAGTGGAATTAGATAGAACTGAGAGGAGTGGCTATACAATTACCCACTGATTTAATAATTATTTATTGAGTGCTTACTATGTTCTGGGGCCAAAGGTTATAGAGACAAAATGGTTTCTCCCAGCTTTCAAGGCGCTTATGGCCAGTTGGGAATAATGTAAACAATAATAATGCTCTAGGCTCTTTGCATCATGAAGCACAATGAGCACTAGGAAAAAAAACAACCCATGTTATTTTGTTGTAACCAAAAATCCCAGAGACTGGGCAACAGACTTATCAGAACATGCCTCACAGAAGTTCATCAGCGTCTGAAGCAGTGGCTCCCCACCTTTCTCATTGTCTACATTGCTCATTAACACTTTCATGCCCACATCCCCATAAACATATTTACTTACCAATTCTATCATGCACCACTATACTCATATATCATGTACATTATAAATATGACTGGGGGGCGCCTGGGTGGCTCAGTCAGTTGAGCATCTGACTTCGGCTGTGGTCATGATCTCACAGTTCATGGGTTCGAGCCCCATGTTGGGCTCTGTGCTGACAGCTCAGAGCCTGGAGCCTGCTTCAGATTCTCAGTCTCTGTCTCTGTCTCTGTCTCTCTCTCTCTGTACCTCCCCCACTCACGTTCTGTATCTGTCTCTAAAAATGAATAAACGTTAAAAATGTTTAATTATGACTAAAACAGATCTTTTAAAGGATGGGTTTTAAAAAATAAGTAGAATTTCTAATGACCTCTGCTTGTACCACATGGCTCTCCTTCAGCACCACCGGAGTGGACAGCTCCACTCTGACACAAGTCCCCAGAAAGTCCTCGCTGTTGCTGGTCAAGAATCTGGACTTAGTTCATCCAGAGACGTGGGGCATACCACAAGTGACAACTCCAAAAGATATCATGTGATAACCCAGACATTTCCGGAAGGATGACTGGTAACCACCGTTTGCACCAGGCTCAATTTCCCTGTGAATATGTCAATTCAAAAGGCCAAATTAGTTAGAAGTTGCTTAGTGAGCATAGAATTAGAACAAATGGAATTTTGGTCTGTGGGGACCTTTCATCAAGCTGGAATAACTGATTGAACTGCCCTTCTCCTCTCCAGGGATATTTCTGTCTGAATAACCAGCCCTGGACCTCAAATAAATACTGACATGTTTTACTTTTAGCTTTCCTTTTTCTAGAATCATTTCAGACAACTGCCCTTCTGTTAATACATCACCACCTCAGAAAATGGGAATGCACTTGATTGGAATGAAACTTTAAAATGTTAATTACATTCACATCCTGGGGATTTAGCCTAAAGAGACAGAATTGCTTTGCTTCAGGCTGAAGCATGGCTGAGGACTTTGATTCTTGGGGCCCCTCTGTTGTTATAGGGCTCTCACCCAATTAGGATGAGCCAAATCCTGCTGACCCTGGGGATGGGGCTTCATTCCTTCTAGAACTCTCCTCGATGGGAGGGCTGCAACTTCTAGTTTGATTTAGGTTTTATCTTGTGAGACCTTCATTCTCAGTCCACTGGGAAAGGTAAGCCCCCGAAGTCCCCTCAGGAGATATTCAGCCACATCTTGGGCCAGGAAGAGAACTCAGCCCTCGGATGATAGCAACTTACACATGTATCATTCTAACCAATATCATACCATATTCTTCTTTCCCAAGAGGAAACTAGTCTATTTTTTTCTCCTGCTGAAAGCTTTGATATGGCAACTTAAAAAAAAAAAAAAACAAAACCTCAAAACTGCACTAAGACTTTTGGGACCCCTTAAATAATAGATTCAATCCCCACCACTGTTTTACGTTAATAAAGACATTTACAAACATATTTTATGCTGACTTGCTGGTTATAAGTTGCCATTCATTTATCTAGATGTCACTCTATCCTAGACATCTCTAAGAATGAAAACAAATAACATTGATTAAATGAGAGGTTATTTTAATATCTCATAATATAACAACATTATATATTTAATTTAAAATTATGGTTTATGTGGTGCCTGGGTGGCTTAGTCGGTTGAGCATCCAACTTCGGCTCAGGTCATGATCTCATGGTTTGTGGGTTCGAGCCCCACATCAGGCTCTCTGCTTTCAGTGTGGAACACACTTCAGATCCTCTGTCCCCCTCTCTTTCTGCACCTCCCGCACTCTCACTCTCTGTCTCTCAAAAATAAATAATAAGACACTTAAAAATAAAAAATAAAAAAATACAATAAAATTATGGTTTAAGTATAGCAGTGCCAACACAAAAATAGTTTTATTTAAAAATAGCAGTTGAACTTAATATTGCATATGTGCATAATTTGCATGAAAGAAAGAAAAAATGTAGTTTATAAAAACTATTAGAGGGAACTTGATTAATTGTGTTCTTCGAAGGAAAAATCAGTAAAAAATGAAAAAAAATCAGATGTTACAAGAGAATTTTCCACAATTTACTGACCTTGTAGGGTTTGAATTCAGCGATTCATGAATCAGGCAGCATCCGATCTAGCCGATAGAAAATATCTCTAGAGAACCATACAAAGCAAGTGACTTTTATAGACAGAGGTGAGCAGGAACAAGGAAGTTGCACTGGGAGTTTGCTGATTGGCTAAAGCAGAGTTACTTCCCTTATACGGAGTGAAAGGAGGGCTTAGAGCCACATCATGTAATTTGTGCTGAGCAGACAAAAGCCAATTGGTTGACTCGGGCTTTCCCTTTCTGGGAGAACAGGGTGTAGAAACTTTAAGTTTTGGGTTGCCGAAGTGAGGCTTAACATGAGTGACTCCATGTTGGGCCTAATCTGGTGATGTTAACATAAGTTTAGTACTAAAGGGAAAGGCTTCAGTAGCTATTTTAATGCATGCCCATGTATTTTTGTCCTTAGTTGTGATAGTAAACATACTCAGAAACGTGCACAATCAAAAGGAATTTCTCCCCTGCAGGTAAAGTCAAGAGTCAGCTCTTGGTTGTATTAAATTCTTGGTCCATCTGTTCTAATGGAATGTGCATCATAGAGTTTGGTGTTTTTATTATGTCCTGTGAACTGCTTTTCTCCTGGGGTCACTGGCTACTATCAAGCAATGAGGGAGTGGTGTACAACCATGTCTTTGCCATGAGTTCAAGGGTAGAGGCTAATGGAGAGCCCTCAGGTGGACTCAGCTCAGCACCCCACACCGTCCTCACCTAGAGTCCCCAGGAAGGAAGAGGTTGGCAGGGGGAGACACTCCCTTTATGGCAACTAGCCTCTGGAGGTTTGGAATGGGGATGATGGGGAAATGAATAGCCTGGTCTTCTTGCCTTTTCCTTGGCCCCCACCTCCCCCACAACTGTACTCAATGTCTGAGCAGGAGCTGGTTATTCAAAGACAAAGTTGGATGAGAAGTAAAAGCAGAACACCAAAGACCCCATTCCTATTGTATCCCTCTAGGTCTAACCCAGATGCTTCTTGCACCAAACCCAAGCCATCAGTACGTATGCACGAGTTCAAAACATCACCCCAACCCCCACCCGGTGGTGCCAGGATCTGCTCTGCATTTTTCCCTTTATTGGCATTTACCCCCTAGGGTCCCTCCAAGGCTGCTCTTGGTAGGAACCCTAGCTGTCAATCATAAGTACAACACGCATAGAACTTTCAGAAAGTTGAGAATAAGTCTGTGGGGATTTTGTGCCATGATGTTCAGCAGGATGAGAGGAGACAAGGGCTATTGCCAATGGAAATTTATTAAAACTTAAGAAATGGCTGTGTTTTCTATTACTCCTGTTGTCAAGATATACATTACCCTGGGTTTTTTTTTTTCCTTCCACAGGGAATTATTGGAACGCTGCCTCTTTCCCAAACCCATCATCCTACCTGCACTTCTCCACTTTCCAAGGGGAGACCAGCGCTGACATTTCTTTCTACTTCAAAACATTAATCCCCCGGGGAGTGTTCCTTGAGAACTTGGGCAACACAGATTTCATCAAACTAGAACTGAAATGTGAGTATAAACTCTCTGTCAACTCGTGAATGGCCTCCTCTCTTGTCACTTCAGGCTGGTCCTAACACTGATTATGTAATCTGATTGAATCCAAACATCGGCGGTTTCCTTTGTTCCAGAGATGATGCTGGAAGGTAGCTACACAAACGTGGAGAAAGACCTTGGCCCCCTGCCCTTGGGTTGCTTCCCCAGGAAGCAGGGACACTAAGAGGTTCCCAAGCAATGCTACTCAAAGAAGAAGATGAGAGAATAAATTGCTCTGGTAACATGGGGCAAGAGTGCATATTCAAAGCTTCTGTATGTGTATGTTTCTTTTCCAAGGAGACAGGGTTTAGAGGAGACAGAGGATTGTGCAAAGTGACCAGGAGTAAAAAATAAGATACTGGGAGGGATAATACAATAAGGAAAAGAGGGATAATAAAAATGAAAATCTGTATGAGTTAAGAAAGTAGCGTAGAAACAGGATTGTGTCACACGAAGAAACTTTGAGTTGGAAGCTTTCTAGCAGAGGCCTCAAACCCACACACCCTCCAGAGGTTTCAGTTCTGAGTTTATTTAGCTAAGGGTACAAAAACGAACCTCAGCAGAGTGACAGCAGATACTGCCTAGCTCAGCCCAGCTTGCCATGGATCCCAAAGACCCTCACCAGATCATGTGGTCTGGGGAATGCCATCTGTAGAAGATAGGGGTTTGCTGGATATGAGAAGGTCAGTTCTCATTATTCCAAGGCCCTATTATCCTTGGGGCAGAAATTCGGCTTCCGGAATCTACAGCCCACAAACTTCCAGGTTGGGGGAATATTGACACATGCCAAGCTCCCTTGGCCGATCAGACCAAAAAAGTATCAGCACAGATGACAGACGTGACCAGAACGGGTACACAAACCCATTCCCCAGAAATATCTGATGGAACATTTCTTCTCTCTTTCTGTAGTTATAATTATGCAATATGGTCTTTTAAAAAGAGAATCTCAGGCAACATTTTTCTCCCATAATCCTATGGGATTCTTTTTGTAAAATAGTGGACTGTGATCAGCAGACTTGGGAGTTCATATTCTCAGCTCGAAATCCAAGTCCTTCGATAAATTGCTTAATCTCTTCGAATCCCAATTTCCCGATCTGTAAAATGGGGGTGGTGATTTGTGGGGCCATTATGATAATAGAATATAGATACTCATGAAGCATTTCCTTCAGCTTCTAGAAGGTGTCAATATTGTATTCCTCAGGATGTTCATTATAAATCTAGTCTGAGCCAGATCTCATTGAAAGGGAAGACTGAGAATATTCTAGCCTTGGAATTAAAAAGTACACAAATAGTCAGGGGCACCTGGCTGGCTCAGTTGGTAGAGCATGCAACTCTTGATCTTAGGGTTGTAGGTTTGAGCCCCACGTTGGGTGTAGAGATAACTTAAAATAAAATATTTGAAAAAAAAAAAAAGTAAATGATCATCCTCTCTTTAGAATTATTTTAAAGGGATTTTTCACTTTGCACAGTGAAAATTAATGGGATCAAACTATTTTCTGACTTCCACATCAGTAGGATTGTATTTTAGAAATACCTCATGGCAAAGAAAAAAATTGACAATCCCTACTTGAGTAATTCTGTCTGCTTCTGTAAGATGACTTAGATTTACCTCGTCCTTATTTTGTATCCCCATGTTTTATAAGCCTGCGCCCGGGTTGAAAAGAAGACAAGACCAAGTATAGACAGATCAAATGTTTCTATTTAGCACCTGCGTAGTAGAATCTCAATTATTTCTGATGATGAAAAATCTGCAGAGATGTTCTCTAAGTTGCCCCAGTCTTTCCACAGTATGGAGACACTCTGTGGCAGGGGGTGAATTCTAGCCTCGTTTTGCCATAGAATTCTTTTTGTCCTAGTGTTTCCTTGCGGTGAAGAAGGGTGGGGACATTCAGACTAGAGGCTGGCCTCTGCTGAGAGTCCTCTGGAGCTTCTAGCAGTTACTAAGGGTGGAAGTAAGATCCCTCAGTGGCAGAGATATCCAATGCCCATCACTATAGAGCATCTCCATTGAGGTGCAAAGGAATCTACGGGAGAAAAAAGGCAGGTGTCTGTATTTGAAAAAGCAATGGCTTCAAAGCAGACAAGAAGCGATGCTTTCATGAAGAACATGGAAAATAACCAAACAAACCTGGAGGCTCGCCATTGCCCCATTATCACATCGCTCCAGACTCTTCTCTGCAGGATGCATGGGTGGCGGGTGGAAATGGAGCATTCTTCCAGACACATCTCTCCCCTGCCCGATGAGGTGCTCTGCAGACCTAATTGTTGTCCCAGACAATGGCTGGCTGTCCGAGGAAGCTCAGGAAAGATGGTTCCTGAAGTCACCCTTTTAAACACTTTCTCTGCTGTTTTTTCCCCTTTAAGCTTTCTGATCGCTTTCTGATAGGAATTCAGATTTTGTTTCTCTGTTTGTGTCTCCAAGGAATTTTGTCACAGTTCATGCCTACACAGTTCATGCCTTCCAGAATAACATTTCTGTTAATTAACTACATTGTGCCCTCCTGTCAGGAGTAGAAGATTCTTGCCTCTAAGAACAGTGAATCAGTTACACTAAGTTAATGAGATACCATCAATATCTTACTGTGCAAGTAAAAAAAAATACATGAGAAAATTAGATTGATGTTACTCATTAGCATATTTTACAGGTAAAATTTTAAGACTGTATTTCACTGGCTATATTTACTCACTCATTCGGTGAGTGTTTATTGAGTACCTACAATGTCCCATATGCTGTGCTAGGTGCCGAGGGAACATAGTCAAATTAAGCATGGTCTCTTTCTCTCAGAGGGAATTCAGAGATCTGTTTTGGAAAATAGACAAGTAAATCAATAGTTACAACAATAATAAAAATAGCTCAACTTAATGCATTCACTATGTCTCAGGCACTGTTCCATGGATTTTAGGTAAATCATCTCACTCACTTTCCTAATGAACCTTTGAAATGGGCAGTACCATTAACATCTCTACTTTACAAATGAGGAAACTGAGGCAGGGGGCAAGTAAGTTGCCAACATCCCACAGCTAGAAAGTGGCAGAGCTGGTGCTCGACCCCAGACATTTTTTTGTCTGTCCCAGTTCATGGCTGTTAACACCAAACCGCGCCACCTCCCAGAACACATTGAGTGTCCGAGAGCACCTGACTGGAGGACAGGAGTGTTTCCAGGGAATGTCATGTTTTAATTAAGTTTTGATGGATGAGCAGGAGCCAGTAAGGTGCAGAAGTGAGGGAAGAGTGGGGTTCAAGAAGGAAGACGTAAGAGGAGGTATACGCCAGTGAGTGAGGGTGTGTGGACAGAACCCAAGGACTTGCAAGGGTGCAGCTATAGCAGGGAGCCTGTGTTGGGGAACAGAGAGCTGGATCCAGAGGGGCCAGCATGGGCAGAGCACTCAGTGTGCTCCAGGTGGGGGACAGATGTGGCTTAACTTGACCCTGACAGTTACAGTGAGCGGGGGCATAACACAATCAGACTTGCATTTACCAGAGAGATGATGGAAAGGCAGACAAGAAGCGATGGGGCAGAGTGAATTTAAGGAAAGTAACATCAACAAAGGGGTAGAGATGTGAGAGACCCTTAGAAGATAGGTCCCGCCAATTTTAACAAAATGCCTGTGAGAATGAAGTAGAAAGGAAGGTTCTAAAATGAAACCAGTGTTTCTGGTGTTGATGATTGTGCATGTGGAGCACCTTTGACTAAGAAATACAGCATTCGAGGGCAAAATGCAAACTACATTTGGATATTTTGAGTTCGCATGTCTGCAGAATATAATAGTATCTATCCAGGTGGACACGTCTAAAGGGGGCTATATACACACGTTTGGATCCCAACTGAGAGGGCGGAGTCAGAAATACAGTTTGAGAGTCATCATCACTAAGAGACTCATCAGGAAATAAGTATTTGGTGCCTGCAGCATGAATGAGATTGCCCAGGACAAATGTATAATTTTTCACCTACAGGAAAAAAGATGTCCAACAATGAAAACCACACTTACGGGATAGAAGGAAGCAAAATAGCTTGTAAAAGATGGGCAGAGAAGTAGGAAGACAGTGATAGCCCAGGGATCAGATGAAAAAAGAATTTCAAGAACAACAAATAAATAGCGTTTGGGAACTGCTGAACTGAGCGGTCACTAAAATAAGGATGTAAAGTGTCCATCAAGTTGAACATGTAGAGGTCCCTGTCAAAAAGTAAGACAGTGTGGGTGACTAGAGGTGGATATGGGGAGCAGAGGATTGGGGCTTTGTCCATTGTTCTTGTAGCTGTTGTAAGTGGTGGAAACTTGAGCACACATATACATTAAGAAGGATAATCCAGTAAACAAGAAGAGGTTGGAGGAATGGGAAAGAAGGACAGTCTGAAAGAGTGAGACCCCCCAAGGAGGGGGAAATGAATGAGATCTAGAATCTGAACATCTGAAGGGGCTGAGAGAAACAGGCCAAAGCAAGGAGGAGAGGGTAAGCCACAAATGAGTGGTTCCCTTTCTGAATCAGAAATGACTTTGTGTTTGTTGTTTCGTTTGTTTGTTAGTATTTTTGAGATGAGAATATTGCTCTGGAAATATTCACTAACAGCCATGGATATATCCATGTATTTTGTCAGAGTTACCCCTAGGGAGCTATTTGACTTGTCTAGATCCCTTTTCTGGCTAAGGTGGTAATCATGACCATCGTCGCATCAATAGGCCACCACTTACCTCGCATCATCAGGGCACCACCTGAGCACCTGCCAGGTCAGAGGCAGTGGGTGGACCCTGGAGAGTCTAGGGTGAAGACAAGGGAAACCAACATCCTCATCTAATGAAGGACTCAAACATATTAATAACGGCACAGATATATGACTTTTGTTGAAGGTGTCTTAAGTGCCAGGCGCTGTTCTCAAGCTTTTGCAGATATTAAAAGTTTTAGGTTTTATAACAAGTTTTATCCACATTTGACAGAAATGGAAAGGAAACTGGGGCACACAGTTCACACATCTGATTCAGATTTTGTGCTTGTGATCATGAAAATACAGTAAATGACAGTGATAGCCTTAAGGTAGTCTACACATCCAGAGGAGAGGTACGTAACCCTTCCTGAATGAAGAGAAAAATGAGATGGTGTCTGAGTTAGGTCAGAAAGAGCATGCGAAGACGTTAGCTAGATGAAGAAGCAGGGGAAAGAATTCTGGGAGGAGAGGACGGTGCACACAGAAGCACAGACAAAAGCGTAGGGATGTGGAACGTGACGGGTATGTGGGAACTCTGGGCACGCAGCACTACTAACAAGTATGAAGTGTGACACAAGCAGGGGACATGGTTTGGCAAGTCTCAGATCCAATTCTCAAGATATGGCGGTCTGGGTATTCCAGCCAATATTTATTGAGTGCCTACCGTGCATGTGCCAAAGAGGAACTCAAGAAGCGTAAGACACAACCCCGTCCTAGAGGCACACACAATCTAGTGGGAGAGACTCACCAGCATATAAAACCATATTTTGGGTAAGATGAAAGAAGTGTTAGAAGTACGAGCGATATACTGTGGTTGCCCAAATGCAACAACAGTTACATCCACCTGGAGAATAGGAAAAGGTCCTTTCGAGATTATATCGTTTTAACTGAGCCTCCAAAGGAGTGGGAAAGAACACTTCAGGCTCAGGATGCCAAAGGAATTGTCAAATAGGTATTTGTCGAGTGAGTGAGATGGAGAACCATGGAAAATCTAGGTGGGAAAGGGGATCACCACGACTGGTGTTGGAAACTGAGGACAAAGAACACACCAGAAGATAGAAGGCAGATCTGATGGCTGGTGAGAGCAGAATTCCAGATCTCACGGGAAAGCAGGTCAGGTGATAAGAAGGTCTGAGTTGCACAGTCTGGCCACGCAAGTGCGATTCTCGGTTGCATGAAAAGGCTGTGGAGAAAGTCAGGGAACGGAGAGGCCAGAGGGCTCACTGGTCATCCACCTCATGGATGAAGCCCCCGGTGGTGAGGGCAACGGATGGAGGGGACACGGAGCCTGTGAGGCAAATGTTCCAGTTCTCAGATTCAAACGATGACGGCAGGAAGCATGGGAGGGTAAGCATGTGTCACAGGGGGGATGCATGGCTGAACAAAGACGCTGGTGCCATAGAATGGAAGCCCTAAGAAGTGAAGAATAAAACCGGGTGCCCTCTCAGCCCCACCAGGAAAAAGTGGCTTCAGTGCTGATGCTTGCACATTAGGTTCCCTGAAGGTGGGCTCCACTCAGAGGAAGGAACCGTTGGAAATGTCTGATGATGCACAGTGACCATGGAGGGCTTTGTTTTTCTTTTTTAATTGATATATAACTGACATGTAACATTATATCAGCTGCAGGTGTACAACATAACGATTCGGTATTTTTATATTGCAAAACAGTGAGCCCTAGTTAACATCCATCACCTCTCACAGTTACAAATTAAGCTTTTATTTTTGCTGAACATTTTAAGAGAGATTTCAGAGGACACGGTGGAAAATTTTTGAAAGACACGTTCACTGACTAGGAAACATTCAGGAAAAGCAACAGGAAACTGATGTAATACTTTAGCACAAGCTTCCGTGATGACCAAGTTTGAGCTTTTTCAGATGACTTTGAGAAAATATTTGCATTTAGCAGGAATAGCTCCACAAAAATGTGGAGGCAGCAGCCTAATGTCCTGCTAATCTTAGGAAAAGGTATTAAGGAAAAACTTTCATTTTCCAAGATGCAGCCTTCTGCAATACATATGTTCGAGAAAGGCAGAGAGCAAATATTCTGCAATATATAGAAACTGATGAATCAGAAGAAGTAAACTAACAGCAATTTATCTTCTACTTATTTTTTGGAAAACCTTTTATATTAAAAGAGCTTCACTTATATAAACATGAAAAATGTCTAATTCCACTTAGCTGGGCTGTTGAACCATTAGGATGTTATTTATGGTGCTTTTCTTTTATTATATATATATATATACATATATATGTAAAATAAAATATAAATATATATATAATATATAAAAATATATAAAATATAAATTATATAAATATATTTAAAATATAAATAAATGAATATAATTAATATATATAAAAATTATATATATATAAAGCTTTATTAATAACAAGTATGAAACAAAATTTATTAATTTGTGTTCACTTTCTTTTAATTTTCTAAGGCCAATGTAGGCTGTCAATGTAGATTTAGGAAGAATTTTAGTGATTCTGCTGTTTTACAAGTCCAGCTGTGAGTTCAGTTTGTATGACAGGTTTGGGATCTGGAGAATGATTCTGACTTGGTGATTCAAATACGTAAGAAAGAAAACTGCATCCTCAAAAAAAAAAAAAATTAAAAACCCGAATAGCAACATTATTGCAGTTTTATTAATTTAAAAAATGTCTCTAGCTTCTGATTTAGTTTTTCAATTTTCGTTATAGACTAAGAAAAAAGTTCAGAGATGCAATTTAAAGACGAAATTTGTGCTGTATTAAAGCTATGTAGTGTATTAGCTGCTTGAATTTTGGGTATTAGAAGACATACAAATAATTGGTGAACAACAAAGTCAGATTAAGTTTACTCAGATTTCTTTGCTGATCTCCCAGAAGGGGTAGTTATTTGAACATGTGCCAGAGGTACCCTAGAGTTATAAAAGTAGACTTTAGAGAAGGGTATCCTCTTGATATGAAAACTGACCCAAGTTACCTTAGATGTTACTGGTCCAGCCATGTCTCTTGACTTGGACATTTCTAGGAAGAGCTGGCCAGATGGAATCTCCTCTCTAGAGAGATTGTGGTCCCGCCTTTCTTCCTCCACATTCCAGAGGCTCCTTTAGAAGACCACCCAGCTCTCCTGACCAGCCCACTCACACAGCAGCCAGTCTGGGTACTATTTAACCTCTGTCACCCAGCATTTCCTTTCTTCTCCCTCAAGGTCATAGTAGAGATGGTGAACCCACTCTGCTCACACTTCCTGGTACAGGGAGGGATTCTTCTTTTGAAGTTAAAACCATCTTTCTGGTAGCATCTCCTTAGCCTCTGGCTCAGAACCTTGACACAGAGCCCCCAAGGACAGGACACTTGCAGCCACACTCAAAGAGATAGCTTGCCCCTCCTCTGAGACTCAACTTCTGCTCTGAAAATCAGCTGGAATCCAGAACACAGGCTCCTCAAGACCTCACTACAGGTCCCTGTGTGCTCAGAGTCTCTGTATTGGCCCCCAGCCTATCTACATAGTCAAGCTAAAGACATTTTAGGGCAATAAAAAGTAAGTCAATATTAAGAGACAGGAATCCCTCACAGACATTACATTGTATGTACATTACAACATACACTCATTTCTTTTAGATGACATCCAAAAACAGGCCAAAGTAATCCACAGAGATAGAAGTCATGGTAGTAGATATCCTGGGGATTGGGAGTATTAACTGGAAGGGGGCTCAAAGGAGCCTTCTGTGGTGGTGGAAATGTCCTCTATCTTGATCCAAGGAGTGGTTATATATATATATATATTTTTTTCAACTGAACACTTAATATTTTCACATTTTGCTGTCTGTAAACTATACTTTAATGGAAAAAGAAAAAACCCTATGAGACGATCCCAAATGATTAAAGGACAAAAAAGATTAATAAAACAGTTTTTCAACAAGAGGAATAGAGACCATGATCTAGGTCTGACCTAGGCAGACCGACTCAAGACTAGTTGCTTGACCTCCCCAGACTTTGTCACGTTCACTTGTAAAAGAAGGGCACACTGGACCATCTTAAGGTGTCTTCCAGCATCAACAATCCTACAAACCTGGTCAGAGGCCATTAGCATCACATGCGGCTTACCACCTCCCACCGTAAGTGAGCTTATAAGGAAGCAGCATCTTCAATTTCCATGCCATCGTTCTCCATTCTCCTAGACATGATGGCGGGAGGAGGATTGTATTGGAACAAATGACATATGCTTCAAATAAATTCCAGTCCACACACATGCTTCTACTACATGTAATTAGGAGATTTTCTAAAATCATGGACCCTTAGTTGTAAATTCTAATTAAGGATCCATCAGAATCACCCATAGGTACCTCAAGCTCAATATGTCAAAACCGAAATCCATCATCTTCACCCAAAAGCGCTCTCTGGTGCTTCCCATCTTAATTAATGTCATCACTATTTTCTTCATGATCCAGGTTAGAACGATCAAAGTCATATTTAATGTTTCACTGAGGTCCCCACACTACATAGACTGTTTATCTTGATAGAACCCTCTATTTTTAATATAGTGAAATGTTATTCTGATGTTCCTGATGGTATGTTATCATGCCAGAATTGTCCCAGAGAAAGCATCAATCCCAACGAGTCGCAAAAACATGAATGTAACAAAAATGCAAAGATAATGAAGTCTTCTCAGACTTCTCCCTTTATCTCCCATGATGTCTTCTTTGGTTGAAATGCCTTGGATTCTTGAATCAAACAGCCTCATACTTTATCTCCCTCACTTCATTCCCTCCCTCCTGACATCTGCCCTTCCTGGTGAGGACCAATATCTACAGATCGGCCCTGTCATTCCTTTTCTTACCATGACGGTTTGTCAATGCATTATAATGCAAAGTTCAAGTACTTAAGCTTGGCCAATGATTTCAGGCTTTAACCTAATTTTTCAGTCTTCTTTACATACAAACTTTGCCTCTTTCCAACAGTGCCTAAGTGCTTCACCTTAGCCTGCCCATCTACTGACAGTCCCTGGATGCCACCCACACTTTCTTATGACCCACTGTGTCTTTCCCTGTTCTGGAATTGTCTTCCCCCAGTTGAAACTCTGCCCACACAACTTTTTTTTTTTTACTGCATCTTGATTTAAAATACAGAAGACACCTATTATAGAATTCTTTCATTTTTCTAAAAATATTGGTGAGAAAAGTTGAAATAGCTGTGTAGAGTTATAAGATTAGAGACCTTACTTCTGCCATTTTAGAAGCCAATGGGAGCTCTAACAGGCTCTGTATGTTCATAGAAACAAATGCTTCAAGAAGAAAAAGTTGATGCCAATGTCAGTGCATGTTACTAACACTGGCGAATTGATTCAACTAAGGATGACGCTTGGGACCAATTAATTCAAAGCTGGTTAAAAAAAGGAGATACAATAAATCAGGGAGCAGAATTCATTTAAATGTAGTGAGTGACTGGGAAAGATTACTTGAAATAGCTCAAAACCAGGCATATATCTCAAAGGGCCAAAGACAACTAACTATAAGCATCACATTGCTAGGATTTTGCAAGACATCAGACAAACACCTAAATTAAAACCAGGTAACAAACATTGCCCAGCTGGATGTCAACTTGAAAAACCTTACAAAAACAGTTTTTCACAGATGAAGAAACGCAGTTTGCTCAAATTACAAGGTAACTTTTAATAGCACTCAAGATAGGAACTACATGAAATCTAATATAGGCCTTGGGTCATAGCTGAAATATATTCTTCTTGGACCCTTTAGGAAAAGAAGACTTATTTCTATCTCTATAATATTCTTGTTTCACTTCCCGCCCCCCCACCCCCCGCCCTGTGTTTTAGTTTAGGTACTTCCCAACTTACAGAGGACTGTGTCATAGGAGTTTCTGAGCTGGCTATTCAAAACCTTGTAATATACTTTCCAATAGACACAGCATCATAAATGGCACTCATATTCCATGGCTAACCATAAAGACTTTTGTGGTGTGTTTGGTTTTTTTAAGTGGGGCTGAAAAATAGGGCTTTGTGTGGCAGCTTGAGGTCCGGGTTCTAGAGTCCATTCAATGTAGAACAGAAATGTTGAAGGACAAAGGAAATCTCTTTCCATATTTCTTAACGTCAAGCTTGTCCTTGACAAACATCTCAAGAAGGCAAGTGTTTGTTTGCCTTTCTGATAGGCAAGGCACAGTTCTGCCTCTCCTTTCCTTGGGACTCAGTTTGGTGGGGTTAGTGAAGGAGGTGGCTCAGACATTCACAGGCACATATACCAGTCAGTCTAGGCTCCCATGTGGTCCTAGCCCTTCTCTTTTCTCTAAAATGTCATAGTTCAGGGCCGCCTGGGTGGCTCAGTCGGTTAAGCATCTGACGCTCGATTTCAGCTCAGGTCATGATCTGAGTTTGTCGGTTTCATGAGTTCGAGCCCCATGTTGGGCTCTGCTCTGGCAGTGAAGAGCCTGCTTGGGCTTCTCACTCTCTCTCTCTCTCTCTCTCTCTCTCTCTCTCTCCCCCCCCGCCCCTCCCCTACTCACACTATCTCTGTCTCTCTCAAAGTAAATAAATAAACTTAAAAAAATTGAACATCATAGTTGTAGCAATTACAGAATTCCACCATCTGATAGATGGGTGTTGAAACTCTAGTAAGACCATTACGGTATAATTCATCCCTTTAAAATTCCAGTGGTCGGATGGAGAAGACCCTTTGGTTAATTTTTAAAATCTCATAAATAAGAGATTTAGGGATAAGAAATGTTCACACTCAGGAATAAGTGAAGCTGCTGTAGTGACTAAAGCCCAGGTTTTAGTGAGTGTCCAGCAGTCTGCCATGCATGCTTTGGTCCGTGAAGCCCTTCCACACTGGGATTTGAGTTCAAGACTCCTTTTGCATGGAGTCTCCTGGACTCCTGGAGGCGCCTGGAGCCTGGGCGTTTCAAGGTCCAGCTGCAAGACAGAGAAAGGGAGGGTGGACAGGTGCCATGCAGACCTGCTCTCATTCTGTTGGTGGTAAGGTGTCACCCACCTCCACCTAGATTTCTGGGGACTGGAAAAGGCAGCTCCTGATGCCTGGCAGCTTCGCAGGGGTGACTGTGGACAGGAGGAAATAAACTTTTCATGAAAAGTCAGCAGCCTCTGCCACAGGTACCAGGACGATGGAAAGGAGTAGGCTTTAACCTTGCCTAAAGACATCGGGGTAGGTTCCAGAAGGTGCCTTGATCCGCCCTGAGCAATGACAGGCAAATAAATGAGATAGAGGCATCTTTCCAGAGAGTAAACAGCACAGGCAAAAGCAAGTAGAGGAGAAAGATCATGGAGCACTTGAGGAATTGAAACAAATATAGCAAAAGTCTAGGGACCAGTTAAAAGGCATTTTTCATTACAGCCATGACCCACCCACATATCTGTGTTAAGAGTTTGACAGAAGAAAGCTGGCTGGACCCAAGGCCTCTTGGGAAATTACTCATTTTACTTGCCTTTGCAGATAGTGTTAAAATGATCACATTTGGTTTTCTGCATCTCTGAATTTGATGCCTGTGATGAGAACTGATAAGAATGCCAAATGGCTTCTCCTGAAGAGTGGTTGATACTTAGGATTCTGCAGGGTCTTTCTGGGTAAGTGCAACCAGAGGCAATGAATAATGAAACAGTGTATATCTGTCAAGTGTAATTATAACACTGAATTATGCTCCTTCTTGCATTCCGATTCCTGTATACATTAGTTTAAACATCGGAACATGCTGGCACTTCAGACCTGTGAGGATTTTACTTTGAAAAATAGCATGCCCTTATTTTTAGCCATTTTTAATGGGGGAAAAAAATTCACACCTTGTTCAAAATTAGCTTATGGTAGAGTTTGACCATTCCCCCGCCTTTTTTTTTTTTTTTTTTCGATCTTCTCAGGTATCTTAAAACCAGTAAAGAACTAAGGAGGAATGTTCTGCTTTGGCTTTAAACTCCCTCTAATTTTCTGTATTTAAATGAAATCCCCTTCTTTGCATTTTGGTTAATCTCTCTGATTAAACACTTGTTAAAATTATAGAATAGAGTTACTTAAAATGTTACCAACCTTTGCAAAAGAAGTGGAAATTATCAGATTGTGACTTCTAAAAATTATACAAATAGTGTTGGTTTATTGTTGATTGAATTAAAAATCCAGGGGTCCCTGGGTGGCTCAGTCAGTTAAGTATCTGACCGGCTCAGGTCATGATCTCGCGGTTCGCAGGTTCGAACCCCGTGTCAGGCTCTGTGCTGACAGCTCAGAGCCTGGAGCCTGCTTTGGATTGTGTGTCTTCCTCTCTCTCTCTGCCCTTCCCCCATTCATTCATATTCTCTCTCTCTCTCTCTCTCTCTGTAAATGAATAAAAAATAAAATTTTTTTAAAAAAATCCAGAGAAGCAGGAAAAATAAACCCCAAAAATCAGCTGGTATACTTAACAATATTCTGTTGGTGTGCATATGTCCAAACATTTTTCTATGCGCTCATATATAATATTTTACAAAAATAAGATCATATGGTGCATACTATTTGTAACCAACTTGTTTCGTGTAATGAGATTTCAGAAGCACATTACATGTCAGCTTTGTTGGGTTTTTTTAACTCCACAACAGTGATTTTTTTTTTTCAACTGTGAACAGAGACTATATCAGAATCTCTAAGACAGCATGTGTGTTTGGAAAACCATTATTTTATATTAACAAAACAAAACCAAAGAGCTATTATTTTTGTTTTACAACCTACAGAATATAATGCACCAAAACAATTCTTGTTGGAGTAGGGCGTTTATCTGAGACCTTCAGGGATTCGTTTTATTCCCCATCAGCCTCCCGTATCTGGGGACTTCAGTGCCTGGAGATGATAATTAGATTATTCTGTCAACAAATGGGAGCATGGGTTATAAAAAGATTGGGAAGCACAGTGTCTCAGTTGCCAAGTGCTTCATTTAATCAATGATCCTTTATTGTTGGACTTAACTTTAAAAATTTTTTTTTTTAGTGTTTATTTATTTTTGAGACAGACAGACAGAGTGTGAGCAGGGGCGAGGGAGAGGCAGAGAGAGAGGGAGACACAGAATCCGAAGTGGGCTCCAGGTTCCGAGCTGTCAGCACAGAGCCCGATACAGGGCCTGAACTCACGAACTGTGAGATCATGACCTGAGCCAAAGTCAGACGCTGAACTGACTGAGCCACCCAGGTGCCTCTAGCTTAACTTTTAAAAGATAGATTTTCTCACCTTCTGATCTACTGGCTTCCCATTATGAATTCTCAGGCCATCATCCCACACAAGAGCAAACTACATACCTTAAGTACGTTTAAGGCTCGCTCACATGCCACAGCAAGCAGCAGAGGGGGCCCAATGAGGAAAATGGAAGACCTGTCTTGGGAAGGCCACACAGGATGTGCCCAGCAGAACAGTCCCCGTGGCGGGTGACCTGTTCCTAAGCTGTTCCATACGTTCTCCTTGCTTACCTTATTGAGGGTCTGTGAAACCAGTCTCTTGCAGAGATTCCGAGGAACAAGAAACTTTTATGGAAGTTCTTCACACTTTAAGAAAGCTCGCGATATGGAAAGAGTCCTCCTATTCTTTTCTATCTTTCTGCATCCCCATTTAAAGTCTCTGTTGACCATGGTTTCCCTTTTCTCCACTCTTTGCCCAATACCGCAAATGGGACGCAATTGACGCGCATCTGGTGTTGTCACGGAAAACAGAATAAATCCCTTTTTATGTTCCATGTCCGGAGCACGTAGAATGTAAAATCTTCCTGTGGCACCTTTTTTTTTTTTTTTCCTTTTAACTAGAGAGATAGTGTCCGAAGTCCCCGTGGCATTGAAATGGCCATGCGGCAATTGTTTCTGGATTGAAAACAATTGGCTGCAAAACAGAGAGAGAGAAATAGCGCCCGTGACAAGACCCCCAGTCTGGGCTGGAACTCAGTCCGTGGCAACCAGAAAACAGCGGTCTCCTTGCCTGTCCACTTCTGACAGGTGCATTCCCACACCTCACCGGCAGGCTTCTTCCACAGCCTCGGCCTTTCCCCCTGGCATCACGTCTTTGGCTTTTCCTCATTTTCAGTGTCCACGTAAGCAGAGCCTGTGGTCAAGAGCAAAGCTTCTTTGAGGTCCCGTCCTCACTTCAAATCCACATTCCTCTCCATCTCTGGAGACTCCTCAGGCATCCAATTCCATGTTCCTCAAGAGCAGTTTCTACATCTCCTTTTATCACAAACACTCTGTCCACACAGTCACCCTCTGGGACTTCATTCTTCCAAATCGAGCGCTCTCTGTCCAGCACACAAGTCTCCACTCGTTCCAAACATGAAGGTATTTAAAACCTGTCTACATGTCCCTTACTAAGGGCAGGTCCTGCTTGGCACCTCATGTCATTTTGGAAAGATTTTTGGCTTTTTCCTTTTTAAACTGTACAGGTCCATTAATATTCAAGAAGTTATTCTCAGAAGGAGGTTAAATGTGTGGAGAAAACTAAAATTAGAAAGGCTTTGCATTTTAAAGACAGCTCTCTGTTTTTGCACGGCCAGTGGTAACTCCCTTTTCTCTGTGGATATCTTTGTTTGTGAAGTTATTTTTTAACCATCATAAAAGGCTTAGAGGCCAAAATACATAAGGAGAAATATTTCTCATACTCGAGAGGTTATCAAGATAACCAGAGGTTTTAAAAAGAGTTCATAACATTGATTCTTAAGCTCCAGGCATTTCCTTGAAGAATTTCCAAAAGGCTTCAAATAAATTTTCCCTCCCAGTGTTCATTTGCAGATGTGTTTAACACTGAATTTTGGGGTGTGACTATGCATATTTGGCTCTAAAAATTTCTATATTCACAAGCTAAGACTATTATAAAGAAAAAATAGACTATATTATAAAAAATTGGGGGCGGGGGGGTGCCTGGGTGGCTCAGCCAATTAAGCATCCGACTCTTGATTTCGGCTCGCGGTTCATGAGATTGAGCCCCATGTTGGGCTCTGAGCTGCCAGCATGGAGCCTGCTTGGGGTTCTCTGTCTCTCTCTGCCCCTCCCTACCCCCCACACATGTGCATGCTTGCTCTTCCTCGCTCTCAAAATAATAAACATCAAAAAAATTTTTTTTATTTCCTGTACAATATGAAACGCAGTATGGTATAGTTAGAAAAACCAGCTCTCTATGCTTAGTGTTGACTGCGTGTTAGCATCTCACAGACTCAGTTCCCTTTCTAGGAGGTGAAGGCGAATCCATTCTCAAAAGTCCTCTGGCCTTCACATTATTGGGTTCAGTCACATACCTGCAAACTGAAGTGGTTGTTTGGGTTTTGCAGGGAGCCCAACCACAAACTTAGAAGGCCCATCCATAGCCTGTGCAGCCTCACACACACCTCTGACGCCCACAGCGTGTTCAGGGAGTTGTCCAAACGAGCCTCGGTGTTCAGGATCTTTAGTCCGGCTCAGGTAGGTAGGAGCGGTTGGCCGCCCACATGACCCTACCTCCGTTTCCAGCCCTCCCAAGGCTTGAACTGTGTGACCCAAGCCTCCACCCTCCCCTACATCGTTGGTCTATCTGGCGTGCTCAGCTCCCACCCTAGATCACATTGTCAGACTCTCAGGCAAACAAAGACACAACATTCCAGGGGTTTAGATATCGCCCTCCCAGGTCCAAGGGCAACGCCTGGACTTCTCTCTTTAAGCAAACTGAAACTCTTCACTCTACAGTTTTGAACATATTTCCTTTGCGGGCAAGGAGATAAACTCCAATTCTTAGGACCTCACTACCAGAATGGAACATGGGGATCCTAGTGGTTTGCAAAGTAGGATTCCAGGACTAGTTGCATCAGGAACCCTGGAGTTAACAAAATGCAGACTCCACGGCCCTATCACAACTTTCGAATGAGAATCTCTGTGCCAGAAGCCTCAGAATATGCTTCTGACTGCACTGCTGGGTTTATCCTGGATAAGCCTTTGATCCTCAACTGTTCTTCTATTTGTAAATAACTGGTATAACTAATGTATCTTGTCCCAGTCTGAGAAAACATACATTCTTACTTTATGCTCTTAGGAAAGATGCTTGTGGAACAGAAGATGACATTCCTTGTATATGCCTGTCTCCTAAACTATGGTTTGCCTGGATTTCTTTGATTCAGAGTATCTATATTATAATCATCTGGCCTCCTTGGTAGGAGTGTTTCTATTCATTCATTCATTTATTCACAACTTGTGCTTTCTCTGTGGCAGGCATTGTTCTAGGTGCTGAGGATATATATAACAAAAATGAACAAAACAGAAAATATCTCTGCTTCAGTGAGGCCAGGAGCACATATATTTTGTGCCAGATGGTGATACAATACGTGCTACATAAGTGGGAAAAAAATCAGGATAAAGGAAAAAAGGCAGCTGAGAGAGGGGTTCGCTATTTAACATAAAAGGTTTAGGGAAGGAATTTCTAATATGATAACATGTGAGCATAAGGGTAAAAGAGAAGCCACAGAGTTATTTGGGTAAAGGGCACAATGAATGCTAAGGCCCTGGGGCAGAAACAGATGTAGTGGAGGAGAAAGCCTCATGTGATGGGGTTAAAGAAGGGCTAAGAGGAGAAGAAGCAGATACAGAGACTACAGGAAGCTCTTTCAAGGAATGTGGCAATTAAAGAGAGCAAAGAAATAAGAAATAAGGTCAAGAGAAAGATTCTGTAGTGGTGGTGGCTGCTGAGAGTAGAGACATGTCGACATGTTCATGTGGAGTGATCCAGCAAAGAACAAATTATTGGTGCCATGGAAGAGAGGGGAGACGTGCTGGACTGGTGTCCTTGAGTAGGTAAGAAGGAGTGGGCAGCCTCCAGGGTAAGATGGAGCACTTGGCCTTACATAAGAACACAGGTATTCTCTTTACTTCTTCCTTCTTTCCCTCATCTCTCTGATTCTCACAGTGACTCTATGTTCAGTGTTCCTGCCTCAACTCATGACCCTCTCATGTTATGTAAATTCTTTGGTTTCCTGATGTATACTTAGCCCTGCCTTCATAAAAAGGAAGAAGAAGAAGAAGAAGGAGAAAGAGGAGGAGTAGGAGGAAGAGGAGGAGGAGGAGGAGGAGGAGAAGAAGAAGGGGGAGGAGGAGGAGGAGGAGGAGGAGGAGGAGGAGGAGGAGGAGAAGAAGAAGAAGAAGAAGAAGAAGAAGAAGAAGAAGAAGAAGAAGAAGAAGAAAGAGGAGGAGAAGAAGAAGAGGAAAGAGAAAAAGGAGAGGAAGAGGAAGAGAAAGAAGGGGGAGGAAGAGGAGAATGAGAAGGAGAAGATTGGAGCATTTGGGTGGCTCATTCGATTAACTCAGGTCATGATCTTGAGGTTCGTGAGATTGAGCCCCACGTTGGGCTCTGCACTTACAGCACAAAGCCTGCTTGAGATTCTGTCTCTCCCTCTCTCTCTCTGCCTCTCCCCTTCCCCCGTGCACTCACACACTTTCTCTCTTTCTAAATAAATACACATTTAAAAGAGGAAGAAGAAGAAAATATATCCAAACATTCTCCACTGTAGAATGAGGCTAAAATATCTGCTCTATCTATTATCAGTTTTGTTATACGGGTCAAATGAGATTTTGTGCGGAATAATCCTCAGTCCCTAAACTTCATTTTAAGATGGAAGAAACAAATCATCATCAAAACCGTAACAGCATTCATGGGTCTTCCCAGCAAACTCACTGTGCGTACCTGTCCCTGTCTTTTCTCTTTACCTGTTCCATATTGAATGACCTAATGTCTCAATGTCACTTCACCTGCTTGGAGAGCTGAGAGCCAAAAAGTCCACTATTCTGGTCTGTTGTTAAATTTGTGACTCAGTACAGTAAGCCTGGAGGTGATTTGTTTAAGAAAACATGTGTTGAATTACAAGGAGAGTAAAGAATGCCACCTGCTGGACCGTGAGAGGCTGGACCAAGAGCTGTGCATGGTTCTGTCCCATTTATGGTTTTAAGTCACTCAAATGAAGTCAGGAACCAGATTGATTCAAAGGTAATTTCTGATACACCAACATGCCACCTTGTGCCTTTCTCTTTTCATGCAATCTCTTTTCTCCCTGTAAGGATTCAAGATCTAAAATTACCATTAAGACTAGCTATATTTCCCTTCATTAGTTCTCTTTGAATCCCTTGAAAATTAGATCATAGCACGTTGCCATTTGAAGGGACCTTAGAGATGAGTTCAGTGTTTTCAAACACATTTTGGACACAGAAACTCTGGGAAAGCTATAGATGTGATCCTCATTTCAGACACCAGGAAACTGAGGCCCAAAAGGTGAAAAAGGTAAAGCTATGACGAGAAGTCGCATCTATTGACTCCCAAACCATTCCCTGTAACAGTTAACAAGCTTTCAACTGGAATCAAAATGGCTTAAACAATAGTGGATGTCTCGCGTGAAAAGTGTTGAGCGACTCTGGGAATAATTTAGGGGCTGACCAACATCACCAAAGACCCTGGTTTATCCCACTGTTCTCCCTGTTCTCCTCAGCATTTCTGATTTACAAGGTGGTTCCAGCAACATTAGGAACCACAACCTCCACCCAGGATCAAGGGGCATAAAAGGGTTGTCTGTCTCTGATGAGCCAGGAAATGTGGCCCAAAAGAGCCTTAAAGAATCTCTTCATATCTTATTAGCCAGGAGGGAATGATATGTCCCATCCTAAGCAGGTTCCTGGCAAGGAGGGTGAAATTGCCGTATGTAATTTAGACAAATCCAGATACACATTCTGTGTCTGGGGGAGGGACATCCATAGCTGAAGCTTAAGATTCTATGCGAGTAGAGAGATTCCAGGACAAAATTAGAAAAGGGGGTTGTGGCTGTTTATTGGAGGAAACTTCTCCATGGGTCTCCCCATTAATGGCTTTGTTGGTACCTTTCTAAGGCTGTGTGGCTGGCAAATGGTCTCGGAAGGCAGAAGTTTCCTGACCAGGATAAGCTAATGTCTCTCCTCAGGGCAAAAAAAAAAAAAAAAAAAAAAAAAAAAGAGCTAGCTTGCTCGCAGCCCCTTTAAAACAATGAGGTTTCTTAAATTCAGGTTCCTCGGCTATGACATGAGCTCTGCATGTACAGCATCCCTGTGGGCTGCTCCACATGCCCCCATGAAACTTGAGGGACAAGAGAGAATGGGGGGGGAGGGGGGCTGAAGTGCATACTGCCTGCTGTGCTGTGAGTAATAACATCTTTTGTCTCTGACCCGGGAGTCTTCTGTCTGCTGCCAACACACAGGAAACTACGGGAGACTAAGCTGTTAGTTTATGAATTGGGTGAAATCTCTGACACTTTCCAGTTCTTGCCACTGATAGAAAGACAACCATCAGTTTTTGCTACAGTCGTCTTTCCAGTGAGCTACGCTGGATACATCCCACTCTCAGATACTTATTTCTGGAAGTAAGAGTACTTCCGGCATGTAAGAAATTTCTTTTTTTGCCGGCAGAAACAGGGCAACACTGCGGTCTCCAGTGGAGACCCACATTAAATAAGGACAGTGTCATTGGCTCTGGTGTCTTTTATGCCGCCTCCCTTTTATTCGCTCCCTGACTCTCTCTGTAATTATCTCTTTTAAAATGTCAGCTCCTCTCACCCAGAAGAGCAAGAGCAATCAGCCACAAACTGAACTTTAGAAGCTTTTAAAACACACTTGCTGTTTGACTAGGAGATAGATTCGCAAAGGCGTCCCTCAGCCAAGTCAGGGGAGCTGACGTTGAATGATTGAGGAAAAGGAGCCCGATCCTTTGCTCTCGCACTGGGCCCACAGCCCCTCGCTCAGGAAGCAAGAGAAGGGATGTGGGCTGTACTCAAATTGTGAATATTTCTACATCAGAGCCTGAGTAGAGGCTCCTTAAGGAGGAATCTGCTCCTAGAGGCCATTGACATTGAGCACCTCTTAGTATACCCAACTGGTGAGAGGACTGAGCTTTGCAGCAGGAGCCTGGAGACCTTTTTCTTTGCTAGAGTGAAGCACTGATGTTAAGGAGACCGTGGTCCAGGGACGCCTGGGTGGCTCAGTCAGTTAAGCGTCCGACTTCGGCTCAGATCATGATCTCAGTTTGTAAGTTCAAGACCCTCGTCGGGCTCCATGCTGATAGCATGCAGCCTGCTTCAGATTCCGTGTTTCCCTCTCTCTGCCTCTGCCCCACTCATTCATTCTCTCTCTCTCTCTCTCTCTCTCTCTCTCTCTCTCAAAAATAAATAAACAGTAAAAAAAAGTTCTTTAATTAAAAAAAAAAGAAGACCATGATCCAGCGGAAGCAGAAACAGGGGATCTAGTGTGACAGGTAGAGAAAAAAGTAGAGACATTTCCTAGTTTGCTGTTGATACTCAGGGTTTCTCCAAATGGTGAGAATTTAAAGACCTGGACAAGAATTCATCGTAGCAGGAGGAGAGGAGGAGATGCAATTAGAGCAGCATTTACCCTTCTAAGTCAAACCTTAGGGTTAAACTCAAATTATCCCTAAATTCTATTTCCCTCATGGCGGTTGATGCCTTTAAAATGAAACCATCTTTCCTACTTAGCTCAGGAACCCATGCATTCTTGCTTCTCTGACAACTTGCATTTAAAAATGCGTCTGCTAGGGGCACCTGGGTGGCTCAGTCGGTTGAGTATCCGACTTTGGGTCAGGTCATGATCTCACGGTTTGTGGGTCTGAGCCCCACATCAGGCTCTGCTGACAGCTCAGAGCCTGGAGCCTGCTTCGGATTCTGTGTCTCCCTCTCTCTCTCTGCCCCACCCTTTCTCACACTCTGTCTCCCTCTCTCTCAAAAACAAACATTAAAAAAAATTAATTAAAAAAATAAAAATGCATCTGCTAAGCCATAGCACTACAAGAACAGAACAGATTCAATCTTAGAAACTGAGGCTACTTCCCCACCTGCCCCCAACTATGCCAGAAATACAGGGAAAGATCATTCAGTCCATGAGTCGTGTGATTGTCAATGTGCGTTGGTATGTCCGTAGATACCTTCATGAAGGTCACTGGCTTCCACCAAATCACAGTGACCCTTGGAGGCATGAGCTCCTCATATAGAGGAGATACTTTACCAGGTACGTGTAGATTCACCACAGGTGTTAAAATTAAAGTCCTCCTGCTAATAACATAAAGGATCAAAATTCCTTGGTACAATTAGGTTGATTAAATTGAGCTCTGCATCTAATATCCCTGTGGCTTAATAAAGTTAATGCTGCTTTCAGAGGGGCCTGACCCAGAGGCAGGGAACAGTCGAGGTCCTGAGAGAATCTGGACCACTATGGTTTTTAAATTAGAAGTTTGATTGCTTGTGACACCATCTCAAAATAGTACCAGTCCAAAGAAGCTGAATTTTCCATTAGCCCGGGAAAAAATGACAGATATTTAATTAAACTGCTTAGAGATTAGGCAGAAGCCTTAGTGATAAAGGAGCTGAGTCTCTTTATAAGCAAAGTTGGGAAATGCCACGTCTTTGATGTGGAAAAGAACTCACCAAGCCAAAGGAGCTGGGGACCTGTGTGCCGCCTTGGCCTTTCCATTAAGCTTCCCTTCCTGCCAATCGCAAGAAAAAAATATACATTTGAAAAGCATGTTTTATGAAACGTTAGGTGGTCACTGAGGAAATTGAAACCTAAAATGTGAAGTAAGAAACTACGCACAACCGAAGTTGCCAAAGCAAACCACCCTGATCCATTTGTCTCTTATTGAAAGGTGATTTGTTATGGACCTTGAGCAGATCTATGAAAAAAGAAATGACTTGTGGTCAGTGTTGGAGGGTACGTTATGAGAAGGATCCAGCATTCCAGATTGGAAATGACTAGGCGTATGGCAAATGGTTCAGGAAAGGAGTTGTTCTGCAAGAATCTTGAGCTACCTTTTGGACAGCCACAGTGACCCAAAAAGGGCGCCGGTCACCTTTATTGCTTCAAGACTCCTGCCTCCCTAGTTTTCGACAGGAATTGTGATGACTACATTAATGAAATGCAGTTGTGTAAGCTCTCCCAAAACAGTAGCTCTCAACTCTAGCTATATATTAATATTTTCCGACATACTTTTAAAAATACCAGTGCCTATGTCACCAACTGAGCCAGAATCCCTGGGGATGGGGCTGGACATCGGTGTTTCATAAAGCTCTCCAGGAGGGAGTCCCTGCCTTGGGAGCTACTGAAGAGTTGCATTGTGTTTAGTAATCCACAGATCGGGGGCTCTGAAACCTGACAAGCCCGGGTCTAGGTTCTGGCTCCACTACTCCCTAAACATAAGACACTCAGCTCATGCTTGATCTTCTCCAGGTCTGGGTTTGCTTATCTGGAAAGAGTCGACGACGGTAACTTCTTCACAAGCTTTTAAAGATGGAGTAAGAAAATAAATGTATTCCTGGTGCCCAATCCAAGTATATTTCCCTCCCCTTGGAGGAAATATGGTTCATTAATAGTGGATTGATGTTTTCTCTCTCCTTCCTCAAATGATTTTGCCACGAGTTTTTGTAGCAAGTGATGACGGGCTTTGTTTTTCCTCTAGAAATCACTGCTATCTGGTATCTGGGAGGAAAATACTCATGTGCCTTTCGTGCTTTCTGCTCCTTCAGCTGCCACAGAAGTGTCCTTTTCGTTTGATGTCGGTAACGGGCCAGTGGAGATTGTGGTGAGGTCGCCCTCCCCGCTCAATGATGACCAGTGGCACCGGGTCACCGCGGAGAGGAATGTGAAGCAAGCCAGCTTACAGGTGGATCGGCTGCCACAGCAGGTCCGCAAGGCACCCACCGAAGGTCACACCCGCCTGGAACTCTACAGCCAGCTGTTTGTTGGTGAGTAATAGGAAGGCCTTCATGACTTCGCCCTGTTGGTTTTAATAACCTTCACAATGGAAAAAATAAAGCTGTCTATGGGATGCTTTGATAGAAATCTTCCCAAAAGTAAGAGTCTAGGCTTCTTGTAGACTCTATCAAGACAGAATGGAACAGGAAGATAAATCAGGAAACCTAAATCTGGCTCACTCTCCACTCTCCAGCATTCAAGGTCCTCATCTACAAAATCAGAGGGGTATCTCTGAGGTCTCTGATCTGTGCAATGTTAGGTCTACAGCTTTAGGACTGTCGAAAATTCTTTGATAATTTAGGACGCTTGTAACTATGAGGGAGGAAGGATGGAGGGAGGGAGAAAGAGAAGGAAATGAGCTTCCTAAGTTTAGGTTTGCTCGAAATGATAAGTAGAAATCCATTCCTTTATCTGCACATCCTGGAGGTTCTAGGCAGAGACAGATGGGAATTTCCCCATACAAAATATCTTTACATGAGAAAGAGATCAACACTCAGGAATTTAAACAGAGCAAAAGTTGAGCATCCTTTGCAAGAAGTCGATCTAACCTCACAGGGTAGTCTTTGCTTTTGACATGTTGCAGCTGAAGCTCATGTTCTTTCAGATCAATACCTGTTTCCACAACTAAATATTAAGTTTTCTTTTCCAGAACACTAACGTTTTAAGAAATTAGCTGTTTTTCCTCTGTTGAATGACAAGAGAGCAAATTTGAAGGACTTCCTGGCTATGTGCCACCTTAGACCCCCCGCCCCGAGTTTCTTGGGGTTAATTGATCAAGTCAGTCAACTGTGGCAATCCCAGACCAAGCAAAACCAGACGTGACCTGGTTGCTGTCCATAGGCCTACCACCTGTCACCCTATGCTAGGGCCTCACTGAGGGTCAGCTAATTTTAACAAGGGCCGGAGCCCCACGGTGTCTTTCATAATTGTGCTGAAGTGCTTTAAGAACATTGGAAAGTCACAAAAGGAAAGATAAAATTAGATGTCACCTCCTTTGGTACAAGGTGGGTGGACTACAGACGTGTTAACTTAGTCCGTTAGCTCTGGAAGTAAGACTGATTTGTTAACAAGCCATGTCGTCAGGGGCCATGAAAGAGTCATAGATTTCAAAATAAAATACTCCTTGACCCCAATTAAAAGCTAACCCCTTACAAATCCTGCCCTCATGTTATAGTTCTCAAAATTGCACATTACTTTAAAATTATTTTTTATTAATTAAATACCAGGTCCACTGACTCCTGCTGAATATTATGAGCAAAGTCTACTTTATCCATACGTCTTGCCCAGATTACCTGGGACAAGTTTTGTTGTCCTCAATCCTGTCCATCCCAAGCATGCTGGTTAAATTCTACCTGGTTTTCTTCATAATGGGTGGCCTTCACTGACTGAGTTTCTTCTTTTTCTGACCTTGTCCCAACTTTCCTTTTTATTCCTTTCTTTCCATGGATTATAGTTGTCTCTGAAAAGTTTGGAGACAAAATAAAGTTGTAAATGGAAAGAGATAGAAGGGAACATTTATTATGGTCTTGGAAGGAATTTTGATTTCTTGAAAGAACAGCTTATAAGGAGAGAACAGTAGAGGGCTGAGGTCAGAATTCGACAGAACAGTTTAAGAGACAGCCAGAAACACAGCACCTGGGGAAGAAGGCTGAAGGGGAATGGAGGGAACAAGCAAGGAAAAACCAGGAGAGGGGTGTCACTGGAAGAGACAGTCTCATGCCATTCTCTGGGTTTCTTATTGACAAATAACATCTGGTGCCATGCATAAAACAAGGCTAGAAAAACATGCTTTGACTTTAATAATGTTAAAACCACTGGTGACCTGGAGAAGAAGCTTCAGAACAGTGGGCCGCCATGATGAGTCAGCAGTTGCTTTTCCCTCGACGGAAACGAGGAGGTCCACATCCTAGTTTCTAATTTCCTGTCATCTCAGAGGCAGGCATGATGCGCATCTCCCAGACACAAGCTATTTTGCACCAGTATGAGAATTACTGTTCTGCAATAGACGTCCTCCCCAGGGGAGGTGGGGAGAGGAGCTAGTTTCCAGAGAGAACATCAATTCAACAGCTGCAAAATCCTGGAGCCCGTTATCCCTATCCTATTCAGTAGGGATTCGGGAACCCGGAGAGCTATCCTGGGTCCAGTTCTCATTTAGAAACTCTGTCCTGACGGCGTGTCACCACTTTCCCTCTTGAGTCTCCTTTTTCCCTGTCTAATAAAGGAGTTGGATTCATTGGTCTCCAGAATGTCCTCCAGCTTCAACCATTTGTGATTACGTGTTTAGAGATGGGTTAAAGCAGCTTCAGTTGCCAAGAGGTCATCCTTCGCGCTGTGTCATGTGGATAACGTGGGCTTTGAATCCCACCTCTGCCACTTACAGGCTGAGGGACCACTGGCAGGTTACTCAGTATTTCCGTGTTAAAAAGAGATACAGGGGCGCCTGGGTGGCTCCATCAGTTAAATACCCAACTCTTAGTTTTCAGCTCAGGTCGTGATCTCACGGTTCGAGCCCCACATTGGGGTCCGTGCTGATGGTGTAAAGCCTGTTTGGGATTCTCTTTCTCTCTTTCTCTCTCTTCCCCTCCCCTGCTCATTCTCTCTTTCTCTCAAAATAAATAAATAAAAACATTTTTTAAATGATAAAGAGGGATACAGTCCCTACGTCTCAGGGTGGACTGAAACAGTCCAGAATAAGCACTCTTTGGAGGGTACCTGGCATGAAGTCAGACTCATTAAATATGAGTTATTTCGTATCTTCGCTTTTACCTTTACTCCCTTAGCTTTCTATCTCCGTGTATCCGTGTAACGCTCACCCCCTCCTACAGAACCTGCTTCCAACTGGCTCATTGCTTCTTTCCTAAAGTACTGACCTGATGTGTGTTCACTTTAACCCACATGCCCTGAAGGAAAGTTCCCATGCATACACGCCCCCTGACATTCAAAGTCAGGCTGCAGCTACTCTGCTTACCTGCCTCAGTGACCATACAGCAGCACACAGTGACCCAGGAATGTTCTCAGTCGACCAAGAAGACAGAAAGCGTCCATGTGTAAACATCACATGGGCATCAGTGTCACGGCCAAGACACGTGGCCAAGTTGCCCAACAGCTCCTTCCCCATTCTAGAACAGAGGGGCTTGCCTCAACCTAAGGCTAACACAGACCGGAATTCATTCTTGGATTTGCACACAGAGTGGGCTCTAAGGGAAGGCCAGCTTCCTGTCTCCTTTCTCAAAGCAACTGAAGCACAGTGCCCCTCACTCCACATCTAAAATGTAATTAAAAGCTGTCATCGAAAGAGGATTAACACAAGTCTTTAGGCACTAACTCTCATTACTTTAAGAATTATTATCGCGGCTCTGATTCTGCTTTAGTCAAAAAGTAACAAACCAATTTAAACATGAAGAGTGATGTGGGAAGAAAGAAGCATCTGCTGGTATTTGTCCGAAACACGGAGGAAACTTTCTCATGTTGTTGGTCCAGCAGGAACAAGGAGCATATGATGAGCTGCTGGGATGGCCCAGCAAAGACACTTAAACCACATGGTGATCTATAGCCTCAACCCAGACCAGGTGTTCAGACCTACATCCTCCATGGCAGCCAAGGGCCATATTTTTCTTAGGAGGTAGAGAATAGCAGGCAAGCTCAAAGTCATTATCTAGGTATGACCAGTACTGGGCTGGGCCCAGCCAGAGCGCGCTTTGGCACAGAGACGTGTTGGGAGCCCTGGTGGCTGAAGCAGTGTTGGGGCTGTGAGGGGGCAGGGTATCTGCTGGGACCTCGGCCTGCAGCTGGTGGCCAGCCCGACACCCCATTAGGGAGCTGGAGAATGTGAGCCATAAGGGAGAGCCAGGCAGGCTATTCAAGGCAGGGTGGCTGGTGTAGGGGTTGATTGCCTTAAGCCAGACACAGGCCAGCTCATGTAACTGTGCTTAGCAGTAGCTTAAGGAGGAGGGCAGAGTTGGGGAGAGCTGGAGGCTGCTTTGGAAGGCTTAGGAAGATTCAAGCTCCTCAGTGGCTCTTTGAGAATCCTAACTAATGACGAGTGTCCAGGCTCAAGTCGTTCGACTCTGACCTCTTCTGAAATCTCTCTGGCTAAAGAAGGCCTTCCCTTCTGTGTAAGACGTGGCCCAGAAGGAGCTGAGAAACCACGTTCATTCCTTCAGGATCTTTTGTGTTCTGCAGGAAGGCTGCCTGGAGACAGGAGCAAACCTTCTCTTCCTCCAGCAGCTTGTCAGGAAACTCCTCCTGAGCTGCCCCTTGAGTTCATGGCTGAGTTGTCCTCCTGACAAATGAGGACGGAGTGCTATGACCATTCTCTGAGCCATGCTGGGCCAGCAGCCCCATAAAACGGCCCAACTTCCCCAAACTTGATGATATAGCTTGTTTGGTCAGCTGCTCCTCAACCTGTCTGGATTCCAGAATCCTGAATGGATCATTCCCCTGCCATCTGAAATTCAGTGCCATTGAGAGAGCAAAGAGAAAAATCAACATTTGTTGTCTGAAAGGGAGAAAAATGGAATTCCGGCCATGAAGTGTACCAAAATCTGTGTATGAATAGAATGGCTCTTTTTGGTATCCAAAAAGTTTAGAATCAAAAATAGACAATCCAGGTAGCAGGAATTAAAACCCAGAAAATATGTTGCTTGTTCCCGTTTTCTGCAAGCCTGCCTCACTAACAACAACATAAACGCTGGCCTACATGTCCTGGGCAACAGACACTTCAAGGCCAAGTGCTCCCTGTGCTTTATTTACCTCTTATAAAGTAAACGCTATTACTAATTTCTGCTTTATTTTCACAGTGAAGAAACTAAAGCTAAAGATTAGTTAACAGCCCAACGTCGTGCAGCTGGTAAGAGACAGAGCTGGGGTCTGATCCCTCAGAGTCTTATTCCAGAGATCCAACCCTCAAGGGTTCATCTTGTCAAAGCAAAAATTACACAGTGACATTAAACAGGCAAGGAAGATTTCACTCAAGGATACTGCAGAGGGGAGAAAGGCCACAACTCAGTCTGGGCTCAACTCTGCTGAAACAGTGGAAGAGGGTTGTTTTTCATGTGTTGTGTTTTAATTGTGGTAAAATACACAATGGCGAGTTTTTAAGAGTAGGATAGAAGAGATGCGAGGCCATCTGTGTTTGCTAACAACTTTACCCAAAGGAAAAGTAAACTTTCTCCTCTCTTCCTGGCAGGAGGTAGTTTTACAACTTGGAGTGAGGGGCCACCCTTCCCCAGGAACTAAGAGATATAGGCAGTAGCTCCCTTGATGTTTACATTTCAAAGAGACTAGAAAGACATTCCTGGGTTGTAAAACTGGCAAAAAGACTTTTGAAAAGATTTACATCTCAAAGGGGAAGAGAAAGAATTCACCATTAGGAGCTTTCTTAAGTAAATGTTTTAAGAAGAGGGAAGTCAGGAGACCAGGGTCAGGAAGAAACAGGTCTCAAGGTGAGTCAAACTGAGGGGAACACTGCCGCCATCTTGGTCAGTCTATACCAACGTTTCTCTTGTAGGGTGATAGTGTGGTCCACCAGGTGGTTTCAGAGTGCCAACCCCAGCTACAGGCTGCAGGCTGCAGGCAGAACTTCCTGTGGTGCAAAAGGGAATCCATCCAGAAAAGACTTGGTGCACCCCAGATGGCAGCGGGGCCCCCATGAGGAAACACTGCTGTCAGTCATGGAGTATAGAGTAGAAGACCAGGAGATCAGGCCTGGCCTGAGTTGGCCCTGGCAAGTATTCTGTGCATTACAGAGTCAAAATGGCAAAGACCAAGGCAGGCAGAGAACCATGGGCAGACACAGACACAAAGCATTTGGAAAAAGATGAGAAGCAGAAGCAATCTTGGTGGGGAATGAGCCGCCTTACTTGAGAGTCTCTGGGATATGAAAATAAGCTGTTGTTTCTTTTTTACTTATTTTGGGAAACCCTTTACAAGGGTTGTCAAAGTCAACACAGATCTCTCCAGAACCCACAGAGGTCTAGAAAACATCCATAACTCTTGTCTTCTTTCCATGATCTCCCAGTGTAACCAAACCCAAGTCTATCTGCCCGATGCAAAGCAAAGTCAACCACTAACAACACATCAAGTCGGCAGCAAGGAGTTTGTTCAAGAGGCAGCCAAAGGAGGAGACAAAAGGACAAGCCTCAGATCCACCTCCCCAAAGTGGGAGGGAACACACTTTTGTAATCCTGGGAGTTGAGGTCACACACATATTGATGAAAAGGGCAGAGTAACTTAGGACCATTCATTAGGAGAGACGTGGCATGTGCACTGAGTGATGTGGGCATAGCAGACATCCCGTATTCACCGTGGGGTGGAGACTTAATATCAGAAGAAAGCAAAATTCAGCCACAGACTCTGTTGCCTGGTGAACTGGGAAAACCCCAGGCCCTGGGGCCTTGACCCAGCCCATCCCAGAGAGGTCGCCAGAGGTTCTTGGTCATGTCGGGAGAGATAATTCAAGGCCAGACACACAACACAGCAGATGAGCAACATAAGCGGGAAAGTTTATTCAAGTGACTGTCACCTCCCAAGATGTGAGAGAGCCCGTGAGCACAAGAGAGAGAGCTGTGTCCCACGGGACTTGGGTTTCTATCTTTTATTGACAGGTGGCAAGTGGGGAGTGGAATATATATTACTTGGGGCGGGGATTTCTTGGAAGCAGAGTTTTGTGCCTCTTATTTGGTCATGGGTTTCTAATCATGGCACTTGCCCTCTTTGGCCTGTGTGGTTTGATCTGGCTTCTTGTGGGGTGCCCCCAGGACAGCCCTCTAACTTTCCCCATAGCTGACCAAGTCTTCCTTATTGCTGGCCTCCAGGCATCCTGTTAGAACCTAATTGCCTACTTGAACAACATCAGAAGGTTATCTCAAGACAAAGAGAAGGAGCTGCAGGCATGCCCTAAGAACCAGTATAACTGGATAGGGTCTTGGGTTCATCATCTCAGGTAAAGAAAGCAGGGCTTTGCTTGTTCCCAGGCTGGAACCATATCAGCTGACCCTGAGTCCAGGCTGCTGCAGAGGCACCTAGTGGGTTTGTTCGTGGGGACTGAAAAGACACGATAGCTTATGAGGAGGAAACATTTCTGTGAAAAACAAGCTTTAAACTTTCTGCTACTTTCAACTCCATTCACCCTGCAGGGCCCGGTTTCACCAGCAGCGGCCCACCCACCATCCTTCGTGAAATAATTTCTTCTCTTGAAAGTATGACAGTGTACTCACCCACTTTTCCTTCCACTTTTGCTTGCCATGACTTAGTCTCTCCTGTGAGTCTCTTCCTCTCTGTGACCACTAGATATGGAAGGTTCACAGAACCTTCCTCTCTTTTCCATCCATCCATTTCCCCAGGTGATCTTATCCAGTCCAGTGGCATCCAATACTATCTATGGACCAATGACTCTTAAATTGAAATCTCCAGGCTTCACTTCTCCCAGAAACTCTGCATGCACTTATCCAACCGTCTACTTAGTACCTCAGCTTGGATGTCCAATGGGCATCTCAGAGAAAACCTGACAGGCTCTTGATGCCTACCCCAAACCTGTTCTTCCACCAACCTTCCCATCACAGTAAATGACGTCACCACCTACCCATCTTTGCTTAAGCCCAAAATTTGGAGCTGTCCTTGATTCCTCTCCTTCCGTCATCACTGCCCGGCAGGAGTGAGCCTCATGACTCTACCTATAGACTGTGCCCGGGGTGTGTCCACTGCTCTCCATTACCACAAGTCCTACCCTAGTCAAAGCCACAGTTGTGTCTTGCTTGAACTGATGCAGGGTGTCTCCTGGCTGGTCTCCACAGTTTTGGTATGTGCCACGGACACATCAAGCTTATTTCTGCTCTAGAGCATTTGTACTGGCTGTTTCCTCTGCCTCAGAATACCTCCCCAGACACTGACGAGGCCAGACCCTTCTTGTTCTTTATGTCTCAGCTTCCGTTACCTTCTCAGAGAGGCCTTCTCTGACCACTCAATCAGAAGTAAGCAGTCACATTCTCCTTAGTGTGATATTTTCATTTCTTTTTGTGTCCTTCCCCTAGACAGTAGGCTCCATGACAACAGAGATCTAGAATAATGTCGCAATGGTTGCCCAGTGAGTACTGGCTAAATATACAGTAGAATGAATAAGTGAATGGTATCGTGTTTATTACTTCTCTGCGTTAATAGTCATATGGCCATCTTTGGAAATACCTTTTTTCACTGGATACCACAGACTGAAATCAAGCATAACAGAAGCCAAAAAACAAACAAACAAACAGGAGACAGAGAGTCTCAGAATTTTATGAAAGATAGCATCTCAATGCAGTCTAGTCCCTAAATACAGTTTTCAGTCTCCCTCTTTCAAGGTGAGGCCTTATCTGTTTGGCAGTAGCCGAGACGCTAGCTAGGACCCTAATGCAAAGAGCTTCAGACCTGACCCTTATAACTGGTCCCCTGCTTCTCCCCCAGACACAGATAGGGAGCAGTATGGCTGGAAACCACAGCCAGCAGGAAAATACTGAAATAAAATGATTTACTAGGTAAAATGGTAGTATAAACATCACTAAATGAAATCAGTAAACTATCTGCAAAGCAAAAGGGCAAATAAAATACAGAGGTCGCTTCCATAGAACTGCCTCCTGCCCCTTCATCCCACCACGGGTGAAGCCACCCACAAGTAAGTCACCCTACGTTTTCCTACCCTCGGGCCTTTAGTGGGCAAAGCCTACCAGCTTTAACAATTCCGGCTCTCTCTTTTAGTTAGAGTTTTAACATATTAAGTAAGTTAGGATACACATCATTTTCACCTTGGTTTCTTACACTCCCAACATAATCAGATTGACAGTGTGCTTTTATCCTCTTTTGAGACCCAACAAGGTAGCCTGTGAACCGCCTGTTTCCACAGGGGCTGGACCACTCTTCTAAGGCAGAGGTCACACGCGTGGAAGCGTTTAGAGAGATTCGGGACAAACGAATAGAGGCGATCCTGCTGTTCACCTTCTGCGCAAAATAGCTCATGTGTCGCAAACAAGTGTTTCAGGGGCTCTGTGGTCCTCCTCCCCATTTTCTCATGACAACTGATGGGCATGGTCTGATCCAGAGAAGTCATTTTAAAGAATTTTTTTTAATGTTTATTTATTTATTTTGAAAGAAAGAGAGAGAGAGCAGAGGAGGGGCAGAGAGAGAGGGAGAGAGAATCCCAAGCAGGCTCCACGCTGTTAGTGCAGAGCCTGACGTGGGGCTCGAACTCACAAACCGGGAGATCATGACCTGAGCTGAAACCAAGAGTCGGAAGCTACACCACTGAGGCACCCAGCCCCCCCCCTCCGCAAAAAAAGTTGTTTTAATGCCAAGACACCAACTTTGCAATCAGCATGGAGAATTTTTTTCAACAGATTCACAATTTCACATACACATTTTTTATTCTTTCTATGAGGATCGAACTAGAGATCGTGACCGTAAATGGCAGCTGTCGCACAGAAAAAGATTGTAATCAAAGAAATTAGTATCATGATGCAACTGTTGAGGAGAGGATGAGAACTCACAGCCCCACCGCCCCTCTGGCGATTCCCTGAGGAGGTGAAACAACCCCACTTCACTAGCCCGAGTGAGAGAGAGGGAGAAAAAGAGAAAGGAGAGAGAAAGAGAGAGGGAGAGCGAGAGCTGTGAGCACAGTTACCCCGTAGATGGCTTATTCTACCCTCCCCTCTCCCATCAACCCTCCTGTCCGGGGTTCTGCCCAGCAGGAACGCATGCGGCCCACCCTCACCTCCCGGTCCTGTCGTCATATCCTGGCGGTATTCCTCGCTCATTTTAATTTCTCTTTGTCACGCTTCATCTTTCTTCCCAATTCCCAGTTCTGTTCTCTCCCCCTTGCTGGCACCCGCTCGAGTGTATTTTATGTGTGGCCTCCCAGCCCCACGCTCTATATACCTGTTCAAAATATATGTATGTTTTGGAAACTTGATAGTATTGCCTTTTGCGTGTCGTGATTTATATAAATGGTATTGTACTACAAATCTCATCTGTTTCTTGCTTTTTCACGCAGCCTTAGGTTTTTAAGATGTATTTGTATAGCTCTGTGAATACTGTGGTACAGTGTTCCATTATGTGTACATCCACACTTTATTTATTCTGTCCCCTAAAGATGGATACCTGAATTCCCCGAACTCTTGGCACCTGCAGCCATTCCGTGAATACGTTTATGCACGTCCCCCTGTTGTTCGAGGGTTTCTTCTGTGCATGCATGTATATGTGTGTGTGTGTGTGTGTGTGTGTGTGTGCATGTGCGCATGTCCAGGAGAATTACTGCATTGTAGGGGATCTGCATGCTTACTTTACCAAGTATTGCTTGTCTGATCAGTTTCTGAGTGTAAACTTCAAACCTTATTGGTCGAATTATCCATTTCTGTCCATAGTCTATCATTGGTAGCTCTGTATAATTTGAGGCTGTTTTGCTAGCTAAATGAGTCAGTTCGTGATCTTTTTGATTTATGGCGTCTTCATTCACTATGATGTTTTCCATCTCAGTTTTATCTTTGCTCTTAAAACTACTGCAGTGCCCTCCTCGTTGCTATTAATATTTGCCTAGTGCTTTTGTACAGGTGTTTGTATCCTTTTATTGTATCTCAGATATCATAATGCAGAATCTCTTAAAAATCTAATTTGAGAATCTCTATTCACTTATTGTAACTACTGTTATTTCATAAGGGAAGATTTCTGCCATCTTACCTTGTGTTTTTGATTTACTGTGTTTTGTTTATTTGTTTGCCTGCCCACCCACCCCCATCTACTTTCCATTGATCAAACTGAATATTACTCTACTGACTTGAAAGTTATAGATTCCACTTTCATTCTTCTGGCATCTATTCCTAACTTATTAAGACACATACTTATGCTTTTTTTCCCTGTCATCCACAAAAACAAATCAATATCACTGTTCTGAATAAGACAAAGACCAAGAACACTCTGACCTCCTTCCCCACCTCACTGCCTGCCGTGGTGATATCATTTAGAGTTTTAATTGCAGAATCTTATCAACATACTTATTTTAATTGCATTTACTAGGTTTTTCTTATTTCCCATATCTTATCACCTCTTGGATTCAGTTCCCTTCTTACTCAAGAGCAGTTCGAAGAAAGACTGTATAGGGGGGTGCCTGGGTGGCTCAGTCGTTTGAGTGTCTGACTTCAGCTCAGGTCATGATCTCACAGTTCGTGAGTTGAAGCCCCGTGTCCGGCTCTGTGCTGACAGCTCAGAGCCTGGAGCCTGCTTCAGATTCTCTGTCTCCCTTTCTCTCTGTCCCTCCCCTGCTCATGCTCTCTCTCTCTCTCTCTCTCTCTCTCTCAAAAATAAATAAACTTTTTTTTTAAGAAGAAAGAGTGCATAGGTGAATCCTTCCAAGACACATGCTTACAAATATCTTTACTGGTGGCCATATTTAAATCAATACTGTCTTTTATCAACAATGTTGCTCTTGAGAAGTTAGATGTAAGCTACATTCTTATTATTGAACTTCTTTCTCTTTTCTTTTAATGTTTCTTCACTTAATGCAGCACTCTCAGCCTTTTGGGGGCCAGTCTGCTAAAGCCTGTTTTCCTCTTCCCAGAAAGATGTTTTATATGAGTAACATAAAATATACCAAATTACGAAAGAAACCAAGCATAGTGAAATTAAGTTATCAAACATCTAAAACAGCAAATTAGTGATACAATAGTAATATTAGTGCTGTAAATAACAAGACCTAGCATCACATCTAATAACTACCTGAAGTTCAAACTCCTCATGAACATAAATGATACTTCAAAAGATCTATAACTCTAATGTAATAGGAACATGTCTATGATTTTCTATCAGCAGTAGTGATGCAGATACCGCTAATCCTGCTGCAATTTTCCCTACAGTCCTAATTGAAGAACATGCTAAATTTTCATTGAGAGGCTACTGAAAATTTTGAACATGGAAGGTGTTTCCCATCCTATTCTCCAGCCTCCTGACTCCCATACACAAATGCCTGGGCTTTGGGGCTCTGGTTAAGAACCACAGCTATAGGCATAGGTGTGGGGTTTTTTTCTTATCTACTCTGTTTAGTATTAATATATATCTTATATACTTCTGTTATTAGTATATCGTATATACTCTGTTTAGTAGGAGCCTCTTCATTCTGTTCTAGAATATTCTGAGTCATTATTTCTTCAAACAGTTCCTTCCCCCCAGTTTCTCTTTTCTTTTGAGGTTATTGGTACACACATGACAACACTTCTGCCCTCCATAGTCCTTAACTTTTTGTTTATTATTTTAACCACTTTATCCTTTCCTGTTGCCTTTGAGGAGGGTTTATTGACCCCATATTTCAACTGCCTAAAATGTTCTTCTGCTCTATCTAGTCTGCTCTCCAATCCCTCCTTAGAAATCTTTATTTATTATTATATTATGGTTTTCTAATTCTCGACATCTCCAACCAATTCTTCTTCATAATGGTTTGTCTTGGCCCCATGTTTCCAGTATCACGGAGGAATCATTATGCTAATCTCGCTGCTCTTTTATGTCAGCACAGTAATTAAGATGACGATTATGTTGGCTCCTGTGTGCCTGCTGTCTTGCATTTCTGTCCCTCCCGATACAGGAGTCCTTCCCTCATAGCGTGGGCTTTCCTCCAAGGCCTTGTCAACATGTGAGCTCATGTCCGTTCCCTTGAGATTACAAAATGCATCCTCCAGTGTTGTCTGCCTGAGGGGAGAAGTTAACACTCAGGCCCTGGGCTGTGCTCCTCAAGGAAAGTTGAGCGTGAGGAGAAGACGTTCATCTCGGGATGTGGAAGGGCTAGTTCCCATCCACATCAACCCCTTCCGTTCCCACCTCCAGGTGTCTCTCACGTCCCCACGCACAACTTCAAAAAGCCTCCCTCCCACCCAGGCAGGGACAGCCATCTTCTGCTGTAACTGATTCTTCAACCAGAGGTGTATCTTCACCCACTAGAG
The DNA here is from genome assembly GCF_018350195.1 of Panthera tigris. Classification (NCBI taxonomy): domain Eukaryota; kingdom Metazoa; phylum Chordata; class Mammalia; order Carnivora; family Felidae; genus Panthera; species Panthera tigris. Next base: position 159,710,523 of record NC_056661.1, read on the forward strand.
CTGTTCTCTCAGTACTACACCTAAAGGTCTGTCTCAAAAATAAGCAGATCAAATAGCCTCTCATGGTTTCCTTGTTTTCTGTGACCTGCCCATACTATTTAACATTCATACCCAAGGCGTCCTTGCAGTCTTGACCTCAGAACGTGCCACTGTTCTGTCCTCAGCCTCTCTGCTAGCTCCTCTCTTTCCCTCCCCTTCATCCCCACGGCTCCTCTTCTGTTCCTCCACCCTCGTGTCTTGGAAAGCTCATACATCCTGGGAGGGTGGTGATCAGAGCCATTCCGATCCCTCCCAGATCCATAAATCCTGGGACTAGCATCTGCAAAGCCTTGTTTGAAGTCTGCAGTCTGCGAGGGGGACAACAAAATGACAGGTGGAAGGAGCACTGGGGGTTCTTGACTCTGGATGAAAGAGACCAGATCTGGTTGTTTAAAAAGTAAAGACTTTAGAAGACAGATAATGAAGACAGAGAGAGAGGTGAATCAGCCCAGTTCAAGTTCCCAGCCTCGTGTGTGTGTGTGTGTGTGTGTGTGTGTGTGTGTGTCCAAGAGAGAGAATCTAGGATATGTTAAATACATTAAAACCAACAGAAAGAAGAGGCTTATTTTGCTCCAAAGATAAGCAGTATTCACCAGCAGGACACATAACAGGAACAATAACATACAGATATTTGTAAAAGAAATACCTGGAGTTCTAAGCTGATGTATTTAAATTTGGGGTTTGCGTTGAAATCTACTAAAGTGCTGTGAATACTCTAACATTTGGATCTAAGATGTGGTGGTTTATCGCTGTATTCTCTCTCAGCTCCCACTTCTCTAAGGGACTTGGAACTGTATTAATTGATGCCACGAGCTGCCCTCTGAACCAGCACCGTCAGACCGGGTATGGGGGGGGGGGGGGTGGTGAGCCACCACCCACCAGCTGAGGCTAAAACCCATAGCCGCTCTGGTTTTAAAGTTGAACTTGAGCTTTTGAACCAAGCAAAAATATAATTTCAATAACGGCATCAAAGAAATGGTCTCTCTGTTGACCTTGAGATCGGTGTGGACAGCTCTGTTCCTGGTTCTGAACTGTCAGCACTGCTTTCCCTTTTTGGCTTCAGCCATCCTTGTAGCTTCAGGGACAGTATTTTTCCAAGCAGTGAATGACTTATATTAATCATTCTGTCAGCATTTTCCATTTAAGCAGAGCAATGCCTAGAAACATATGTAGAAGAATCTCCTGTGATGCAAGCCCAAAAACCAAGATGGCAGCCATTAGCAAGAGTGCAAGCTTAAGAGCTGGATAGCCTGGCAGTGGATTATGGCCAATGGCCACTTCTTAGCTGTTTAACACTGGGTACATCGAGTCTCTTGGTCTCAGTTTCTTCACCTATAAAGTAAGGATGATAATAATTATCTCTGAGAGTTAGAACATGTAGTTTGGAAGAGTATCTTGTACAGCTAGTATCCGACTAACATTAGCTTTTGAAACAGGTAATAATTTATTATGCTTGCCCTGCCACTGTGGCCTCCAGAATGAATTCAGACCTCCTACATCCTCCCCATGTCAGAGCAACTCACATTTAGATGCGCATAACTGTTCCGTGCTATCAGAAACCCAGTATTCCCTCGGCCTTTATTTTGAAGTCTCCTTCTAGTTTAAATAGTTTGGATTCACAGATTCTGCATGTCCTTTGCCCTGAGGACATAAGAAAATCCATGCAGTAATAATGAACTTTAGGAAAAAATCTATTCTATTGAATGAAGTTATGAATGAGCACTCACGAACATTATCTGCAAAAGCAATTCTCCAAACCCGCGCTCTCTGTGTAAAAACTTTTTCATACATGCCCTCCGATATCTAGCTGACATAGGCTTCCCTGATCAATACTTGTCGATCATGCAGCTGCACTGAATAATGTGATCCCATCCTTCAACCCTCCCCACTCCTGAGAAATCTTCGCCATTCTGAGGCTCTCATCTGAACCAGTAATGGCGGTTTATTTTACACACCTGTACTGACACTGCAGGCTTTTTTCTTATAGGTTCAAGTGGAGCATCAAGACCTAAGAGACAGTGGTAACATGTAGAGTGAGAGATACAGCGGGTACGGCATCTGCAATGAGGGAGGCCAGGCCTGTCCAAGCACATAGTCGTGTTTGCCCGCTCACGAGCACAGGCCAGGAATGGCTGCCCTGGAGTAGGGTGGGGGGGGGGGGGTCACCTGGACCCGGAGAAGTCACACCAGTCTTTTATCCCCTCCCAATCACCGGTGCAAGGCCTTCGTGCCAGCTCACAGTTCCCCAAATGCAAATATGGTCCCGCACAGCAGACAAGAGAGAGAGAACACACCGGCCTAATCCCGGATCTTCCAGGAACACAGTGCAGTTCAAAGGTCTTTCTCTCAGGCAGGCCTGGACCAGCCAAGCTTGATGCCAACCCTTTACTCACTGTACGAGCCTGCTCAGGCTGCCATAACAACATACCCACAGATCAGGGGCTTAAATAACAAACCTGTTCTGGAAGCCGCAAGTCCAAGATCCAGATGCCAGGGTTGGTTTTTCCTGAGGCCTCTCTCCTAGCTTTGTAGACTGTTGCTTCTCGCTATGTCCTCACAGGGCCATTTTCCTGTGTGCACACAGCCCCATGTGTCTCTTCCTCTTCTGAGAAAGGACACCAGTCACAGGAGATGAGAGCCTCACCCCTACCGTCGCATTTAACCTTAATTACCTCTGTAAAGGCCCTATCCCCCAAATATAATCACACTGGGGGTTAGTCTTCAACGTAGGGATTTGGGGGCAACGGAGTGCTTTCCAAAACACCAAAGGATTCAGGTTTCTGTACGCTCACCTTAGCCCTATTTAATTTATTCCAAGTCTCTACTTCTGTAGAATTTTGTTTATAATAAATAACAGTAATAACGACAGCTACCATTAACTGAGCATTACCACAAAGGAATGTATTATCCTCCGTTATTAATATGACCCTGCAAGGTGCTTATTGTTATGCTAATTTCACACGCCAGGAGACTGGAGCCCCAGAGGGCCTGGGGAGATCACACAGGCAGTGAGCAGCAAAGCCAATGTAGGAAAGTAGATCTTTGTTTTTGTTTTTTTTTAACGTTTATTTATTTATTTTTTTAATTTTTTTTTAACATTTATTTATTTTTGAGACAGAGAGAGACAGAGCATGAACAGGGGAGGGGCAGAGAGAGAGGGAGACACAGAATCTGAAACAGGCTCCAAGCTCTGAGCTGTCAGCACAGAGCCCGACGCGGGGCTCGAACTCACGGACTGTGAGATCATGACCTGAGCCGAAGTCGGACGCTTAACCGACCAAGCCACCCAGGCGCCCCAACGTTTATTTATTTTTGAGACAGAGAGAGACAGAGCATGAACAGGGGAGGGTCAGAGAGAGGGAGACACAGAATCCAAAGCAGGATCCAGGCCCCGAGCTGTCAGCACAGAGCCCGACGCGGGGCTCGAACTCACGGACTGCGAGATCATGACCTGAGCTGAAGTCAGCCGCTCAACCGACTGAGCCACCCAGGCGCCCCTGTTTTTATTTTTTTAATTTTTTTGACATGTATTCACTTTTGAGAAACAGGGAGAGATAGAGCGTGCATCGGGGTGGGACAGAGAGAGGGGAGACACAGAATGGGAAGCAGGCTCCAGGCTCTGAGCTGTCAGCACAGAGCCCGACGAGGGGCTCCAACTCAGGAACCGTGAGATCATGACCCGAGCTGAAGTCGGCGCTTAATCAGCTGAGCCACCCAGGCACCCCTGAAAGTAGGTCTTTGTGACCACAGCTCATGCTTTCCTCACCCCCGTTTGCTGCCTCTGGTCTGTCACACTGTGCCTTGCGTCACAGCGTACCGTGAGTGACGCTTGCCATTAACCCTCGGGCAAGAAGTAGGTCTCCTCCGTCTCTTTAGCAACGCCTTTCCCAACACCTTGCACATGTGAACCGGCCAGTGGCTTTGTGTTTCTCACCACCGTGCAGCAACTCCCCTTTATACCCGTCCTTCCCCTCCCACCTGCTTCCCCCCACCTGCGGGCAGCACCCCCCTGCCTCTTTATCCTGAAGCCCTCTTCCCAGGGATATGCTCTTGGATACTCTTCCTTTTTTAAAGAAAAGTGTATTTATTTACTGTGAGAAAGAAAGAGAGAGAGAGAGGCAGGAGAAGGGGAGAGAGAGAGAGAGAGAGAGAGAGAGAGAAAGAATCCCAAGCAGGTTCCGCATAGTCAGCGCGGAGCCCGACAAAGGGCTCAGACTCCTGAACCTCAAGATCATGACCTGAGCTGGAATCGAGAGTCAGAGTCTTAATCGACTGGGCCACCCAGGCGCCCCTTGGATGCTCTTTCCTTTAGCTTCTCAGTGAAGTTATCCTGATGGCCCTATTTAAAATTGTAACCACCCCCACACCACTCCTACTCCTGATCGCACTTAACCCTACCTGACTTCTTTTTCTCATAGTGGACGTTACCTTCTAACACACAATGTACTTCACATGCTTATTGAGTTTATTGTTCAATTTTTCCCTTCCCTTCTGCAAGTTGGTAAGCTTTCCAAGGGTGAGGACTTTCTAAAGACCTTCCAAACATCTAGACAAGGACTGGCTCATAGTAGATATGAAATAAATAATTATTGATGGATACATTAGATTTCCCATGTGTAAGCCTTGGTGTGATTCCTTTCTGGGGTGAATGAATGGCCAGTCTCTCTAGGCAAGGATACTCTGTAATCCTACTTAGCTCCTTAGAAAAAGACTAAGCTCTGAGTTTGACAACATTGTATTTTTAGAATTCCTCTTGATCATTATTTTCACCTGTTTTGCTTCATTTACTACCTGATTCTTTTTGCCCCAATCCTTTGTGCTTTTGGCGGTTGTATTATTCATTATGGGTAGATAAAGTCTTTTCATAATTAATCTTTAATTGCAATACTGGAATAGCATTTCACATGAAAAATGATTTACAAATTAAACCCACATCTCACCTTGGGTAATTATCACAGGTCTGACTAATGTGCATAAAGCCCTCGCAAGGCAGGGAGCGCTCTCCAATGACAGTGTGTTGATTTTTTAATTAACAAAGGTTAAGTAGCATTTTTGCTTGCAGACCTACAATTTAAACTTCTGACATTTGTCACCAAGAAAGATTTCTATAGAGCACATAAGTTGAACTCAAGTAATTATCACTGGTTCTAGTGTATTAACATCTTTTGCATAACACATAATGACCATTTTCGGGACAAAACATTTTTTCCTTCATATCGACTAGATCAGTAAAAGTACTTTCCAGCTCACTGACCCATTTAATAAATCAGGGGTCATCTAAGTAAGAAAAGTGCATAATTTATTTAGTTTTCTTTTATACAGAGAGAAATGGAGTATTCCATTTACCTGCTTTATGAATTAAGAAGAGGGAGTACAAAACCTTATGTAATGAATGCAACAAATAAAAATTAGAACACAGTCATATTTTATGGTCAATTAACAGAAGTGGGGGGAAGGTCAGGCAATGGTACAAAGAAGTAAAGTTAGGAGAAACTGAGAGTAATTTACTGAAATAAAGAGACGGAGACACATAAACACAGAGGGAGGTTGTACATCACGAGCTGGACTAATTTAGAGCTGAAAGGAACCAGAGACAGAACCTAGTTCAAACCCCCTTTTTATGGACAGGAAAACCTGATGCTGAGAGAGATTAAGTGACTTGATGAGACCCACGCACCTAACCTAGAATGGTCAACAGCCGTGATAGGGAGAGATATACAGACGCAGAGGCAGAATGACTGATTGATGTAGAGCCTCAGAATGGCCACGACCAGAAGGAATCAAAGACAAAGAGGCAGAGAGACAGAAAAACCCCTTGAGGACTGTATACAGAAATAATTAAGTACATACACATAAATTTGTTTACCTTAGTCACATAATAAAAATATGATCTAACCTAGATTTATTTGTTCTGCCAACTGGACCTTTTCAAATCTCCAAAAATTTTTTTTCGTCTTAACATTGAAAACATTCTTCTTCAAACTTGCAACTATTAGTAAGACCCATTAAATAGAAGTTATTTCTAAATTACAATACATTCTGGATAGATTGAAGATCACAGTGCTAAGAGAAGTAAAATCATAAAAGTGCTAGAAGAAAATATAGTTGAATAATTATATTATTTTGGATTGGGTTTATTATATTATTTTTAGGTTAGGCTTTATAAAAGCTTAATACCAAAGGCACAAACTGTACAAATAAGAAAGATGGAGGGGACTATATAAACAACATAAACATTCATAGAGAAAAAGAAACACCATATATAAGTTAAAGACACAGTCTGGAAGAATATAGTCGCCAAATTTATAACAGAGTTAAAGCCAAAAATACTGTTATTGATCAATAAGAAACATACCCTCTCCTATTTCCCCCAAATAGGAAAAGACATGAAGAACCAAAAACTAACAGTGGTGAGAACATAAAAATGTATTCAACTCACAGTGTTTGAAGCAATGCAAATTAAAACAATAAGCTCTTCTTTTTTTTTTTTTTTTTAGCCTATAAATTCAAAAGCATTCTGCCAAGTATCCCAATAGACGTGGAAAAGGTGGGAATCTCATGCCCTACCCGTGAAATACAGATTGACAAATTCTTAGAGGAAATTGTACTCCAAATGCTTTTAAAATGTATCTGCCTTTGTATCCAGCGACTGCACTTCTAAGAATTAATTCTAAGGACATATTGAACAAGTGTGCAAAGGTTTTTACAAGGGTATTTATTAGAGTGTCCTGTAAAATGAAAATGGGAGTGAGCTTAAAAGCCCAATGGTAGGAATGGCAAAATAAGTTACAGAGCATTCGCAAGATGAGATGCTTCGCAGATGGCAAACGAGATGTTCCAGTTGTACGTTTATTGCTTGGAGAACGTTTTATGATATATTAAGTGCAAAAAGCAAATTTCAAACCAACGTGTATATCGTGCTCTCACTTCTTCCTTTGTTTTATTTTTTCACACATATGTATGTTCATAGCTAAAAGTAGAAAAGGCTATGTGCTGAAAGTAGTAGTTATAGCTGAGTAGCATTCCAGATTCTCTTCTTCATCTTGCTTATCAGTGTGTTTATGGTTTCCGCACTGAAAAACTATTACGTTTGTAATAAGGAAAAGGGGCAGGAGATATCGAAAAACAATGATTTAAAAATTTCTGTGTATTTTGATAGGATATAATTGTCTTAATTGACTAGCAATGAAAATTCAAACGGCTAGGCGTTTATTGAACAAGAGGCCCTTTGGAAAGCCCTGACTGCAAAAGCGAAAGCCATGGTCACCAAATTGAAATGTTAACACATGGATTGGAATTCTTCCAAATCATAGCAAAGGCCCAAATTCTCTTCAGCGCAGGGGTGTATGAAGCTGGGCTGACGAGCAGATTGCAAAATGGGAAATCCTTCAAAGTGGCTGTTTTTAATAACTTCCTTTGCCATCTACTATTCCGGAGCTTTGATCAAACAGAGCATTGGCCTCCCTTCAACTAATCCTCTACTCAATTATTTCATTTGATAATAAATAACAATCCCTGGAGAATCATCATTCAAACCTATGTACTACACAATGAGAGAATGCGAGGCTTGGGTTTATAAAGATAACAGAGCCAGTCACTTGCCATTTCAGGGCTGAGGATTTACAGACATAAGCAAACGAATACATCTCTGCGCCTAAAGCCTTTGATCCACCCGCCCTGTCTGATGAGTCCCCTCGATGGTGTGCTTCTTCTCAACATACCAGAATAAGTGATCAGAATCCATCCCCAGCTACCAGTCTCATCCAAACACTGACAATCCAATTGATCACCCCACTTTTAAAGGCATCCCAGCCTATATCTCGGAAACATGTACATCGATGGGGATGCTGACCCTGAAGCCCTTCTTCTGCATTAAGTGGTCAACACAGAACAGAATACCATATGCTCAAAATTAAGACAGAACTAACACAACTTTGCCACTGTGGAGCTATGACTCCTTGAGTAAACCTCTGAACTTTCCTAAACTTCAGGCTTCTCATCCGTACAGTGGGGATAATGATGATAATGCCCACCTCGCCAGGCTGTTGGGTGAATCGGGTGAATGACATAAGTAAGGTGCTTTGTAGAGTGCCTACTACATTGCCCTCAAGAGAAGGTCACTTTGGGTTTTTTTTGTTTTTTTTTTTTAACGTTTATTTATTTTTGAGACCGAGAGAGACAGAGCATGAATGGGGGAGGGTCACAGAGAGAGGGAGACACAGAATCTGAAACAGGCTCCAGGCTCTGAGCTGTCAGCACAGAGCCCGATGCGGGGCTCGAACCCACGGACCGTGAGATCATGACCTGAGCCGAAGTCGGATGCTTAACCGACCAAGCCACCCAGGCGCCCCGAGAAGGTCACTTTGTTAACGGTATTTTTTTCTAAATCCCCAGCAGATATTTCTTTTAATAATTTTAATGACCGATCATTTTATTTAATTTCCAGAAAAGTCATTACTCCAAGACGCAGACATGTGTGTAAGCTTGAGCTCCTCCTTTTGTACCAGCTGCTTAAAAAAATCGTAGCCAAGGTTCTTCTAGACATAATTAAATTCACTTGTGATATAATGCTCCAATGACTCAATGAAATTTGTTAGGAATATTTTAATATTTTCATGCTCATGAGCCTCTAACGCTGTAACTTAGGAAATCACAGTGAAATGCTCTTTGTGCTATATGTCTTGCAATGGCATTTAGACAAAAGCGGTAAAATCTAACCTGACCTGGTAATAAGTGTGCTATGGCTGACTTCCATGTAAAATTATCAATTCCAACTTCTGACCACCCCAGAAGCCCCAGGAAGCCTTCATGTGAACTTCAAAGCCAAGTATTTCCTAAGACAAAAACCAGGACCCAGGTCGTGTGGTCACATTTCAAATGGATTTATGCCTTCCAACTAATTGACTTGTTAGCTATGCTAATATATTCATGTTTCTCTGCCTCTTTATTTTTCTTTCAATAGATAATGCTTTGGAAGTGAATGCCATAAGATTAATACAACAACAACAAAGAAACCTAGAGATTTCTATAAACTTCTTTAGGAAACCAGATTAGATTTCCAAAATGGTGTATATGATTTTTGTGTATCTCCAAACATCTTCTTTCTGTGGCAAATTTATGGCTTCTCAGAAGACAGCCTCTTTTCATTAGACATTGTGGCCTGAGGGGGAAAAGCTTCTAGCTTTTGCTATTAGGCAGGGCTGGCTCGAAAGTGAGAATGCTGGCCGCACTTAGCAGCCTCCTTGCCTCCCGCCACTGGGTCCGGGGGCCACAGCAGAGGTAATCCCATCTGAGCGCTGTGCCTTCTGTCGTTCCCAGGTGGTGCCGGGGGCCAGCAGGGTTTCCTGGGCTGCATCCGCTCCCTGAGGATGAACGGGGTGACGCTGGACCTGGAGGAAAGAGCCAAGGTCACTTCCGGGTTCAAATCTGGATGTTCGGGCCACTGCACCAGCTACGGGGCCAACTGTGAGAACGGGGGCAGGTGCCTGGAGAAGTACCACGGCTACTCCTGTGACTGCTCCAACACGGCCTACGATGGGACCTTCTGCAACAAGGGTAAGGCAGAGCCACTTTCCACAGCCGTTTTTACAGATAAACCCAAATCATCTATTTCGTGGTTTGTTCAACTGTCCACAGTGTGCTCTATTCCGAGAGTAAGGTGTTCAGAATTCTCCCGCCTTAGGTGAGAAGTCTCCCATTCATTCTCTGATCTCTGTCCATTCATTCTCTGAACCATTCATTCTCTGATCTCTGTCATTCGCTGAAAGGAGAGGAGCTCCGGATATGTGTGTGAGGAATCTCAGCCCAATTCCGGCAGACCACGCACGGCCTAGAACATTCCAAAGCAAATATCCCCATAACACCTTAATGGTGAGTGACAGAGTAGGTGGCCTCTGAAAGGTGGACTCAGGCCTGACCCTCCCACTCAGGGAGGTCAGAGAGGGTCTGTCGGCGGGCTCGAAGACTGATGGATTGTTGCTGTGGATCAGTCAGGACAGCCGGCAGTCCGGATGCCTGCCCCACCCCCCAGCCCTGGCTGCCAAGAGACTGGATTTGAGCTGGACTCACAAGGAAGCCTGTCTGGCCAGTTATTGTCACTTTCATTATTAGAACCCGGACACACGATGCCTCTATTCGTGGTTCTCAGCCTGAGCCGAACTGCAGGAATGATCACCACCTCTGATCAGTCAGCTTCGAGCACCTGTTACTGGTGCAGTAGTTCAGGCTTGAGTGAGTCTTTAATCCCTAATAAATCCTGCAGGGCCAATCAGCAGACTACGGGAGCCCGATGCATATACATGTTGTCATTCAAGATACACCCCGTGATTCTTCCGTGACTGGAAGAAATGCCCTTACCTGGTCTGTGGCTTCCGTTCCCATGCGTAAACAAGAGGGACGGAGCCCGGGACAGCTGGCGCTTTGCCTAAGCTCCCCCTGAAATGCATGTAAATCACTCTTCCCTGTCTAAATGAATGTATAGTATTTGGGTAAAGTTTTCTGTAAACGGTCGGTATATCTCTTAATAAGAAGCTTTACATAAGTAGCCTATTCATACTCTCATGAATACATGGGGGATGGTTTATGCTGGCATTATTCACACAAGATGCCACACAGAAGGAGGAATTGTTCCATAACATGCTCTGTACATCCAGGCTACTCTCTGGCGGTGCTACAATATGAGCATACAAATGAGGTCAGGCAGGGTTTGAGGAATGAGCACAAGACAACAACAGAGGTGGAAAAGAACACCATTGCTGAATAATGGCATACCACGTTAACAGTGCTATTACAGGGCTTTTTTTCTGCTCGGAATAACACGGTTCCATGATTTTCCTGTGCCACACAATGGGATGGGTTTGCAGAACACATTAATTTTGCACTTGTAGAAATGACAGTCTTGCAATTACCATCCATTGTGCTCAATGCTAATTTAATGCAGTCATTCCATTGCCAAAGTGATGTCTGAATGCAATCAAGTAAGTCTTAATGCCTGGGAGATTCCACTACATAAGTACCAATCTAAAGAATATCATGATCCCCTCATTTTTTTGGAGAGTTGGGTTAAACACAATGGCTCATACAAAACTTCTGGGGGTTAATAAGCAATATTCACAAATAGAAAGGCAGGAGCCAACGTTAGAGACAAAGCTAAACGAAGCTTGTGTGTTTCCCATGACATTATTTCAAAGAATTTACACAAAGGACACCTAAATATTCTCTTAATGTCTGTTTAGCAGGGCAAGTTTATGTTTGACTCAATTCAGGGCTTTAACAAAAGCAAAAATAAAAGCCGAAAAACATATTTGGAAAGTATCCGTGGGCCTCTTTCTGAGTCAATACAGGTATCCTCTTGACCTGGGGAGAAAAATGGTAGTTCTGGTTGAAAAGAATCGAGCTTCGTTTGCAAGCTCCTTCATGGACTTCGTCTTCCCTGTGACGCCCCCAGCCAGGTGCCCCCTCTGTTTCTGGGTCACCTCCCAGGGAGACTCAAGCCGTGTGCAGCTCCTATAACCACACCCTTGCAGTGGGGCTGTAGCCAAAAAACTCAACCTCTAGAGAGAGTGGCCACAGTCACCTGCCGAAGAGTCAGTTCATGCAAGTCCTTCGTGGGCCGTCCTTGGATAATACAGGTCTGCGCTTGTGGATGTGAGAGTGTTCACAACATTTTGCTAAGTGAATGAGGCAGGTCCCGCTATACCATGGACACTCTGATTACATGTTTATACAAAATCAGACACACACACACACACGCACACACGCACACACGCACACAGGAGGAAAGCAAACTATAAGAAAACACACCAATATAGTGACTTCCATTATTTTTAGGGGAGGTAAAAACCCTGTATTTACTTTCATTTCTGTGGTGCTATATTTTCTACTCTTTATACACTGACGTATTCTCTGACTTCCTCGTTTGTTCCTGTTTGGGGGAAGAGCAGTACTAAGAGGCAGAGTTCTGGTCAAAGGTCAGCTGTCTCTGCTTGGACAATATCTAATTGTGAACCAGAAATCAGACACAACCTGACCATGCGATCTGGAACGGAGTAGCATCTCTGGTGAAAGTTGCATAGAGTTAAATTGGCCTCGAAAGATTCATCTCTCACTGCACTGAACAGAGCCCAGTTCTTTACCCTGCTTGCGGGCACTAGAGGAGGGATTGCGTTGTTGGGGCCAAGGTGTATGAAAATAAAAACCTTGAGACATTTGTGTCACACTCAGCCATGCGTGAGGTGCACACTAGGACAGGCAAGGACCCAATGTAGCCAAGGGGGCAAACCAGCCAGGGGTCTCCCCGGGTATGAGGCCATCAGGGGAATGGTGCAAACGGCACACGCTATTTAAATTCTCTGTTTCTCTCTCTTCCTCTCCTTCTTTCCTTCCTTCCCTCCCCCTCCCTCATTTCTTCCTCTCCCCTCCAGCTCTTGGCCCCCACCACCTTGATCTGCATCTACCTCCTCCCCCTCTCTCATTCTCCATCCCCCACACTCTGGGAGCACATTCCTTGTCTCAGCCTCTATCTCTGACTCAATCCTTCCACCTCCCCTACCTACTTTCCCTATTTCTCTTTCTCTTCAAGGAATATATGGCTGTGTTTGTAAATCAAATTACCATGAGCTGCCATGTCATTAAGCTCAGGAGGACAGGGCTGGATTCAAGCAACTCGCACCTGACGACTCCCTTTTGCTTTGTAGATGCTGCACTTTTACTCACGATCCCCTGCCAGCAAATCTATATACACGAGAAAGATCTTTTTGCCTTTCTGTAGCCTCTTATCAGGGAGGCTCCCAGCTTTCTTCAAATGAATCTATAAAGATTTGATCACCAGCTCAGGCATTAGCTCTCCCAGGGCCACCTGCATATTAATAGGTGTGCTGGCTTGGGGGGGGGGGGTACTCATGGTTCAGCTGTGGGTCTGGGTGTATCATCTCCAGGATCAGTGGGGACCTACACGGGGGACCAAATGGATGGTTGCCTGGCATGCCAAGGCTAGTTTTCACTAATTAGGCCCATTTCTTCTTAGAGAGTCAAACCCTAAAACACTGGAAAATTTCATGACTATCAACCTCAGTTTTATTCAAACCAGAAATTACCCACATCTTTAGAAGCAAACTCTCTCTGTGTTTTTAAACCAGAGGCAAAAAAAAAAAAAAAAAAAAAAAAAAAACCAGACCTGTAGTGGCTACAACAATTTCTATATTTAATTTTCGTAATTAAATGCTATAGTAGCTAAATAGTGTCCACCTCCCCCAAATTCATGTCCTCCCGGGAACCTTAGAACATGACCTTGTTTGGAAATAAGGTCTTTGCGGATGTGATTAAGGCAAGGTCATACTGGGTTAGGGTGGATCCTAAATCCAAAGAGAGCGACCTTAGAAGAAGAGGCCAGGACACATACAGACACACAGTCACAAGGGGGAAGGCCACGTGAAGATGCAGGCAGAGATTCAAGCGGTGCAGCCACAAGCCAGGGGACGCCTGGGCCACCAGAGGCCGGAAGAGGCAGGAGGGACCCTCCCCTAGAGCCTTCAGAGGAAGCGTAGCCCTGATAACACCTTCATTTTCGACTTCCACCCCAAAACTGCAAGAGAAGCAATTTCTGTGGTTTTAAACCACCCAATTGGTGGCACTTTGCAATGGCAGCTCCTGGAAACTAATGCACGTCCTAATAAAAATCCGCCATGTTGGGGCTCCTGGGCGGCTCGGTCAGGTGAGCGTCTCACTCTCGATCTCGGCTCGGGTCATGATCTCGAGGTTGGTAGGTCCAAGGGCCATGCCATGCTCTGTGCTGACAGTGTAGAGCCTGCTTGGGATTCTCTCTCTCTCTCTGCCCCTCCCCCACTCACGTGCACTCTCCCTCTCTCTCTCAAAATAAATATATAAACTTAAAAAAAAATCTTCAGTGTTTAATTCCTGCTGTGAAGACAGCTGACATTAGCTGAGAACTTACTATGGGTTGAACGGTATGCTAAGCTCTGTGATGGTGTTAACATCACCTAATACTCATGACAACCCTATGAGGTAGGTGCTATTATTATCATCCCCATTTGACAGAGAAGGAGATTGAGACACAAATGGGTGTAGCAACTTGGCCAGTGCTCACAAGGCACGAAGTAGGAGGACTGGGATTTGGATGCAGGCATTTGACTGGAAGTTCGTATTCTTCACCACTGGGTAGTATTGCTTCTCACCAAGGCTTGGTCCTTCATGTAGGTTGATACAAAACTAAAGATAGAACCCCAAATCTTAAAGCTTTTTAGTTATTGTGATTTGGTATAAAAAAAAAGCAGAATTTTAGGGGCGCCTGGGTAGCTCAGTAAGTTAAGCATCTGACTTCCGCCCAGGTCATGATCTCGCGGTCCCACCTCGGGCTCTGTGCTGACCGCTCAGAGCCTGGAGCCCGCTTCGGGTTCTGTGTCTCCCTCTCTCTCTGCCCCTCCCCTGCTCTCACTCTGTCTCCCCTCTCTCAAAAATAAACATTAGAGAATTTTTTTTTAAAAAGCAGAATTTTATTGGATGCAGAATATATCACAAATTTTTTTTAGGATATAAGATCCGAACAAAGACTTTCCCTCTCTTTCTTGTTTTGTAGGGGTGGGAACATATAGGTGTAAGCTGTATTTATTGATTGATTCATTTGTTTAGTAAGCATTCAGTGAATACCTAATGTGTCTGAAAGCCTTGAATGTGTGGTTGAGTCTCACTACATTGAAATTTTCAAAACATTCCAATGGTTTATTGCTACAGAAACAGGGAAATCTACAGTGTATGAAAGCAGTGGATGTGAATTAGCTGTCACCCAGGCTGCTGCAAACACTTCTTCATTATGATCCCTTCACCGCACCAAGTTTAGCAAGAATTTATCATCCGGAGGCACAAAAATATCCCCTAATTCACTTGTCTGCACTTTTTTTCCTATAAAAATTTTCACGTTCGTCTGCCAAACCAGAATTGCAATTGGAAAAATACCTACCTTTAAATAGTCTGAAGCCATTTTCTGAGCTTAGGGAGTTCTGTTTGCTTCTCAAACATTCGTTTGTTGGTTGCTCAGATAAAGGCCAAAATTAGAGGGAGCATGGTCCCAGGACTGCAGAGCGACTGAGTAGTGGACTAGAGGTCACCGCCATCATTAAAGTCGCTGGAGCACACACCGCCTCACCGTGGTCCCGCGACGTCTCCTGCTCTCCAATGAGTCTCCTGACTCTGACTTGACATTTTAAGACCTGTATTGTTAACGTGATAGAAGAAACTGGGCATGGCCATCTCAGACCCCACATAGAAAATGGAGGACGGACTTGAATGTGAGTTTGAATCCAGCTTCCGCACTTGTGGGTTCTGTAACCTTGAGCAAACTCTTCAGCTCCCCTTGGCCTCATCTTCAGAACTACAAAACACCCGCTTCTTAATTCCACCGTGAGCATCGCATGGAATGGTGTGAATAGCTTTCCAAATAAGACAGTCTGGCACATCAGTCCAACAGCAGATGTCACTTTCCATTCTCAACACTCCTTCCTTTTTTTTTTTCTTTTTTTTTTTTTTGCTGGTGTTGTTGTTTTCACTTTAAATCATGTCGTTCCTTAGTCCTTCCTAAAAGCTTTAAATATCAGATGCCTAACTGGCATCATTCGATTACCTCCGAGTACTGGCTTGCCACTCTGCTACTTCTGGAGCAAGGGCAGTGTCATAAAATGTCAGTTCTACTTAGTTATGGTCACGGTAACAGTATTCTGAAGGTGGAAATGTAGTGTCCACGCCTAAACCCTGATGGACTGAGGAATATGTAGTGATTCTGGAAGGTGTAATTGGAGGATTGGAGGCAATCATCCCTGCATGGGGTCGTGCCTGGTTGTGCAGTTCCTGGTGCAAATTATCCACCCCTGTCAAGAGTCAGCTTGGGTCACCTCAGCAATGGCTGCGTCCCTTCCTAATACAAAGCCCAACCAGAGCCAGGCGAGCCCAAAAGAGTTCAGAACTCCGTTTTGCTGGAGGGAGGCCTCAGACACAAGTCCCAGGCAGACCTCGAGAGGAGAGAGGATTTCCATCGTGCCTCCTATCTCATGGAGGGTGGGAGGAGGCAGCTTTGCCCAAAGCACCGTGAAGATGGCACAAAGGCTACATCTCCAAGACGCCAGGCACAGCAAGCAGAGTAAATCCAGGGCCTGTTTTTCTGTTTTGTTTTTTCTTTTAGAGCAGATTTGAAGATTTTGGGAAGGGGAAGTGGGGGATGAATTAATAGAAAACCTTATGAACAAATGGGAGAGAAAAAGAAAAGTACTGGAATTATGTACCATAGAATCTGTCCCCTGTGTGGAAGGAACTAGGGTAAGCTATTGGCGACAATGGCCTACCCACCCCTGTCTTCCTCCCAGCCTGCAGGAGAGTTTCGAACCAGCAGAGAGAGATGCCTTTCACAGGCTTCTTTTCATTTCCAGTTTGAACAGGAGGCTTTGTAGGTTTGGATGAAGGCCCAAAAGCACAAGAATAGAATTCTTTTTCCCTTTCCTCTTAACGTGTTATTCAAGAGAAGAAAATATCCCTTCTCTAGGTTTCTTAAAACTTCAAACCTTAAGCTACAACTTAAAAATATCATAGAAACATAGGAAGATAATCTACTTAAATGTCTTAGAAAAAAAGAAGGAAAAAGTAAGAAAATACTTACGGGCAAAAAGCTCATAAATACTTAGGGATCAAAGAATAACCTTTTGACTTGATTCCAAAAGGCCAAAGCTGCAGAGATAGCTGGCACATCACTATCGGATTTCATGGTGGGCAAATACATTTCCCCTGGCCTGGGTGGCTCAGTTGGTTGAGCGTCCAATTTTGGCTCCAATCATGATCTCACGGTTCATGAATTCGAGCCCTGCATGGGGCTCTGTGCTAACAGCACAGAGCCTGGGGTCTGCTTCGGATTCTGTGTGTGTGTCTCTCTCTCTGTCCTTCCCCCATTCACTCTGTCTCTCTCTCTCTCTCTCTCTCACACACACACACACACACACAAATAAATAAAAACATTAAATTTTTTTAAGAATTAACACATTCATTTCCCCTGGCCTGGGGATTTTTGTAGGGTCCCAGATATAAAGAAAAACCTGGCCAATTAACTTCCCTAGAGGAAAGGATTTAAAAACTCATTGGGTACATAACACCTGGGTGGCTCAGTCAGTTGAGCATCCAACTTGGGCTCAGGTCATGAGCTCAAAGTTCATGAGTTCGAGCCCCGCATTGGGTTCCCTGCTGTCAGTACAGAGTCCGCTTCGGATCCTCCCTCCCCCACCCTCTGTCTCTCTCTGCCGCTCCCCTGCTCACACTCTCTCTCTCAAAAATAAATAAACATTAAAAAAAAATCCAGCAAGTAAAGCAAGCCCTTTCTAAAACACTAAACATTCTAGAGAAGACAGTTTGGGAGGGCTTTTTTTCTTTTAATTCCAGTGTAGTGAACATACAGTGTTATATTAGTTTCAGGTATACAGTCTATTGACCCAACAAGTCTATATATTACTCAGTGCTCGTGAAGGTAAATGTACCCTTTAATCTATCTGTTTCACCCATCCCACACCACCACCACCACCACCGCCCCTCTGGCAACCACCTGTTTGTTTTCTATAGTTAAGAGACAGTTTTTTGGTGTGTCTCTTTTTTTCCCCTTTGTTTGTTTTGTTTCTTAAATTCCACATGAGTGAAATCATATGGTATTTGTCTTTCTCTGACAGCCTTACTTTGCTTAGCATTATGCTCTCTCTAGTTCCATCCATGTTGTTGCAAATGGCAAGATCTCATCCCTTTTTATGGATGAGCAACATTCCTCTGTGTGTGTGTGTGTGTGTGTGTGTGTGTGTGTGTCCCATCTCCTTTATCCATTCATCTATCAGTGAACACTTGGGCGGCTCCCATGATTTAGCTATTGTAGGGGGTATAGCTCAGTGGTAGAACATTTGACTGCATAATTTAGCTGTTGTAAAGAATGCTGCAGTCTACATAGGGGTGCATATAGCCTTTCGATTTAGTGTTTTCTTATTCTTTGGGTAAATACCCAGTAGTGCAAGTACTGGATCATAGGGTAGTGCTATTTTCAGTTTTTTGAGGACCCTCCAAACTGTCTTCCACAGTGGCTGTACCAGTTTGCATTCCCAACAACAGTGCACAAGGGTTCTTTTTTCTCCACATCCTCGCCAACACTTGTTTCTTGTGTTGTTGATTTTAGCCATTCAGACAGGTGTGAGGTGACATCTCATTGTGGTTTTGATTTGCATTTCCCTGATGATCTTATGCCGTGCCCAGAAATAAATTCAAAATCGATCAAGGACCTAAAGGTGAAACCTGAAACCATAAAAACCCTAGAAGAGAGCATAGGCAGTCATTTCTCTGACATCAGCCATAACAACATTTTTCTAGATATGTCTCCTGAGCAAGGGAAACAAAAGCAAAAATAAACTACTGAGACTACATCGAGATAAAAGGTTCTGCACAGCAAAGAAAACAATTAACAAAACTAAAATACAACCTACAGAATGGGAGAAGGTATTTGCAAATGACATGTCTGATAAAGGGTTAGTATCTAAAATATATTAAAAACATATACAACTCAACACCAAAAGACCAAGTAATCAATTTTAAAATGGGCAAAAGACATGAACAGTCATTTCTCCAAAGAGGACATCCGGATGGCCAACAGACACATGAGAACACAGTTTTTGGACTTTGCTTTAGGTATGGGATGAATAGCAATTTTTCAAATTCGTGTCATTTTCTAATACCCCACCAGGTTTGGGACCTTTTTGGATACAACCAATTTTTCCGTGTGTGTTGTTGAATGCTTTTATTCTTCATCCTTCCGCAATAAGCGGAACTCTAAATAATGTGAAGTTTACAAAACTAACGCTGTCACTTTCCATGGCTTCCGATGTGTTTCTTTCATGAACCTAAAAGGAACCAGTCTAATAATTTGTTTTCAGGGTTTTGCTCTTAAATCACTCACACTTTCAAGCGGGTTCATTCACCACAGTCCGTATTTTCCTTGAGCACTTCACATCTGCAGGGCGTAAAGACCTGCCCCTGACAAGCAGTTCTCTGCCCCACAACCTTTTTGCGTGCTCATCATTTCTAACGGGCAGCTCTGGCCTTAGCCTTTGGGCTCATTCTAAGCATCCTTTGGCTGGAGGAGATTTACTTTCTTCAGTGATCAAGCCTGGAGGTTTTTGAACTGACTTGTCAAATGCTTTTATAGGCCCATCTTATAGATCAACCTGACTTTGACCTCATTTACATATCTTTCCCTCTATCAGTTGTGCTTGACTATAGTCATGGTTGACTTAGGTAAGCGGATATTTTACTTTTTTTTTTTTTCTCCTGTTAAGGCCAAACCCACAGGATGTGGAAATTATTAAGCCCATCTGAGTTCTCTGAGCCATCCCTTGCTTGGCATTTTAAAGGTATTATTTTCATGAGGTCTGGACACATGATGAAGTGATGAGTTCACTAAAAATAAGGTGGCTTCTAAACTTCTATAAAGCAAAGATTCTCAATTGAATTGAATTATTGGCAGTAAAAATTAACAGGTCCATGTGCTGTAGGAGTGAAGTAATGTCAGGGAGCTGATCATTAGTAATAATTTAATTTCTTCACATGCACGGAGCACAAGTTTAGTGTAATGTGGGAACACCTACTAAAAGCTTACTATGTGGGAAGCAGTGAATTGACAGAGATGAATGAGACCAGGCTTGGAATGAAGTGGAGATGATTGACCCAACTGCAATATAAAGGGAAAACGAGACAGAAAGTGCTGAGTGAAACCTACATATGGAACCAACCCATTCTGAAGGTTCTAACGGTAAAGCCACTTTTAAAGTCTCATCAGCGTGGCTAATTGTAGTGGGTCTCAACCTAATTCTGGGGCCAGGAGTTTGACTAAGGGAAAAGACTCTTTAAAAAACATTTTTCATGAATGAATCTCAAGTCTAAGGATTTAAGAAACCCTATGAATCTCAAATATGACAAAAATAAAACCACTTAAACATATATTATTAAAACCTAAAGAACTTTAAAGAATTTAAAAGAGAATTTTAGGGGCACCTGGGTAGCTCAGTCAGCTAAGCATCCAACTCTTGATTTGGGCTCAGGTCATGATTTCATGGTTCCTGAGATTGAGCCCCCTGTCAGGCTTCGTACTGACAGCTTGGAGCCTGCTTAAGATTCTTTCTCTCCCTCTCTCTCTCTCTGCCCCTCCCCAACTCACAAACGTGCATGCTTTCTCTCTCTCTTTCTCTCTTTCTTTCTCTCTCTCTCACAGAAATAAATAAATAAACATTTAGTTTATTTTTTTTAAGTTTATTTATTTATTTCTGAGAGCAAGAGAAAGTGCGTGCATGTGAGCTGAGGTGGTGCAGAGAGAAGGAGAGAGAGAATCTCAAGCAGGCTCTGAGCTGTCAGCATGGAGCCCTACTCAGGGCTTGATCTCAGGAACTGTGAGATCATGACCTGAGCCAAAATCGAAAGTTCAACACTTAACCAACTGAGCCACCCAGGCACCCCAATAAATAAACGTTTCAAAAAAATAAATAACTAAAACAGAATTTTAAACACATCCCAATTAAAATTTTTGTCTCTGAAATAATATTATTGATATTTATAAGAAGTGTTTACCTGCTTTTAATGTTACAAAATTTGATTGGACAAAATATTTTAGGATTCAGATCATTTTAACCCCTTCAATTTATACCCCACTAGCCAATAATATTTTGTGAAGTTTGCTTCCTTTGTTTTTAATACAGAAAGAATAGGGAACTTTAAAAATGGGCCAGGGGCACCTGGGTGACTCAGTCAGTTGAGTGTCTGACTCTTGCTTCCAGCTCAGGTCATGATCTCCTGGTTTCGTGGGTTTGAGCCCTGTATCAGGCTCTGAGCTGGCAGCTCTGAACTACTTCTCATTCTCTCTCCCTGTGTCTCTGTCCCTCCCCTACTCGCACTGTCTCGGTCTCTTCTCAAATAAATAAAACAAAAATTAAATAAATAGATAAAAGTTTAAAAATGGGCCAAACACCTCACCAAAGAAGATAGACAGATGGCAAATAAAGCATATGAAAAGATGCTCCACATCCCATGTCATCAGGGAAGTCCAAGTTGAAACAACAAGGAGATACCTCTACACATTTAGAAGAATGGCCAAAATCCAGAACACTGACAACACCAGATGCTGATGAGGATGTGGGGCAACAGGAATTCTCACTCATTGCCCGTGGGAATGTGAAATTGTGTAGTCCCTTTGGAAGACAGGTTGGTGGTTTCTTAGAAAACTAAAAATACTTTCACCATAAGATCTGCCAATCATGCTCCGAGTTTTTACCCAAATTCAAATTCAAATTCAATTCCATTTACCCAGAGGAATTAAAAACTTAATGTTCACTCAAAAACTCTACATGCTGTTTATAGCAGCTCGACTCATAATTGCCAAAACTTGGAAGCAACCAAGATATCCTTCAGTGGGTGAATGGACAAACAGGTATGGGTACATCCAGACAATGGAATATTATTCAGCATTAAGAAGAAATGAGTTATCAGATCATAAAAAGACACAGAAGAAACTTAAAGTCATATTACCAAGTGACAAAAGCCAATCTGAAAAGGCTACGTACTGTATGATTTCATCTACATGACATTTTAGAAAAGACAAAACTGGAGACAGTAACAAGATCAGTGGTTGCAAGGGATTGGGGGAAGGGAGAGAGGGGGTAGGTAGGTGGCGCACAGAAGATTTTTAGAGCAGCAAAATACTCCGTACAAAACTATATTGATGGACACATGTCATTATACATTTGTCCAAACCCGTAGGATTTGGATGGGTTCACCAAGAATGAACCCTAATGTCAGCTATGGACTTTGGGTGATAACGATGTGTCATTGTGGGTTCACTGATTGTAACAAATGTACTACTCTGGTGGGGGACGTTAATAGTGGAGAAGGCTACCCATGTGTAGGTATGCAGGTGGCATATGGGAAATTTCTATACCTTTTTCTCAATGTTGCTGTGAACCTAAAACTGCTCTTTAAAAAAGCAGGGGGTGGAGGGCTTTAAAAAAAAGAGAATAGGAATATTTTTCCATTTTCCAAAACTGTGTTCTCATCCTTTCAGTTTTTGCCCTCACCCCGAGAATTGTATATGTGTCTAATGGGATACCCCCTTTCTGTATTCCTATTTTAAACATACCCCTTTAAAGATACCACTTCGAAGATCAGCACGTTGATGTGTAATTAACACCTGATCCCTGCTATTTTGTTAAAGGGGGTCTTCTAAGAACTCTGTTAACTTCAACACTACAGGATTTTATTTTGATATCCTAAAGTTCAGACTTGACTAATGCAAACTTGCTACCTTTCAACTTGTACAAATGACTTATCATTTTCCGCACCCATGGACAATTTTACTTCCTTTGTTCCTCCCTAAGGAGAAGGTCAAGAGTAGCTTAAAGTAGGATCCCCATTCAGGGCCCTTTGTGAATCATTCTCTCTACAACCCTCATGATGCCAAAATATTCCTTCAAACCCTCTGTTCCAATCCACTCTATTCACACAAACAACATTTTTTTAATGTTTGTTTTTGAGAGAGAGAGAGAGAGAGAGAGAGAGAGAGAGAGAGAGAATGAACAGGGGAGGGACAGAGAGAGAAGGGAACAGAGGATCCAAAGTGGGCTCTGTGCTGACAACAGTGAGCACCGAAATCAGACGCTTAACTGACTGAGCCACAGGCACCCCAAACAAACAACACTATTCTCAACTAATTTCATTTTTTTAAAAAAGGAATCTGTACTTTCTTACTGTTTCCCAGTTAAAGAGGGAAAATTAACATTATTTACAACAATGGAGCAAGAATACCTGAAATTCCAATTTCAACATTATTGAAAACAAAATTGGACAGTCAGACCAGTCTCTTGGCATTCTGTTGCTTTTAAATTTCATTAATTACATAAAATGTATCATTCACAGGATTGCGAGGATCAAAAGAACTGGTGTATGTAAAAGTACGTTGAAAAACACTGATCTTATGAAAATGCAAATGATCGTTAAGGCTATCAATCACGACGCCAGAGGTCCTGGAGTCCAGGTCTCTTGCTAAAGAGAATGTATGACGGGTTGCCATTCAAAAGCCACCAGAAAACCCTGCACAGGACTTTGCCGTCCACACTGGTGGTGTTACCTGACTGACAGCAGAGAGTTGTGCCTTCCATGCCCATGTCTCTGCACCACAATGTCCCGTATTATCTGGAAGCTCAGGGATGACAAAGTTCAGCAGATGTTAGACCTCAGACTTGGAATCTTCCACAGCCTGCCTTCCTTGTCCAGCTCTGGAGTACAGGGCCCTGGTTACATTCCCGTCTGTATCATAGAATTGTCATGAATCATTTGGCCTGGAACAGCATTAAAGCAGCAAGCACATTTGAGATTAAATGAGAATGGATTCTGAAGGCTCCTCTTGGGGTTATTCGTGAGGTCTTTAGAAAAGAATATTGGTTCCTTGAATCCTTACAGAATTTCAAAAAATAAAAAGTGACTGCTGCATTCTAGAAACCCCATCTAAAATTTTCCCTTTATCTCAGGTGATTAATGGTCTCTCTGCCCCTCTGTGCCCTGATTAAGGGTGACAACTCCAGTTCAGATGATCAATCTGGGTATAAGTTTAATCAAATGTAGCCTAAATATTTGCACAAAGTCATTGCCAGCCACTTCTTAGATTTCAGAGTCAGAGATTAGTAAGATTATAAGTAAAATGCTTTCTGAAACTTTACCTTTGAAGTAATCTAGTTTAAATCCCTTTTAAATGGCTCTGTTAACCTGTTGGCTTTTATAATTCCTTATAATGGAATCTTGTTAATTCAGTTAAAAATGTAAGTTAAGTCACGTGAATCAACTTAAAACTTGAAGTTATAAATCAACTTGAAGTTGTAAGTTGCAAACACATTGATATTCCTACTAAACAGGCAAAAAGTGTTATCTTCTATGACTTTTTACAGTATCCTACTGAATCAGAAGCCACATGTGGATGTTACAGCACTTCCTAATTTCTTTAAAAATATCAAGGGCTCTTTCAAAAAGTTTTATTTCTAAAAAAAAAAAGTTTTATTTCTATTGCCATGATGAATTTATCATTATTCAGACTTTCAGCTTTGCCCTAACATTCAAATGTCATTGGGTTACTTATTTCAATACTTTCTTCAGTTACTCATAAATTGTTAAGAGTTCGTGAAGCTCTTTTTTTGTTACCAAATCAAAGTATCTCACGGTTGGAGAGGATATTATGTTCTCTTCAACTGACATTTATTGAACACCTCATTTTATGCCAGGCACTAAACTAAGTAGGTTCCCATATCTTACCTTATTAATCATCATAGCAATTTTAAGATGTAGGTGTTAGTCCCCTATTTTTATAAATGAGAATGCTAAGACTCCCAGAGGTGAAGTTTATTATCTACACTCACCTGGCTAGTCAATGACAGATCGGGATTACAACTGGGGAGCCCTGGCACCTTATAAAATATCCAAAATAGTGTCTTCTTTATAACACACTCACTCGATGGGATCCAGACTGTGCTTGATAGGTCTCAGGACCACGTGAGTCAGCTCATTCCACATTTAGACTTTTCTGGCCACCGGAAAGGTTTCTTTTATCCTGTACCATCATCGCTACTAAAAATGGGAAATAACTTTAGACACGGTGGAGGTCAGACTCTGGGTTCAAATCCCTATGCCTTTAAGAACTCAGGGACATCTGTGCACCTTCAGAATTCACAACTCCAAGGAGACAAGTAAAATCGCCTAACCTGAAGCTTGACACAGAAGAGGTATTTAACAGCTGATAAATTCCATAGTCTACTCTTTCCTTTACTGGCACCTTAATGATATGCTCCGGGGACAAGGATGGCATATGGTCACTGGCCCACTTTGCAGTTACTGTTCTCCCAACACCCCAGAAAGCCTTAAAATAATCACAAACTCTCAATAATATGAATTTTACAAAATAACACTCTTTATCTTTTCTCACATACGAGCTCCATGACTCAGCTGAAACTCTCTACACTTCTTTTCTTCCATGAATCTAAAAAGAATGAGTCTAACAAATTGGCTTTTAAATGTCTTTTACTTTTAAATGTCTCACGTTTTCAGCTCCCCTGCAAGCAGGTCTGTTCCCCCATGTCCACATTGCCCTTGACTATTTCATCATGTCTGCAGGGCATACTTCCCTTAGTAGTTGTCCCATATAAATGGCAAGCTAGTGAGTTCCATGGAGAGCAGTGAATACATCGTGCCCGATTTGTCTTTCTCTTTCTATCATCCCAACCTGATGGCTGACCAAAGGCCTAAGGCCCCAAAGTTCTGAATAACTTTTCCTTCTTTCGTTGCCTCATTTCCTGGGGCTCTCTGTGTGTGGCTGATCGAGGAAACACATACATGCACACACACACACATGCACACACACACGTGTGCACGCACACAGACAGCAGGGTCAGAACAACAATTTGACTGGGCTTGTCCATTTCTAACTATAAGTCTCAGACAACAAGATACAAGATATTTCTTGTGTTGTTTAGGGCATCACCCACACACCTTGTCCATGATTCTGTGTTAATAGTGGAGAGTACCTTTCTCTCCAAATACACAAAGTGACAAATGAAACAAGGGACATAGACAGTCTGACCAAATAAATTCTTGGACATGAGAGACCACTGTAGATTGCTTTATAACAAAGAAGGTGATTCACAGGGTAAATACAGGACATGCCCTGTGAGTTTTCTTACTGATGAAATTCATGCTTCGAATTGCTGATTGGTGGTCCCTGAAGGATTGCAGTAACTGTGTTCTAGTCTGGAGATTGCGTTATAGGTGATACACCTCTGATAACTGAAATTCCAAAAAAAACATGGGAATTACCAAAAACATGGCAATTACCAATAAATCTCTGCATCCATTTTTATAAGGAGACGCAAGTGTGGACACATTTCGCCAGCTACTACTGTCTCTCACGTCATTGCAGTTATTACAGACAGGAGCCCAGGCGACGGGCCCTGAGCTTTTGGCCTTGGTGTGGCCCATGAGCCTTCTTTCCCACTACAGAGTCAGGCTCTGATCACAGCATGAGTCTCCCTTTCTCTGGCCAAAGAGTAATGTAAAAATTATAACACACATTAAATATTTATCCTCGAGACAAGAGTAAAAGAATTCATAAGCCGAGACACAACCGGCAAGCATTCCAGAATGCAGAGTAGATGTCTCAGTCCATTTACGCTGCTCTAACAAAATAGCACCAACAGGTGGCTTATCAACAACAGAAATCTGCTTCTTATCATTCTGGAGCCTGGAAGTCCCAGATGAGAGAGACAGCATTGTCCGGTGAGAGTCCTCTTCTGGGCCACAGACTTTTCATTGTGTCCTCACTTGGCAGAAGGAGCTAGGGAGGTCTTGTGGGTCTCTTTTTATGGAGCCTTATAAAAGGAACATCAGTAATCCTGTCATTCAGGCTCCGACCTCATGGCCCCACCTTCTAACACTCTCACTTTGGGATTTTGGAGGGTTTTTTTTAATGTTTATATTACTTATTTTTGAGAGAGAGCAAGGAGGGGAGGTGCAGAGAGAAAGGGGGACAGAGGATCCAAAGCAGGCTCCACGCTGACACCAGAGAGCGTGATGCAGGGCTCCAACTCACGAACTGTGAGATCATGACCTGAGCTGAAGTCGGATGCTTGACTTACTGAGCCACCCAGGTGCCCCTAACACTATCACTTTGGATGTCAGGATTCCAACGTATGACTTTGTGGGTGGATACAAACATTCAGACCATAGTAGTAGCCATTCTCTTCTATAAAAACAAATGATATAAGCAAATCTCTGCCACTGCCCAGTCTCTCCCCTTCAGATCGCTGACTCTTCCCCCATCCCAGCACACACACACATACACCCAAAGTGGCTCACTACCATCCTCATTACAATGGAGGGAATTGTTTTTAATTAAACTTTTAAAGCATCTCTTAGTTCAGAAGGAAGACATCGTGGAAAAAATAGGAGTAATTTAAAGAATGCATGACAGACCAGCTACTCTCCACCTAAAAGGATTTTCTTTGAATCACCTACTTGTCCATTTTCTTTCCTGTGGTTGGATAGTCAACTAATTAGAGCATCATTTGAGTGAGCGTCAGTGGGTCAGGGAGAAGGGCGAGACACCTGAATGTGGGTTGGATGGTTGAGGTTGTGTCCTCAAGGAGCCAGGTGTCATTTAGGAGTGAGGAAGGTGTTGGGCAAGCTCTAGGGAAGTGGTTACGGTGAATTCTGGGAGGACATGAGTTGAAGAGCTTCAGAAGTGTCTGGGAGGGATGCGGGGGGCAATCAAAGATACCTCCCTTTCTTTCATGATCTTGCCTGAGGCCAGCCTTGTTCCGGCAGAGAGAGAGAAGAACCGTATCCTTGCTCCTTTTAGCAGGCTCCCTTGCTACTAAGATTCAGAATTCAGGATAGTGCTATAATTTAGTTACATTACCAAATAAATAATCTTTAGTTATTGGTCCATGTTAGAATATCGCACTATAGGAAAATGTATTCCAAGTTCCTAAAATCAATTTATATTATTATAATGTACTGTGTATCATTATGAACATAATATTAGCATATATAGCATAAACATTTTTCCTTTAAACCACTTGATCTTCATACCCATTATTTAAAAAGACTACTTAATATTCCATCCAGTAGGTTTACCAAAATTTATTTAACCTAAGTATCTCACAATAGGGAAATGGCAATTTCTATTTCTGCTCTCAAAATTGTTTCCAATTTTTTATTGTAAATAATACTGCGGTAAATGTTTTTATAAATGGCATTTTGGTATTTTACATTATTTACTTAGGATGGATTGCCACGTGTGGAGAGGTAGCATTAGAGAGTATGAAATGTTTATGGTTTTTCATCTGTGGAGCCAATCTGATTTCCCAAACTCAATGCCAGCAAACGTGAGAAAGCCTGGTTCTCTGAATGCAATCAGCACCGTTTTCTTTTTTCCCCTTTTTTCATTGTTGTGAAAATAACAAGCCAAAAATGGTTACCATTTTAATTTGCGCCTCTTTCCTGGAGAACAAAGAATTCAAGAGAAAAGTGTGGCAAAATGGATGCGCCTCTGAGAAAGGTCCACTGGGGGGCTACCAAGAGGCTGTTAGCACTGAGCACCACATTTAACGTGCTGAAATCCTCTCCAGGTTCAAAAGTTTCATTTGCTGATGTCCTAGCATGGAGAGAATGGGGATTCCAACGGACACTAAGAGTTCATAAAAGACTGTACAAAAATGAACTTTTAGAGGTCAGTTGGATATTATCTATCAAAACATAATTTTTATGGGGCGCCTGGGTGGCTCAGTCAGTTAAGCATCCAACTTCGGCTCAGGTCATCATCTCGCGGTTTGTGAGTTCGAGCCCCGCACTGGGCTCTGTGCTAACAGCTCAGAGCCTGGAGCCCCATTCGAATTCTATGTCTCCTCCTCTCGCTGCCCCTCCCATGCTCATGATCTGTCTCTCTCAGTCTCTCCATAATAAATAAACATTAAAAAAATTTTTTCATTAAAAAAAATAAAATTTAAAAAATGCAACTTTTATGTATTCTATTGAATTCAGGAATTATTCTCAAGAAATCCATCCTAGAGAAATACTAGTGTTATAGAAGTATAAATTCACAAGAATAGTCATGACAACATTTTGTGTGTCATAATGAAATATAGAGGAAAAAACTAAATATCCATCAATAAAGGAATTACTCTTGAATTGTGGTACATAACCATTAGAAAGAGTAAGATGGACA
Source organism: Panthera tigris (assembly GCF_018350195.1). NCBI lineage: Eukaryota > Metazoa > Chordata > Mammalia > Carnivora > Felidae > Panthera > Panthera tigris. Next base: position 159,739,387 of record NC_056661.1, read on the forward strand.
TATTGATTCACATGAGAAAATATCCCTTCTATCAGTAAGCTTAAAAAAGCAGAATATGTAGGGATGCCTGGGTGGCTCAGTGGGTTAAGCGTCCGGCTTCAGCTCAGGTCATGATCTCACAGTTCGTCAGTTCAAGCCTGGTGTCAGGCTCTGTGCTGACAGCTCAGAGCCTGGAACCTGCTTCAGATTCTGTGCTCCCCCCCAACTCTGCTCCTCCCCTCCCTGCTCTCTCTCAAAAATAAATAAACATTTAAAAAAAGAAGCAAAATATGTAGAGTTGGATTGTATTTATGTTAAAAACCCAGGTATCTTCGTGTGTGTGTTATAATACACACACACACACACACACACACACACACACACATGCACTACACACAAATGGGGTTGTTTTCAACATGAGCAGAATTGTACTGTATACAAAGCAAAAGATACATATAATCCGTCCAGCCTTTTTCCAAGATTTTACAGACTGTTAGCCTGGTTGCCTGCAGAGGTGATATGACGTGAAGTATAGGACAGTTTTGACATTTTACTCTGTAAAAAGTTTACCTTTTTTGAACCATAACCATGTGTGATGTTGAAAAGCAAAAGTCAAATGAATAGATATGCTCCAACTCTTAGAAGGTTCTCATTTCCTAATTCCTAATGAAGGAAAGGTCTAGTGGCTTCACCTTTGCCCTGTTGTAGCAAACTACAGTGAAATGGAACAATTTTCAATTTATTACTTGAATTCCATCCTTTAAAAAAAATTTTTAATGCTTATTTATTTTTGAGATAGGGACAGAGCACGAGCAGGGAAGGGGCAGAGAGAGGGAGACACAGAATCCAAAGCAGGCTCCAGGCTCCCAGCTGTCAGCACAGAGCCCGACACTGGGTTCGAACTCACCAACTTTGAGATCATGACCTGAGCCGAAGTCGGACACTTAACCGACTGAGCCACCCAGGTGCCTCTTGAATTCAATCTTTTATATAAATTTTCCATTTATGCCTTTTGAGCACATTTATTTAATGAGCTATTTATTTATTAAGAAATTAAAGGTTCCAGTTCCACATAAACACAGCAGATCGACCGCATCTATTTGCTTTTGCTTCACGCTAAAATCTCTGGGGAAGGACTTTAAAAAAAGGATCAAAGCGGTCAAGAGAAGACAGCAACTTTTATAAAGGCCAGAAGCAAAAGGAAGAATAAACACTTAGTAGACAGAGGAAAGCTCGAGCCTAAGATTGTTGACGGAGAGGCTCAAGAGCAAGCAGGTTTGTACGTCTGGCCCCCTGAAAGGCTCACACATGAGGGGCTCCAGGTACCTCAGAAAGAGGGAGTTGAAAACAGAGGATTGCCTTCAAGTTTGTATAAAGAAGCCAATCTCCCCACCCTGTAGCTGGGCAACAACCCCGATGCCAAGTAGGGATGAAGATTGGCGGTTTGCTCCCTGGAGGGGCTGGATGCCAGGATAGTCCCCGTGGCCAAGGACAGGGGTGCCATCGTGATCTCATGGGAACTAAGTGGAAGTTTCCATGCAGGCTTCTAGAATCCTGGCCACGATTCCTTCCAGGAATCCTCGTTGGGGAAAATGGTCATCCCTGGAGAGAAGGCCGGTGGATACAAACGGACCGGTCCTATCACCGGACCCCACTGCAAAGATCACCCATAATAAAAAAAATTTAAAAAAAAAAAAGATCACCCATTAAAAGGCTTCATTCTCACACCATCACCAGTTATGTGGTTCAAGCCCCTAATGTGACTGAGACCAAACAAATAAAGGATTCAGCATAAATGAAGATAAGTACTTAGATAACAAACTTTTTGAAAAACCAAAAAACTGTCATTCATAGTCTCCATTTCAGTTCCAATTGCCACACAAAAAATTGATCCCAAAACTTTGTGGCTTAAAATAACAGCAGACATTTTATTATCTCAAATGGCTGCCATGGGTCAAGAATTTGGATGAGCTTCATGGGCAGTTCTGGCTTGGAGGTTCTAAGGGAATTACAGCCAGGTGGCAGCCGGGTCCTGGAAGAGCCAGGACCTGGCCAGACTTCTCTCTGTCTCCTCAGCTGGACACAAGGCCATTCCACGTGATCACTCTGCATCAGCTAGTGTGGCTTCTTTGAGTGGGTTGGCCTAGGGGCAGGCGACTACTTTCCTGGATAATCACGGCTCTGTTGTGATTGGTTCAATTCCCCAGGCCAGAGTTGTACTGCCTTTTGCAACCTAGCCTTGGAGGTCATGCACCATCATTTCTGCCACATCCAGTTGGTGCAAGTGGGTCCCAAGGCTGCCCAGACCCTAAGGAAGGGAAATGAGAGCTAGTGTGGTGGCCATCTTTGAAAACAGATCAGAAAGGTACAAGGAGATATTGTATCCATGAAAGAGCAGGGAATTATGCCCTCTCCCTGTGCAATTATCACTTTAGAAATTACCAATTTTGAAAATTAAAATCTGCGAGCAGAAATTTAAAAAATAAAAGATTGAGAAGGTAAAACTCCAGTAAATCATGCAGAAAAAAATAGAGCAAAAAAGACAAGGAGTTGGGAAACAGGACAGAAAACGTAAGAGGGTGAAACCAGTAAATTCAAATATGAATAATGAAAGATCTAGACAAAGAGAACACAGAAAAAGGAATGAAGAAAAACATCAGAAATATGAGTCAAGACAATGTCACAGCTTCCCTGAATGGAAGGGCATGAGTTTATAGATTAAAAGGGCTGAACATAAAAAAAAGAAGGTGGAAACCACATGAATTCATAGCATTATAAAATATCAGATTATAGGGCATAAATAGAAAATGCTAAAAGTTTCCAAGATGTCGGTAAAAGACAATTCAAAGACCACAGCTCCGTGACCAGCCTAGAGAACAACCAGGTCACGTTGGAAAAGGAAGATGGAACGTCTGGGGTGAGGTTTCCAAGAAAAATACTAAACAGCTTCCCTGTGTTTGCAGAGTTACACCTCCAACTGAGAAATAGGGGATTAACTGGTGACAGGTATGCAGAAAGCAAGACAAATGAAGACACAAAAGATTTCCCTGGAATATAGATGCCTGTGTTAGGATCAAGAATAACAGTACAAGCTTGTTACTTAGAAACGGAGTTAACATCAGGGAGGGAAAAGATTGTTCTCAACCGTGGAAAAGTAGGAAGGCATGGGGGGGTGGGAGGTGAGGACTTCTGTTATGTTTTTTAGGCCTTGTAGAAAAACGAGTTCTTAGACTCTGTATGTCATAACGTGCTTTAAAAGGCTAAACTTAAATACCACCTTAAAATGATAGCTAGAAACTCAGATAAAAAATGGTACAATGAGGATATTTTTATTCCCCTCCCTCAAAGCCACTGATACCAAAAAGTATAAAACAAAAGAAAAAGAAATCTATCTTCAATGAGACACGGGAATAACCATCACCACAAACCACAGTTAGGAAGCATGAATGAATGCCAAAGACACTGAAATTTGGGTCAGAGGAGAGAAAGTGGTGAAATCATGTTTTCTTAACTTCAGTTGATTCAAAGTTCATCAGAGCATTATTTAATTCCATCTCAGTATCAATACCCTATTCTTTTTCTTTTTGTGTATGTGAAGGAGGACTCTTTTTTTTTTCCTGTAAAAGTAGCATGAGAGATTGTAAGTTATTTGAATCTTTTGGTGTTGTTTCAGTTTTTAAAATAACGAGCACCTGTGGGGTGCCTGGATGACTCAGTCGGTGAAGCATCTGACTTCAGCTCAGTTCATGATCTCACAGTTCACGAGTTCGAGCCCCACAACAGGTGTGGCTTTAGTTTGTATTTTCCTGATGATGAGTGATGTTGAGCATTTTCTCCTGTGTCTGTTAGCTATGTGGATGTCTTCTTTGGAGAAGTGTCTGTTCATGTCTTTTGCCCATTTCTTCACTTGATTATTTGTTTTTGGGGTGTTGGGTTTGATAAGTTCTTTATAGATTTTGGATACTATCCCTTTATCTGATATGATATGTCACTTGCAAATATCTTCTCCCATTACATTGGTTGCCTTTTGATTTTGCTTATTGTTTCCTTCGCTATGCAGGAGCTTTTTATCTTCATGAGGTCCCAGTAGTTCATTTTTGCTCTTGTTTCCCTTGCCTCTAGAGACGTGTTCAGTAAGAAGTTGCTGCAGCTAAGGTGAAAGAGGTTTTTGCCTACTTTCTCCTCTGGGATTTTGATGGCTTCCTGTCTTGCATTTAAGTCCTTCCTCCATTTTGAGTTTATTTTTGTGTATGGTATAAGAAAGTGGTCCAGGTTATTCTTCTGCATGTCGCTGTCCAGTTTTCCCAACACTATTTGCTGAAGAGACTGTCTTTATTCCATTGTATCTTCTTCCCTGTGTTGTCAAAGATTAGTTGGCCATACGTTTATGGGTCCATTTCTGGGTTCTCTATTCTGCTCCATTGATCTGTGTGTCTGTTTTTGTGCCAGTACCATACTGTCTTGATAATTACACCTTTGTAATACATCTTGAAGTCTGGAATTGTGATGCCTTCAGCTTTTGTTTTCTTTTTCAGGATTGCTTTGGTTATTCAGGGTCTTTTCTGGTTCCATACAAACTTTAGGTTTGTTTGTTCTACCTCTGTGAAGAATCTGGTGTTATTTTGATAGGAATTGTATTGAATATGTAGATTGCTTCGGGTAGTATTGACATTTTAACAATATTTGTTCTTCCTATCCAGGAGCATGGAATATTTTTCCATTTTTTTGTGTGTCTTTTTCAATTTCCTCCATAAGCTCTCTATAGTTTTCAGTGTATAGATTTTTCACCTCTTTGCCTAGGTTTATTTCTAGGTATTTTATGGGTTTGGGTGCAATTGTAAATGGGATCAATTCCTTGATTTCTCTTTCTGCTGCTTCATTATTGGTGCATAGAAATGCAACCGATTTCTGTGCATTGATTTTATATCCTGTGACTTTGGTGAAATCATGGATCAGTTCTAGCAGTTTTTTGGTAGCATCTTTTGGGTTTTCTCTATACAGTATCGTGTCATCTGCAAAGAGTGAAAATTTGACTTCTTCCTTGCCGATTTGGATGCCTTTTATTTCTTTGTGTTGTCTGACTGCTGAGGCTAGGACTTCCAATACTGTGTTGAATAACAGTGGTGAGAGTGGAAATCCCTGTCATGTTCCTGACCTTAGGGGGAAAGGTCTCAGTTTTTTCCCCATTGAGGATGATATTAGCAGTGGATCTTTTGTATATCGCTTTTAAGATCTTGAGGGATGATCCTTCTCTCCCTACTTTCTTGAGAGCTTTTATCAAGGAAGGATTCTGTGTTTTTTTTCAAATGCTTTCTCTGTGTCTATTGAGAGAATCATGTGATTCTTATTCTTTCTTTTATTAATGTGATGTATCACATTGATTGATTTGCAGATATTGAACCAGCCCTGAATCCCAGGTATAAATCCCACTTGGTCGTGGTGAATAATTCTTTTAATGTATTGTTGGATCCAGTTGGCTAGTATCTTATTGAGAATTTTTGCATCCATGTTCACCAGGGAAATTAGTCTGTACTTCTCCTTTTTAATGGGCTTTTTGTCTGGTTTTGGAATCAAGGTAATGCTGGCCTCGTAGAATGAATTCAGAAGTTTTCCTTCCATTTCTGTTTTCTGGAACAGCTTCAAAAGAATAGGTGTTAACTCTTCTTTAAATGTTTGGTAGAATTCCCCTGGAAAGCCATCTGGCCCTGGACTCTTGTTTTGGAGGAGATTTTTTATTACTAATTCAATTTCTTTACTGGCTATGGGTATGTTCAAATTTTCTATTTCTTCCTGTTTTAGTTTCAGTAGTTTATAAGTTTCTAGAAATTTGTCCATTTCTTCCAGATTGCCCAATTTATTGGTATTTAATTGTTCATAATATTCTCTTATTATTGTTTATATTTCTACAGTGTTGGTTGTGATCTCTCATCTTTCATTCTTGATTTTATTTATTTGGGTCCTTTCCTTTTTCTTTTTGATCAAACTGGCTAGGGGTTTATCAATTTTGTTAATTCTTTCAAAGAACCAGCTCCTGGTTTCGTTGGTCTGTTCTACTTTTTTTTTATTTCAATAGCATTGATTTCTGATCTAATCTTTATTATTTCCCATCTTCTGCTGGTTTGGGGTTTTATTTGCTGGGGGTTTTTTTTCAGCTCTTTGAAGTGTTAAGGTTAGGTTGTGTATCTGAGACCTTTCTTCCTTCTTTAGGAAGGCCTGGATTGCTATATACTTCCCTCTATACTTCCCTCTTATGACTGCCTTTGCTACATCCAAGAGGTTTTGGCCTGTCATGTTATCATTTTCAATGGCTTCCATGGACTTTTTAATTTCCTCGTTAACTTCTTGGTTAACCCATTCATTCTTTAGTAGGATGTTCTTTAATCTCCAAGTATTCATTGTCTTTCCAAATTTTTTCTTGTAGGTTGATTTCAAGTTTCATAGCATTGTGGTCTGGAAAAATGCATGATATGATCTCGATATTTTTTTACTTGTTGAGGGCTGATTTGTGTCCCAGTATGTAATCTATTCTGGAGAATGTTCCATGTGCACTCAAGAAGAATGTGTATTCTGCTGCTTTAAGATGAAACGCTCTGTTAAGTCCATCTGGTCCAGTGTGTCATTCAAAGCCATTGTGTCCTTGTTGATTTTCTGCTTAGATGATCTGTCCATTACTGTAAGTGAAGTGTTGAAGTCCCCTACTATTATGGTACTATTATCAATGAGTTTATTTATATACATGATTAATTGACTTGTATATTGGGTGCTTTACATTGGGAGGCATAAATGTTTACAATTGTTAGCTCCTCTTGGTGGATAGACCCCTTAATTATGATATAATGCCCTTTTTCATCTCTTGTTACAGCTTTTATTTTAAAATCTAGATTGTCTGATATAAGTCTAGCTACTCCAGCTTTCTTTTGGCAACCATTAGCATCATAGATGGTTCTCCATCCCCTTACTTTCAATCTGAAAGTGTCTGTAGGTCTAAAATGTGTCTTTTGTAAACAGCATATAGATGGATCTTGTTTTCTTATTCATTCTGTTACCCTATGTCTTTTGATTGGAGCATTTAGTCGATTGACATTTAGAGTGAGTACTAAAAGATCCAAATTTATGGCCAACATGTTGCCTGTAGAGTTGGAGTTTCTGGTGGTGTTCTCTGGTCCTTTCTAGTCTTTGTTGCTCTTGATATTTTTTTGTTTTATTTCATGTTTTCTCCCCTCAGAAAGTCCCCCTTAAAATTTCTGGCAGGGTTGGTTTAGTGGTCATGAACTCCGTTAGTTTTCATTTGTCTGGGAAACTCTTTATCTCTCCTTCTATTTTGAATGACAGCCTTGCTGGATAAAGAATTCTTGGCTGCATATTTTTTCCAATTCAGCAAGTTGAATATATCCTGCCATTCCTTTATGTCCTGCCAAGTTTCTGTGGATAGGTCTTCTGTGAACCTGATCTATCTTCCCTTATGGGTTAAGGACTTTTTTTCCTTTGCTGCTTTCATAATTCTTTCCTTGTCAGTGTATTTTATGAATTTGACTATGATATGTCTTGTTGATGGTCGGATTTTGTTGAATCTAGTGGGAGTTTTCTGTGTTTCTTGGATTTTGATGTCTGTGTCTTTCCCCAGGTTAGGAACATTTTCTGCTATGATTTGCTCATATCAACCTTCTACCCCTTTTCTCTCTCTTCATCTTCTGGGACTCCTATGATTTGGATGTTATTCCTTTTTAGTGAGTCACTGATTTCTCTAATTCTTACATTGTGTTCTTTTGCCTTCGTATTCCTCTTTTTTTCTGCTTCATTATTCTCCATAATTATGTCTTCTATATTGCTGATTCACTGTTCCCATTCATCCATCCTTGCCACCGTGGCATCCATTTGAGATTGCATCTCAATTATAGCATTTTTAATTTCGTCCTGACTAGATTTTACTTCTTTTATCTCTGTGGAAAGGGATTCTATGCTTTTATCAACCCCAGCTAGTATTTTATTATTGTGATTCTAAATTCTAGTCCAGACATCTTGCTTATATCTGTGTTGATGAGTTTCCTACCTGTCATTTCTTCCTGTTCTTTCTTTTCGGGTGAATTCCTTCATTTTGTCATTTTGGAAGAAGAAAAAGAATTTATAAAATAGAAAATTAAAATAAAAAACAGTACAAAAAATCAAATAAAAGAAGCTAGATCCTAGATGTGTTTTGGTCTGGTTGTTGGAAGATGCTTGATAGAATAGAGAAAAAAGGGAAAGAAAAGAAAAGGAAAAAAAGTAAGAAAACACTTAAAAATTTTAAAAGATGAATGCAATAAAATAGAATAAAATGAAATGAAGAAATTAAAATAGAATTCATAAAAATTTACAAAAAAATATAAAAAATACAGTAAAATTTTTTAACTTTTTTAAGAACAGAAAATAAAAGTAGTTTTTTCTCTTTCTGTATCCAAGAAAAAGAAAAAGAAAAAAAAGAAGAACAAAAACAAATAGATGGACCAGCGAACAGAATGAAATCGGAATGAAATTACATCCAGTTTCCCCTAGAAGTCTAGCTATGAAGCACTTTGTAGTCCATACACTATGCAGGTGGAGATCCTCTAGGGCCTGAGCTTGGTTGGTGCAGTTGGGCAGGGCTTGGTGTAACAACTCCATTCTCCACTTGGTGGTGCAATTTAGCTTACTGGGGTGGATGGGTGTGGCATGCATGCGAGGCTATGCACATGCGTGGGAAAATTGAAAATGGCATCACCCAGCTTCCCAGTCTCTGGTACCAGAACTCTGCCCTCTTACCGAGCAGCAATCACGCACCCCTCCTTTGTCTCCAGCTTCCATCCACTCCCCACTTCTACACTGTCTGCATCCAAGCTGTCAGCCTGCTAGGTAGCACCTCCCTCCTGAATTATATTGCAGATGGGGCTGTGTTTCCAAACCCCTCACTTCTGAGAGCCCTGCGGCTCGGACCTGCTCCCACCCTCTGGGGAGTGTCACACCAAGCAATGGCTGGGTGCCAGCTTGCCCCCAGGAACGTTCGAGTGGTCGTGCTGTTGCAGAGGCTCAGAGATTGTAGCCAGGTGCCTGTTTGCCCCAGAAAAAGTTCCTGGGATCGAACGGCAGTAGAGGTTTAGAGATTATGGCAAATCACAACACATAGCTGGCACCAGGTTTCACTGCCGCTGGTGTTTTGTTTCGATACCAGCAATCATGGCTGTTCTCTGGGATCCACTGGACTCTTTGCCTATGGGGAGGCTGTTTGACCTCTATCAGATGCCCTTTTGGCAGGGGAACCGCGTCTCCTCGTGTGGCCCACAGACCCTGGGACCTCACTGTCTGCTTTTGGTGATTCTCCCTTCCCACCAGAGCACTGCCAGGTACTGAGCTGTGGAATTTCCAACACTGCTCTCCCCTGTTTATAGAGTCCTAGTGGTATCGAAACCCTCTCCTTTCTCCCTTTTCCTTTCTCCCTTTCTTGTTCAATCGCTTGTGGGTGTTCCCACTCTTTCTCTTTCTCTCCAGCTACTTTTGGGGGGAGTGCTTTTCCTGGACTCTCCCCTCTTTCTCCTTCGTCTCTCCACAAAAACAGCTCCCTACCCTCCACGGCTTCTCTCTCCCCCATTTCACCTCTCTGTGCCGCATACCTGCCAAGTTATGTGGCTCAAGTTATGCAGATTGTTGTGTTAATCCTCAGATCAATTTTCTAGGTGTGCAAAATGGTTCGGTGCTGAGATAGCTGCATTTCAGGGACAAGAGAAGCTGAGAACTTCCATGCTGCTCTGTCATCTTGTTCCCCTGGGGATGTTTATTTTTAATGTGAGTTCTCCACCCCTAGGGGAAAAAAATAGGGAAAATAAGTAAAGAACAAGAAGCCAGCTTATGAGCAGAATAAAAGTGGTCAAGTTATTTTCAGAGGAGTCTAGTTGGCCTCTGAGTTTCCTTCCCTGCAGTATCCAATTCACAACCCAGACTCTAACTTAGCTTCCCAAACCAGATGAGCATCCCACTTAAATGTAATTGGTCCTGTTTCAGTTTGTGTCTTTGGGCAATGAAATTTCACAAAGACTTTCTCCTCCTCTTGCTCTGATGCTGTCTTTCCAATCTGAAGTACACCGTGACCAAAAAACTCCAAAGCTGTGATATTCATTAAATAACTCAAGTCAGAATTTAATATATCCTCTAATTGAGAGACTCAAAAAATTGTTCCAGGCACCTGAAGACCACTTGTATTTCTTTATTTTCTTGACATCCTGAACAACACCTTTCTGAAAAATCACTACTGAGTGGTCGAACCACAACAAAGACCAGTGTGGGAGAAAGGGCGCAGCTCAGGCAATCGGAGTACATCCTATTGACCTGCAGACAGCCACCAGAATCTAGAAATGCCTACCAAAAAATTCTTGCATCAACATTTGACCTGTCAAATCTAATTACTTTTGTCTTGATCATTGTACCGGCTCACTATCAGCTTTGCAAACGCTAATTAAAAGCAAAAAGCAAAACCAGCATTTTTAAAGAGCTCTGGGAGAATCTCCCATTTGCACATACATATAAGATTAATTTTCTCCAGAGCTGACCAATCTCAGGGTCAACAGACTACTAATGCCAAGGAGCAATCATAAATGAAATTCCCTAAAACTGTTTATGAATGTCAAGACCCACCAAGGCAAACCGTATTTTGAAAACACAATTCAGATGTCTCATGTCTTAATCCCAAGTGAAATAAATCAACCATTCATAATTAAACGTTTCTGATTGCGGATGTGGCCAGGCATGGAAGAGTCCACAGCAGCAGGGAGTCAGGACGGGGTGGGAAGGCTGGGTCTGGAAACTCACCCGCATACTGGAAGGGGCCACAGAGTGGGCTGGGGTTTGTAACCGTGCAGCAGCAGATGGCAGAGGGAGCTACTTTGGAGCAGAATGGTGACTGGCCCCTTGTAGCGGGGATCAGGGAGATCCAGCAAAGATGATAGTGAGCTGCGTGCTGGGCACCTTCTTGAGCATTCCTCTCGCATTAATGAGCTCACTTACACAAGAATCTGGTGAGGGAGGCAGTTTTACTAGACCCATTTTACAGACATGGAAACGGATACACAGAGAAAGGAAGGAGCTTGCATGAGGTTATCCCTCTAAGTGGCAGAGCAAGGATTTGGACAGTTTGGCTGTAATGCCTACCTCTTTAACCACTGAGCTATATCCTCCCCACGAGGTAACAAGCTTCTCTTTCAGGCAGAGGGTGGAGGACAGTCACTGGAACTAAGAGAGCAGTTAATATGCTGGGGGACAGATCCGCGTCCTTCCAGGAAAAGCGAACAGCTTGCACCAGGATGCAGGCTCAGGAGAGGGACACAGAGTGGGGCCCCACTAGAGCTGGGACTCTCCAGACAAGGCATCCCGAACTCCTTGACATCACACTCCTAAAAGAAAAAAATGTTAAGTGTGAGTCCCAGTGTATATAACTTCATTTATATATTCCTTTTAAATTTTTGTACATGTACTACTGAATTAATGTAGGTCGTAAAATATGCACAAAGGGGGAAATTATTCTTTTATACCGAAAACTTGCCATAAATTCACCTCAAATATTACATTGACTTATCCTAGCACTGGAAATGTAGATCCCTGACCAAAAGTATATTTTTAAAATAATTTGGATCTGCCTCTTATTTAGACATTTATCAGAATGACTTGATCTAGAACCCATTTTTTTCTAGAATTATTCCCTGATTGTTTAAGATCATGATGGATGATTAGTTGGGGGGAAACACACACACACACACACACACACACACACACACACACACACACACACAATGCAAGACCTTTGATGTATTGCGTAATCCTGAAACTATATGTTAAAATGAAAACAAAGAGACTTTAAAAATCCTGCAGCAATACCCAATCAATAAATAAAGGTCATCCAGCATGAAAAATTTCCTCTCGAACAATGCTTTTAAATCCCAGAAACAAAACCAAAATGTCAATCCATTCTTTTTAACATCTTTTCCACAGCAAAACAACAGCCAGCGTACAAAATAAAACACTGGCGTTCAAACAATCTAAGCCACTGCTGGTGACAGAGCGTGTCTCCTTCGGGGCAAAGATCTATTTTTCTGATCACATCCATAACTCAACACATACAAAAAGAAAAATTAAATTATATTAAAAGACAGCATGTTCAGCAGTCCTGACGGGCTTCAGCCCTCTGACAGCTCCTGGGATTCCATCAGCCAATTATTGCCTCGTTGTGAAGTCAACCGTCTCTTGAAACCAAATCTAATGGAAAGAGGAGGAGCTTAGCAAAGCAGCTGAAACACCTCACCTGAAAAGCTCTTTTCGAACCGGGACGCGTGTCAGTCGTGTCTGAGAGGTTCCCTCCATCCTGCAAAGGAGAGATTAGTTCTTCAGGTTCCACTTGTGTGGTCATCACTTCAGATTTCCCTGAAGTTCTGGAAAGGCTAAAGGTTATTTCCAGCTGGAGCCACTGGGGCCTGAACCCACGGAGCCTTTTCCTGCACAAATCTCAACCTGACAGAAACTGTAAAATGAGACTCCTGACCTTCCATATTAAGGGAGCAATGTCAAGTTGGCTGATAAGCTTGATGGTGGTTGGTTTGGAAGGGGGTTGACCCAAGACTGTAGCAAAACCAAGGCTGTGGTCTGTTAATCAAAGCCACCACCCCCAGGCTGGCAGATGATGGCCTCTGTTGTTTTGTCTTTGTTTTTGTGTTGGGGTTTTTTTGAAACCTGGGGTCGGGGATGGGCAACTTATTCCAATTTGTCTTTGAGGTGATACGTTTGGGAATGGAAAATTACCCAAGAAGTTAAAAAAGAAAAAAAGGAAAAAAAAAATCTGTGAAAGTATTTTATAAAGGTTTTAAATCATTGGGTATCTAACGTAGATTATTCATTCCCTTATGTGCTTTAAAATGCTCCTTCTTGGGGCACCTGGCTGGCTCAGTCGGAAGAGCATGAGACTCTTGATCTTAGGGTCATGAGTTTGAGCCCCACATCGGGTGTAGAGATTACTTAAAAAATTTTTTTTAATAAAGTTAAAAAATAATAGTAAAGTAAAGCAACTCCTTCTCTAAGCACTTCAGTATTCTTCCTAATGGTTGAGGTAAGACAATGTCTACATACGCCCCTTTAAAATCTCCCATGTAAAACACCTGCATCCCTACTCTACAGCTGTGAGGATCTTGACCACGAATGTCCTCCCCAGGCAGTGTCATGCCATAATAGCTTGCTGAGGACATTTTGTTCTTACTTCTGGATATTCCCTGGGCCCACCTCTATATTAACCTGCAGTGGTCATGTCTTCATATATGTCCTTGTTAAGCAACAGAGTTTTCATGAAAGCACTCTGACCCTACCCTTGTCTTAGAAGACGGCTAAAGCCTCATAGAGTATTTGTGTTTAAGGTACTAGTTAGAAAATGTGACCTTGAGATACCTGGGTGGCTCAGTCAGTTAAGCGTCCGATGTCAGCTCAGGTCATGATCTCACAGTTTGTGGGTTCAAGCCCCGCGTCGGGCTCTGTGCTGATAGCTCAGAGCCTGGAGCCTGTTTTGGATTCTGTCTCTCTCTCTCTCTGTCTCTCTGCCCCTCCACTGCTTGTGCTCTGTCTCTTTCTGTCTCTCAGAAATAATAAATAAACATTTAAAATGAAAAAAAAAAAAAGAAAAGAATATGTGAGCTTCAATTCACTGCTGCTGAGTGCTTAGCAGAATCTCAAGTGAGAGAAAATGTGTTTAGGAGGACAGCCTGATGGCCATGCAATCCACACACCGGCCTGGAGAAGCATCGCTCCTTCTGGCAGCCACAACCTCTTAAAAATCATCTCGAACTTGGTGTGATATGGGTGCTCTGAGGACACAGGTGGGCCATTGAGGATGGGGTGGAATGAGCAGCAGTGGGAAGAATAGAAGGAATAGAAGAATAGAAGGAAATAAGGTGAGGGAGTCGAAGGGGTCGGGGATGGGGAGAAGACGCCCAGATTGTGTAGGGTGTGGTCGGTCGTGTCAAGGGCTTGGCTTTTGCTCGGAGGGCGTGGAGCTCCACCCAGGGGAGCGGAGGAGTGACGTGATATGACATACATTATAAAATGACCCAATCTGGCTAAACTGTCTCCTCTTTCCATTGCATCATTCAAATCCAACACTCAAAACAAGGAGCAGTTTCCAAGCTATTGCTCACATGTCTGGTGGAAAGAAATAAATGGCAGGACGTCCCCCCTGTCACCTCCCTGAATTCCTGAGAGAAATACATAGATGGACTATTTCAAACAAGTTCTTTTTTAAGTCCTCCTCCACTTGGGCATGTCCGAGAGAGAGAGAGAGAGAGAGAGAGAGAGAGATCATTCCCAGAGATTCTAATTGAGTGGCTGGGTACAGAACAGAAACAGCTGTGCGGTTAGACTTCCAGGACGATCCTAATGTGCATATAGAAACCGCCTCTCCAGAGGCTGGCAACAATAGCTGATGTGGGCACAAGCTTTTATTTTTTCCCTTCTTGTGCACCATAGCTGTGCTGTCCAGGATGGTGGCCACTAGCCACACGTGGCTATTGGGCACTTGAACTGGGACTAGTTCAAAATGAGATGTGCAATCAGCATAAATCACCCAGTAGATTTTGAAGACAGGGTGAAAAAAAAACGGATGTAAAATGTCTCAATAATTTCATTATAGATAACATGTTGAAAGAATCATATCTTGGATGTACTAAATTAAATACAATATGTTATTAAAATTAATTCAGCACTTTTTTTTTACTTTTTTAATATGGATACAAGAGAACTTAAAACTACAAATGTGGCTCACACTACATTTCTATTGGACAGTGCTGATGTAGAGCATCTCACAGACTCCTCTTGTAGGAACGGTGGCCCTCTGTCTCCCAAACCTTCAGAACCCACCTTACCGTGGTTATCACCTTCCACAATAATTTTTTTAAAGAAAAATGCTAAATTTCTTTTTTAGATCTTTCTTCCAGGTAGTCTGTGGAGAAAGATCGAAAGACAGCACAACCGAGGAGTTAGTAGTAAGAATTTGCTAGATGTGTGACCATAAGCCAGTTACTCACCTTCTCTGAGTCTCCATTCCCTCATCTGTAAGAACTCAATAATAACACGTACCTCGAGATGTTGTCAAGCTAAGTATCATCGTTCCTAACTCTCCATAAGTGGTAAACCCTCTTGTCATTGGCGCTGAGCTTTTGAGAAAGTGGGGAGGTGCCCTGGGTCCAGGTGATGTGATTCTGTGTAAGCAGTGATACCCCCATTCCTGCGTCAACAGAGGTTCAGAAACCTGCCGTCTTCCTACCCACTCCTAAGCTGCCTGGACATTGTACCTCTGTTCACAAATGTCAGAATTATATTCAAACATCAGAATAAAAATAAGTACGAAGCCAATGTCGCTTGGAAAGAGTATTTTTGATGATCAGATCGTGGTTGCCATGTGCTTTCACTAATTACCATGACTAAAGAGAAGGGCCTGCGGTCTTTGCTAAGAGAGAGAGAAGCAAGAGAGAGAAGAAAGGGCTCCAAGCCTTAAAACACCCAGTGCTCCCGTTAAACCATGCTACCTGTGAGGGTTTGCTTTATCTCGCTGTTTATGTCTCTCTGCCTTTTGGTCTCATAACCATTATCTATCAATGTCCGTCAGCCTCGAAAGTTTAATTTTTACCCCATTTCTTCCAACTGCCAAGCTCAACTCTTACTCTCTTTTTTTTAATTTTTTTACCTTATGACTGAATTCATTAAAACAGTTTGTCCTTAAAGGTTTTCTTTTTTTCATTGACATGGAAAGACTCACATGGTTGGTTTCTCTAATTTTCAGAGGCAGCTGGTTGAGCTGAAGCTGGTTTCGCATGCAGCGAGGCTTCCTCCTCTCCTCCAGCGGGCCGACTCCAATTAGAATGGTATCAGGAATGGGCGGGCAGCAGGCATTTGAAATCACCATCCATGGTCACCATGACTTCTAAACCCAGAGGCACCATTAGATCAGGGCTATATTTGTAGGCATTTTGTTATACTTGGGACTATTGAAAAGTGAGAAACTGGAATGAACTGAGGATTTTATGCTTTCCCCAAACTGTGGAGCAAAAGAGATGGCAATAGACAGGAAAATGTAACAGTTTAAGTGGTGGATGTGGCTGTTGAGCTGTGTTTCTGGAGGAGAACGTGACAGGCAGGAGAGGAAAATGAGTAAGTTGGGAACAGGGACAATCTCACTTCCTGAGTCACAGTCCTCTACACTAGACATAAGACTAAAGCCTTAAAATACCAGCAACCTGTGTCCTCAGACTGTTTCCTTGGATGACTGGCCAAGGTGCTGGATGTAGCACAGAGCTTTTTAGAGAATCCTTGACCCTGAGCAGTCCCAGAAATTCACGTGCAGTGATTCCTTCGCTGCATTGGCGTCTGTCCTGCCACCTGTGGCTGCTTTTACTGCTCCTTTTGTGTCAAAAACAGGTCATGAGCAAACACTCAGGCAAACCGGGTCTCAGCATGTCACTACACAACACATGCTTTCTGAAAAACCATTTTTTTTTGAAAACCATTTTTTGTTACTCTAGAAAGTGTGTGTGTGTGTGTGTGTGTGTGTGTTTGCGTGCGCACGTGCACATGCATGCACGCTCCCGTGCGTGTGTTTGTACACGTATGTGTTTTCTGGGGAAAAATATGTGCACACACATTTCCAGACATATTTGCTGAAAACACACACACGTGCACACACATATGCGCACTCCTATTCTGGAAAATCACTTTGAGGTTGATTTTATATATATGTAAAGAGAGAGAGAGTCCTGTAGATCCATATAGAAAGCCTTATGCAAGTATTTTTAATTTATTTCCTATAAGAATAAATTTGTTGCATGCAACAATGAATAAATCTATTCTTTTTCCACAGATGTGATGCAAAAAAGAGGGGCATGCTCAAAGAATCTACAGAGGGGAAAAGTTTCTAATAGAGGGGGAAACCATTAAAGTAAAATTTTAGTTGTCAGTTTTATAACTGAAGCTATCTCCTCACTTGAAAATATTGTTTTCACTGGAGTAGAAGGAAAAGAGGACCCAGCAAATGCCCTACAAGGTTGATTTCCCCCAACAGATTACAAGCATGTACGCGAGGATTTCAAGAGAGTCCTCACTGTTGTGGGGCAGAGTCCAGTCATTCAAGGCAGTGTGTAGTAATTCAGTGAATGAGTGTCCTAAATTCATTCTTTTTCTTCTTTTTCCTTCCTCCCCTGCTCGTTTTTACTTCTTTTTCCTTTTAGACTTCTTCCACCAAGAGGCAGGCAAAGTATAATTACTTTTTTTTACGACAATCTTATTTTCAAAATCAACTCTGGATAATTCATAATCCTGGACTTTTTTTGCCCAAAATGTACCGATAGCCAATTATTTCTTGGTTTCTTTGAGGTGAATCTTTGCTTTATAACCCATATTTTATTGTCTTTGAAGTTTGAAGAAATGATCCTCAAAAAGTGATAGATGGTAATAGAAATAGGTTACCAAAGTGTCTTCAGTGTTCTTTAAGCAGAGGGGGTTGGGGTTCCAGCTCTGAGAAAAATGTGAAGATGGCCAAACTGGTCCAGAATACCATCAATCCATCATTAATTCCGTGTGTGTGCATTCAACACCTAGTAAGTTGTAGGAAAAGTACTGGACTCTGGAGATACATCAGACAAAATATGGTGTGTGCCCAAGGAGCCCTTCTTTGGCCTTTGGTACATGCAAATGTAAGCTACCAATTGTAGTTTAGTGTGAGAAAGCCTTTGGAATTGCTATACTTTGAATTTATTTCACAAAAGAATGAATGTTTAAGTCTAGCTCTCACAGAAACAAGTGATACCAGCACAAAAAAAAAAAAAAAAAAAAAATCAGGGTGGGTGACCATGGCCAAACCAGATAGGCATCTCAGTGTGGGGATGTGAGACTCGGTGTGAAGGCTGCCTGCTCTTGGCCTGGGGAGGAGCCTCATGGCCTTTGGCCACTTCTTAGACTCTGTACGGCATCACTCACAAATAGTTTTCAGGAGGCATCTCTTTTTTTCCTCAAGAAGCATGGTGTCATCTACACTCATAACGTCCAGAAAGCCTGTGAGGCCTCAAACAACTTTATGGGGACATAACCTGCTTCTTGAGTTGCACGAAGTAGAATGCCGTGAGCTGCTAGTACCTCATGCATTCTTGCCCCGTTCAAGAGAGGGACCCTACATGAGTTTCTTTCAATTACTCTGTTTATCCAACTGTCATCATTACCCACAGGAACCCACCTCCCATTTGATGAGTGAGACTCCAGCTATGATGGAGTCTTACTCATTAAGAGTAATGTGGCTTTACCCACATTAAAGCCACCTACACAGCATGGCACGTTCTCTAAAGAGGCAGCAGTTTTGAGGGTGGTTTGTGTTGACTGAAGGACGGTTCAGGGCTAGGTCAGAACATTTCTACAAATCGCAAGGTTTAATTAACACACCGGATAAAGGAGTCACGTGGACAAAACGGGCGACGTGAGTAGGAACAGTAAGCAAAGTCATAATCTGTAGTTCCATTTACCTTCCTTGGTCAAGGAAAAGAACATGTCAAAATCAATGTCCTATTTTAATCAGAATAATCAGCGAATGGAAATGGCTCTGGATTTTAGGAACTATATGTCAGAGTCTCAGATCTCGCAGCCATCCACACTTTCAGGTGTGGCTTTGTTGTTGTTGTTGTTTAACTCAAAATAGAAATCGCTTTACTGTAACCAAAGTTTATCCTAAATAATAAGACATTGGTGGATTTTCTGGTTGTTCTTTTCTATTAAGGTCTTAGGCGGTAGAAAAAATAGAATTTTATCACTTAAGGAGTCAATCGTGTCTTTATGTCTGTGAGTAGTAAACAATCAGTGGTTACTTGGTAACTAACTTCCTTTTAAAATTCCAAGAGAAGAAACTGGCAAACAAATCAGTTTGCGGAATTCTTTGAAAACAGCTGGAACTTGCTTTGAGCGTGGCTGGGAGCGTCGGCTATGAAGTCTAGAAAAATCTGTATTTGACTATCCCTTCCTGATTAGTATGATGACGTTGGCCAAATTATTCCCTTAAGCCTCAGTTACCTTATCTGTGAAATAAGGATGATAACATCTACACCAAAAGTGTTGCTGCTGAATACTTCATTAAATAATATAATATATGAAAATTGCCTATTGCGACTGACACATTGCGGGAACTCAAGAGAAACTCATTTCTTTATGGCATGTAAACATGAATCTGGCTCCAAGTCAAAAGTGCCCTCACCGAATCAACAAACTTTCTGTAAGTAGCTCTTTCTACTAGGTTCTGGGGCTATAATGGTGAATAAAAAATAGCACTTACCCTCAAGAGCCCTTACAGTCCAGAATTCTACTTGGCTCCCAGTTCAGCTGAGCAAGCAAGAAAATTTGGGCTGCTTAGTGTTCAGAGCAAAGAAGCAGCAACTTCTTTGATAAGCAACCTGCTGCTTATCAACAGAATGAAGAGACACCACCTCGTGTCTACAAAAGGCATAAATTACGTAATTTAAAAATTTTACAAATAAATAATTGAACAGATAATGTAACTCCTGAAAGCAACAGCTTCATAGCAGATGATGAAGTGAGCAGAGCAGAGGTGACACGAGGCAGAGGCATTCGACTGGGGGACAACTTTATCCACTAAAGCGATTCAAGCAATTGACCTGTCTGTCCAAATAACACTCCAGTTTACAAAGCCAATAAAGAGAAGATAAAGCAGTCAAAATGAAGACCATCTGTTAAATTGCAAATCATTTCCTTCTTTTGGATGTATTATTCTAAATGCATCTTATAACACTTTGATTAAGAAACTGCTATTATAATTAATGACAATGACTAAGTTGACAGAATGGCATTTCTCCCAAGAAACCCACTTTACAGGAACGCCTGGGTGGCTCATTCAGTTAAGTGTCTGACTTCTGCTCAGGTCACGATCCACAATTCGTGGGTTCAAGACCCACATCGGGGTCTGTGCTGACAGCTCAGAGCCTGGAGCCTACTTTGGATTCTGTGTCTCCCTCTCTGCCCCTCCTCCACTCATGCTCTCTCTCTCTCTCTCTCTCTCTCTCTCTCTCTCAAAACTGAATCAACATTTTTTTAAAAAGCTACTTTACAAAGGGAATGAAATTGGGAAATATCAACTGGGAAAGGTCATTGTGGACAGAGTAGCTGAATATACTGTTGTTATTTAAAAAAATTCAAATTTGGTTCAGCTCAATTCAATAAGTATTAATTGCGTTTCTGCTGACGGCCAGGACTGGATAAGGTTACTCTTACCCTCAAAAATCCACATTAGTGAACTACCAGATGTACAAACAAAGCATTCAACTTCGAACTTCCTGGTCTCTCCATTTGCCTTCCCTCTCTCTCCTATTCCCACTCCATTATGAAAGAGATGAGCCCACTCTGCTGCCTGCTTATTTTACAAAAACTCTCGGGGCACCTGGTGGCTCCGTCGGTTAGGCATCCGACTCTTGACTTCGACTCAGGTCACGATCTCGCAGTTGGTGAGGTGGAGCCCCTCGACGGGCTCTGAGCCAACAGCGCGGAGTCTGCTTGGGATTCTCTCTCTCCTCCTCTCTCTGCGCTCCGCCACTTGCCTTCTGTCTCTCTCTCTCTCTCTCTCAAAATAAATAAGCATTTAAAAAAAACTTTCTACATGGAAATATATATATATATGCTTACGTATACATACAGCCTCATGATGGTTCTCCAAAACTATTTGTGTGTACATGCGAATATTTGTGTCTGTATATATATATTTCCAGAAGTGGGACCATAATGCAACAGTAGGGTCAGGTTGATGTTTATTTACTGACTCCAGCTTGCTTTTAAATGATTCAGGAATTAGTATGTATATATATATATGTACATATATATACACACATATACATACATATATACACACCCATAAAATACACACACAGAAATATGGTGGAATGTTAAAAGTAAGAGAATCTGGATATGAAGGGTATGGTTCTTGGTACCAATCTTGCAACTTTTCTGTAAATTTGAAATGACTTCCAAGTATATTGTTCTCCTAAAAATTTTAAAAGTAAGCGATTCAAGGGGTGCCTGGGTGGCTCGGTCAGTTAAGTGTCCGACTTCGGCTCAGGTCATGACCTCTTGGTTCCCGAGTTCAAGCCCTGCGTCAGGCTCTCTGCTGACAGCTCACAGCTCGGAGCCTGGAGCCTGCTTTGGATTCTGTGTCTCCCTCTCTGCCCCTCCTCCACTCATGCTCTGTCTCTCTCTCTCTCAAAAATAAATAAACATAAAACAGATTTTTTTTAAGTAAGCAATTCAAGACCCTTCGTAAACCTCAACGTGGCCTCGTCTTCCAGCAGCAGGTGCTGGCCAGGTTCCACCCCATGTTTCATACCCGGTTCCCAACTACCTACAACAGCGGTGCTCAACCCTGGCCACACGCTGCAGTAATCTCAGAAAATAGTAAAATAGGCTGGCCTTTCCTCAGACCGATTAAATCAGATTTTCTGAGAGTTTGCCTTAGATTTGCATATATATATACAGATGTGTGTGTGTGTGTGTGCATATATATATATATATACATATATATATATATATATATATATACACAGCCAAGGTTGAAAAACTCAGACATCATTTCCTGAACACCACTCCGCGTGCCTTTGTTCACGTTTTTTCCCCACACTGGGCAGAGAGCAGGAGGGAGCTGCCCGCCTTGTGCATCTTGCAAATACATATTCACTGTCACCTTTCTCGTGAAGAAGCCCAGACCTTCCCCTCCCCCTGTTTCTACTCTGTTAGTCTGGACCTCACACTGTATTCTAATGAGGTGCTTATCTCCCAACCAACTGTGAACTTCTTTGGGGAAAAGTCCTTGGCTCGAATTTGCTTTTGTTATCAGCACATGCCTGGCACATAGCGAGATTCCAAGAAATGTTTACTAAATTCAAAGCAAACAAGTTACACTTGTTGGACTCAAGTTGTAACAAAGAGCCGTGAGGGCACTCTCGGAGGAGCTTTTCCCTGCGTGTGGCACTTAGGTGCCGACACCGGCTGGGAGCACGAATGAGGGCCATAACGGAAAGCAGTAGAGACGGCCGGCCGGGAAGGATGCAGAAGTTCTATAAGCAAGTAAGCCAGTGTGGCCAGACTGCAGGCCGAGGGTGCAGGGAATGGGAGACGGGCTGGGGAAGACCAGGGCCAGGTAATGAATGAGGGTGATGAAGGTCACCCGGAGGGGCAGCCTCTCGCACAGAGCCCTACCCACACCCAGCGTCTCAGTGTGTCATTTCTGAGTGAAGTGATTCTTACTATGTTTCCTTAAGCTTTTGATGGGGAAGTCATGAACGCTGATTAAAACTACTAACCCTCTAACTCTCTCTGGGGCGCGAGGGTGGCTCAGTCGGTGAAGTGTCCAACTTCAGGTCATGATCTCAGGGTTCACGAGTTCGAGCCCCGCATCGGGCAAGGTGCTGTCAGCACGGAGTCTGCTTTGAATCCTCTGCCCCTCTCCCCACCCTCAAAAGTAAAAAAGCAAACAAACAAACAAACAAACAAACAAAAACAACAACAACATTAAAAGCTATGAGCCCTCTCCCCAGGAAAATGTATATGCACTTTTTGCCTGAAGTTTCAGAAGATTTACAGATTCGTTGAAATGTATCTAGTGACCACCTCCCCCACCCCCAGTGATATTCCAAATTGTAATAAAAAGGATGAAATTTAAGTTTAGGGGCAACACGCTCTCCTCTCATACCAACCCATTCACCAAACTGTAGCCAGAATGATCTTTTAAAACTGCAAATCAGATTATGTCACCTCTACTTGAGACCCTCCAGAGTTACCCTTTACTTTCTACACAAAAAAAATCCCCAACATACCACTCTTTCTAGACTCACTTCCTGCCACTCTCCCCTGAATTTTTGCCTTTTCACCTTCTTGGCTTTCTTTGCATTGGCCTTCAACATTCCCTCCTTCCCCAGGGCCTTTGCACATGCTCTTTCTCTCTTTTAGGATGCCGGCTCTGTCCCCAATACCACTTCAATCTCATGCTCCTTCAGTGATTAACTTAAATATCATTTGCTCCTTGCTAAATCTCTACTCGCTTCACAGCTTGTAGAAGACACTTCAAAAATAAAGAATATACAAAGAAGACTGGTTGCTAGCCAGAGGAAGATGTAAGTTCAAGGGAGGATTGCTTTAAGATGGGAATGATTTAAAGCCCACAGCAATTAAATGGTCCTGACCAGACCAGGACTGGTGGGTGGCAAAACCAAGATTAAACCCACATCTTTGGATCCCTGCCCTCCCCATATATACATTAATCACTGACTGCATGTGTCAGGTGGAGGTTACCGGGATGGGGTCCTCTCCCCACTTGCTCTTTCTAGAGCAGTCTAACCTGTTGACCACCATATTTTCCAGTATGCTTATTAACACAGTTTCAGGAGCATGACCGTGGAAATTCTGGATACAAACTATCTTCCCACTTGAGACTAGAGCAAAGATGTTCAGTGCCATTGACTCTTGAACTCCAAGCAAAGAGGGCCCCCGGCTCCCACACAGTTCAACTCAGAGATCATATAGCTTATCGATGTGATTAAAGTAATACACTCTACACTTGTATCTCATGGGTAGCACATGCCATTCAGGCTAAACTTGAGAGATTTCTCCTTGGTGTCTTTTCACCCCTTTGCAGATTCAGAGCTTGAAGCTTATTACATAGAAACTGACCTGGCCTTTAGAGAGGGGTAGGAAAGGGTTACAAAAGTTATGTATTCATCTGGGGAAACAGAACAAGTAAAGGTGAACATTAACCCATCCTGGCTCAATGCTGTTAGTCCAAAATGACTATAGTAAATTGAAGGAAACATCCAGCAAACAGAGTAAAAAATGCAGGAGGGAAATCCAAAGAGGTACATACACTTGGGGAGAAAAAGCAGATATTGCCATTGTAAGGCCAGGAGAGAAACTGGCTGTATTTCAGGATAGCGGGTCCTTGGGAGTACAACCGGAACCAAGTTGAAGAAGAGCTGGGCCTTGCAGATCGCCTTGGAAGAGGCCAGGTCTAATGCAGGACCAGGATATATGCAGAGGGGTGATGGCCAAGATTTCTAGGACCAGAGCTCCACAACACTTACTTAAGTTTTTCACTAGATGATTAATGGAAAAGCAGTTAATGAGCATGATCATTCTGAGCAATGGAATTCAGCCATGAGAAAGCTTCCTGAGGCTGGGGCTCAGGTCTGTGTTTTCTCCAGTACGGGGTCTGCTCCCCAGCCATTCCTCCTAGATTTTATAGAAGCTGTAGAGAGCTTTTAGGATCCGGGGTTCCGGGATGAGATAGAACAGAGCTGTGGACAGCAGGAAGGAGTAAGTAAATATGAAAGTGTTTGTTTACAGCAGAAGATAAAAAGAAGCCTTCTGTTATGGGCTGAATGTTTGTGGCCCCCCAAGTTTCTGTGTTGAAGCCTTCAGGCTTTTGGAAGTCGTACTTAGGTTTAGATGAGGTCATGAGGGTGGGGCCCCCAGGATGGGATCAGTGCCCTTATGAGAAGAGGAAGAGACCAGAAAGCTAGTCCTCTCTCCTTTAACTCCCCACCTCTCTCTCTGCCATATAAGCACAAAGCAAGAACATGTCTGTCTGCAAGCCAGGAAGAGAGACCATACCAGGGAAAGAATCAGCTGGCACCTCGATCTTAGACGTACCTCCCCCAGAACTGTGAGAATAGACCTCTGTCGTTTGAGCCACCCAGTTATGGCCAGTCAATGTGGTTTGCTTGAGGGACTGGGTCAGTGAGTGTGTGAGACCACCTGGACGCAGTTCACACAGGCTGGGAGACCAGACCCTCTGGGACTCAACTCTGTATGTAGAGACGTGCAGGCAGCTGGAAATCAGCCAGCGGGGACTGTTTACACCATGGAGATAGGCAAACACTACAAATCAGGGCTTCCCCTACCCGGGGAACGAGATATTTCACATTTACCAGCATACCCCTGGGTTCGTTAGATGAAATACTTATGGGAGCAGAGTTCTCTGGAATCCCCACGTTTGAAATAAACCTTGACTCTTTTGTTGTTTCTGTTTTAATTGTTAAAACCGATGATGCTCTGCAGTTCTCTTGTATTTACCCATCCGGTTGGTTATTCAGCATTTGTGGACTCTCTCGGCAAAGTAACCGTCACTTACAGCATTGTTCCCGTGGGGAAGTATGTCCAAGTTGCAAGTTGCTGACTTAATCTTTTTTTAATGTTTTTATTTACTTTGAGACAGAGACAGACAGAGCATGAGCAGGGGAGGGGCAGAGAGAGAAAGAGGGAGACACAGAATCCGAAGCAGGCTCCAGGCTCTGAGCTGTCAGCACAGAGCCCGACGTGGGGCTCGAACTCACGGACTGTGAGATCATGACCTGAGCCGAAGTCGGACGCTTAATCGACTAAGCCACCCAGGCACCCCAATGTTTATTTTTGAGAGAGAGAGAGAGAGAGGGAGAGAGAGAGCAGGGGAGGGGGAGAGAAAAAAAGAGACACAGAATCCGAAGCAGGCTCCGGGCTCTGAGCTGTCAGCACAGAGCCCGATGTGGGGCTCGAACTCCTGAACCACGAGATCATGACCTGAGCCGAAGCCGGACGCTTAACCCACTGAGCCATCCAGGTGCCCCGCAAGTTACTGACTTTAAAATAAGCTTTTGGAAAAGAGCCCCTTTGTAGAGTTGGGGACTTTCAATTTCAGATGCTCATGGGGAAGTGAGAGAATGAAAAGAATCAGGTTGCAAAATACACCCTAAGTGAAAAGGCAAAAAGAAATGGGATTCTTGAGCATGAGAAGGAAGGGATCAGGGGCAATTTAATTATGGGGGTAAGTGGGGCACCTGAGTGTCTCAGTCGAGCATCAGACTCTTGATTTCAGTTCAGGTCATGATCTCACACAGCTCACGTCATGATCTCACCATTATGAGATCAAGCCCCATGTCAGGCTTTTCGCTGGCACGGAGACTGCTTGGGATTCTCTTTCTCCCTCGCCCTCTGCCTCTCCCCCACTTGCCCACGTGCGCTCTCACTATCTCTGTCAAAAAATAAATAAATAAAAATACATAACAGTAACAGGTGAGCGCCATTTCTCTTCCATGGTAAGTGTCAGGGATTTGGTTACGCGAGGGAAAGGATGTCTTTATGGTATTATTCTGGGATGGACAGTTTTGTGTATTTTATTCCAAACATTCGCAGACTTTTCTTCGTCAGTCAGGGGCCCATTTCGAGAACCGAGAAGCGATTATGACAAGGTAGCTTGCCTGCTTTCAGGGTTTCTGGCATCCTTATGATCCTGAACCTGCAGATGATGCACCATTGTTTGGAATTTTGAGAAACATGATATAGTTCAACAAATCTCTTTTATAATACATCTTAGAGTAAAAAAGTTCGTCACTTTTTCCATCTAAAAAACGAATATCATAAAACGTAAGCTATCTCGTATTAGTATAAAACTATAAATTACACATTCTACATCAGTAATATTTGATCATTTAGTGAGGGAAAAGATGTTATTTGGGGCTTGTTAAATTGGCGTTATTTTAGTCATTCATTCAGAAAGGATGGGAGTCCTCCTTTCCTAAATGATATTGCAAACCCTGATTTGGCATTTCCTTAAAAACCGTGTAAAACAGCGAAGTGACAGCCGTAAATCTGCCACTGGGAAACCGACGTGGTTCACGGCACTCCCAGGCCTTGGCTTAACAGTTGGTTTATGATGTAGTTTTAGAATAACACTTTTCGAGCCTGGTATTCTCCTTCCTCCAGAACTGACATGAATCCATAAAGCTTTCTAATGATGACTCTAAAATACACCAAAAGTACTCTCTGTAGCATATTTTTTGGTCTGTTTATCTAAAACCCTTCGCTTTCTGAATTTCTGTTCATGATCTGCCTTGGGAGGACGGTCGCCTCTCTAGCTGAAGAATGCATAATGGCTCACCCCCTTGGGACCGCCCAGCTACCTCCTCGGCCAGGTGCGCCGTCCTGCCTCGGCTTAGGCTCCCGGGATCTCAAACCCCTGTGTGCACAATTATCGTCCGGGGAACCTGTTCTACCTGCTGATTCCCAAGACCCTCTGAGTCGAGCCCTCAGAGCTAACTTCTGGAGCTAGGCCCGGGAACCAGCATTTCAGCAGACAAATGTTATCGGGGGCTCGGTTCGGCCCACTCTCTGGAAGTGCAGTAACTGAAGGTGGCTCAGGGAAGCCCGGGTTCTTGCCGGCGATGTGTGGCATCTGTAGCTGGGGTGCCTGGGGCTTCCTCCGCCTCTACTGCCCAGAAGCCCTCCCTAGGCCCAGGTTCTTCGGGATTTGATCTTGAGTTTCAACCACCAGATACATTTCTCTCTTCCAATACGTTGCCCCTGTCTCTGTCCCTCTTGGCTTGTTCAGAGGACTCCACGACCTCCAGGCACCAGCTCGACCCTTTCTCTCCTGCGTGGCCCAAAGACGTTCTCAGATAATGAGCCCTCGTCCTCTGGTAGAACCTCTCTGGTGGCCCAGTGAACCCCCTGGTGTGTCTGCTTCAGGCGACCTGCCCTGCTTGCACCCCTTGACTGACCCCCTCGCCCAACCCCAGCCCCCACCATCTGTTAGACACTTTCTTTTTTTAAATTTTTTTAAATGTTTATTTATTTTTGAGACCATGTGAGAGACAGAGTGCAAGCAGTGGAGGGGCAGACAGAGGGAGACACAGAATCCGAAGCGGGCTCCAGGCTCCGAGCTGTCAGCCCAGAGCCCGACTCGGGGCTGGAACTCATGAACCGTGAGATCATGACCTGAGCTGAAGTTGGACGCTCAGCCGACTGAGCCACTCAGGTGCCCCTGTTAGACACTTTCACAGCAGCTGGCCTAGGAGCATCCGTCTGTCCCACTGGGCTCTGAACTGCTGAGCTCAGTGATTACCTCTTTCTCGTTCACTGTTTCCCCAACGCCCAACCTAAAATGTAGTGGGGCGCTAATGAGTCTTGCATAAACAACTGATGATGTAAAAAGAACGTTATGACTTTCACCCGAGGTATGATCCCTCTGACCGCACTGTCTCTGCTCCAAGCATTGATGCACGCTGCTCCCTCAACTAGAAAGCTGGGCTTCCCGCCATGTTGACATAGCCTCTGGTCCTTTGAGTCTCGGCTTCCTGTCTTTTCTCCCAGACGTCTTCCCTGGCCCCTTTTAGACAGGGCCGGTGCCCCTCATATTCCAGGACCCCCTGTATCACCTGGTCCTGTGCTTACCCCACTGCGTTCTGATGATGCCTGGTCATCTAAATCCTCTAGATCCAGAGCTTGATAGGAGCAAGGATTGTAACCTCAGCAGACAGCAGACAGCACTCGATAGATGTCTGCTGAAAGCATGGGAAAGCCAACTCAGGATCCTGCAAGCTCGGATGAGGGTTCTCATCACACAATCTGCTGAGTTAACCTCCATAACACTCACCAGAAAGATTGCAAATTGTTGACATGTGTCTCCCGTGCCCTCTGCTGGACAGAAAGGTCTCCCAGTATGGCATCAGACATCCCAGTAAGTCATTCAGTGACTAGCGTGGATTAAGCATTGTTTAATCCTGTGTTTCCCATCAAAGGTCCTTGCGTTTCAAGCAAGGCAGCTCTTAATTATGTAAGACAGTCTCACATGCTGCAGGTTGCTTAGCAGGGTAACAGGTTGGTTAGCAAGTTGACACGGTTAATAGGTAGGTCCGGATCCGTCCACAGGTGCCTGACTCCAGACCCTGATTCATGACTCCGCACCAAATCTGTTCTAGACTTATTTAACACAGACAAATTTCTGAATTTCCAGCTGAGAGAACCCTTTTGGAATTTGTCCTCTCCTACTCATGACAATTGAGCTGCATTTCCCAAATATGTTCTTCACGGTATTAATTTGGTGGACGTTGGGTGTTGTGAGAATAACAGGTTCCATAGGCAATGAAGTTTGAGAAATACTTTCAGAAGGGCACGTGCAGAGGGAAAGGGAGCTGTGGCAATGAGGACCAAACAAATCTGGAGAGGGAACCTCAGCCTTCACCCTGAGTTAGGAGGTGATGTTGGAACACTGGGGAGCAAACAGTGGGAGAATCAACAGAGGGGCTGAGCTGCCAGGAAGTGATTAAGAACCAATTAGCAATGATTAGGCCATCAACAAACACCAAAGAAGGGCTAGCAACTGTTCTTTTAACTTCTTAATAGTAGTAATAATACTATATTCACTATATTCACTATTTTCACTATTTTCACTATTATTGTCTCTCTTTCACGTATAAAATACTGAGGCCTCAAGAAGTTGGTTAAGGGGCGCCTGGGTGGCTCAGTCGGTTAACCATCCAACTCTTGGTTTGGACTCAGGTCGTGATCTCACGGTTCATGACGTCAAGCCCTGCATCGGGCTCTGTGCTCGGCACAGAGCCTGCTTGGAATTCTCTCTCTCTCTCCCTCTTTCTCTGCCCCTCCCCTGTTTGCACTCTCCAACGCTCAAAATAAGTAAATAAACTTAAAAAAAAAAAAAGAAATTAAGTAACTTCCCATAAAACCACACAGCTAATTTATGGCCAGATTCAAACCCAGTTCTCTCTAGCTTCACGTCTTGTGATGTTAAGCACTGTGCCCAAAGCCTTCTGGGACTTCCCCAGGGTTTTGCAGAGGGCTCTCCTTTGTGAACGTCCAAACTAACTCCAGTCTCAAAGAGGGTACCCAGGAGCTCCTTAAACTGGTGTTTATGTTATACCACTTCCTTTATTTCCAGGGTTATCTCTTCTACCTAAATTAGTTATTTGGCCTAAGTATTGTACATGAAAATTTTTTCCAGTATGATTTCAGTTTCTTAATTTTTATTAATATTTTTTAATTTTTTTTAACGTTTATTCATTTTTGAGAGAGAGAGAGGATGTGAGCAGGGGAAGGGCAGAAAGAGAGGGAGACACAGAATCTGAAGCAGACTCCAGACTCTGAGCTGTCAGCACAGAGCCCAACGCGGGGCTCGAACTCATCCGTGAGATCATGACCTGAGCCGAAGTCGGACGCCCAACTGACTAAGCCACCCAGGTGCCCCATTAATTTTTTTTTTTAATTTACCGACCTCCATACTTGATTTTTTTTTTTTGATATTCATGTTGATGAAATAAGATCCATCTCCATAGAAGGTAGCCCAATCTGATCCCCTCCCGGAGTCAGGACCTGCCCTCTGAACTGAGGCTACTACAAAATTAACAGTTTACCTGAGCTTAAGTTGTTGTCGGTATCAGCATATCCGATTTCTCTTCGTTTTTCAATTTTCTGTCTTTTTCTTTTCAACAGATGTCGGTGCATTTTTTGAAGAAGGGATGTGGCTACGGTATAACTTCCAGGCATCGGGGGTCAGTGCCAAAGAGTCGGGCAGTAGGTCAGACATGTCCCCGGATCAGAACAACTCCCCTCCGGACCTGACCCACGAGGGGATCCACTTCAGCTTCAGTACCACCAAGGCGCCCTGCATCCTTCTGTATGTCAGTTCTTTCACGACAGACTTCTTGGCCGTTCTCATCAAACCCACTGGTAAGGACAAGGATGCCTAAGCTTTGCTACTTCATGTTGGGTGGACAGAATGTTCTAGAAAGTCTGGGTTGTTCTTGCCTCGTCCTTTATTCCCCACAGGACATTGAGCAAGTCACCCAAGTCTTTGAATCTCGTATCCCGGTAGGAGAGCCAAGAAAGGAACTTGTCCGTTGAGTGCTTTCTAGCAATGTGTCGTAGTAATCTTGCTAAGGCATGTCGCGTTCTTTACAAGAATCATATTACATGAAAATGAGATGGCTTCGTATGTGTGATGATTTTTTTTTTTTTGGTTCCTGTCAAACAAATACATTCACTGCTGTACTAAATAGAGATGAGCTTTGAAGTCGTGGAATTAATTTAATATAAATCAATGAGTTACCCTGATTTATGATAATGTATCAGTAGGTTCCTACAGAACATATATAACTTTCAATAGAAATAGAAAAACAGAAACGTTTTCATTCCTAATCCCTCTCAGAATTTTGCATTCATAAAATATATCCCATAAAATAAAATATATTCATAAGGCTTGCTTAAAGCAGGAGTGTATTCACACTTGTAACGTCTGGGACCATCTTGATCTCCAAATAGGCATGGAACTCAAGAGGGTCAGAGTGAGACTACAGTTGCTGTCCTGTGTGAATATACCAGTGGGTTTATGATCTTTCAGAGAAGTCCAAGCAGTCCTAAAAATACATAAGTGTGCCAAACACTGAGGGTTCCATTCCTCTTAGAAAACTTTAATTCTAAGACGCTTAAAAGTTTTAATAAAATTGTTTTTTCAAAAATAGAAATATTGTAGGTCTATCAGGGAGCAGATGTCTCTCCTTCATTTCCCAGAGAGATTATATGGGCTGAGAAGTGGACACAACCTCTCTCATTGCCCCCACCATCTTGCTCTGCAGTGATTATTCTTAAAGATCAGGATTGTCTCCCATGGGAGCAAAAATTATCATTATGAACCCAGGTCAGCTTGAGTTTTAAAACCTAGTAAATTCTTAGACTTCTTCTCTGGACAATTCACTCTTGGTTAAAAAGTTTAGAGACAAGGGGCTCCTGGGTGGCTCAGTCAGTTACGCGTCCGACTTCGGCTCAGGTCGTGATCTCGCAGTTCGTGAGTTCAAGCCCCGTGTCGGGCTCTGTGCTGACAGCTCGGAGCCTGGAGCCTGCTTCGGATTCTGTGTCTCCCTCACTCTCTGCCCCTCCCCCGCTTGGAGGGGCAGAAATAAGCCAAACACCAGACAAAGATGCAGCATGAGAATGTTCCTCTATTATTATTCTCTTATTATTTGTAAAAATAAATATGAGGAAAGACCTTGAAGTTCAACTGTAGTAAAATGGTTAGTAAAAGAGGGAGTCAGCATTTTAAGGACTACCATGTATCCATTAAGAGTAACATTTATGGAGAAAAGAGCGTGGAGAAAAAAGTTGTATGTAATTCAATGTTAAATGAAAAAAAAAAAAAAAGGCAAGCTACCACCTCGACTATATAATATCAGCTTAGCTCTGTGAAAAATGTGGATAGAAAACAAAAACGCCATAACATGAGCAGAAAGCACCTCTTGTTTGTTGGTTTGCTTCTCCTGCTACTCTTTTATAAATGTCAAATGCTCGCAAGGCATCGGAAAAGATAATAAGTAAAATCAATGAGGAAGCCGAAGAAAAAAAGGACATGGCCCCTGCTTTCCAGAAGTTCATGAGTTAAGCTTCTTTCCCCCTGGATCGGGTTAAATGGATTTTCAGTGCGACGAGGCTCTCCACTTCTGTGCCCCAACCTCCCAGAGCCCAGGGGTGGTGCTCACATGTGGCTTCTCAAGGCTTTATGAACTTTTCCCAGAAGCTGCCGTGCTATCTACTCCTTAAGTCACTGCCACATTAAACTGCAGTCCCCATGGGGCGCCTGGGTGGCTCAGTCGGTTGGGCGGCCGACTTCGGTTCAGGTCACGATCTCACGGTCCGTGAGTTCGAGCCCCGCGTCGGGCTCTGCGCTGACGGCTCGGAGCCCGGAGCCTGTTTCGGATTCTGTGTCTCCCTCTCTCTGACCCTCCCCTGTTCATGCTCTGTCTCTCCCTGTCTCAAAAATAAATAAAACGTTAAAAAAAAATTTTAAATGCAGTCCCCAACAATATCAGTAACTCTCATTCCCACAACCTATGCCTGTCCCTGTGAACACTCATGCTTGTGTTGATGGGCGTTCTTCGCGGCAAGGGTTTCGAGTAATCAGTTCCACATTGGTGCTACCATTTAATGATGCCCCAAGGGGTGCTGTGTTGCAGCTGCATTAATTCCTGTGAGCCACACAACCACAAAGTAGACACCGCTCTTCATCCCCTTTCAGCAGATGATAAAACTGGAGTACAGTGAGGTCAGGTGACGTTCACCCTCATCTGGCGATCTGGTTCCAGGCCCAGAGCTTTGCCACTCTCTCCACACTGCAGAGAGTTCTAGAACACCCTCCATGCATCTGGAAAGCATAACCAGTTGGCTTCTTTCTATTTTACAAGGCCGTCCTCAAACGACTAATGAAAATTTGTTTTTCTCAGGGCCCCTGGGTGGCTCAGTTGGTTAAGCATCCGACTCTTGGTTTCTGCGCAGGTCATGATCTCGAGGTTTGTGAGTTTGAGCCCCGCATGAGGCTCAGTGCTGACAGGGTGCATCCTGCTTCGGAAGCCCTTTCTTCCTCTCTCTGCCCCTCCCCAGCTTGTGCTTGCTCCCTCTCTCTCTCTCTCTCAAAAATAAACATTGAAAAAAATTTTTTTAATAATTTATACTACAGAATTTGTTTTTCTCATGCTTCAAAGACTGTGTTTTTTATTAATTGGTATTTAAAGTTAGAAATATTTGAAGAATTCATTCAGCAAGGACTATGCCAAACTATCAGGCCAAAATTAAAGACTAGGAAGTCTTGACGGAACGCCCTGCCATCCTTCAAACGTAACAACACATTGAAGGCTTTATTGACATCGCTGCTCCGGAACCAGACCCTCTGGTCCTCCCCCAGACCCTGTGCTTCTGACAGTGCAGGCGTCGCCCAGACACCCAGATTCCCAGGTGTGCCACCATTCCCAAATGCTCCATCATCCCCCTTGAGGGACGTGTCCCTGGGGAACGTCGCTGTCTTTTCTTCCCCACCGCTGGTCTCCTGGAAGATGCCTTCGAATTCGATGCTCCCCGACGTCGCTCCTGCCATGGCATACATGGACAATTCTTACATGTGAGTGGCGCTTGAACAAATGGACGAGGCTGTGTTTGGGATGCCACTGACCCAGGGACTCCATCCAATGGCCGGGGCTCCTTCAGGTCTGCTGAGGTCTTGGGGGAGCCAGGCTCCTGGCACCTGTTACCCCCACAAGGGATGGCAGTGCGCTCTGACCCCTCCCTCTCCCTGTTTCCAGTCCCTCCCCACCTCGCTCTTACCCACCACAGCCTTCGTGCACAAGGTCCCTCATCATGCATCAGTAGGGCCCTCCTCCCCCAGGAAGAGCAGGAGGAATCCCAAATCATGCAGCCTGCCCTTTGAGACCCTGGGCTCCGGGGTGAGAGCTCCGAGTGTAGAACCCGAACGTCCGGGTTTCAATCTGCTTCGTGCCCAGCGCCCTCTTCTGTAAAACGGGGTCTCCCTCACGGTGGGGGGGTGGTGGTAGTCCAGACAGTTGCTGTAAAGCACTGCCCTGTCCCTTCGCAGTCTGAAGTCCACGTCAGTGGCAACAGGTGCTCTGGTTAGCAGTTCCTGCTACCCACGGTCCACAGGTGGGATCTACAGCCTGCCACGTGTCCAGCGCCCCACCACCCTCCTCTTCCTCATCATTCCCCAAATGCATGTGACACCCCTGTTCCTGCCCACTCAGCCCAAAGAACTGCAGCTCCCTCTTGGCTCCGACACCTGACTTTCATTCTAGGGCCAGACGGAGCCTCACCTCCTTTCAGTGACGTCTCCTTTCTTTCGACTCCTAGGACACTTCTTTTCAATGTCATTTGTCCAGCACTTAGCGCACCGGACTGCTATCCGTCTTTGTTATAAATATGCCCTGTCTTCTCAGCGAGATGAAAAGCCCCCCGCACTCCATCTCCTGCCTACAATAGATGCCCCGTAAGTGTTTGGTGAGGGTAATGATGACGGCCAGGAGAGAGTAAATCTGTTAAGCACATTATTTCCCGCAGCCAATAAAAGAGCAGGTCCCTGTGACTGCTTTAATTCACTTGGGAGATGAACCAGAAATGCAAGAGAGGTATTTTCCCAGTTTAATAATATTTTATATTAATGGCAAATATTAATATTCTCCCTCCCATCATTTAGCGGCCCTCTTGTACTATTATTTGAAAGGAATAAATATATCGCTTAAATTTTATTATTCAAGAATATTGCCATTCCTGTTTATGGATATCTGCTACGTATAAATTTAACGTTCCAAATCGTCTGTTTTCTCAAAGCAAATCATTTCAGTTGCCATTAAGTGAGGCAGTTACCGAAATTTTAAATCATATTTGCAAAGAAAGAAAGGCAGAAAAGGGAAAAAAATTGGATTCAGCAGCGCTTTTCATGGGCACTGGACAAATGTGTTCTGAAGAAATGAATAAATAAATGATGAATGAATACAGCTGTGTATTTGAGAAAACTGGCTGTGATTATACAGGGTCCACGCACGAGAAGTAGGGAGTCAACACTCAAGGCAATCAACTTGTTTTTCTGCATGTAACCAAACAACTGTCTAATCACTTCCTGTTCGGTCCCAAATAATAGACTGTTTGTAATGCTATTAGGGGAAAGGGAAAAAATAGGGTAAAACGCTGAAGGGTGCGGAGAGAAGCAGCTCAGGAAAAGGGAGCAGCGTATCCAAAGGTCCTGGGGTAGAAAGGAGAATTGTATTTTCTAGGGGATAACAGAAGTCCAAGGTAGCTGGAATGTAAAATGTGACAGAGTAAATGGCATCATTTGAAAATAACAGACAGAACTCAGATCAGACAGGGCATCATACACTCTACTTAGAATGTATCTCTTCATCCTATGAGCAACTGGAAGGCTTTGAAGAGTTTTTAGTGGACCAGTGAAATAGTCCGTGATGCACTTTGTTTTTGTTTGTGTTTGGTTTTTTCTAAGTAGGGCTTGAACTCAGGGCTTGAACTCATGACCCTGAGATCAAGACCTGAGCTGAGACCAAGAGTCAGATGCTTAATCAAATGAGCCACCCAGGCACCCCTCAATTATGCATTTTTCAAAATGGTTATTTATTTATTTTGAGAGACAGAGAGCACAAGCAGGGGAGAGGCAAAGAGGGAAGGAGAGGATCCCGAGCAGGCTCAGCCCTGTCAGCACAGAGCCCGACATGGGGCTCGATCCCACAAACCATGAGATCATGACCTGAGCCGAAATCAAGAGTCAGATGCCCAACTGACTGAGCCACCCAGGTGACCCTCATTTATGCATTTTGAAGAACTCTCTCTGCAAAAGAAAAAAACACAGAAGCAGGGAGACCATCATTCATTCATTCAACAAACATTTTTTCAGTACCTACTAAGTATCAGACATTATTCTGGAAATTAGGAATAAAGTATAGAGAATAGAAACAAAGATTCTTACTCTCATGAGGAAAAACTAAGGCAGAAAAGGGAAGGCCTGCCCAAGGAAAAGAAGTGGGTAAATTCTTCTTTTAATGAGGAACTCACAGAAATAATCACTGAGAAGACAACATGTGAGCAAAGACCTAAAGGGGGGGAGAGGTCAGCCATGCAGATAACTGGGAATAAGTGAGCATCCGGGACAGAAGAGCCAGCCAGCGCAAAGGTCCTGAGGCAGGAACATGCTGGCTTCTGAGGAAATAGCAAGGAGGCTAATGTGGACTGGTGAGGAGTAGCAAAGAGGAGAATAAGAGATTATCTTAGATCTTACAGGAAAAGATCATGCAGGGCCTGGTGAGCCATGATGAAGACTGGTTTTTTACTTTGAGTGAGATTGGAACCCATGGAGGGTCCTGAGCAGAGGATCCCTCTGACCGCCCTCTCAGAAGGGCCTGGGTCGGTGGGGGCAGAGCCCGGTTGGGGTAGGAGAGGTGGAGGAATGGTGGAAGCAGGGAGGTTTGTTAGAATGCAGGAGAGTACCGTAATCCAGGCAAATGATGCTGGTGGTGTGGTCCAGGGAGTGGAAACGGAGGTGATGAAAAATAAGTGTCGGGGTGTATTTTAAAGATAGAGCCAGGGTGCCTGGGTGGCTCAGTCAGCAGAGCGTCTGACCCTTGATTTTGGCTCACGTCCTTATCTCACAGTTCGTGAGTTCGAGCCCCGCGTCAGGTGCTATGCAGACGGTGTGGAGCCTGCTTGGAATTCTCTCTCTCCCTCTCTCTCTGCCCCTCCCCTGATCTTTCTCTCTCTCTCTCTCTCTCTCTCTCTCTCTCTCTCTCTCTCAAAATAAATAAGTAAACACTAAAAAGAATAATAAAAAGTAATAAAGATAGAGCCAAGGAGATTTGCTGACAGATCTTGCGTTTAATATAGCGGGAAGAGGGAGAGCAGGGCTTTTGATAATAACCTCAAGTTTAAATAACCTGAAGTAGGTGGAAAATGGAGATGGGATACTTTGAGGGGGGGCGGCGAAGATCAATGTCTGGTTTTGCATATGTTGTGTTTGAAGTGCCAGTAAGACCTCTCCTTTCCTGGGATTGGTAGGGAGAGGAAGCACGGAGAAAGAGAGGACCCACCTCACAATGAAGTGAGGCCAGGAGGGCTCATTGTTAAGGAGAAACTGATTCACGGGGCTCCTGGGGGGCTCAGTCGGTTGAGCGTCCGACTTCGGCTCAGGTCATGATCTCGCGGTCTGTTGAGTTCCAGCCCCGCATCGAGCTCTGTGCTGATGGCTCAGAGCCTGGAGCCTGCTTCGGATTCTGTGTCTCTGTCTCTCTCTGCCCCTCCCCTGCTCGTGCTCTGTCTCTGTCTAGCTCTCAATAATAAATAAACATTTAAAAAACTTTTTGAAAAAGGAGAAACTGATTCAGATCAGGTGATGCAGTTAGAAGACGATGCAGGTGAAGCCCAGGTGGTGGCCGTCAGGTCCCTGATGTCACGTGGCCAGCACCAAGGCACAGAGACAGGTCAGCTCATCTGCATTGGCCAGGAAGAAGGCTCCTCTAGGGTCCACACAGGGCACTCCGGTGCCAGGAGGTGCTTGTGCTTCCCTGAGATGGAGAGAGCGAGTGAAACACACTTAGGAGGTGAAAATCAACAGCTTGGTTGAAACGCTCGAAGCAAACAAACCTAGGATAAAATACTAAGGTAAAACGTAGAACTACGGAAGGTTTGTCAAATTGGACCAGAAGGCAAAATTAGGAAATACAATTAATTCTCAATTAATCTGATGAATGCTGCTTTCAGTTCCAGGAACACGGTGCAGTATTTAAACGACACCTGTAATGCTACGATGCCTAAATAAGGGAGGGCAGTGTTTAGAAACTATTGCACTTATGTATGAACATACAGATATGGAAGGGCATGATCGATTTCTGCGAAAAGATACCGCAAAATATTTAGAGTAGCTATCCCTGGATGGTGGAATTTCTGGTGACTTTCCGTTATTTATTTTCTTCTTGCTGTTTACTTTCTAAGTTTTCATCATCATGTTTTATTTCACAACTTAAAGATCAGGGTATCAGTTTTGTTCCTCTGGTAGGTCACAAAGACCCTGTGAGATGACTTACAGCTGGTCACTCTGGCCAGATTGCTGGCCCTGTCTTTAAGCGATGGGATGTCGAAAGCTACTAACGGGGCGCCTGGGTGGCTCAGTCGGTTAAGCGGCTGACTTCAGCTCAGGTCATGATCTCACGGTCCGTGAGGGCTGTGAGTTCTAGCCCCGCGTCGGGCTCTGTGCTGACAGCTCAGAGCCTGGAGCCTGTTTCAGATTCTGTGTCTCTCTCTCTCTGACCCTCCCCTGTTCATGCTCTGTCTCTCTCTGTCTCAAAAATAAATAAATATAAAAAAAAAAGAAAGCTACTAACATGAAGATTCCAATTTGAGTTAAAAATGAGATAAGGGGTGCCTGGGTGGCTCGGTTGGTTAAGCGTCCGACTTTGGCTCAGGTCATGATCTCACGGTCCGTGAGTTCGAGCCCTGCATCAGGCTCTGTGCTGACCGCTCAGAGCCTGGAGCCTGTTTCAGATTCTGTGTCTCCCTCTCTCTCTGCCCCTCCCCTGTTCATGCTCTGTCTCTCTCTGTCTCAAAAATAAATAAAATTTTTTTAAAAAATGAGATAAAAAAATTGATGCATGTAAAAATCATAAATAAATACAAGTTATGTTTGCGGTGCAGATTAATTAACAGCAGGATCTAGAATACTTTATTTCTCTTTTTGAATATTGTCTGTCATCACTGGGGAGAAGCAAGATGGAGAGGAGAAAAGAATAACGTGTTGAGGTGAAATGAGTCAGAACTTAGGAGGAGTAAGGCTTGGGGGGCCCGGGAAGCCCATCTTTCCTTTAATTTGCGTTCGGAATGATGGAGTCCCTAACCTAGAATAAAACGCATCGCTTCGTTTTCTTGGTCTCAGCGAAGCCCCCCAATATCCCGCGTGTTTATCTTTAGTAAATTATGTTTATTTTTAATATTGTATGCTCATGATTCTTTTATATGCCAAATGTCACACTTCGCCGATGGTGTGAGCCCATCCCTGCGTCCTGCGCTCACATTGTATTTCACGAAGTGCTTTGTCAGTCTACAGGCGTCTCCACGGTCCTATATTGTATACGTTCTCATTCTCCTTCCCAGGCACAGTTCCAGATTGGACCATTTACACCATTTGCTGCTTCAACTTTGAGATGACGGTCCCTGAGAGCTCACTGTTGTGAGACTGTAAACTCTCGTGCGGCTGGTGCCCTCAACCCTTACCGTCTGGTGTCCCACTGAGCTGGTGTCAGAACTCAGAACGGAAGCAGAACTGGAGGACAGCGAAGGGTGCAAACCTGAGAGGAAGTGACCTGAAAGTGACACCTGATGCCAGAACTTACAGAGTTTTTTTCTTTTCCTTATATAGGAAGCCTACAGATTCAGTACAACCTGGGCGGAACCAGACAGCCATATAACATTGATGTAGACCACAGGAACATGGCCAATGGACAGCCCCACAGTGTCAACATCACCCGTCACGAGAGGACCATAATTCTCAAGGTATCCATGTGTGTCCGTGTCAGCTGTACGTCTTAGAGTATTATAATCTCTACGCGCTGTTCTACGTGGATGCTGGTTTCGTTTTGGGTGGTGGGGGCAGGTGGAAGAGACCCGTACTATACCTTCTCCTACAAACCCCTAGCTAGCGAGGGCGAAAGAAGTGTCGTTTATTAAAGGAGAGTCAGTGACAGAGTTGATGGCACAGACATTTCTTAGGGAGGAGGTAGAATAAATGTTTGCTATGTATATTCTTTGTAACTCTCAGACTCACACATCTATCAGTCTCCTGTTTTTATCTATCGTGCCATCTTTTTTCTCCATGTTGTCAGATGCCTGAAGCTCATCATGTTTCCCAGCGAAGGTTATTTCGGTTTATCTGACCTACTTCTTTCACTGCTCTGACACAATATGAATAACGTGGGTTGTTGTTGTTGTTTTCTTCTTCTTCTTCTTCTTCTTCTTCTTCTTCTTCTTCTTCTTCTTCTTCTTCTTCTTCTTCGGATGCTTTGCTTTAAAAATCTTCAAAACACAGACCTTCCCCGAATCTCAGACTCTGGTTGTTGGCTCTGAACACACAAAGGGATGGTGTTGCTACGACAGTCAAATTTTATTTCAGGTTCATTGATTGTCCCTGCCCCCACCACTGATTTTTAACAATGGAGAAACCAGCCTGGGAGACACCATGAATAAAACATAGCATGAGGAGGTCTCCCTGGGAACGAAGCCAGAAAGATCAAGGATGGGAACTGTCACTGCATTCTCTAGAAGGAGTTCAAAATAGATACCTGTCAGGAAGAAGAACCGCAGGGGGACACTGTTTTGTCAGCAGAGTGGAGTGTCATTTGGCAGGGGCTCAGCCGCCACTCAGACCGCATTCGGATCCGGCTGGTTGCTGGGGGAAGTTCAGGCTGCAGAGAAAAGGCACGACCAGCCCTGTGTCTTTCTGAGCAGTGGTGGATGTCAAATTCATAACTTGATACGGAGTTTATGCTTGGCCTTTAGCAGTAAATGCTGGAGGGTGTTTTAAGGACGGGTCTTTCCTAGGAAAATGACAGTGTGCAGTTACAGTTTACTGTACGATCCATCAAGTACGTGTCAAAAAGGTGAGCTCAGTGCCTGGCTCATAT
Organism: Panthera tigris; assembly: GCF_018350195.1. Classification (NCBI taxonomy): domain Eukaryota; kingdom Metazoa; phylum Chordata; class Mammalia; order Carnivora; family Felidae; genus Panthera; species Panthera tigris. The sequence goes on from NC_056661.1 coordinate 159,780,195, forward strand.
CAGAAGCTGCAGGGGCACCTGGGTGGCTCAGTCGGTTAAGCGTCCGGCTTCCGCTCAGGTCATGATGTCGCAGTTCGGGAGTTCGAGCCCCGCGTCAGGCTCTGTGCTGACAGCTCAGAGCCTGGAGCCTGCTTCAGATCTGCATCTCCCTCTCTCTCTGTCCTCCCCTGCTCATGCTCTGTCTCTCCCTCTCCCTCTAAAATAAATAAACATTAAAAAAAATTTTTAATAAAAAAGTAAAAATTTAAAAAAAAAAGAATAGGAGCCCAGTTCCAGAAAGAAAAAGAGACCTAAGAGGTGTTAAAACATTGGCCACACAACACTTTGAGGGTAGGAACAGCATAGACGTGTAATCAGGGTGACGGGGACCCCTCCGCTCCCTCTTCCTGGCACGTAGGGCAAGGCAATAGCACTGAGACTTCTGGATGTGTTTAGAAAGCCAGATGCCCCAATGCACTTGAACTCAACTAGGCAAGACCTTATGGTCCCTGAGTGCTCTGGTCTTTCTCATCCCAGTCTCTCCAGCCCAGCTCTGATGGAACATAAAGTTTAGGACGATGGCCAGAAAAAAAAAAAAACAACCAACATACGGCTTCTCCTTAAAGAAAAGTAGGTCAGACAGGGAGGCCTCATGGACCATGCTAGTAAATCCAAGGTTACCTTTAGAACTCTAGAAAATACCTTCTTTCTTTTTTTTTGTTTTTCTGGAAGCGGTCTACAAATCCACCTTGAGAACTTCTACAACCTTAAGAAAGTGTCGGAGAGCTATAGGAAAATGTTCATCATGATCATTTCTGTATGAAGGGATTACAAATGGTTTCATTTCCCCTAGAGTTTTCTGTATTTCCTCGTTGTCTCTTGTAAGCATGTGCTGCGTGCTTTTGGTGCGCGTTGCATTTTTATAATCAAAGAAAAACATGCAACCCAAGTAACTTCAACCCATTCTGAGAGCCCCCAGTTGTAACAGAATATAATGACAAAGATATTTGAATAATTTCAAATTAAAACGCACTTCTCATCAAAGAACAAAACTAAGGCTAATTCAAACAGGAATATAAAAACGCTATGCCTTTGGAATTAAGGCGAAATTTTATACGTTCACACACGCACAAACAGCACATAATTCCAATGATGTTTATCAGTGTTTATGGTGTTTTTAAAAGCAGGTTTGCTTTCCTAGCTGGGTTTGGCTAAAGCTAACATTAAATTAATTTGCATTCCCTGAGCACATACTGTCTGAAATGGTGCTGAGCCCTGGAGGGAAATTGACCTTGGATGAAACATTTGCTGCCAGAACACAAAGTGCCCCATCTCTACATAGATAATGAGGAGCTGACTCTAGGAGTCATCAGACCCGGGAGTGAGCCAGAACCCGTGACAACCCTCAAGTGGCATCATTTACGAAAACTCACAGTTGCACCGGGGATAATAGCTGAAGGCTTACGGCCAGTCAAGATGTAAAACAAACCCCGGGCAGGCAGAGAGCACCTGAAAAAGTAGTGTAGGTGATGAAAATGCATGCCAATTAGAAGAACCCAAGAACCGAAAACATTATAAGGAATAATTTCAAAGTCTTGTGTTACAAAGCCTTTCTTCTCACTTTCCTTCCTTCCTGATGTCCACAGCTTTGTCTCTTCTTCCTCCCCTTCCTTTCATCCCTCATCCCATTCCATGAGGGAGGTAATGTGGTTCACAGGCAGTCTGTACAACAAAATAGAGGATTGAAGCATGTCACAAAAGTATATACATATATACATATATATATATGTATACACACACACACACACACACATATTTACATGTCATGGGTTATATTTACTGGCATAAAAAGCTGCCCCGGGGGTGCCTGGGTGGCTCAGTAGGTTAAGCATCCGACTCTTGGTTTCGGCTCAGGTCATGAGCACGTGGTTCCGTGGGTAGCCTGGCAGCTACCTCTGGCCGGTAAGAAACTGAGTGGGTTTATAACAATAACAATAGTTATTATTACTGTTACAAAATAGTTCAAAAGTATGCACAACAACAGAGACTAATAAAACACGCGCCTCTGTGTCTATCAGCCGAACGCTACAAATTTTGGCATTTTGCTCTCTCTCTTCAGGATTTGTTTTTTTTTTCTTCTTTAATGCAGTGATAATCGAGGCCCTGGGTCCTCCTCGTTAGATAGTGAGCCCTGAGGAAGGCAGTGGGCAAGGCCTTCAGCAGCATTTCTGCCAACAGATGTGTTTTTCACAAGGCTGTTTGATGTAGCATCACTCGATGAGCATAACTTAAAAACGGATTTTGGTGCAAACAGTTCCGGGGGTGGAGGGGGTGACGGGCCCACGAAGGGGGCAAGGGGCCTATATGATACTCTGGCCTGATCCCAGGGGTCAAACTAGCTCCAAAAAAATGAATAAACTCTTTGTTCTTAAAATAACTATCACATATTTGGGAGCTTTGATGGAAGTTAGACAATATAGACAGAGCTCAGGGATATATTCTCTGGCATAGATACTCAGAGTCTGTATTCTCCACAAACCAAATGAACAGATGGTAACAATGTCATGTTCATTTTGGCTTTCATCTAACTGGAGGGCCATCCCATCTTTGCCAAGAAGAGGCTAACAGATTTCTCCCACCAGGAAAATTAAGGACTTTCTTTAAAAAATAACTCCCAAGTCCTCAAGAGCAAACGATGATTAGGTCCCGAAATTTTTGTGCCGCAGAGAGCATGTGACTTCAGTTGTTTTCATCAGGAATTTTCAAAATACGTGTTCCCCCCCCAAAAAAAAAACCACTTTTAAAATAAAATAAAGATGCTAATTTTTGACTGCTATTAATCAGAACTTCAACCAAATTACGTAAAAAGCAGCTGACAGTGGAGGTACATATCGAATATGCATCCTAAAAAGGGTCAGAGAAGTATACTCAAGGGCAACAGTGTGTGCTAAATGCTAGGGACAGAGAAAAAGATACAAATGTTAGGACAGCACCAGTTGCCTCTGCAAATTAACCCTAAAGTCTCAGTGGTTTAACCCAATGGAAGTCTGTCTTCTATAGTTTTAGAAAAGCAAAGTCCTGTGGCCCCTCGTAGTGATGGAATTGTGCTAGGCAGGTGCTCTAAGGACCCGCCCCCACCGTCCCTCCCCTCCCATCCCTTTGGCATTGGAAATAGTTCTTGACTAAACCAAATCTCTGTCCATTATTTGTGTGGCCCTCCATGGCTCTGTCCTCTGGGACACTCTGCCTTGTCCATCATCGGCGGTGGCCACCTCTGAATTGAGGGTTGCAGATAATGCATGCATTGAAGCATTGCATTTCCTGCAAGGGAAGGGTCCTCGAGGGTCCATGCCCTGCAAGCGTCAGTCACGCTGAGGGCTGTTTTACACTTATGAGTCTGTTGTAGACCAACTGTATTGGTTTCTTTGCCAATACGATTCCTCTAAAACCTGAGCCGGCTTCCGATCTGTTTGCTTCCTGTCAGTTTCATGTGCCAGTAGTAAACCCTACATCCTTTCCTGGACATAAAGCTTGGACATATGTACTCATTTGCTTCCATGCTGCTCTCTCAAGGTCACGACAGCTCTCTTGTGGCCATCTGGAACAAAAGGCATGGGCGGGCAGTAGAGACTAGTTTTTCCTTCACCCACGGAGCTAAGCCAGTTTGCGGAGCTGAGGAACCCGAATGTGCCTTTGTTGGTCAAATCTCCTTGCAGTTGATTTCTTATTCTCTGATGCAAGGCTCTAAAGCTTTGGACTTTTGTCTATTCCCTTTCACTGATGTTTGGAAACCAGCCAATTCTGTTCTGAACCCACCTCTTCTTTGACTTAGGCAGCAGGAAACAACTGATACCCAGGACCATTCTGGCACTTTTCCCAGAGCTACAGGTCAAAGGCACTTAAGTCTGCCTTCCGGGTTACATGAGGTGACAGTCTTAAACACTATTTTATCTCATACCATTGTTTTCCATCTTTCCAGCCTCGGACATACATTCTTGTGCTAATGCTCCCGAGCTTAGCTTTCTGTTATAGCCACACCGACTTCTGCCTTAGCTCGGGATACCTTAGCTGCTATAACTACAAGAATTTATAGATTGGGGTTGTGGTTTCACAGATGTATGCTTGTCTCCAGACTCATCAAGTTGGATATATTCATCGTATACAGCTTTTTATAGGGGAAAATCAATCCATCTATCAATCAAGTAGATGGCAAAAACAACAACAAAAAAATTTTAGAGCAGTTTTATTAGCCGTAAAATGAGAAGTACCTCAATGACCCACTTGGAGGACCATAAAACCGTAACGGTCCTGTGTGACAAAGAATTCAGCAGCCCAACTTCAGGACCAGTGTTCTGGTGCCACATGAAGAATTCCAGATCAGTTCTTCAAGTTGGTGTGAACATTACCTCGTGTACTTACATCATAGTGTCCTTTCCTTTGGTAACGTGGAGCCTGGACTGGACTTAGACCCCACCGCTGAGATAAGTCACTTAAAAATGTGTGCCTTTTTACCCTTGAACTTTCTGAGAATAGAGAACAATCCCCAAAAGTATACGGATGTAAACACTCCTGAAAATTTGAACGTCCGCAGCTGTTCAAGCCTTTAGTAAAGAAAATCCTGCTGTTTGGAAGCATGAAATCTTTTGGGGGGATGTCAGAACAAATAAAGGAAGTTGACCCAGCTAGCGTAGGGCCCCGCTCTTGAAATTACATTTACTGTAACTTCTTGCCTTTGGCTTATTTAGTGTTTATCTCCTCGGCCTGATGAACTCACAGCCTTGGATGTGCAGAATCTTCACACCACCGGCATGCTCGACAGAAGGGGGTGTTGGCAGGAATGATGATGAACCTGCAAAGTCCCCCGGTCCTTCCCTCCCAGAAGCGCCATTAGCCATCCAGTCGCTCTCTGTTGGGAGTCTGGCAAATATATTACTTACTTCACTTTCCACTTCAGTGGAACACTGACTTGTGTTTAATTTGGTGGAGGGCAGAGGTCAATATTTTATTAGTTAGTGATATCATTACAGTGGTTTCATTCCATAGACGATATCTGGGAAGAGAAGAGAGAGGGATAGATACACTGAAAACTTGCCCTTTCATTTGGCCTGTGTGTGACTCAGAGTTTGTTTTAGTTTTGTTTTGTTTTCGGTGTTTCCAGAGGAGCCTATGCACAACTGAGTCACACATCAAAAACCTCATGACCTCATTAGCTTTTTATAATTTGGTTTGGGGCAGGGGCTAGAGGAGTCCTTGGCCCTTGGAAAGGTGTTTCAACACATTTTCCTTATTTAGTTCAGAATAGAGAGTAGGACTGTTTTGGGGGGGGGGTCGCGGGGGCGCCTGGGGGGCTGAGTCAGTTGAGCGACTGGCTTCAGCACGGGGCATGATCTCGTGGTTTGTGGGCTCGAGCCCTGAGTCAGGCTCTGTGCTGACAGCTCGGAGCCTGGAGCCTGCTTTGGATTCTCTGTCTCCCTCTCTCTCTGACCCTCCCCCGCTCACGCTCTGTCTCTCTCTCTCTCTCAAAAATAAATAAACATTAAAAAAAAAAATAAAGAGTAGGACTGTTTGGTGAAGTGTCTCCCATAAGGAGAAGATACCCAGCTCTCAGGACCTACGATTCCTCCCCCTGCCGGTGCCTTCAGAGCAACTCGCGGCCTCTAACGGAGACCGTCTCTATACGTAGAGGGGTGAGCACTGGATTTAAGGATGCAGTTGAGGATGTATGATGAAGATTCTGCTGAAGGGGAGTGTTCTCAAGATGGTGCTGGACTATTCCATTCACAAGGCACTTTTCGTATACTGAAAACCGTCTGAGGATCGCCAAGAACGTCACACAGTGACGTCCAGTTGGCGTTACTCTCTTACGCATGTCGACCACATGACAGGAAAGTTCCGAAGAGCAAACAGTCCTGACATCGATAAAGTCAGCTGGTCATCAACACCATCCGTGAGGCTACTCGCTAATGTGAAGGGCAACCCCAAAGTAGCCCGACTTCATTCAAGACGAACTTGAGGACAAAGCGCGTCTTTCACCCTCAAGGGGCTTCTGTCCCGGGAGGAGAGAAGAGCTGTGTTCACAGTCATATCATTTCTGCAGAGAGGAGGAACCTAGTCTACCTCCTTCTCGTCCAGAAGAGACTTTAACGAGTTGGCCTCTCCAATAGCGTGCAAGTAGGAGAAAGGCGATGTAGCAGCAGAGGGGAGTAGCAGTTGGGGCCGGTAACAAGGACATGGCACGTAAGGGCAAGACTTCCCTTCGGGGAGGGTGTGGGTCTAAGCAGAGACCCCCGTGGACTGGGATTGCCACATTCACAGGCCGTTACTAAGACATGAATAAAAAGGAGGCCTTCTTGCCAGGCTCGTCCATTTCGTAGCACCGTGTTCTCCAGCAAGCGATGGAACTCTGTTTCCTCATCTGTGAAATGGGAATAAGGCCGCCTAGCTTAATGGGAGTGTGTGCATTCAATGAAAACCTCAAGCGTGGTCTGTTGTCCAGCAAGTGCTTCCTTCCCAGTTCCCTCCTCTTTCTTAAAAGCAAAACTGGTAAGAAAGCACCTGTCAGGTCATTATCAACAGGGCCTAGAGGATCAAGGCTCCCATTCTGGTTTGCAGTTCAACCCAGGGAGTAAGTACGAGTGTTCCCAGTGGGCACATGTGCTTCTGCCTCCGTGAGCCACAGTTCAGCAGAAAAGGCCATCAATCACACAGACACGAACCAAGGGCCAATTGAAGTGTAAGCTCCTGCCGAGGAAGCTCAGAAAAGGGGGGAAATTGATCATCCTGGGGTGGGAGGGAGTAGATCAGAGGAGACTCACAAAGGTATCTGAGCTGTTCCTTCAAGGTTTTCGGGGGGTGGGGGGAAGGGGGTACACAGGGACCACATTATCTTATTTTCTACTGCAGGGATTTAGTATTTGCTCTTTTGCAATCCATAAAAGTTACACAGAGGAACCTACCGGAAAAAAAAATAGTGAGTTCAACCCATCCAGCTCATCTGATCTGAAACAGAAAAAGACTCATAATGAATATGTCAACACTTTCAAGTTTTTCATTTCTTCTCCAAAGCAATTTCATCTACAAATGAATTATGCACTCCGGGGCTAGACAAGACCTCCACTCCTGCGCTCCAGAAAAAAATGTGTTTACTTCGCTTTCCATTTCTTACAGCTCAGCGGGAAAGCGGTTGCAATGCAATTTCTGAGGTGGTGTAGGGCTTGCGATGTCAGTCTTCTCTCCTTCTCCAGAACGCAGCAACGCTTGTCAACCCAAGGCTGGAGGAGACTTCGTCTCCCTCCCCCACCAAGCCCACCAAGTACATAAATCATCCCCCAAGAAAGAAGATGCGGTTCCTGGATTTCTCTTTTGTCTGGCGGGCCGACTCAAGTCTAGTCTGGGAGGCATCGTATTGTTGCATCCGTCTGCAGGGCGCCGAAATCACTCTCCAGGATTGTTGATTCTCGAAGCTACTTTTCAGTACAATAGGCTGAGCTCGTTGTTTCCCCGTGCACGGGTCGCAGGTTTTTATCTCCCGGAAGTGTGTCTCCTTTCTGAAAAACAAATGCATCCCGTCGTGCGGTATGAGGTTCCCAAGGGCTCCACGGCGGCCGCCCCAGGGCTCAGGAGAGGGAAGAGAGCCCCCCCGGGGCGTGAGCGGGAGATTTTGGTGGACGGTGGGGCCTGCCGCGGGCGCTGAGCCTGTGTTAAGATGCCCTCTAGCGGTCATGAGCCATAACCAGTGCTGAACTTGGGGAAGGAGCTCTCGGAGGCCAGTTTCTACAAAGGCTCCAACGTCCTGGGTGCGAGCGCGGGTCATTCGTCTCTGCTATGAAATCCCGGATGGCAGCGGTGTTGCTCCCACAAATGGAAGCGTGCCGTCGTGTTCAGAGGGTACAACCCAGGGATTTTGCTCCTGTTTGCACCATGTCACGACTGTGCCCCTGAGCCTCTGACCCTGGAGAGGCCCAGGAGGGGTTTGCTGAGTGACTGAGCGTACGAATGAGCGGAGTGTGTAAGGAACAAGGGTTGTGAGCCCCACCGTGCGCCCGGTTGATTCTCCTTATTTCTGAGGCATGTCTGATGCGCATTCTCCCCTCGGCCACCACGTGATGGACAGAAAGAACAAGCCAGCGCCCATCCTAACGTGTCTGACACGAAAAACTCCGCTCCAAATGTTGGAGGGGACGGCAGCACAGAAACTTGGTGGGTAGAGAGGGTCCCGGCCGGTAGTTCACAAGTGAAGGTCAAGGAAGGGCATCAAAAAGGAAGGAGAAGCGGGGCGCCTGGGTGGCTCAGTCGGTTGGGCGTCCGCCTTGGGCTCAGGTCAAGATCTCACGCTTCGTGAGTTCGAGCCCCGCATCCGGCCCTGCGCTGACAGCTCGGGGCCTGGAGCCTGCTTCGGATTCTATGTCTCCCTCTCTCTCTCTGCCCCTCCCCAACTTGTGCTCTATGTCTCTCAAAAAACCAAATAAATGTAAAAAAAAAATTTTTTTTAAAGGAAGGAGAAGCAGGAGAAGGAATATTCTCTTCATCCCACTGAGCAAAAGGCTCCCTCTTGGTCGAGCGTCCCTCCTGAAACTGTCACCCAGGGCCACCAGCAGAAGAAATGAGCCCATCTACCAGCCCGGCTCCTGATATCCCCGGGGAAATGACATCAGAATCTGGATATTTCGGGGCGTGTGGCTTCCATCCTGAGCTTGTGGGTTTAACCCCTGTAGCCAAACGCTACGAATGCAGAGTGGGGAGCAGTGGGGAGCAGCAGAGGAAGAGTTGACACGTTCCTGTGGCCTCCAGCATCTGCACCAGCTCTGAAAACCTGTCTTGCTCCCAGAGATGGAGGCCAAGGGGGCTGGGGTCTTATCAGTCAGAAGATCCATAAACGGAGATGTAGTAAAAATGGGGGGAGGGGCGGACAGACGGCGGAAGCGACACTGGGGTGACCCTGCTCTCCACTCCTTCCCAATGTTCTGTGCCCACACCGGGGGCGTCGTGCCAGGCTAGCCTTGCAATGGCACAGGGTCCAGGCCGGCACAGGGGAGAAGCTTCGACTTTGAATCCCACAGACCTCTGGGCTGTACCTCTTAGGATCTGCATCCTCATAGGCATCGTAACTTACTCCCGGTACCTCAGTGGCCTCCACTGTCAAATGGGCACACGAGTATCAGCCCACAGTGTTGTTAGCAGATTCAGTGAGATGATACGCGTGAACTACCTCACGTGGGCTCTGACCTAGAGCCGACCTTCAAGAAATGGTAGATGCTGCCTTGATGATGGGGACACCGAGGAGGAAGAGGAAAGCTGAGAATCACGTCGGTCCGCTTTGTTATAGCTTTCTCACACACACATACACACACGCATGACACGGGGAACTGGGTCACGGGAGGGGCAAATTCTCTTCTCACACATCACACATGAGCCCCTTGTCTTTTCTCTGCCCCGTTCCTCCCCAGCTCTGCTAACTCTCCCATCCCTCCCCACTTTCTACTCCTTGGAACAGCCTCCAAACAGCATTAGAAGACATTGGTGTTTCCAGAAAGCTGAGCTTTCCTGCCTTCCGTAAGCCGGCAGACTGAGCACCAGACCCGTAGCATTTACCCCACATTCTGAAGTCCCTCCATACATACGTAAAGATTTTCTTCATGCCCCTTCCCACTCTTATACCTGGAACAGAGTTTGAAGGATGTGGTGATCAAGTCCTCTGATAATGCCAATTTTTAGACTCCATCCTGAATATCGTTATTGCTGCCAAAACCTCCCGGCAAAGTAATATCGATGGAGCCTCCGTACTGAAAAGGATGTGTTTACTGAGTTGTTTTTTTTTTTTTTAATATCAAGGACTTTAGCTATATTACAGTTAAAATCAATAGAAATGTAACCTTTTCAACCACAGAAAATGAGTTCATTTTTATTATTAGTCTTTTTCTGCCATTACAGTGTCATGATTACCAAAGGAACCAGGTCAACTTAAGCTTTATTGAAAGACCATTAGAGAAACAAACTCAAACTCATTTAAATACTGAAGCCACTGCATTAAAAGGATCAATAAAGTCAGAGCACCTGAGGTTGCTTTACTTAAACACCCCACATATGAGAATCATTCCATAATCACAATTTGAGCAAACCTATAAACCTACCAGACCATCCAATAAATAAGAAAACGCTGTTTCATCGCATAAGTTTAGAATGGTAAAGCCCTTAACATTAGTCTGATTACACATACAGCATTTAAATTTTCTCTCAGTATTTTAAAACATCACCTGGCAAAGAATCATTGCTCAATGAATGCCATTTACTTAAGAAAGCCATTCGCTCCCTGGGTCAGGAGAATGACAATGATAGAAAACACCATTTTATTTCCTTAAAAATAACAAACACAGAGTTAGCTAGATGGAAAGGGAGTCTTAGCCTTGCAGGGAGTCAGGAAATTCTCTTTCAAACAGCACTTAGCATGGTATCTTGCGCAAGGTAATGTGTATCAAATTGAATATTTATGACTGATGCCATGGACTTGGATTAGACCCAAAGCTCGTGGTGCCTCAGTTTCCCCATCTCTAAGTGTGATAATACCTTTCCATACCTCCTTCCCTAGATACTAGAACAAAGACAAATATCACCATCCTCTTCAAGCTCCTCCTCAGAAACCACAATGTACGTTGCAAACTTGAGTAGTAGTGTTTGGTTAGGATGATTTTAGAATGAAAATGGTTCCTGATGGCATATTGTGTCTAACCTGTGATGCAACCTGGGATCACCACCTGTCCCTGCCTGACATCAGCAGATATGGGAAACATTCTATTCTTCTTTATTTAAAAACCACCTATTAGGTTTTTCTAATTAAAAGCTTATGTGTATTTATTGTGGAATGTTCAGAAAAGAACAGAGAGGAAAGTTAAGTTTGCCTGAGAGCTCTGTGTAAAGCCAAGACCTCCGTGTTTCCACAAAACCCATCTTGCCTACTCAAGGGCGTTGTTATGACATTTCTGTCTTCCTTCTCCCCTGATGATGGGCTCGTTCCCATCATCAAACAAACATGAGTATTTCTCTCCATTAAAACAAAGTCCTATCCTCAGGGCACCTGGGTGGCTCAGTCAGTTAAGTTTCTACCTCTTGATCTCGGCTCAGATCATGATCCCGTGGTTTGTGGGATCGAGCCCCTTGTCAGGCTGTATGCTAACAGCGCAGAGCCTGCTTGGGATTCTGTCTGTCCCTCTCTCTGTCCCTCCCCCACCCCCACAAAAAATAAATAAATAAACTTAAAAAAAAAAAAGTTCTGTCCTGACCACACTCTCCTCATTTATTTATTTTTCTTGGCAATAAAACTGGAGATAGTGGTCTATTCTCACATTTCAGGTAAGCTTCTCACCATTCTGAGTCACCGTTATTGACGTGTGAATCGCATGCCATGCAATGTGCACACGTAAAGTATACCAATTGAGGAGTTTTGATGTGCACACCCAGGTAACCAAGACCATGGCCAAAATAGAGAACATTTCCAACACCCTGGAAGGTTCCCTCACACCCTTTGTTGTCGATCTCCTCTGAAACTGCCCCGAGCAACCACTCATCAGATTTCTATTTCCGTTTCTATAAAACCATATGTTCATTTTACCTGTTCCATAATCTTATATGAATGGGACCATAGCATCTGTTATCTTTCATTTCTGGCTCCTTCTATTCGGTGTAAGGATTCTGAGATCCGTTCTTCTTATTGTATCTGTAGTTGTATTGTCATTGCTGGGAAGTGTTGCATTTATGAATATACCGTCATTTGTTTGTTCATTCACTGTTTGGTGAAAAATGGTGGATCATTTCCAGTTGGGGAATATTATGAACAAACCTGTTACGAACATTTGCATATATATGTATGCCAGTTTTAAAAATTTCTCTTGGGTAAATATGGGAGTAGAGTTGATAGGCTCTCTGGTACGTATCTGTTTAACTTGCTTTCTATTTTATATGACGTCCAGCAAAACTAGAGAGTTCCAGTTGCCCCACATACTCACCAGCGCTTGCCATTGCCAGTCTTTTTAATTACATTTGAAGCAGGTGTGCAGGGCTTGGCCTCAGTTCTCATGTCCCTTGTGACCACTGATGTTGAGCAACTTTTCACGTGCTCATTGACCATTGGCAAATCTTTCGTGAAGCGTCCGTTCACATCTTTTGTGCCTGAAAGATCTGCCTTCTTATTGCTGAGTTAGAAGAGGTTTTTACATGTTAGGTGTACAGTTCCATTGCCAGATGCATGTATTGTGAATATTTTTTCTTCTGTTTTCTCTTATACTGATTCTCAGTCATGCTTTTGCCCACTGGCTAGAACTTCTCTCCTCAAGATGGCCGGTGACCTCCTCACTACTAAATCTAATTTTCAGCGCCCCCATGTCTCCACCGTAGGGCAATATTCCACACAAGTGATCCCCTAACTTTTGGGACATTGCCGTGTTCTTGTTTCCTCCCACATTGCTGGCCTTGCTGCTTGGTCTCCTCTACTGGTTCCTCTCCCTCCTAGCCTCCCTCAGTTGGCAAACTTCTGAGCTCAGCCTGTAGTCCTTTCTTCTCCCCTGTTTTTATTCACCTTTTTGGTGGTTTCATCCCAAGTCACTATCCCAACCCCAACCTCTTCCCGAATTCCAGATTCACATACCACGCGGACATCACACACATCTAACCAACTACTGGATGTCTAACGAAACTTCAAACTCAATATTTCCAAGTCTAACCCCCTTGGGGGCCGCCCACACATGACCTGCCTCATCTGTAGCCTTTCCAATGGGACTCGATGGCTATCCCATCCTTCCAGCTGCTCAGGTCTCAAACCTGGGAACATCGCTGGAGTATCACCCCCTTGTTCCCACACTTCACATCCAGAAAGTCAGAAGGTCGGATTATCTTGATCTTCAAAACATCCATATTCTGAGTGGTCTCACCCCTCGGAGCTGAGCTCTGGTACCACCGCCCACTTCTTGATAGACCCTCCATGAACACCCACGTGATCAGCAGTGTTTGGGTGAGGCATCTTTTCCCTGCCATGCTTGTTCTGAGCCTAAATTCAGCCCTTTGAATGTTCCATTGAATCTCTACCTTGTTTTTTTAAGTAAGTCTGAATCTCATTCATTTTTGTCACAGCTTCTAAACTATTCATATATATTTTTTAATCCTTGTCCTATTAGCTTACCCTCTGCAAAGACTTCCAGAACCAAAATTCATACCTTAAGAACACAGTCCCCCACAAGACTGCCCTTGCCTCAGACATCAGCTGCAAGTTCAGGGGTCCCAGGCCACCCTCATTTCTGACCAACTGGCTACAAATTCACTAATTTCTCAAGCTCAACAGCTTGGTAGAATGACTCATGGAACTCAGGAAGGTGCTACATTTATGATAACAGTTTTATTATAAAGGGTGCGTATTGGGACCATCCAAAGTGAGGGATGTGGAACATGAGATTTGAGAGGTCCCAAAGGAAAGCTTCCTTGTCTTCAGGACACATCACCCTCCCTGCACCTTGATGTGACAACACAAGAGTATCGTATGTTGGGCTTCTGTGTGCAGAGGATCTTTCTGGTTTTATTATATAGGCTTGACTGATACGTTCATTAGCCACCATATCAGACTCAGTCTCCAGCCTTTAATCGGATTGCCTTGATTCACAATTCCCATCAACCTTCCATCCCTGATGGAAATCCAATGTCCGCTCCCCCTCCCCCCAGGATTTCCAGGGGTCCTCTCTGTCTCTAGTCTCTTCTATGGATGCTCTATCTGAGCCACAATGCACCCACCAAAATGAAGCTCGCACCTTCTGTGGTATAGAAACACATACAGCCATTCAAAGCATATACTCCGCAGCAGCCCCCATTAGATGTCTCCCCATAATGAGCAGGAGGACACAGCATATTGAATGAAGTCTTGAACAACAGGCAGCTGAATGCTACACATTAGATACTGGTGTCCTCAGCAGGCCCTTTACCCATCATCCCTCTGTAGTGCGTTCTCACATCCCTCACCCCACTTGGTGCTGGGCTCTCTTCTCTCTGATTCCTTCCCCCTGGCTCCCTGCCTCCTTCCTCACCCATCTCTAGGTCTCCCCACCACTATGTTCAACAAGAAGTCAACTCTTCCCAAGACAGGATCCAAACTTCTAGGACCAGATCAGTCAGGTGCTCGGCAAACATAAAACACTGAATTTTCCCTCCTAGTAAAGAAATTGTGGCTACAGGTAACTACAATAAGTTGGGGGAGATGTAACATCAGAATAAAAATAAGTGAATAAACTAACCTCAGCCATGCTTGGCTCAAATCCAGACTTCACCCCCTGGCATTTAAAGCCCTGGGTAATCTAGTGTCCCTTTGCTACCTTCCATTGTCATTTACCATTTCTCTCCAGAACACACCCTAAGAACCAGTGAGGCTGGTTATCTCAGTACCCCCTAGCGATGCATGCCTCCTTCAAAATGCCTCCACTCTGCGAAGTTCAGTATTAAACCATGATGGCAGTTATTCGCAGTACCAGACATCTTAGAATTTGAGCAATACTTTATACTCAGTTTTTGTATATTGTTTTATACTATTACTCCCTAATTATTTTATCAGTCTTATTTCCAAAACAGGAGTAGAAACACCTTGAACCCAGCTGGGCACGTCTCTATGTACATCTTCAGCTTTGCTCCACACCCACTTCACAAGGTGGCTGGTCAATAAAATTGCATGAAAAGTCCTTGCCTAGCGTTAGAAGGTATTAGAAGCCCTGTCATTTACAGAGAGACCACTGCTAGAAGGAGATATGGTCAGGGGGTGACTTGAGCCCTCTGCCCAGGGTCTCCCTCTTCCCACAGGGAAGCCCCCCTCGGTGTCAGGTCACCCTGTGGTAATCATTCGCCCATGCCCTGGATAGCTTATGGGATGGGTGCACCACTGGACAGGGGTAACCTTCTTAGTAGTTCACACTGACAGATGCCTCCAGCTGGTGCAGCCAACCTGCTCACTTCTAAAAGATTTGACCAATTGTATCCTTCTGTGAAGGGCTTATCTTCAGATAAAGTCCTTGTATCTGGACCAGTCACCGTGAGGGCGCCATGTTGAGGACTTGACAATCAGAGAAGCCATCCATTTCCACACAGACCAGTCCCCAACTCAGCAGATAAACAACGTGATACCAATAACATCAGACACACCAGACTATAACAGTTCCACTCTTCATAGATTCATGAGACAGAGGTTTCCTAATATATCATTTTTATTGATGGCGTCATTAACACTCCCCTATATGACTCGCCCAGAATTCACCAGGAGCCAAATTTCAACAACCCCTGAAAACACATGCTTGACAAATTGAGATCACAGGGGCTAAAAAAAGACTAAAATAGAAATGGCCTCAATCACATTTGTCGTGTCTACATCGCTTCTCATAATTGTTCTCGTTCTTGTTTTGTTATCGTTTTCACTTAATTGAAAATGTTTGCCACTGCATTATATACTTTCAGCAACACGTCAAGACCTGTTTTCATAACTGACCATTTCTAATTTTGTTTTTCCTCCTCTTCTTTGTCTTCTCCCTTTTACCACCCATTTATTTGCTTTTCCTTATTCCTGGAAAGTCATTGTATAATCTACTAAAATGTGTTTGGCCGTGAGCCCTTCAGGAAAATATGCCGTATGAAATGATTTAATTGATGCTGATTATGTAAATTATTGTCAAACCCACCTACTACGTGTAATGATTAAATTAACCAGTTACTGAAGTGATTTTAAATATGAAGTTATATAGGGGTGCCTGGGTGGCTCAGTCAGTTGAGTGCCAACTTCAGCTCAGGTCATGATCTCATGTTTCGTGGGTTCAAGTCCCGCATCGGGTTCTGTGCTGACAGCTCGGAGCCTGGAGCCTCCTTGGGATTCTGCGTCTCCCTCTCTCTCTCTGCCTCTTCCCTTTTCGCGCTCTCTCAAAAATAAAATAAACATTAAAAAAAATTAGTATGAAATTGTATAAAAACCATGAGCTATGCTCATACTAGATCTCTAAGAAGAAACTTGGAGGCATAATTACTAGAGATTAGTTCAGATATGAATTTTTAAAGCCTTACCTTTATCTTCTGAATTCTCATGTGCAAGTCAAAACACAAACCTAGATATGTTTTACCAGATTCTTTAAAAACAACTGTAGAGTGTTTGGGTCATTCCTACCATAAAAATCTTTAAAACTAATGCTGTTAAAGAAATGCTGTATCAGCTCTGAAATAAGAATTACTCTTCTCATTCACTTAGACTTATAAAAACCGTACAGATTTACTGATACAAAACCAGTATGTTGGTTTGTTTGTTTATTTTTAACAATTTATGCTTTAAATAGTATTCGGTGTTTTTCCAGTAGGTGGAGTGTTAGGCCAGGGGAAGCAGAGCAACATTTGAAAGCTATTTTTTTTTTCCTTTTTATAATTTTGAGGAATTTTTGATATAAAACATAAATCACCTAATGGATTCATTAATTCTTTTAATGCATGAATACCACAAAATTCCGGTTGCCCTGGATCTTATGAGGCAGAGACACTGCACTGATTACATTACCATAATAATGACAGCATAGTAACACCACCAATAAATACTTATAATGCCTCTTGTTTTAAAATTGTTTATCAAGCCATCAGTGAAGCCTCCTGATGTCTCTGAGGGAGAAATAACGCACCCACAGGGCAAAGAAAGATCTGTCTCTTAAATCCTTTGTCTCTTCAGCCTTAAGCATTTCAGGAAGAGAACCTTCCCATGAGTTTATTAATGTTGGTTCAAGGCTGATGCCACCACTTGAGTCTGTGAACTTGGGCAAAATCACTAACTCTCCCTGGGACCTCCTCTACATGTGTGGGGAAAGAGGCGATACACAGCTGTCTTCAGGCCCCTCCCTCCTTAAAGTACCCCGACTGAACCTGACCTTTGTGTAAGCATTTCCTCCAGGCTGGATATTAGGAGCCAAATTTGCTGAGATATTTGAATACATATGGCAGAGACGGCCCTGGTTACGACGTGTGGGTCTTAGAATCGAATGTGAGCACCCTCTTCCCGAGCTCTTTCCACCCTCCGCCCTCACTAGGATTGGCTGCCATGGGGTATGTGCTAAACGACACCACATCGCTACGTCTGGGAGCGAAGTCATAGCAGCAATCTGCTCAGAGCTCCAGGGACCTGAGGGGCACCTGGGTGGCTCGGTGCGTTAAGTGTCCGACTTCAGCTCGGGTCATGATCTCAAGGTTCTTGGGTGGGAGCCCCGAGTCGGGCTCACAGATCATTCTGTGCTGACAGCTCAGAGCCCGGAGCCTGCTTCGGATTCTGTCTCTCTCAAAGATAAAGAAACATTAAAAATTAAAAGTTAAAAAAAAAAAAAGCCCCAGGGACCTGGGAAAACACTACTTCTCAGGCCCATAGTAACAAGACATTTTCAGAGAAACCTTAAGTAATATCTGGCCCAACCTCCTTGTTTTACAAAGGAGGAAACACCTCGGGAGTGTTTGACACGTTGAGCAGCATTGCCAGGAGCTGACTCCCAGCCCTGTTCCCACTCCTGCAAAACACCCTCCCCTCTCACACGGGAAATCTGGAAGAGCCCCTCACAAGGCGAGCAAGGTTTCCAGCCCCTCCCACCCTCCAAAGAAGAGAAATGAGGTCCTCACAACCCAGGTGTTGGAGAGGGTGGGACGGTAACAAGAGAAAAGGGGTGAAGACCAGCCACTTACCCTCCTCACGTTGGGAGAGAGCCCCCAGCCCCCATACACAAGGTGTTTCCCATTCTAGAAAGACTTGGGGCTGGTGGATTCAGCTGGATCTTTCCTCACTGTGGAGGCAAAGTCTCCTTTGCTTTGTCTTGGAGTTAGAAGGATCCCAGAGCCAGATGCGGGCTTAAGAGAAGGGGCTACGGAGATGGTGGTTGAGCCCAGCTCATCAGGGCCCTGTGCTGAGGCATCAGGCTAGAAAAAAGTGAGTGGTCAGATACTAAATCCCAGAATAAGGAATCATTCGTTGTCTTTGGCGAAGGAAGAACAGAAGGTCGTGGCAGGCAAATACCAAGTCCTGATGAAGCATGCGTGAGAGGGCTTAGTGGGTCCAAAGGACTGGGAGAGGTTGAGTAGCGCCAGAGCAGAGAGGCAACAGGGAGGGGAGAACGCTCCGCTGTCCCCTCCCCTCGTTCTAGGAAGATGCCACCTTCCCCTCTGATCTTGTCCTGAAGAGGCAAAGGCTCCCCGGCTTGTGTTTCTGCAGGTAACTGAGTTATTCGGTTAACTCCCCATTCGTGGGGGCCACATAAGACACTGGGGCAGCTCCATTACAGACCTTCATCACTAACCCAGTTCTAAAAGCTGGACTGTTTCCCACGTATCCCACGGTTCGGTTACAGAGGAGAGCGCTTCTTGGCCTCTTTCCTCCCTGTACGTATCTCTGTAAGTGGGGCTTATGAGCTCTTTAGGCCAAAATTGAACTAAGGTAGAATGCAGTGTGCCCTCTCACTGGGTCTACACCCCAAATGGCCACCTACCGTCTGCATTGCTGGTCACTTTTGGAATCGGAGGGACAGTCACATGGCCTGACAGTATAGGCTGGGAGAGGCTGGCACCCTGGCCCCCACAATGAAGCGTTTTTTTGTGGTCCTGGGAATGTGCTACACTGACTGGTGGGCCAGTGTCCAGTCCCAGAGGCCCTCGGAGTAGTGGGAAGGGAACCAAAGCGTAAAGATTCCGAGTCACAGATCAGCCATCAGCCCGTCTCCTTCCGTGCAGTCTTCAAGGATGCAGTCAGGCGTATGCACCCAAACCTGATGGCCGCAAAGTTCTGTGAGGCCTTCCGTCACTGGGTCGTCCATAGAGGTTTCCAAGAAGAACCGAATTCTAATGGAAGTAAAAAAACTAGGGTTCCCATGCCTTAAACACACACACACACACACACACACACACACACACACAGATATAGACACATCAGTGTGGCTCAGCCAGTGATGACTCCTTTAATAAATGTTAAACGAGCACCTGAGATGATACAGGCCCACTCCATGTGGGTCCTAAAAACGCCGGGAGGTTTGCCAGATAAATCCACAGAAAAGAAGCAGCCACGAGTCCAAAGGCGAGGTGCCGTCCTGAGCTCTGACATCCCGTGTGTTCCCTCTGCCTGTTCAGCCCCCTGCTCAAGGTTTCCCAAGCCGCAACAGGCCAGGCGCTAGCTCCCGGAGAGGGAGAGGTGAAAGGGCTTGTCCCCTGTCCTCATACAGTCACCTTCTAGCCAGGGGACAGGAGGGGACAGGCTGCAGCCCTGTAGCTGGTGGGAGACCCATGAAAACCCCACTTTGCTGACTCCCACTCTCATGTAAGTTTACTGTGTCGTCTCCATTAACGAGAACGAGGTGGCTTGGGGTCAGGAAGAGTCTCTTAAGTCAATGAACCCTTGGTGCCAGGGCTGAGTACTGCTCTTTCCCGTTCTCGGCCAGTTGTCAGTTGTGAACGGCCCGCAGGGACCCGTCTGCGGGCCTCCCAGTGGGACGAGGTTAAGATGGGAGAGAAAGGGACAGTCTTCTCTTCATACTCCTTCTCCTGTAACATCCACGGGGGTTCATGTGGGAAGGAGGGGGATGACTTGGGGATGAGATGAGCCGATCATTGGTGTCACCCCTGATGTCTATTTGCAGTGACCTTTCCTTATGGTCAGGCTTGAGCTTCAGCGTGGAATAAAAACCTCCATCAAGATGGTATGTCCTTATCGGACAAAGGGCTAGTATCCAAAATCTATAAAGAGCTCACCAAACTCCACACCCGAAAAACAAATAACCCAGTGAAGAAATGGGCAGAAAACATGAATAGACACTTCTCTAAAGAAGACATCCGGATGGCCAACAGGCACATGAAAAGATGCTCAACGTCGCTCCTTATCAGGGAAACACAAATCAAAACCACACTCAGATATCACCTCACGCCAGTCAGAGTGGCCAAAATGAACAAATCAGGAGACTATAGATGCTGGAGAGGATGTGGAGAAACGGGAACCCTCTTGCACTGTTGGTGGGAATGCAAATTGGTGCAGCCACTCTGGAGGTTCCTCAGAAAATTAAAAATAGACCTACCCTATGACCCAGCAATAGCACTGCTAGGAATTTACCCAAGGGATACAGGAGTACTGATGCATAGGGGCACTTGTACCCCAATGTTTATAGAAGCACTCTCAATAATAGCCAAATGATGGAAAGAGCCTAAATGTCCATCAACTGATGAATGGATAAAGAAATTGTGGTTTATATACACAATGGAGTACTATGTGGCAATGAGAAAGAATGAAATATGGCCCTTTGTAGCAATGTGGATGGAACTGGAGAGTGTAATGCTAAGTGAAATGAGCCATACAGAGAAAGACAGATACCATATGTTTTCACTCTTATGTGGATCCTGAGAAACTTAACAGAAACCCATGGGGGAGGGTAAGGAAAAAAAAAAAGAGAGGTTAGAGTGGGAGAGAGCCAAAGCATAAGAGACTCTTAAAAACTGAGAACAAACTGAGGGTTGATGGGGGGTGGGAGGGAGAGGAGGGTGGGTGATGGGCATTGAGGAGGGCACCTGTTGGGATGAGCGCTGGGTGTTGTATGGAAACCAATTTGACAATAAATTTCATATATTGAAAAAAAAAACATTAATAGAGAAAAAAAAAAGATGGTATGTCTTGAATTCAGTGTGTCTGAGCTAACTCCACATGTTACCAAAAACTAAGTGTTAGGAAAGGAGGCGTGACATCCGGGGCCCTGGTCCAGGGTGTGGCTTTATCTCGGGTGGAGCCAGCCATCCGTCCCCGTGGTGGCACCTCATCCATGCCGCTTCAGTCTTTCTTCTCTGTCCCTTCCCTGCCTCCTCCGCTTCACCCCCAAGACGCGAGCAAGGCCGATGAAACTCCTTCACATGATGGCTTAAACTTGCAAATGAACCGAAATTGTAAAATAATACCTGAATGAACATTAAAGCTCGCAGCTCAGCACGTAGGACAGGAGCCCCAGCCCGAATCAGTATAATGGTAAATGTTGAACAAATTAGTGCTTCCTTAAGGTCACCCCGGGGCACACGGAGTCACAGTCCTTAATTTTAATGAGCCTCCATTACACAATCTCTTATTGCCTCTTAACTGCCAGGAAAATGACCACCAGCTAAATGTACAGCAGAATAGTTCACTTGGACCCCAAAGAAATTACCTTGAAATTATTACACTTAACCATGGCCAATGCACCAGGGCTCCTGGGAAAAGAGGCGGCCAGCTACCTGGCAATACCGAGTGAAGTGATATCGTTTGACATGGCCTTGGGCTTTTCGGGTCCAGCCTTTCTTGCCTTATCTGATGTAATGCATTTCCTCTCTCAAATGTCAATATTTAAAATGCGGTTGATCCTCCCCCTCCCCTAGCGGACGTGGCTGGACTAATTCTGGAGACGGTCGCTTGTTGCTCACGGTTCGGTCTCCGGCTAGAAGGCTAACTCTGCCGCTTACTCTCTTTCTGCTTGGGACGCTTTCCGTATCACCGAAGAACAGGACGCCTATCCCATGTCTAGTCGATAAGATGTGAACAGCCTGGCGAGCCTTGCATACAGTCGTGGCTCAATACTTGCTTCCCCCTTTCCTGGTGGAGCTGTCTGGGCCCAGTCAGGAGACGGAAACCACACAGTGGGTTACACGTGGGGTTTTTGATATAAGCGTTGACTACGGTAAAGGGAAACTGCACGATCGAAGGGAACGCCAGGAGCGTTTCGTAGAGGCTCCCCGCCTCCATCCCGCAGAGCTGAGGGGCGGTGGAGGGTCTCAGACGTCGTTGGAGAAGATCATTCAGCCCTCCGGAGAGCAGAAAGGCCCTGGTCTGGCCAGCCTGGAGCTGCTTCCTGCCAAGCAGCAGGCCACGGTCTGGAGTGCAGGTGCCTGTCAGGCTGCGGTGCGTGCAGTGGGAGACAGAAGGCCTTTGGAACACGTGGGCCACGGGGGGACGGCACAGGGCCTCTTATTGTCACCTCCGGAGGGCTTGTCACCAGGCTGCACCGTCACGGAGGCATCACTCTGGGCCCGCGGCTCAGACAGACTCCACTTCCTTGACGAAGTAAGATTTAGGAGTATTCGGGACATTCGTAGATAAATCAGAACCGGGCAGGGTCGCTGTCACTTCGGATGACAGAATCAAGATTCGAAACCTTTTGCTTCAACACAAAAGAGAGAAAAAAACACTGCATATAAATAGACCTAAAATTTAGGTTTGGGTTCAGTTCTTAACCGCATACGTATAGGAAGGGGGTAAAGTCGAAAGGAACCTATGGAGACAAGCCAGGAATTTTATTTTACTATGAGCTCAATCCAAGTGATATTAAAAGGCTGCTAAAAAGCCACGTCTGTCTGGTCTGGAGCCATAGAAACGGTTCAAGAAGGTAATTCTACGGGATGGGTCAAGCCACCTCTGAGGACTGATTTCACTCCGTGTGCACTTTATCTTTTTTTTTTTTATTTATTTTTAACCTTTATTCATTTCTGAGGCACAGAGAGAGACAGAGCGTGAGCTGGGGCGGGGCAGAGAGAGAGGGAGACACAGAATCCAAAGCAGGCTCCAGGCTCTGAGCTGTCAGCACAGAGCCCGACGCGGGGCTTGAACTCACGGACCACGAGATCATGACCTGAGCCAAAGTCGGACACCTAACTGACTGAGCCACCTACTTTAAGAGTTAGATTAACATATATCAACACATTTTTGTTGAGGACCTACTATGTGCTTGGCAGTGTACAGGGCCAAAAGACAAAAGAAATCTAAAAGTCTAAACATCAAAATTTGATAGTTTTTAAGATTATGCACAGTATATTCATAAAATGGAATACCAGTCATTCCTGACAAGTGATTTAGTTGTAGATTTATTGACATGGAATTTCATAATACATCTTTAAGTAATGAAAAGTAAATACAAAGCATTATGCATAGTTGGGTTCCATCCAATTTTTGGGAAAAAATCAAAGCTATATACATTAACAAACTGACTTGATAAAAACATTATCACCAGGTGGGGTTTTTTTTCCTGCAAATCTATACTATTATTTTCTCTATAATGAACATATATTGTTTGTATCCATCTTTAAGTTCTTTGGCAAGACAGATAAAAATATAAGAAGTATTTAGGGGAAGATCATCGCTGTGAAGCATGTAGGGTGGCCGCTTATGTTGGCTTTCCACGAGTATCTTTTTTGACCACAAAAACTTTCTGACCGCAGAAGTGGAGGGAAGGACCGCAGCAGTTACCTATATTTGCCGCCAGATGGCGCCAAAGCAGCTGGCTAATATTTAGCAGCCAGCAGAGCAACTTGATGAGATTTCAAGGATCCTAAGATTCTCTAGCCAGAATAAGTGTTTTGTGAGCGATGCACTTCAAATTACAGAAAACTTTTCAGAATTAGAGCTGAGCATGCCAGCGTTTGCTTTGCCAGTGTTTTCTGGAGCTCTGTTACAGTGCCTGCAGTTCCCATGCACGGTAACTTACTATACTCTACCAGCTCTTCAGGTCAGCCTTCCCCAGATTCCTGAGATGCGATGAGTCTTTGCACCCGGGCTTTTCAATAAGCCCTGCGTCTCTAGTAAGCAGTCTCAGGAGTCAGGTGTAGATCATTCCCCAAAGAGGCTCATCCTCCACGCGGCACATGAGATGAGCTCACTTCCCAGCACCGTTGCTGCTGACAGCCTCTCTTCCCGCAGCCTCAGCCCAGTTTTATCGGTGACCAAGGGCCCGGGAGTGGGTCGTTTCTGGAGTCTGGACGCTGCCTTCAGCAAGCCCCCCGTGTGCAGTTCCAGCAGCTCAGGGACGGTGGCGCTGTGTTTCCTCTCGTCTGCACCCTACGCCTGCTTACCTTAGCGGGTACGAAACCCATCTCAGAAAAGCGAGAGGCTGCGAAAGAGATTTTTCACAGGTGGCTACAAAGAGGCGCAGAAAACTCTGGAGGCTCCCGGTGGGGGAAACAGAACTAGACGGTGTCAATTGTAAGAAGACAGCTAAGGCAGGAAACGCCATGTTGGGACACAGAGGACAGGAGAAGTCCTCGTACTGGGAAATCAGCGTTTGCACTTGGTTCCCAGGAAATGTAACCAGAAACGGGCGTTGCTCTGACAGCCATGATCTGTAAGCTCGTTCACCTGCTTCATTTTTCCCTTCCCTCCACTGCCAACTCCCCTCCTCTCGGAAAGAACGAGCCTTGCTGGAGCACATGTGTCTTTGTCCCCTCCAAGCTGTCATGTCCCTGCCCTGTGGGGGTATCGTCCTCATTTGATAAGCCAAAAAACTATATTTTACCCAACTTGGATGTCAATATTGAATATACATATTTATGTATATATATTCATATTCGAGTATACATACCAAAGATCAGCATTGGTCTGAAAGCTTATATGGTATGGAAAGGTGAATAAAACAGGACAATAAGCAGATCTTAAAGAAAATTCATTGTTATAGATGTAGCATTTTCTATCTCAGAAGTCAATACTGGAGATTAGATCAAGTAGATTTTACTCTATTGAAATGAGCAAGGGGGTTGCCTGGGTGGTTCAGTCGGTGAAGTGTCCAACTCTTTTTTTCTTTTTAAGTTTATTTATTTATTTTAAGAGGGAGCGAGAGAGAGAATCCCAAGCAGGCTGTATACCACCAGTGCAGAGCCTGATGTAGGGCTCAAACTCACAAACCGTGAGATCGTGACCTGAGCTGAAGTCAGATGCTTGACCAATTGAGACACCTAGGCATCCCAAGTGTCCAGCTTTTGATTTCAGCTCAGGTCACGATCTCACGGTTCATGAGTTTGAGCCCCACACTGGGCTCTGTGCTGACAGTGCAGAGCCTGCTTGGGATTCTCTCCCTCTCTCTCTCTCTCTCTCTCTCTCTCTCTCTCTTTCTCTCTGCTTCTCCCTGCTTGCTCGCTATTTCTCTCCCAAAATAAATACAAATAAACTTTAAAAAAATACAGCAAATAAAACGAGCAAGGATCTTATCCAGCCGAAAATGTTCACAAATTCTTCACAGCAAATGTGCGTAAGCTGCAGAAAAATTCATGAGGAGTCTTCACTTCCCAAGCTCAGATATTTTCAAATAACCCCAGAGAAGGAATAAATGGGCTTCCCGTTTTCTCAGGCTGGTATTTCAGAGTCAGCACCTTCTGAAGTAAGATATCGGGACACCAGAGTTCGAAGAGTGATGTCTTCCCCCCGCCCCCCCAGGAAGATTTGATTCCAGGGCAAGTTAGCCATTTCCTTCTAAAAGTGTCTCTTGTTTTCTTCCTGCAGCTCGATCATTATCCTTCTGTGAGTTACCATCTGCCGAGTTCATCTGACACCCTGTTCAATTCTCCCAAGTCGCTCTTTCTAGGAAAAGTTATAGGTAAGAATTCTGTGCTTTCGGTATAAACGTGCGGTAAGAATATGTTTGGTATAAGAATTATATTAGCTGGTGTGACTTTGGATTTTTTAAGTGACTGGGTAAATTTCTTGTCATTGGGTTCCATCACCGATATCTTTCTTCTCGGTTTGGTTCGAGAGAAGGTGTGTTGTTTTCCTCAGTGATGCAGAAGAGAAGGTTTATCAGATGGTCTTGGGGGTAAATTGTTCAAGTGATACATTCTAAAGCCACTACTTTGCCTTTGAAACACGCTGTGATCAGTGATTGTGGACTCTGTTGTCCTCTGTGAAGGCAAAGGAGCCAGCGTCGTTTGGGACGTGACACAAACTGAAACACAAGTGAGGCTCAGTGCCTGTTCCCTGCTTCTTCATGTGAAATTTGCTCATGGGTGTGTTAAAGATCCGCACCTACTAACAGTATTTAATTTCTTCTTTGTCTAAGCACATCAACGTGGTTCCGTCTTCCTCTCCCTCTGAGAGAGCTAGCTGAGATTATTTGCAAATTAGAAGGCCAGTGGGAATTGGAAAATTGTGCCAGAATACCCACCTTCTATGTGTGATTGTGAATCTGAGAGTCACTCTTGCCCTTTTCTTACCATAGATCAGCACTGTCTAGAGTAAAAGACAGATGTGATTGGTTACATATTAAGTGATTGATGTACAATGAAAGAATATATATAATATATGTATATATATACATATATACACATATATTTTTTTTTTTTTTTTTTTTTACTATGAGAATGGATGTTGTGAACCAAGAATGGAAATGGTGGGTAATGCACAGGCCAAGGAGGAGGTGAGTTTGTGTCCAGAAAGTAGTAGGGATCAGAATGTCATTAATTGTAAAAAACACTCGTTTTAAAAGATGAGGGCGGGGCAGATAATTAAGAGAACAGGTGACCCGACGTATAAGAAAAATAATAATAATGTACGCTTACACAGGACTTACTACAAACCAAGATCCATCCTAAACACCTTAGGTAGATGAACTCACTGAACCTTCACAGTGAGTCTGTGAGATCATCAAGATTGTTATTCAAGAGCATGCAAGATTGTCTCCATTTCACAGATGAGAAAAGCAAGGCACAGAGAGGTTAAATATCTTGCCTGAGACCGCCTACTTAGCAAAAGGTAGAGCCAAAACTTGGACCCAGGCAGGCAGATACATTGGCCTCACCCCCAACCCCTGTGCCATAGTCTCTGTGTGGGTTGACCGAGAAATGAAAAAAGGAAGAAGGTTTGGGCAGCAGAGGGTGAGTGGTTGAGGGACATGTCCCACATCTTACGCCAGAATGCGGCCAAGAGCAAAAAATACTCCTGGACTCAGAAGCAGGAACGCAGCAGACAAGCAGAGCTGGGCTTGGGGCCCCCAAGGGAAAGGCCGTGTCCTCAGGAAAAGACAGGATGGGTGGCATTTGCTCAGTCGCCGGGTGGGAACAGAGGGAGGGCTGAAATTCACTGTGTGCTTTGTGCTAAACATCTCGTGTGTGTAAATGTGACGTTAAATGTCACAACCATCCAGTGAAGCCGGAGCTATGACTGTTAAACCCATCTGGAAGCGGAGAGGGCCAGCCACCTGGTCAGCTTTACCTGGTCTGCGGTAAAGCAGGGTTTTCAAGGTAGGGCTCTCTTGACGAGAGCCCGTGGCCTTAAGCAGATCAAAAGAACTTGTCTAGCAGGGATGCAGCGGGAAGTCAAGGGTTGCCATCAGTGGGCAACAAGAAGTGGCTGTTCAGTGGAGGAAAGCCTCGGCATTGGTCAGGCGTCCATCCCGAGACACTGGTGAGTGCCCACGTCTCGCCACGTGCCTTCCTGCCATTCAGTCAAGAATAATTGAACACGTTAAGTGCTTCTTCGGGGCCATAAGCATTCCTTCAACACAGACTCTACACCATGATACTACGATGGTCCTAAAGATACCACACGGGGATGTTCTTGGAGTGACATCCACTGTGAACTCACACCTGTAACAGTGAATTTCATGGCTTTAGGAAAAGTCACAAAGTCAAGTTCCACCGGCAACGCTGAGGGCAGCTCAGGGCCTGGAACCCGCTTCGGATTCTGTGTCTCCCTCTCTCTCTGCCCCTCCCCTGCTCGCAGTCTGTCTCTCTCGCTCTTAAAAATAAATAAACATAAAAATCAAAAAAAAGAGAGAATTTACTGTGCTGTAAATCTGTGCCAAGTGAGTGTTACACCTAGAGTTTTCCATAGACCAAAGGAAAATTGTGCCGCGCACGTACAATGTGTGTGTGCCAATGTTGCATGAAGAACGTATAAACACCTGTAAGGAAGTCCCTGATCCCCAGGTGGAGATGGCAGCATGCACAGGACAGGAGGGTGAGATGCTGCCACTCGTCCCCAGGGCACTGACTTCTAGCAGCGACAGACTCTCATCTGCCCTACATTTCTGAACCCTTCTAGAAGGAAGTCGGAAGCACCAGCAACAAAGTTCCACAAGATAGAAATTTCACCAGCTCTCATTATGTCCATTTTTTTATTATTTACCAGCTGAGTGATGTCATAGATTTACGGATGTGATTTCCAGCAACGGATTTAATCGTATCTCAAAAATCTTTAAATCAGGGGAGAAAAATATAAGTTGAAGCCTGAAGCAGCATCTTCTATTTACTTTTTCTCCCCCAATGTTTCTTCAATGCCGTGAATAAAGATACAAATAGAATGTTTAAGTTTGCAAATGACACACAGCTGAGAGGATGATTTAATAAGTTGGATGATAAAAACAAAAACATAAAACAAAAACCTTCAAAAGCATCTCGATGGCCTAGAAAGACAGAATAAAATAATGACATGAAAGATAATAAAGACAAACTCACCTCCTGCCTTAAACCAAAAAAGAAAAAAAAAAAAAACTAAGTAGAAGACAGAAGACCTTCTGGTATCATGAAAAAGACATAGGTTGATTTCATGGGGAGTTTGATATGAGCCAATACGTTGGGGCGATTGATGTTTAAATAAGTATGGTACTGAGCTATGTTAATAAGAGAATCATATCCAGAACAAGAAGTACAGTGACACCCCAGCGGGATGTCATGGCCTATCCGTAAGCACCTCATTTTAGCACAGATATTAATCTTCTGATGAAAAGACTAGATGAACAAAAGCCTACCCTCCGCCCCCCCCCCCAAAAAAAGAAAAATCAGAAGGCCTGGGGATACTAAGATATGATTAAAAGACATGAGAGAATCCATTTCCAGGCTTTGACAACTGCAACCTGGACAGGTGAAGCCTCCTAGAGGCTGACTCACCAGGACCAGAGAAGACCAGTGAAAGCAAGACTTCGGTCCCTGCAAGAACTTCCTAATAATTACCACTATTTAAAAAAATGAGTGGCCGCCATTTTGAGGCCGTGGACTCTCCATTACTGAGAGTATCTCAGCGAAGGCTCACTGGAAATTGGATTGTACCTTGCGTTTCCTGGATTGAGTGAGACCAGATCGGAGAAAACCTAAAAATCCTTGAAACAGTATGATTTATCACGGGAGCGATTTTCTTTTTTAAAAAGATGGGAAATGCAACATTAAAGTGGAGGTGTTCCTCCTGTTCCGTGTGAGAACCAAAAGGGTAATTCGATTCAGGGCTCCTCAGTATCAGTCACTGCTGTGGACACAGGCTAGATATGAATTAGAAGAATGTCACTGCACACTACACATCCCATCACGAATGTTAGTGTAATATCCTGTTTTAGGATGGCGTATTCATTTTAATTTCAATGTTTAGAAAGGTAATTACGAGCCCTCTTTTATATTGTTTTTCAAGTTAACTCTTTGTGCCAGGGTTGTAAATCACAGTAATATAAAATCATAATAAAGTAGATGTAATTTGTAAAAAAAAAAAGGCAGCAATTTGTCTGCATAAATTTGAGAAACTATGCTTGGGAAAAGTTGAATACTAATGCAGGGCAATTGTTGCTTTACTGATCATTTGTCAGTGGCAGTGTCTGGGGTGGTAAAATTAAAGTTAAGTATCTATCCATTTGAATTTAATATAGTTTGTAAGTCTTAATGCTCCCAGATCATGATATTTTCCAAGCTGCTGTTATTTAAAATGACTCTGACAAAAGATATACTTACTGGTAGCCACTATATGATTTCCATTATATTCTAAAATGTGAATATTGTGATCTTTTGATAAAAGATCCTTATTCTAGGGCTTTCCAAAACTTTCTGGAACTTTGGTAAAGGCTCCTCGCACAGCAGGAAATGACATATTTCTATCTCCACTCACCGGGGAGGTGGTATACTGTGGTAGGCATTACACTGCTCACTGAATATTTCTGGTCAAAAATTGTGAGTACAAAATACATGTGCAAATTTCTGAGCTAGGCCATTTAATTACTGGTCCAAGAACCTCCAGAGTCCTTCTGTCCCTTTGTTGTGGGGACTGGAAAACCTAAAGACCGTGGTGGTTCCGTCACCTGGGTCCCTCCATGACCACAATGAACAGAGAACCCTGTCAACTCATGACAAACCTATAGTACGATAAAAAAAAAAAAAAATCTCTTGCTTTTTTAAGCTACTGAAACTAAGGTGCTGCTTGTTACTGTGGCATAACCTCACCTATCCTGATTGATATATAAGAGTTAGAACTAAGAACGGACTTCACTGTCACCACATGGGTTTATATTCTTCCTTAACGACTTGCAAACGATATGACTCTACAACGTTACTTGACATCTTGTGCATTCTGTTTCCCTACGTGTGAAATCGGAATAGTAACCATCCATACCTCACAGGAGTCGGCAAAATAATCCATGTTTAAGAGATAGCGCAGGGTCCTGCCACAGAGTATGTGTGTGATACACATTAGCTATTTTTGTTCATTCATAATTAGGCAAGTATGTAATGATCACTTGCCATATTCCAGGCATTCATATGCCATTGATACACCAGTGGTGTTCAAGAGAGGCACAATTGCTGCCTTTAGAGGGCTTGAGCTCTGTCTGGAAGAGAGGAAGTTGAACCACACATGGCAAGGTGAACAGAAGGAAGTACAGGATCCTTCAGGAACAGGTAGGAAGGGTGCTTCACCCAGCCCAGGAGACGAGGGAAGGCGTACCAGAGGAAGTGGCACAGAAGCTGAGACCTGAGTGAAAAGTCAGAACTGTCTGGGCAAAGGAGCCGGGTGGTGTAGACAGCAGAAAGAAGAAGGATTTTCCAATTCTCTGTTGCTCTACAACAACCTACCCAAAACTTCGTGGTTTGAACAATACTTTATGATTGCACACAATGATTCTGTGGCCTGAATGGATGTGGTCTCAGGTGAGGTGTTAACGTGACTAGATGATCCGAAGTGTCCTCACTCACATGGATGCCCAGGAATCTAGCAGAGGCTGTCAGCCGGGGGGACTCAGTTCTCCTTCACTGGCTCCACATCATGGCCATATGGGCGTCCTCCCTGCGTGACGGCTGGGCTCTAGGAATGGGCATCCCAAAAAGTCAAGGTGCAAGCTAGAGATCCCTAAGACCCCACCTCAGAAGTTACTTGTATCCCTTTTACCTCAAGTTATCGGCCAAAATCTGGGCTCCAGCCCATATTCCAGGAAAGGAGAAGCAGACTCTGCTTCTTGGTGGCTTTGTGACAAATTCCCACTGCAAAGAACATGTTGGATGGGAGGTATGGTTGTGAGCATCTTTGGAAACACAGTGTGCTATGGGGGAAGTTTGAGGAACCACAGCGGGCTTCATTCAGAGTAGTTGAACCTACAGTATGAAGAGTCAAGTGATAAAAAAAAAAAAAATCAGCAGCAGTAAGCAGGTACAGACTAAGGCAGACTTTACGAGTGGATCCAAATGTCCTCCTTCGCCCGGGAAAGTCCCAATTTCCTCCTGCTGGGATGAGAATGAATTATTAGCAATGCCGAGATTCACTCTCAACACGTGACCCAGTGGGAATTGATAAATTGTGCGATCACCTGTCTTGTTTTGAGTTTGCCCAAGAGGAGCACTTGAGATCAGAGCCCCAGCCTATGTTCCAGGGAAGGAACCTACTCTTGGGGGAGTAGGAGCAAGGATATGAGGAGATGAGGAATGGCAAGGAGATGAGAGTTTGGGTACAGTTGATTTGGGAGAGGATCCAAGGGCATATTAGCAGAGCAGTGGAGGGGAAGGAATGGAGCAATTATGAAGTCACTCATCATCGTGGGCAGTGGTAGCTCAGAACCAGTGGGGAACCATGGGAGGCGGTGCAGAACCTGCCTCAGTATCTCAACTGATGCAGGAGGAAGCATGTTACAGGGTTTATTTACAAGTCATGTCAAGGTGTTAACCTTGGGACCAAAAGGTGTCGTGAAAGGATTTTTTTTTTTTTAATCAGGAGAATAAGCTGACTAGGTTGACACTTTAGAAAGACAACATCACCTTCCCAGTGAGAAATGCCCAACAGGGAGTGAGTAAAAGGCTGCAGGGACATCAGACTGAAGGCTGCTGTGGCTTAAACAGAACTGCACGTTGTAACACATAGAACAACTTGGATATGCAGAGGGAACATGATGTCTTTATTTGTCTCTGACCATCAGACCTTCCTTCCGGATAGCAAGGGCAAACCCACCAAATGCCCAGTCTAGTTTACGGTTCAGTCTCCTTGATCATTTCAACAGTCCCTTCCGGTTGTGCTCTGTCCCTCTTGAGTAGAAATGGTCAGTGTCTCCAGTGGCCTTCCCCATCCCTGCTTCTTTCCATAAGATGGTGACCAGGTATACAGAATACAGACGGGGATGGGCGGCAGGATGTGGTAGCTTAAGTGTTTGTTTGACATCATCACAGGGAGGGAGGGGATCATGTTGACCTTCCTTGGGTTTGCATGACCTTCCATCTGCTGGCCTCTAGCACAGCATCCTGGTGGTAAAATGTGTGGTTGGTGAACATACAGTCCCTGTCTGACTCCTGCAGTGCTCCAAGGAGCATCTGCCATTATCCCCTTTGCTCCCTTCTGTCCCCCCAGCTCTCATTTGAGACAGACTCCTAGTCTCTGTCATATCCTTCATCCTCCCTATGACAGATGTCGACAGTCCCAAGGCAGCCCCGATGGCAAGTCATTGGCTGTATCTCAAGCCCACTCCCCTCAAGACTGAGAGGCTGCCTGCTCACTCTTCTTTCCTTCTTAACAAGGGTGGGTTGCCCTGCATTGGTGTAAGACCCTCTACATGGCAGCCACCCCCTAGAGCCCCAAATGGGAAAGCAAGACACGAACCCCTGCCCTCAGTCCCCTTCCTCACCCTTTATAAGCACACCTACTTCTCTCTGGGACAAAGCTTGGCTCCTCTCTCTCTCCCTCTGTATCTCTTCTTTCTCTCATAGTCCTCTTGGGCTTTAAAACAACAACAAGAACAATTGCCTTGGTTTTACTTCCTGTTTCATGTAGCTACTGACAAAAAAATAAAAAAATAATTTTAAAAAAGCCATATGACAAGCAATTCCAAAACTCAGTGGCTTAAAATAATAATCATTTTTTGCTCTCTCACTGGGGGTCAGCTGAGGGCTGAATGTCTCTGAGGTACATCTCTCACCTTTCTCCTGGGGTTGTATAGTTAGCATGGGCATCTTCACCACACGCTAACTGCAGAGGCACGAGAGCGTAAGCCCACTCATGCAAGCACTTTTCAAGCCTCTGGTCTTGCCATACTCACTAACATGCCATCATCCAAAGGAAGTCATAGAGCCGAATCCAGAGTTGAAGAGAAGGGAAAGACTTCTTCACTAAGAGGGAAAGCAAAGACAGACACATAGACACCGTGGGGGAAGAATTAGGGACACAATCTACCATGTTCCCTCTCACCAAGTTTTGTACAACTAAGAAATAGCCTCCTGTCTTCCCTGTGTTAGCTAGAAGGGTGGGTGCTGTCTCTCTATCACAGGAAAACTCTGTGACCTGCTTAGCAGCCCTTGATGGGTTAAAAGGTATGAGTAAAGGAATTGGGAGAAATAATTTATTCACCCCAAAGTATATTGAGTGCTTGTATACACCAGGTTACAGGGATAGGACAATACATAAAACAGAAAAGCCCTTGCCTTTATGAAGCATATATCCTAAAGGGCAGGCACAAAGAACGAGAAAATAGTTGATAAAATGTTAGCTAGTGATCAATGCTATCAAGAAAAATAAAGGTGTTTAGGAGAGTGTTAGGCTGGCTGGGAAGTCCTGTAGGAGGAGATGGCATTCAAGCAGAGGCCTGATGAAGCTAGGGAGGGCTATGTGTTGGTACCCAGAGAAGAAGCATCCCAGGAAGCATGAAGGGTCATGCAGAGACCGGGAGGTTAGGTAGAGATGTGTTGGGCTTGTTCAAGGAACAGCAAGAGAGACCGTGTGGCTGGAACACAGTAAGGATGGGACAGAGGGGTAGGAGATACCCAAAGTTAGAGGGTTAGCCAGCAGCCAGACAGTGAAGATTGTAGACCATCGTGGAGAGTCTTATGCTAAGTGAGATGTGAAGCAGAAGGAGACTTCGGTCTGATTTAGGTATTAGAAGTCTCATTCTGGCTGCCATTTGCCATATTAACTGCAGCTGTTGGGGTACAGGGGAGGAGAAGGGCAAGATAGAAACAGGAGGCCAGTCAAAATCCAGTGGTAGAGCCCAGGTGAGAGAAGGTGGTCCCTACACCAAAGCCATAGTGGTGGTAGCGATGGAGAAGTATTTTGAACAGGAATGTATCGAAGGTAGAGCCCATAGGATTTGGTGATAGACCAGATGTAGCAGGTGAAAGGAAGAGATGTCAAAGAGATTCCTCAAGTTTGGGGCCTGAATGGATGGGTAAATGGCGGTGCCATTTCCTGAGGGCAACCCTGGGAGACAAGTTTGGGGACTGGGGGAGAAAATTAAGACCTCTGTGTCGGACACGTTCAAGACTGTCCCACTGAGGCGTAGTCCTCTACCTCAGGTCAGAAACTGAGCACTTCCTGGAGCAAATCCCACCTTTTCCCATCTCTACACCCCATTCCCTCTGCAGGCAGTGGGGTGTTGACGAGGTCATGGGTCAATACTCAGAAAGGCAAACGAGAAAAGATAGCTCCAGTGAAAAACGACACAAGTGTTATCTCCATACCATGGAAGAGGACATAGAATAAATACTAAAAGGAACAAACTATGCCCAAAATAACCTGGATAAATCTCTAGGGAATTATGCTGGGGGGGGGGGGGGTAGCCAATCCCAGAAGGTTCATACCTAGTGATTCCGTTTACATGACAGTTTTGAAATGATAAAATTTGGGAAATGGAGGATAGATTAGTGTTTACTGGTGGTTAGTGACAGGCGCAGGAGGGAAGGACAACGAGAATCTGAAGTGGTATAAAAAGGCAAAATGTGGTGCACCTGGGTGGCTCAGTTGGTTAAGCATCTGACTCTTGATTTCAGTTCAGGTCATGTCTCATGGTCCTAAGGTCAGGTCCTGCATCAGGCTCCACGCTGAGCACGGGAGCCTGCTTGGGATTCTCTCTCTCTCCGTCTCTCTCCACCCCTCCCCTGCTCTCTCACGTGCTCTCTCTCAAAATAAATAAACTTTAAAAAAAGGCAACACAAGGAATTCTTAGGAATTGTTGAAATTATTCATTATCTTGACTGTGGTGGTGAATACACAAGCCTACACAGATATAAAATTGTATAGAATTACAAACACACACACAAACACACACACACAGATACACATACGATCAGTGAATTCTATCCATCTCAACACAACTGATTGTGACATTATGCTCTAGTTTTGCAAAATGTTTCCTTTGGGAGAAACTGGGCAAAATGTTCAAACTAGTCCACACTCTTCTCTGGAGTCATTTACTCCTGGGCTGGTAGTTCGTCTACCAGGGGCCAGTGCCCTTGACACTGCAGGAGGGTGGTGGACACACAAGAGAAACTTGAAATGACTACACTGTCACCTCCTTGTTCACTCTCAATTCTCCTGCCATTGCCCATAGACATTAGGAAATGTACGGGGATGAGGCACTTTTTTACAGCTTGGAATCTTGTGGCTCTTCCTAGAGTTGTTATTCAAGGGGATGATTAATACAATGCATTTCTAGAAATGGAGACAGAGGAAAATGTGGTAGATTCACCTCCCGGCTACTGCTTTCAGGGAGAGGCCCTACGCGCAGCTTATCACTCTGTGATTTATCTCCACGTCCTAAGAGTGGAACGCGGCAGAATTGATGGATGAATAAACGGCAAATAGTTAATTGAAATTTCTGCTCAGTTGCCTTTGGCTTTTATTATAATGATTAAAGAAGAAGTAAAACACTGATGAGAGAGCTTGTTTAAGTGATAGGTGAGAAGTAATATTAAAACTGAAGAGAAGCAATCATATCTAATTTTTCACGTCCTGAAGAAAATTTAGCGTAGTCTCAGTGCCCAAGATTTCCTACAGGCTGAAAGAAATGTTCTACATGGAAGAAATTTGCCCAGTGACTTACAGTTGAACGTTAGTCTCTCATTCTTTTTTAATTGCCTTCAACTGTCATTCTTAGAAATGTGTTGGGAATTTTTTTTTATTACTATTACTTTTGTAGAATCATGGGAGTTCCTAAGAAATAATGTCTTTAAACTCTGTCATATCACAGCTAAGGGCAACGATACCCGCAGAGGTGAGGCGGTGAGGCCAGTGTCACTCAACAGGCTAATTCACTGTCCTTTCTCAAACAACACGCTGTGAACATCGTCATCATCGCTGCTTGTTGCCCACATGCGTCTTAAGCAAGTACCATTACTAATTACATCCACTTGACCTCAAGACGCACTCTCAGCCTAGAGGTAAAACAGTTGCAAAAGCAAATCTTTTAGTAAAGTTCAGACTGGAAGAAGAGATTACGGAGGGTGAAGGCTAAGAGCACAGGCTCTGGGGTCAGACACCTGGGGTTCTGGCTGTCCCACCTGCTAAAGGAGCCTCAGCAGGTTTTCTGCATGTCTGGTACTACCCAGGGCATGCGCTTTGTTGTGAAGATCCAAAAAGGTATCGAGAATGTAAAGTGCCTATCACGGAGCCTGGCACGTACGTAGTAAGTGCTCAGTACATCCAGTACATCTTAGAAAGTCTTATTCCATCCGATCTTTGGTTTTTCAATTTGTAAAAATAAAGTAAGGGCTGGCCTCAATGCCAAGTCACTTATTAAAAACAAAACAAAGAATAGGAGTGCCTGGGTGGCACAGTCAGTTAAGCGTCTGACATCAGCTCAGGTCGTGATCTCATGGTTGTTGAGTTTGAGTCCCATGTTGGGCCGTGTGCTGACAACTCGGAGCCTGGAGCCTGCTTTGGATTCTGTGTCTCCCTCTCTCTCTGCCCCTCCCCTGCTCGCACTCTGTCTCTCTCTCAAAAAAAATAAACATTAAAAAAAAATGAAGAATAAAATAAACATTGAAAACTTTGAGAAACTTTCAATGGAAAATACGTGGGGTACCATCATCTCTCCATCTTGTTTTCCAAGATTAAATTACTTCGCATCAACAAAAACAAACCAAAAAAGGCATTTATCATTAAAATAGTGAAGGAACAGAAATTCATGACGTTTTTAGCTTTGCTCAAACCAGACTGTCAAAAGCAGAGAATCTATTTCTATCCCAAATCTTCAGCCTACCTGTCTTTGACACAAAGCATCCATTTGTATACGCAATTGTTTCTAAATAAGCAAACATTTTGAAAGCCAAAATTCCTCTTATTATAATATTCAGAAGTATTCCAGAAGACACAGAAAATTTAATTTCTTGTATACATATAGTCGGTCCTCATTATTCATAGATTTCATATTTGTGAATGTACCTACTTGTTAAAATTTATCTGTAACCCACAAAAAGTAGACTTTTGCCAACATGAGCAGAGTGACACATAAATTCCCAGCTGAGGTAGATGGTATAAAGCAATACCACCTTCTTATTCCAGCTCTCGTGCTGTAAACAGTTGTCATATCTCTGGTCTCTTTCATGTCATGTGGGGTATTGGGGGGTGGGTTGCATTTTTGTGGGGTTTTTTAATTGGCAGTTTCACTGTTTACAGTCTCATCTAAATGTGGTTCTGAAATGCCATCTATCGCTCCAAAGGCCGTGAGGTGCTTTGCAGACAAAATACGTGTGCTAGATAGACTTCATTCGGGCGTAAGTTATGGCACTCTTGGCCATGAGTTCCAGGTTAATGCATCAATGATATATATTAAATAAGGTATCTTGAAACAAAAACACATGTACAACAAGGTCATGTATTGATTGGTTGATGAAATGTGACCAGAGGCTCATAGGAACCTAACCCTGTATTTCTCCTAAGAGCCAAAGTTCAGTATTCACTAATTTGTGTTCACAGTGACCCTATAGAGCATAACAGCTGTAAATAATGAGAATCTATTGTATTATTTTTAACTCCCTATCACATAAATATGATACATCGTACTTGGGTAGCACCGGACATAACTGTTGTCACATATAACAGAGAGGTTGAGATCAGAGTTGTATTACTTGGTGAAGAAGGGTAGTAAGTCCAGCTAGCGGTACCCAGGTGGACTTTGATCTTCCCCTCCCACCCTGTGACATCTGTCAGTGCCTCCTGCGGCACAGAGATTAGCTCCCGCTCAGCATTGCTGCATCTTGGGACCCAGGGAAGGAGAATATGGCATGTTTTGGGGAGAGGAGCCTGGGCTACCAAGATCCTTTGCATAATCTTGCCAACAAAGTACAGTGTCAACCTTGGAGACCTTGAAGGTAAACACATTGAAATGAGACCAGGTCACACGTCATTTGATTAGTGTGAAAGACAAAATAGAAACACACAATGAAAGGTGGACAGAAGCAGAGTTAGCCAACAAGTCAGTGCTTTGGAGATTCCCTCCAGCAGTCTTATAACCACGTTTGGAAAGGCTGGCCTCCGTGCAGACTTTTCTATAACAGCTGAGGGAAGAAAAGAGAAGCCATAGAAAAGCGTTTCCTTGGTTTTTCTGTTTCGGATGTTCACATGTTTGCTTTGGCTACCCGCCCCCCCCCCCAAAGCATTAACTGTTTACAGCAGGTATTTCATATGACTTAACATTTTCTGGGGACAAGCATGGTTAGATTTTGAGTGTGTCTTCTCCATGTTCTGGAAATAAGACAGATTCTGTGGTCTAATAAGATTTTTTTTCTGCTTTTAAATATAGCCGTTAAAAGCAATAGCGTATGCTTATTTATCTGAGGGAGCTAATCTTCTTAAAGAAAGACATTTTCAGTAATTTTTAATTCATAATTCACACCACTTCTCTGAGGCAAATTCATCCTCAAACTATTATCCCATCTTTATCATCCATGAGGAATTAGCATTTGAAGCATGAACTCAGAGGATGAAGCAAAGTCATAAATCAGAAATGAACCATTATTTCATTTTTCTTCATCATTGCAGTCAACTTTATTTAACAGGCTGCCTCCAGTCTCCTCGACAGCAACTAGGCAGATAAGACAGGGAACAGTGTCCGTTTGAGAGCTTAGTAAATTCACCTGGCGAGTAAGTACCTTCTTAAATCGCCACTTGATAGATGAGGGAAGAGTCTCGGAGAAGTTACAGTGGCGAGTGCCAAGTCATAGAGCCAATCAGGGCAAGTCTTCTGTGCTTCTTCGTCTGTGTATTGTCTGTGTTTATTTTACAAAAGAGAAAAGGAAAGTAGACAGAGTATATTTCTTTGGCATTTCAAAATGGGGATCATATCGGTCTCTGAGAATGTTATGCTCTCCTCTCTCCTTCCCCTCCACAGAAAGATTTATATTCAAATTCCTTGGCTATGTGGGAAATACAGCAGGAAGTAGGGAGCAAAGACAAGTCCTTCAACATGCAGTGGCAACACAAATCAATGCATAAACTAATTTTTGTGGGCCTCACTATTATTTTGTAGAACACTAAGTTTTTGTAGACTTTTCTTACTGTTAGTCATATGAATCACACCCTAAAGACATGTAAAAATCTTTTAGTTTTTTAGTACTAAGGTTATTTAAGTAAAATTTATTAATATCAAGTTAATGGTAATATAAGGTATAAATGGAGTCACAGCATTGATTGAAAACGAAGTGACCTAGCCTTACAAGTGACTTGCCATCATGTAGCGTCAGAGTTTGATTTTACAGCCTTTTTAAATGTTGTTAATTAACTGACTTTATTTCTTAGAGCAGTTTTAGGCTTACAGAAAACCTGAGGGAAAGTACAGAGAGTTCTGGGGCGCCTGGGTGGCTCAGTCGGTTGAGCGTCCGACTTCAGCTCAGGTCACGATCTCGCGGTCCGTGAGTTCGAGCCCCGCGTCGGGCTCTGGGCTGATGGCTCAGAGCCTGGAGCCTGTTTCCGATTCTGTGTCTCCCTCTCCCTCTGCCCCTCCCCCGTTCATGCTGTGTCTCTCTCTGTCTCAAAAATAAATAAACGTTAAAAAAAAAAATTAAAAAAAAAAAAAAGAAAGTACAGAGAGTTCTATATACCCCCTCACTGTCCCCACATGCACTGTCCCCTCATGTGCATAGGCTCCCCCTCCTTTTATTAACATCTATTAACATCATTCACACATCATACTTATTTTTGGCATCCTGTACTGGCCACAACATAGTACACTTGCTATAAATGAAGAGCAAATATTGGTATGATCTTATTAACTAAAAGTCTATGGTTTCTATTAGGGTTCATTCTCCGTGTTGCATATTCTATAGATTTTGACACATGCCTAATGACATATATCCACGATTACAGTACCACTGAGGACGCTTTCCTCTAAAATCCCTCATGTTCCATTTTTCTTTCCTCCCCACCCCCAACCCCTGGCAGCCGCTGATTCTTTTACGGTCTCCATAGTCTTGCCTTTTCCAGAATGTCGTGCAATTAGAGTCGTATAAGAGGTAGCCTTTTTAGACTGGCTTCTTTTACTTAGCAATATGCGTTTGAAATTCCTCTGTGTCTTTTCATGGCTAGATAGTTGTTTTTTTTTTTTCTGGACACTATTGCAGCCTTATTTTGCTGGGGATAGCAGGTGGGCGGCGGGGGGGGCGGTTCGGGGATGGGGGGAGATGGAATCAACAAGCTAAGTTTGAACAGCCGTTAGAGGAAAGAGGTGGAAGGTCAATAAAGCAAAAACAATTGTTCAGCTTTTCCTGTAATTGTATGAACCTCACAGCTCTTTGACTAGTTGACATCAGTGGCAAGCTGGATGCCACCAGCGAAGTGTTTTCATTTCATGCTAGGTGCTGTGTTGGCCCTCCTTTCGTGACTCACGTTTCGAATCATCTTAATCCCAAAGCAATCTGTTTTGTTGATTTTTTAATTGAAGTGTAATTGGCCTACAATATTATATTAGTTTCAGTTGTACAACATCGTGATTCAACATTTATATAGATTACAAAATGATCACCACCATAAATCTAGCTGCCATCTGTCACCATACCAAGTTATTACGTGGTAACTATATTCCCTCTGGGGCACATTGCATCCCTGTGCCTTATCCATTTTATAATGGGAAATTTGTACCTTTTAATCTCCCTCCCCTATCTCACCCATCCCCCAACACCCTCCCTAATGGCAACTACCAGTGCTTTCCTGTATCTACGTGTCCGTTTCTATTTTCTTTGGTTTATTCATTTGTTTTGTTTCTTAGATTCCACATGTAAGTGAACTCGTATGGTATTTGTCTTTCTCTGTCTGACTTATTTCACCTAGCATAATGCTCTCTAGACTTATCCATGTTGGCAGAAATGGCAAGATTTTATTCCTTTTTATGACTGAGTAATATTCCGTTATATATATATTCACACACACCATTTCTTCCTTATCCATCCATTCACTGATGGACACTTAGGTTGTCAAGGTGACTTATTTTTAACAAATATGCACATATCCTCTTTAAGACAATGTCAAATTATCAAATCAGAGAGGAGAACTCACACTAATAATTAACATAGCTTTGCATGTTCTATGGGTCTCTTCACATTATATGTTACTTAATGGTCCTTATCTATTTTTGAAAATTGTTGTATTCATTTCTCCCACTTCCTTTCCAAAAGAGTCCGGCAGACCTGTTCATTTGAGGTATCTGCAAAACTTTCCCGCTAAGACCGAACACTTTCAAGGTTTAGAAAAATGGCTCTAAGCCACGATTCATGAGCAATGAGCAGATATTTCTTGTACAACCACTGTATGCTTGAAGTTAGCATAGGGACTAGTTTTTTAACTTCCTGTTCATTTTATTTTGACAAAAATAATCTTCTTCCACCAAAAAAGAAGAAGAAGAAGAAGAAAACCCACTTTGTGTATTAAATTTTGAAAACACAAGAGAAGCAACATGAACAGAGAGTGAAAGATCTATTTCCCTGTGATTGCCCCAATCTCCCAAAGATGCCCCATTTTCCATACCGGGTGCCCTCATAGGACCCTATCAGCTCGGCTGTCCCCAAGTGGCTACAAGGTCTCTGTGCCCCTAGTGCTATCCTGAAGGAGCCATCATGGAGGGATTTGGAGGAGAGACAAGGATCCTTTTCGGGGAGAAAAAGGGACTGAAGTCAGAAGATGGGGTAGATGCTACCCCAGGCTTGTGCTTCAGGAGCAGAACCAGTCTGCTCCCCTCAAGAGAGGTGACCTCAGTGACAAGACCACATGTCACTTTGACATATAACAGGCACCGTGCTCATGAGTGTTTTGAAAACAGATTCCTACCCCGGGGTAAAATTAATACAGAGATCTAGAGCAGTTGTCTACTAGGGTACAGTCAATGGAAGCCCATTTATGGTTCTTTTTTTTTTTAATGTTTATTTATTTTTGAAAGAGACAGAGCATGAGTGAACAAGGGGCAGAAAGAGTGGGAGACACAGAATCTGAAGCAGGTTCCAGGCTCTGAGCTGTCAACCCAGAGCCCGACGCTGGGCTCGAGCTCACGAACCATAAGATCATGACCTGAGCAAATGTCAGATGCTTAACCGACTGAGCCACCCAGGCGCCCCAGTCCATTTATGGTCCTTACACACACTCTCAGTTACCCTGAGAAAACTGATACATGTCACCTGTCCCTCACTTCCATTCCTTGTCGGGAGCAAAAGGATGAATTAAACACACACACACACACACACACACCCCAAGAGTTGGTCAAGAGAACAGATTTGCCATCAGCAAATACAGTTGGCACCCAATAGCCAGCCAGTCATTCTGCCGTCTGCCACATGTCACCTCCACAGGCCAGAATCTCTTGATGTCTGCTGGATGGACTTGTTCTTTTCCCCGGACGAGGCCCACCACAGACAGATACTGTTTGAGGAGACAGCGGCTGGGAG
Source organism: Panthera tigris (assembly GCF_018350195.1). Taxonomy (NCBI): domain Eukaryota; kingdom Metazoa; phylum Chordata; class Mammalia; order Carnivora; family Felidae; genus Panthera; species Panthera tigris. Next base: position 159,822,813 of record NC_056661.1, read on the forward strand.
CAGACATCCCCTCCCTCACTCCCCACCATGCACACAGACATGGTCACCAACAACACCAACTGGTGAACCCGCCTCCACATAAACATTTCAGAGCATTCGTTAGTTTTGTCAAAGGCATGTCTTCCTCGGCTGACGACAAGCCACACTGTTTTTTAAGATAACTGCTTTCAGAATGATGAAAATCCAAGTGGCACTCATGAAAATTTGTAGTGTATGGTAGAATCAGAATCTGTTTCCAGTGTTATGTGCACACATAATGGATTTTTCTTAATAAAAAACACATGTTTCAGTATTCACAGCGTCCTAGATTTTTAAAATGGCGATATAATTGAATACTATAATATCTTTATATATCTAGACTCAGTATTCAAGGAGAAAGACGTGAAATTTAAGCTCGCAATAAAAAGTAAAGGAATAAACAAAAAATAATTGTCAGCTGGGGTCAAAATATTTCTTGTTTTTCAAAAATCATTGTGCATAACATTTAGAAATCAGAGCCCAGCCCTCTATCACACGGGAGGGAGAATGCGCAGAAAATCAAGCTGATCGCCTGCTCTATGCCTCTGCAAATTCTAACCCTAAGATATTTCTCTACAATGCTTGCAAGAAAAAAAAAAAAACATACTAAATCTGCAAGACATTTTGCATGATTTTCAAAGTTCCCTGTATTCTGATTCCCATTGTCAAGGACAGGGCTATAAAAACTAAATCCAATTTGCAAGGGTGAGAATTCTCGCTCACTGTTTACCCTATCAGTGAAGAATGATAGCGATCACATTTTATATAATGCATTCCACAGGTGTGAGCAGCAGACAAGCCCATCACTTCCTATCTCGCATGCAGATGGCACCTGTACGCTACGTTCCCGCTGCGGAGTCATTAAAGCACTGGTTCATTTCCCACCGTAATTGGGTCCCCTTCCAGTCTTTTATGTCAAACACATTACTCACACTGGCATTCGTGCTCACTTCTCTGCAAAACCCTTCTCCGGTGCGATCCTGCCTCTAAACGCACGTGATAAATATGTCAGCGTGCAATGCTGTCCTATCTCCAAGGACCATCAGTCACTGAAGTCCAGAGAACCTTTTCTAGCAGCCTTCTTGGGTTTATACCCATGAGGGTATTTTGTCGTGACTTCCCGGAGACTTATTACCTGAAATGGCTTTTGTTGAAGAGCGGATCTGGGGTTTCCCTAGTGCCTTTTTTTTAGCTTCCTTCCATAGAAACGACAAGCATGGGTCAGATTTTACATTTGTGTGAATGTGCATCCAGGGACATAAGTATTCTGACAGTGCTGAGTCCCATGGAGACGAGGGTTTAAGACTATCCAGTACCTGAAGATCTCTACCAGATGCAGGAGCCATAGCTCAGTAGGGAGAGGCCATACCTAGTCCAATACCAGGCTGAATTAAGGGAGTGAACAGTCAGAAAAGACGTGTGTAAATAACTTCTTTTTGAGGTAGAAAATTTTAAGATCATCAGAGCACCCAAAAACATCCTTTGATATCTCAGAAGAAGTAGCACTTAATTCTGTTTCATTCTCTTGATCTCCACGCAGTGGTACCTGGATGGTGAAGAAAATGCCAACAGCAAGAAGGTCAACATTTCATATTTTAGCCCTAGAAGGAAAAAGAAAACATGCCCCAGATGGGCACTAGCTAGGAGCAGAGAAACCCAGAAGCAAAGTTACTTTCTTTCAAACAACAGGCTGTCACAAAAGGAGGGTTTCAGAATTCTGTAAGCACAAGAATTGAGAAGGCATATTTTTTTTTCCTCTCACCCAGGAGGACAAAGAGAAGAGTAGCTGATTCAGCTATTAGGGTAAAAGGAAGTTTGCTAAATGCTACGGACCAGGAATACACTGCGGGGGTTGTGTTTTTGAACCAATTTAGATACTCAGATTAACTATGGACACGGTGTAGAAAATCCAAATTTCTACAAGTTCTGTGTTTCATTTGAAGTCCAAGATAGGTTCAAACTGATGGGTTTTGAACCCACCTGGGTGTGGCACCTGGGCACCTGGGTGGCTCAGTTGGTTGGGCATCCGACTTCAGCTCAGGTCCCGATCTCATGGTTTGTGAGTTCGAGCCCCGCGTTGGGCTCTGTGCCGACAGCTCGGAGCCTGGAGCCTGCTTCGGATTCTGTGTCTCCTTCTCTCCCTGCCCCTCCCCAACTTGTGCTCTGTCTCCCTATGTCTCTCAAAAAATAAATAAACGTAAAACATAAATCAATAAACAAACATTAAAAAAATTTTTTTTTTAAATGATGGGTTTTCACTGATGAAAACAGATGCCTCTGATTAATTGCTGTGGTATAGTTACACCCTCGTGGGGTGGGGGGGGGGGAGAGTCAGCTATTGATGCAGAGGACACAAGCCACTCCCTACCGGCCAAACACTTGTTGGGTGGAGCAAAATAAACCCAATCTAGCTGCCTTCCCACCCCTCCACCAAGATCCCAGCACCTAGTCTCAGTGACTGTGTGTATGCTGTGCTGATTTCCGTCTCTGGTGGATGTGAGCTCTGTAACAGATGGAACATGTTGGGCTAACAGGTAGCAGATGGCTATAATTGCCTCAGCCACCTACACTGGCCAAGTATCCTTTTTATTTGCATAAAATTTCTCCCAAATTCTGATGTGAGTAGAGATTTGTTTTTTCATGGAGACAGTTGTATGGCCACCATGATTGATGAGCATGTTGAAGAATAAAACAACCGAACTCGTTCGAACTCTTCACACCCGTCTCACTACACGCACCCACGCCCAGACACACGCAGGCTTACGGAAGGGCAAACGTGCCTGCACCATGGTGTTTTTCTGTGACACGTTGAAGGCAGCCTCAAAGAATGAAGGAAAAAAACAATTGCAGGATCAAGGTCGGTTAGAATTTGGTTTGGCTCATAAATCAACGCCTAACCAGCAAGATGACTTCGTGTTTAGCCAGGTCTCTGAGTTGGGGGGTGGGGGGGGCACGTCATCCAATTATTGGTAACAGACATAAAGAACTAGCACAATAGGTGGCCAAAGCTACTCAACATATCGGGAATAAATAAGGGGATGGGATGGGAATTGGCCAGGAGCCAACTGCAGACATTCTGTAGTAACCTTTGAGACGCGGTCCTCCAGAGTTCAGCTCAAAGTACAAACCATTACTGGCGCGGCGGACGAGGATTCCCGTCTCACGTGGTTCATCCTGTCATTCCTGGTCCATTCCAACAAAGTCTAACGGCAGCCTAGATACTTGAGAGAGAGAAGTCATGGCTTGAACATGATTGATGGTTGTGTTGACACTTACGATTCTCCATGCTTACAAGTTTCAGGTTGAGGGCCAAGCTCCCTGGGTCAGAGAGGGAAAGAAAGAGCACAGGTGCTTCCAAATGTTCTAAAGCCCATGCTGCACGTCGCTCGCCAGAAAGCCCCCTACGCAGGCTACTCATCCATGGTTTACCACCTGAAACCTCCATTCTCAAAGGCACACTGGTACCCATCTCTGCAAAAAGGCATAAAAATCATTTTTTTATCAAAAAAAAATTTGTTTAAGGTTTTTATTTATTTTTGAGAAGGAGAGAGACAGAACGCAAGTAGGGGAGGGGCAGAGAGAGGGGGAGACACAGAATCCGAAACAGGGTCCAGGCTCTGAGCTGTCAGCACAGAGCCCGATGCAGACCTCGAACTCGTGAACCGTGAGATCATGACCTGAGCCGAAAACTGACTGAGCCCACCCAGGTGCCCCAAAAATCACTTTTAAATATAAAAAAAGTTACTGTTTTTATTCACCCATTTAAAACATACCCATTAAACATCCACATAATTAAACATTATAAAGCTTATATATAATTAAGCTCAAAATAATAATTAAGCATTACTTTTATGTATAGTTACCCTAGGAAGATGAACTCACTTTCTGATTATCACTGTGGGTAAACAAAAGAGCTCTTGTACCAATTTTGCATTAAATAAAATTGCACAATTTATACAAACCTATGATCCTTCCCTTTATAGAGTAAAGAAGCAAATCTTTGTATTTCTTAAAAATGATTTAGGCATAAAAGACATCTTAACAGTGTCATTATTCTTTATTTGGTCCTAAACTTGGGAAAGGCAAAATCAAGAATAGTTATTAGATGAGATAAGATATAAGTGTCTAAAGATAAGATACGTTTACAGGTGAATTGTGAAAAAGAACACCACGAGAAAACAACAATGATTATTATGCACTTAATTTTTTTTCAAAATCGTAAGACCCTTTTCAAAAATGATTGAAGAACATGTGAAAAAGAGGGGCGCCTGGGAGGCTCAGTCAAGTGTCGTGTTCTTGATTTCGGCTGAGATTATGATCTCACGGTTCACGAGTTCGAGTCCTGAGTTAGGCTCTGTGCTGATAGCATGGAGCCTACTTGGGATTCTCTCTTCCTCTCTCTGCCCCTCCTCTGCTTCTGCATTCTCTCTCTCTCTCAAAATCAATAAATAAATATGAAAAATTTTTTAAAAAAGAATATGTGAAAAAGAGACATAACAGACTATGTTGGTGACAAGGAGCTTCTATTTTCTTTTTTTTTTAATTATTTTTAATGTTTTTATTTATTTTTGAGACACAGAGAGAAAGGACATGAGCAGAGGAGGGGCAGAGAGAGGGGGGAGACACAGAATCCGAAGCAGGCTCCAGGCTCTGAGCCGTCAGCACAGAGCCCGACAGAGGGCTCGAACTCACGGAATATGAGATCATGACCTGAGCTGAAGTTGGATGCTTAACCACCTGAGCCACCCAGGTGCCCCAAAGAGCTTCTATCTTCTTGGGCACAGAATAATTTAATCATTTAACAGATAAAAGACCCAGATTTTACTTTCACAACTTTGTATGTTATTCATGTAACAATCTGTAGTAGATGAGTTATTGATATATCTTTACGTGTATGTAGTTAGACACACATAGATCTATAAGTATACATATAGACAATAAGTTGAAAGCTTTTAACTGTAGCTTTAAATATTCTTTATCAGTATATTAAATAAAGCTGTATATATCATTTACTTTACCATGTTGGTTAATTGTGCCTTTTTAAATAAACCCAAAATCAAATCCATTATCTTGTTTATATATGTATATTTCACTGTAATTATTATATACAGTACAATCAACTTTATTCATTATCATATTTAATCAATGTAACTAACTCTTCTCCAGACATAAGAGAACACCAAAGGACAAAACACAAAGAATTGCTTAGTAATTTCTTCGCTTTATAAGAACACGGATTTCAGAAGCACTTGGGTGGTTCAGTCAGTTAAGCATCTGACTCTTGATTTCAGGTGAGGTCATGATCTCATGGTTTGTGAGATTGAGCCCCATGTCGGGCTCTGCACTGACAGCATAAGCCTGCTTGAGATTCTCTCTCTCCCTGTCTCTGTACCCCTCTCCATGCACGCGTGTGTGTGCATGCGCTTTAAATAGATAGATAGATAGATAGATAGATAGATAGATAGATAGATAAGAAATTACAGTTTTTGATAACATAATCCTTCTGACATACAGCATTCAAAAATTTCATTAAACACTTAAAAATTCACTAGTACCTTTTTTTATTTAGTTGGATACAATTATATGCATATGTATGAGTGTGTATACACATTTCTAATAATTTATGAAGACAGTAATGACTTATTTAACTCATAAAAACAGTACAAAAGATTCAGAAATTTTAAATCATAAGAAATTTAATCTTGGTCTCGTACAAACCAAATTACTGTGCCGATATTATTTTTATATGGGAAACCTAATTTTAAAAACTCTAAGTCATACTCAAGGCTTCTTCTTCTTATCTTGTAACTATAGTAACAAAAGCTATTTTGTAAATAGAGTTTTCAGCATCCACAAAAGAAACGCAAACAGCATAATAATTTTTTCCTGTCTTTTACACGTTTTTTTTGACAGTTAATCTGGACTAGAAATTCTTAAAGTGTGCCCCTAGTGACAGGATGATTATTTCAGTCAGTAGCCACTACAATTCAGAATTTTCCCTGGTGTGATTGTGCCCGTTAGAGGAATAAGCACATGAGCTAAGGCAATGTGAGAAAGCAGGTGTTTATCCGAAGGAAGTGTGTGGGTTTAGATCAGTAAGATACCGTGAGAACGACAGCACTTCCCAAGGATGGTCCTGGGCAGCTTCCCATCCTCAGGCTTCGTCAAAGCCCTAATCATCAGAAATCAGAGGCCAGATAATACCTTCTGATTCCAACCAGACTAATCTGAACAAGGCAGTTCTCAGGGACACAAAGACGAGACTAATGATGAAGTTCTTATGAGGTTCTAAACTAGGGACCAAGTCAGAGTTTACCTGAACACCTTCTGAACTTCCCGGCCCCTGGAGCTGGTTCCAGAGCAGACTTGCCTGCTTACACCCGTTGTCTCGCTGTAGACTTTCTCCTTCTACAGACAATACCACCTGCGACAAGCAGACGGACCATGGGAATAGATATGAGAAGACCAGAAAACAACTTCCCAAAAGAACAATCAGTATCTGAGCAGACACCCAAAAGTCATTGCAGTTCCTAGGGGTGAGGGTGGGAGTATGACAACACCAGAGAAGGAAATAGGGGAAGAAGGGAAGAAGGAGGAGGGAGACAGGGAGAGAGGTAAACTTCTAAACTGGAAGGTGTCAGCGAAACACTGGAGCTCACTTTAACATGAGCTTCCTTCCAGCCGTGGGCAGTGCATCACTTCAAACAGCCAGAGACATGAAGGTTCTGAAATAGGCCCACTAAAAGTCGTGAGTTGAGGGTTTCCCCCATCCAAGGCATCAAGGCTCTCTGATAGATAATATTGATGGCATTCGGTAGTTACGTGACAGCCATTGACCACTAGGAATGCATTTGTACTAGAACATTTCGGGGTTTATTGACTCTTTACGACAAGGCGGATTGCACAACCTGGAGAACCAAGGCCATCTCAGAAGGTGCTGCAGGAACTTTTTTATAGGGCTTGGGTTTGTGTTCAGTGATTTGGGTAATGGTTCAAAGGAGCAGGAGTTCACCCTGGACTGGATGCGGTCCAGAACCAGCAGCATTTCTGTGATTGGACGTCTTATTTTTAGCTAGAAGGCAAAAGGAACAAGGCAGGGCTAACGGTGTATTTGGTGAAGGAGCACTTATGGGTATGAGGCAGGAAAGAGGTATATTTGGCCATTTTTGTGGTTTGGACATTTGTGCAGGCCGAGACAAGAGTGGAATGATCTCATCTTTTGCCTTACCCTGTCAAGGTCACAGAATGACCTTTCTTGATGTGTCCTGTGGAACAGCTGGTGTTCAACAGAACGCCCTGACCTGGCCAGGAGTCTGTCCAACTGGCCACAGTTTTCAAAGCTGCTTTTTTCTTTCCCATGAGAAATCAAGGATTAGAGGAGCCCACTTATAAAAATCACCAGAGGAAAATCCCACACACTAAGACAAAAAGAAAAATCCCAGGAATAATGAAATCTGCAGAAAAGAAAGAGTAAAAAAAGTAATCATAGGAAATAATATGACTTAGCTGTAAGTGGCATTGATGTGTTCTTAATAACATAATACCTAAATATTGATATTAACCAAAATTGCAATCTACCTATTTTGAAAGGAGAGAAGGGCATGTTGAAGGAGCCCAGTGGGGGAGCTAAGTCCTCATTTTCCACATTGCTAAGTCAACAGTCCTGCCAGAAAATGAAACATTGCAAAACTGTAATTATTACTAGGTCATTCGGAGATAGAGAGGTAAGGTTTTGAGTCAGGCTGAATTACTGAAAATACTTTCCAGGGGAAATAGGAGGGCAGAACATAGAAAACTTGAACCATCCCTCACAATCGTTGAAGAACTATTTGTTCAAATGTGTGTGTGTGTGTGTGTGTGTGTGTGTGTGTGTGTGTGTTATTTTTACTTTAAAACAATGAGTGAAAAAAGAAGACAAGCAAAGGAAGGGGCGTGGAGTGGTAGGAACTACAGGGGACATTGTCTGGCCCACAGTGAGGGATAAGGCAGAAAATGAGCAAGCCCAGTTCAGCCTGTGCTGTCTTTCCACACAGGACACAAAGCACTTTGGTGACCACCTACATCCATATTGTTTACCGTGGCACACAGATGCCATCACCGACTGCTGTGGCGGGCACCACGGTGTGTGACCTTCACTCAGACCTTCCTTCCATCAGGCCTCAGTTTCTGCCCCCTTCCACCGGCCTCCTAACCAATCCCAGCCTGACTGCCTCTACGTTATCATTTCACAGATCAAGACAGATCCTGAATGTTAGGCCCCATTTGAAAGTTTAATGTGCTCCAGGAATGCACAAAATGATTATTAGTGTTTGCCCAGTCGTGTTTTAGCTCAATAAGCTCCTGACAAACACAGAAACGGTGTGAACAATTGGCAGGGGAGTATCTTTCCATTTATTAGCTAAGAAAAAGGATTTCAACACATTTTGGAAAGCTAACACTAAATAGCAATAACCACCAAAAGAATTGATTTGACGCTGAATATAGACTGATGAGGAGGTAAGAAAATCTCCCCTCTATTCAAGGTTCTTGCTAAAAGGCCTTTGTCCTTGGATTTACCTTGAGAAGGCTGCACAGGAATAAAGGATTTTTTCAAAGACACACATCTTGAGAGAAAGGCTGCCGGAGAATGGGAAGGGAGAAACTGCTCCTTCTGTCTTTGCTGAATTGTCCTCTTTTGCAGGTCAGCCGGAGTAGTGCTAAATGAGATTTGCCAAAGGAAATCCTTGACATCAGAGTTTTAAAACCCTATGGTTTCCTATGGTGGCCTTATTCCAAGGATTCCCAGAGAACAGCCTTACTCCAGGGAGAAATTAAGTTCTGGATCGGATTTCCTACTCTCTGGAAAGTACATACAGACACAAGAGGGAAGAAAATGCACATGTAAAAAGAAAATCCATAGTTTCATGGTCACTGTGTATTTTGCTTAAATATTGATTGCATTTGAAGAACATTAACATATTTGCTACATTACAGAATGGATGGTCTTTGGTTTCACGGCTTTAAATCTCCTCTCCCCAGTAAGATCGAGGGGCTGGCTATGATTATCATCATCATCAAAAAAAATTCTGCCTCAGTTTCTACTCTGTGGATGATACTATGCCAGGCAGGAAAAATAAATCATGAAAACATTTAACAAACACCTGGGGCAATTTGTATACCCATGTTGACAAGCATCACTATTACAACAGTCAACAGGTGGCAACAATCCAAATGTCCATTAGTGGATGAGTGGATAAGCAAAAGGTGGTCTCTCCATATAATGGAATGTTATCCAGTTGTAAAAGGAAGGAGATCCTGACACATGCTGTAACATGGACAAACCTTGAAAACAGTATGCTGGGCGAAATGAGCCAATCACAAAAGGACAAATATTGTACATTTCTGTCTACACGAGGTACTTGGAGTGGCCTCATTCATAGAGGCAGAAAGCATAATGGTGAGCGCCGGCAGCTGGGAGGGGGGAAAGGGGGATGAGGAGTTAGTGTTTAGTGAGGACAGAATTTTAGTTTAGGAAGATGAAAACGTTCTGGAAATGGATGGGGGTGATGGTCACACAACAATGCGAATGGACTTGGTAACACTGAACTGTACCCTTAAAAATGGCTAGAATGGGGGCGGGGCGCCCCAGCAACTCAGTCAGTTAAGTTTCCAACTCTTGATTTCAGCCCAGGTCATGATCTCATGGCTTGGGAGTTCAAGCCCTGCATTGGGCTCTACGCTGACAGTGTGGAGCCTGCTCGAGATTCTCTGTCTCTCTGTCTCTCTCTCTCTCTCTCTCTGCCCCTCCCCTGCTCACTCTCTATCTCTCTCTCTCACAATAAATAAATAAACATGAAAAATGGTTAAAATGGTAAATTTTATGTATATTTTACTACAATTAAAAAAGACAGTCTATGGGCAAGTCGTTTTCCTCCTGTGGGCCCAGTGATACCATCTGTGAAATAAATGTGTTGGAACAGATGGTTTTTGAGGATACATCCAACTCTGCGAGTCTGTGTGTCTCAAACACTCCCTCCATCCTCATGGGTACAGCACCAAGTTGGGGAGATGAGATACGTGAGTAAAATGATAAAAGAACACTAGTTAATTGTCTACGTACCCAAGTAGTGATTTAAAAGAAAGGAATATGTGTCACTCAGAGGAGGGTTAGAGCAGAAACATGGAGGCCAGCCTTGTGGAGATAGAATGAGACAGCGTCCGTTTAGAATAGCGTCAGACTTGAGTTTGGGCTCCATGCTAGAATGGTATGAGCACAGGTGAGCAGGACTTACTACACCAGGGTCCACGGAACATCGAGAAGATGTCACCGGTGGTGGTAGAAGGTTCCTGTGTCCCTGTGAGGAAACGTGAAACAAGGCCCATGGGGATTTTGAGGGAGTCTGAGTGGAAGACAGAGGACAGAAGTCCTGGCCTGTCCACAAACTAGCCGTGTGGCCTTGGAGAGTCACTTGAGCCTCAGTTTCTGCCTCATGACACCCGGGCTTCCTCCTCTGCAAAATGAAGATAGAGACCAGCTGACTTTGTCCTGCCTGCCCTACAGTTCCAGGATTCTGTCCACCTTCAGTCAGCAAACTGTAGGGGAACTCCTACTGCCAGGCCCTGTACTGGACGTTGGGTCTCCAGCCATGACAGGTGGGAACTTTCCCTCTTGAGACTCACTTTCTCATAGGCAGCAGGAAATCTACAAAAGATGCTGTAAGAAAATCCGTCCAGTAGTAACGTCCATAATAAACTAAACTGAGAGCTTCTGGAGGCAATGCAACCAGAGGTGGAGGAGACTTAGCAAAAGTGTACATGTGGATTAAGACCCTTGAAGACCTGGACCTGGTTAGGAGAGGAGGAAAGGAATAGCATAAACGCATGAATTCTAGAACCAAATGGATATTAAAACTCAGACCCTAGTGCTCTGCACTTCCTCCCTCCCCTTCCTGCCTCTCAGTTCAGCCTCCCAAAGTAGCCTTCCCTTCTAGCAGTTTCTCCTGTACCCAGGAAACCCTCTATCCTGTGGTCATTGAGCCCCCACACACCTTCAGCATATTTACAGAACATTCACCCCATTGAAATTGCACTTGGTCCCGAGGACAGAGCTCGGGAAGTCTCAAAAAGGGAAGAGCTCTTTGAGGGCTTTTTGAGCCCCTTTTGATGAGCTCAAAAAGGGAAGCAGCTCATCATCCAGGTGGAGAGCGGAAGACACGTTGGTGTTTTTCCACTTTCCCAGGCAGTGTCCCTACAAGAACCCTTCTGCTGTGACATAAAAATTCCTCCTCTTTAGAGGCCCATGCCATCTGGTGCTGACACGTTCTAGGTGTCCTTATCACTGCTCTGTTCTTCTGAGTATTCTCCGGCTTCTCTGAGGACCTGGAAACTCGCTCACAGTCTGTCCCCATGATCCTCGCCGTCAGGACAGTGTCTCCAGGTCAGCCTCAGCGAGGCCTTCCACACTGACTCTGCCCCACTTTTCACCACCACACCCCCTTTTCCTTTTCCATGCTTTGTCCACTCTTCTCAAGCCTGTATCCACCACTGTGCCTCATTTCATTGGATTATTCACTTTCTTCCCACATAAGTGAAAGCCTCCAGTCAGGAACTCCTTGGGCAGTTTTCAACTGTGCCACCATATACCATGTTCTGTTCTGCCCTCAGGATGGAGGAGGCTCATTTCCTCCCATGTCTCCCTCCAAGACTTCTATCAGGTATTCCCTCTATATCCTCTATGCCTGTTGGCTGTTTCTCCTCAGCATGTAACATGTCCAGACCCCAGATGTATTTCTTTTTTTTTTTTTTAGCCATGTTTATTTATTTTTTTTAATTTACATCCAAGTTATTTAGCATCTAGTACAGCAATGATTTCAGGAGTAGATTCCTTAATGCCCTTTACCCATTTAGCCCATCTCCCCTCCCACAATTTCTCCAATAATCCTCTGTTCTCCAAATTTAAGAGTCTCTTTTATTTTGTCCCCCTCCTTGTTTTTATATTAGTTGTGCTTCCCTTCCCTTATGTTCATCTGTTTTGTATCTTAAAGTCCTCATACAAGTGAAGTCATATGATATTTGTCTTTCTCTGACTAATTTTGCTTAGCATAATATCCTCTAGTTCCATCCACGTAGTTGCAAATGGCAAGATTTCATTCTTTTTGATTGCCGAGAAATACTCCAATATATATATATATATATATATATATATATATATATATATATATATATATACCACATGTTCTTTATCCATCCATCCATCAATGGACATTTGGGCTCTTTCCATACTTTGGCTATTGTCGATAGTGCTGCTATAAACATTGGGGTGCATGTGCCCCTTCGAAACAGCACACCTGTATCCCGTGGATAAATACCTACTAGTGCAATTGCTGGGTCGTAGGGTAGTTCGATTTTTAATTTTTTGAGGAAGCTCCATACTGTTTTCCAGAGTGGCTGCACCAGTTTGCATTCCCACCAGCAGTGCAAAAGAGATCCTCTTTCTCCGCATCCTCGCCAACATCTGTCGTTGCCTGAGTTGTTAATGTTAGCTATTCTGACAAGTATGAGGTGATATCTCATTGTGGTTTTGATTTGAATTTCCCTGATGATGAGTGATGTTGAACATTTTTTCATGTGTCTGTTAGCCATCTGGATGTCTTCTTTTAAAAATTTCTATTCATGTCTTTTGCCCATTTTTTCACTGGCTTATTTGTTTTTTGGGTGTGGAGTTTGATAAGTTCTTTATAGATTTTGGATACTAACCCTTATCTGATATGTCATTTGCAAATATCTTTTCCCATTCCATGGGTTGCCTTTTAGTTTTGCTGATTGTTTCCTTCACTGTGCAGAAGCTTTTTATTTTGATGAGGTCCCAATAGTTCATTTTTGCCTTGGTTTCCCTTGCCTCTGGAAGTGAGAAGTTGCTGTGGCTGAGGTCAAAGATGTTTTTGCCTGCTTTCTCCTCTAGGATTTTGATGGCTTCCTGTCTTACATTTAGGTCTTTCATCCATTTTGAGTTTATTTTTGTGTATGGTGTAAGAAAGTGGTCCAGGTTCACTTTTCTGTATGTCGCTGTCCAGTTTTCCCAGCACCACTTGCTGAAGAGACTGTCTTTATTCCACTGGATATTCTTTCCTGCTTTATCAAAGATTAGTTGGCCATACGTTTGTAGGTCCATTTCTGGGTTCTCTGTTCTGTTCCATTGATCTGAGTGTCTGTTTTTCTGCCAGTGCCATACTGTCTTGATGATTACAGCTTTGTAATACAGCTTGAAGTCCAGATGTATTTCTAATTACTGAGTTCCCCCTCATCCCCTAGTTTTATGAGAACCATGTATGCTTCCTCTATTCCCAGATACACCTCAACAGCCCCCCCCTTAATATTATTTTTCCCCATCACTCCACAAAAATTGCCCTCAGTAATGCCTTCAGTTACCTTATACCAAACCAAATGGATACATTTCCATCTTGTCTTATCATTGCCTCTCCCTTAACACTTGATTCTGTGGACCTGAGGGCCACCATGTTGGTTGACTACAGCAGGCACCACCCACACAGATTGGGATCTGAATTGGTAACTCCAGGAGTTGTGCCCTTAGTGAACTCTGGATGAACTTTCTTCCCTATTGAAAACTTCTCCTTCTTGGTGTTCTCTCATACTTCTCCTCCCTGGTTTTTCCACATCTCTTTGAGTGCCCTTTCCTAGTCTCTATCCAGGACCCTCTTCCTCTTCCCACACTTAAAATCTGGTCTGACCAAGGGCTCCTTCCTTGGCTTCCTTCTCTTCACTGTGGAAAATGATCTTGGAATTGATCATTCCCCAGTGACCTCACACTGAAGCCTTCTCAGTCTGTACCCCCAGTGCTGACCTCTCTCGGGTTTTGGAACCATTATTCATAACTATCTCATCTTCTTACCCTTAGACCCACAGATGCAAACTTTCCTCACTTTGGTAACAACCAAACTCTGGGATAGTCTTCATATTAATTGTAAATATGAGGACAGTGAGCTCACTGTTAGATATAACACCTGTTCTATTATTTGGTTCATCTTTCCATATGGACAACTCTGTATATCACATAAAGAATGAATTTAGCATCAGAAGACAATTTAATTAGAATTCAGGCTCTACCACTGCCCATGGAATTTGGGTAAAACTTAATCTCTGGTATTAAATCACTCTGCCTAGAATTCCAACTCTCTTCTCCATCCATGATGAGTGGACCTTCACCCATGCCCAGTGCTTATTACTGCCTCCATACCTGCCCTCTCCAAATGAAAACACCTCCCCTCTTCTCTTCACCCACGCAAGTAGATGGCCCCAGCCTTCAGTTCCCACACTAGAGTCCGTCTCCTCCCCTAGCCACTCCTAGCTCCTAGGAGCTAGATGTCACCTCAACCACTCAGGCTATCACATGACCCTTTATGGCCCTGCCCTGTTATTTAACAGTTTCATCTGTACCTGACATGTCTTCCCAGTGTGTTATCCTCTTAGCCATCTTTGTGTTCTCCACAAGGGTTCACACAGAACTAAACACAGAGTAGGTACTCAATAAATATTTGCTGAACACACTTAAGTGACACGGCCAAGCAGAGAAGGAGAGGTGGATGACCAGCACATTGAGAATTGGCAGAAAGAATGTCCTCCTCTAGAAGCTCGGGGAGATGGCCAGCTGACTCAGCATGCATGAGTCCCACAGGGCCTATAAGCTTTAGTGACTGGCGCTGTTGCAACTTAAATTTCTGCTGAGCAGGGTCATAAATATTAACCTGAGAGCCTAATAGTGAGAATGGCTCCTTCTTTCCACATCCCAGACTTAAGAACAGAAATATTTGCTATCACATCCAGAGTATAATATCAATATATTATTGGGTATTGTGCTTATAAGAAAAACACATTTTCCGGAAAGTGTCGTTGTTTATCTTGAATCAGTGGATAGAAAAATGACCTTTAAGATTTCTGGGACAAAACCCAAATAGCTACTAAATTGGAAACCTATTTAATGGCTAAGACAGCTTACCTCCAGATTAATTATGGAGGCTCTGCCATTTCAAAATGACATTAGGAAGGAAGCATGTCACCAACTGTGATCAATGGGTGGGACGTGACTCTTGGCTCCATTCTTTTCAAATACATAAATTGAGGTTTGAAGAAAATTTGAGCTCACTTTTGCCTGACTAAAATAAAATCTGTTTAGCTAATTCCTTGGACTTGTGGATTGTGTGGGCATCTATATATCTGCAACCTCCCTTCCCCAGGTACGTTCAAAATGTAGAAGAGGAGTCATTTAAAACCTAATGCTTCTTGCCTTGGTTTCTCACCAAAACTAAAAATAAGGCAAAAGAGAATAAAGTTGACTCAAAGAGGGAAATTGGATTTTGAGTAAATAAGATACCCAAAAACCGATAAAGGAGACATAAACGAACAGAGGCGATTCTTCAGTGTTTTTGCCATCCCCTAGAAAAAAAAAAAAACTGTCTGGAACCTCTCATAAATCATATTACCACTCTTTTCTTATTTAGCTTTTCTTTTTAATCAAAGTAATACATGCACCTTGTCTGAAGTGTCAAATAGTTCTATGCGACTTAGTAAGAAACACAGCCACCCAATTTTCAGATTTTTTTGTTTCTTTTGTCATTTGTCTGCAAACCTCTAGAGACATTTATTTGCTACTCGAGGGGTCAGCAAACATTTCATATAAAGAGGAAAATAGTGAATATTTTGGGCCACAGAGACCATATGGTCTCTATTGCAGTTACTCAACTTTGCTGTTAGAGCACAAAAGCAGCCACAGACTGTATGTAAACAAATGGGTGTGGCCGTGTTCCAATAAAACTTAATTTACAAACACAGGCGGCTGGCATGTGGGCAGTACTTTACTGACTCCTGGGCTGCTCCCTGAATTTCCAGTTTTAGTCAGTCACTATGAGCTGAATTCTTACCGTGGAGGATGAGGATTAGGCTTTTTCACGGGCGACAGCTCCCCTCCGCACACTTCCTGTGCCACCGTCCTTCCAATAAGATGCTTCACTAACTTTGCTTAAATCAGTATCTGGTGTTTGCATTATCACAACTGTCTGCCTGCTATTCATAGCCAAACCATATAATATAAGTATGTTTCCTTTCTTGAACAGTATCTTATTTTTAGAGATAATAATTATCTTACTTTTCTATTGTTTAACTTTCTAGGAATTGATAATGTATGCAAACTTAAATTGTCTCCCAATTTTTAAAGTCTCTTCTCAATATGTTTTCACACATATAAAATAGTCTTTCCATTTCATTTTCCTAAAGATATCTCTCCAGAGAGTTCTGGCTAGAGAGGCCAATGTCATTCTCCATCTCCCTTCTCCATCATCGTACAGACTTGACCTTGACCTCTAGATTGGGTAGAGCTCCTCTTATCTGGCTTCCATGACCTCCTCTTCCTTGGTCTATTCTCTTTTTTTTTTTTTTTTCCTGGATCTATCTTTCTGTAGCTTTCTGAGAAAGGGTGCATACAGGTTACATTTTCTAAAACATCACAAATCTGAAAATGTCTTTATTTGCCCTCACAGTTAATTGAGGTGAAGACTGAATATAGAATTCGTGATTGGAAATTATTTCCCTTCAGAATTTTGAAGGAATTTTTTAGTTGTCCCTAGTGTTTCTCTCAAGAAGTTCAACTCTATTCTAAGTCTTGATCCTTTACTCAAATCCAGTGTTTTTCGCTCTAGAAGCTATTTTTTTTTTTTAGGTTATTTATCTTTGAGAGCGTGAGCAGGGGAGGGGCCAAGAGAGGGGGGAGGGACAGAGGATCTGAAGCAGGCTCCATGCTGACAGCAGAGGGCCCAATGTGGGGCTTGAACTCACAGACCATGAGATCATGAGCTGAGCCAAAGTTGGATGCTCAACTGACTGAGCCACCCAGGCACCCCTCTCTTTAGAAGCTTTTATGCTCAATTCTCTTCCTCTATTTCCTGGAATCTCCTAAATATTACTTGGTGTGGGTCTACTTTGACCCTTTGTAGTAGGTACTCACTGGGTCTTTAAACCTAGAAATCCATTCTCTTCAGCTCTAGGACATTTCCTTGAACTGACTTTGGGGGCACAATTTCCTCTCTTTCATTTTCTATTCTCTCTTTCTGGAACTTAAATTCGGATATCAAACCCCATGACCTGATTTCCTAAATTTCTTATCTTTTGTCTCATTTGCTCAACTTATTTTGTCTGCTATTGCCCCTAAATCTTGAGAGATGGCCTCAAATTTATATTTCAGGATTTCTCATTGGGTTTTGAATTTCTTTGTAATATCTTTAATTTCCAAAAACTCTCTTTTTTTTCTTTTAATGTTCCTTTTTCTATAGCATCTGTTCTTGTTTCATGAAAGTAATATATTATCTCTCTGAGGATTTTTTTTTAATTTTTTAACATTTTATTTATTTTTGAGACAGGGAGAGACAGAGCATGAACAGGGGAAGGTCAGAGAGAGGGAGACGCAGAATCTGAAACAGGCTCCAGGCTCTGAGCTGTCAGCACAGAGCCCAACGCGGGGCTTGAACCCACAGACCGCGAGATCATGACCTGAGCTGCAGTCGGCCGCTTAACCGACTGAGCCACCCAGGCGCCCCTCTCTGAGGATATTAATGATAATATTTTTAAATTGATTTTTCCCTACTCAGCACCTATTCAAGTAGCTTTTGTTTGTTTGTTTGTTTTTCTTCAGTCTTCTGTGTTTGAGACATTTCTTCAAATGTCTGATGACCCTTTAGCTAGCACACAAATTAGAGAGTGAGGCACTAAGAGTATGACTGAAACCTCAGCGCCCACAAATGCGACCTGTCACCTGTAGGCTTCACTGCCTGAGGTGTTTTTGGGGGGAGCCTCTGACATCATCACTGAGTTTTTTCTCTTGGGCCGCTCAGAAGGTCCAGAAGGTCCATTTTCTACTCTTGCCTGGAGGGTAGGCACCTAGCTATCATTGTGCACAGCTGAGGAAGAAGAGGGCTGTAGGGTTTCAGCATTCAGTGTGTAAGCTTTAACTTAATATCCCTGTTTTCAGTACAGAACCACTACCTAACTTATGCCTAGAGAACCCCAGAAAGATTCTCTGCTAAATCCTCTCCGGAGAACAAATCTTGAGTCTTCTGCCCAAATGTACAGTTGCCTGGTACAGAGATCCAGGGACTTAACTGTTTCTAACAAACTCCCAGTGAGCTTTTCTGTTTTCTGCTCTACCTTCAACCCATATTCAGTGGTAACTCTTGCCATCAATTGCTTAACTTTGGGTTTTTTCCCATGGTAATTGGGTTGCTTCTCTGCCCTCCCCAATGGGCTCAAGTTTGTTTCCTTTGATTTGCCATCACTGAATATGGTTCAGTTGCTTTTCAGCTTCCAAAACACGGGATCTTCTCCTCCATTTTTTGTTCTTATGTTTTCATGTATTTTAACACTTTACCCTCCTCCCTGTGGGACTTAGGAAGAAAGCAGTGGTACATGTATGTGTTCAAGTCACCGTCTTTAATAGGACACCTCCAGAACTTCCGTTTTACAGGAAGTTTGAAGTACACGTAGAAAAGATACCTTTTTAAATATTTGGTTTATTGGGGCGCCTGGGTGGCTCAGTCGGTTAAGTGTCCGACTTCGGCTCAGGTCATGATCTCGCGGTCAGTGAGTTCGAGCCCCGAGTCGGGCTCTGTGCTGACAGCTCAGAGCCTGGAGCCTGTTTCAGATTCTGTGTCTCCCTCTCTCTGACCCTCCCCCATTCATGCTCTGTCTCTCTCTATCTCAAAAATAAATAAACGTTAAAAAAAAATTTATAAAAAAAATAAATATTTGGTTTATTAAAACTAGATTCTTGGCATCATTTTTCATTTGCTTTCCAAAAGGATTAACTGGCTAATTAAGGAACTCAAAAAGACTTCTCTCAAACAGTGAGCTTTTGCTGTTAAAACTAATCCCGTGTTTTAAAACTATGTGTGTTGGGGCGCCTGGGTAGCTCAGTAGGTTAAGTGGCCGACTTCGGCTCGGGTCATGATCTCACGGTCCCTGAGTTCGAGCCCCGCTTCGGGCTCTGTGCTGACAGCTCAGAGCCTGGAGTCTGTTTCAGATTCTGTGTCTCCCTCTCTCTCTGACCCTCCCCTGTTCATGCTCTGTCTCTCTCTGTCTCAAAAATAAATAAAATGTTAAAAAATTTTTTTAAAAAAAATGTGTGATATTTCTTCCTCCCCCAACAGGGGGAGGAATTTCCTTCTTGCTTTAAGACCGATGCCAGGAGCGGGGTGCCTGGGTGGCTCAGTCGGTTAAGCGTCGACTTTGGCTTAGGTCATGATCTCACCGTCTGTGGGTTTGAGTTCCACATCAGGCTCTCTGCTCACAGCTCAGAGCATGGAGACTGCTTCGGATTCTGTGTCCCCCTCTCTTTCTTTGCCCCTCCCCTGCTCATACTTAGCTCATGCTCTGTCTTGCTCTGTCTCTCAAAACTAAATAAATGTTAAAAAAAATTTTTTTTAAGTAAATAAACTACAAAAAAGAAATTAAAAAGAAAGAACAATGCCAGGAGAGAACATAAAATTATATTTAGTTACATGTGAATTATATATCATAGGATTATATATAGATAATTTTAGAATTACAAAAATAAACCTATGTTCATTGTAGAAAACTTGGAAATATAAGATAAGCTTAGAAATCAACCATATTCTCAACGATCACAGAAAGCTTAGCCTTTAACAGCATGTTGTCCACATGATATACATGCAGAGTAAAGAACGAATATACCTACACATCTGTATCATTTTCAATTAACGTGTTTAAATGGATCCAATTTTTAAAGTTTGATACATGCCTAGATTTTCTGGATGACTTCTGCTGTATAAAGAGGAACACTTCAGTGGTGAATTTAAGTTTGTTCATTCTTTGGGCTTATTTGTTTGTTGAAGAATGCTGAGTCTACTGTGTATAGTTAAAATTCAGCCACACACCCCATTGTCAGACACAATCCATTTCACAGCCATTCGTGCCTGCATGAAACCCCTTCTCTTGCCTTCAGGCTTCAAATTGGAAAATCATCTTATTTGACCTGAAGCCTTCAGTTGAGGTGAAAATGGTGTTAATTGCTTTGGTCACAGACAGAACAGTGGTAGGAATAAATAACCAGAAAATTCATGAATTACTTTTTTTGATATTTTGAACCTGTCAGTCATCTTTCCAGCCTGGTGAAAATATGTAGATAAAGCGCCATTCTTGGACTTCTTACTTTCATAGAGGTATTTGGGTTTTACAAATCCTGCTTTGCCTACCTCTGAACCACTGTATAGACGTATGTACAGAACCTATGGTTAAGACAAAAAGTATTCCTTCAACAACATACAGCTTCCAAAATGTATTCGCATTTATTACTTATGCTTTCATTTAACAAACATGTATTGAAGATCCTGTTTCTTGCTTGACGTAGCGTTTACTGTCCTCTCCTGAACATCTTTCTTAGTACAAGAAGAAAATTCATCATCAGGGAAGAAAGAAAAAGCAGGGAGGAAAAAACCAGATTCCAAGAACATGGCAGGAACCCAGTCCCAAGAACCAAGGGGCTTAGGAATAAGGAAACGGCTACATGGGAAGCTGGCCTTTAGACTACGGGGATCCTGGGTCTGATTCAGAGCATGACTAGGACGGGGTACCTATTGCCCTCATCTGTACCAGACTCTAGCATGGAATTAAACATGTAGGTGGCATCTAATGGAGATGTGAAGATTTCTGAGACTCCAGGTACATAAAACTGGGTAGGAACAGGTATTACCCACCAGGCCGTACTTCTCCTTATTGTATGCAGAGATCGAATGGAAATCATGATCTGGTTTCTAAGATCTAACACAAACGAGAAGAATGATCCGGGTTGACATATCAGAGACAGGCGCATTGACTACAAATAAGAACAGGCAGCTAGATACTTAGCAGCAGAAGAGATAAGCAGTAAGGTGTGAGGAGTCACACATCCAGGCCATTCCTTTGGGACTCTGTCCTGCGGAATCTAGCTCTCAGAATCAGGAGAGTTTCTTGCAGACCAGTCAAGAGCGGTGAGAGACACCTGAGCTAGTTAGCTCATACCCCACATTCTTGAGATTGTGGGGAAGATAAACTCACTGCTGACATCACACTGTTGATGGCTTTGCCCCCCCACCCCACCGCCTTCTCATCTCATTAGCACAGTGAGTGTTCACACCCTGCAGTGTGAATGTGATGGGTGTTAATGAACATCACCCATCTGTGTAGCTCGAGTGATTTTTTTTTTTCGAATAAATCTAGGGATAGGCTGTAAGCAAGTGGAAAGGGGGGAGCGCTGGTTGGGGGCACCGGAGAAAATGAGGCACGTGGAGTAGGCGTCCGACTGTTTGGTGAATCCGAAAGGGTCAGAAAGTCCCTGAACTGGTTTAAGGTGTTAGTGCCTAGGTGTGCAGACACTTGTGACTCTGGATAGTCTTGCCTACATTCAAATCAGGCTCATTTTTAAACGAAGCAGATGGCACGGCGTGTAAATTGTAGGGATGCTGTTAACCTTTGCAAATGGGCTTCGTGGTCCGAATGGGTAATTACGTATCTCTTCCCATTAGGAGTTACAACCTCATCAAGATGCTACATCCCACTCTTAAGTTTGAATCTCCATGTGACAAGAGGGATTTATTGTGAGAGGGTAGAGGGAAAGACGACTGTCGCTATCTCTCTGGAGCAGAGTGATGATGGTCAGGAAAGAACAGCTCAAAGGAATAAGACATCTCTCTGTTAATGCAGCTTACCAATTCTGGCCTATATTTTCCAGGTTGTCAGTAATCAAAGCATTAGGAAAGGGACGATAACCTCTTCTCCTGAAGGATTTCTTTTAATAACTTCTTAATAACGTGCCGCTTCTGGTTGCATATAGGCTATTCCTGAAGAATCTAAGATCTAAGGTACTATTTGTCAGCATTGGCTGTTTGTCGATGAGCGGAAAGACTGATGAATTGGCTATTAACATAGATAAGAAAGCATATTGATTAAGTCGTCTTTGTATTTAGTAATATGCTAGACGGCAACAATGCATGGAAAATACATTCTGCAACGAAGAGCTACTTTTTCCTTTATATTCCATTAAGACTTCTGCATATTTTATTCCGGCAAAATAGATCCTGGCCGTGATGAAAAAGATCATGATACTGTGCTCAGATGTCTTCACCATAAAAGCGAATTGGATGGAAATTTTTAAAACTTTCTACATACACAAATAATCATGATATCACAATCCTTTGTCTTTTCATTATCTCCAAAGGTCCGTCCATTCATCGTCTTAAAAGCCTTGTAAGTAGAATCATTTCTGCTGGGTAGAGCTGCATTTATTACATATTTAAACTTTATTTATTTTTGAGAGAGAGACAGAGAGAGTGAGCAGGGGAGGGGCAGAGAGAGAGAGGGGGAGAGAGAGAATGTTAAGCAGGCTCCAATGCAGGGCTCAAACTCAGAAACCATGAGATCATGACCTGAGCCGAAACCAAGAGTCGGACGCTTAACCAACTGAGCCACCCAGGCGCCCCTGCGATTACATATTTCAATGAACACAGTCTCCCTTCACCTGGTGAAGGCATCCGTGTTGCTTTAATCTCCTGAGTGTATAGCACCCAAGCTATTTTATCTAAGCCAGCTGCATTGGAGGTGCTAATGATGTGCCGCCCTCCCGGGGCTGCTCTCCATTTCTCCCTGAGCCTCGTCAACCACTGGCTAGGGTTTGGGAGACCACATTCAGATCTTGCGGAATGGATAGCCTCATTCTGTCTAGAAATTTTGTCTGTTTTCTTCTTTGTGTTGCACTGGGCTATGGAAAACCACAGGTAGAGATGGATCCCGGATGGAGACCTGAGGCCTAATAAGTTAAGTGTTAGCTGCCTACCATGCGCCACCCCACTGGCAGACCCTGAAATGACAATGAAGCTGAATCAGACACACTGAAGCTCCTACGGTCTAGACTCTGACACATGCAAAAAATAATGTAATACCTGGTAGAAAGTTAAAAGGATTTGTTTCGGGGGGGCCTGGGTGGCTCAGTCGGTTAAGCAACTGACTTTGGCTCAGGTCATGATCTCACCATTCGTGGGTTCGAGCCCCGCGTTGGGCTCTGTACTGACAGCTCAGAGCCTGGAGCCTGCTTCAGATTCTATGTGTGTGTGTGTGTGTGTGTGTGTGTGTGTGTGTGTGTGTGTCTGTTCCTCCCCTGCTCATTCTCTGTCTCTCTCTGTCTCTCAAAAATAAATAAACGCTTAAAAAAATTAGGAAAAAAAAAGGATTTTTTTCAACAACCTCTTAATAAGGCGCTATATTGTAAGTGATTTCTGAGGTATTCATCTAAGATTCTACTTGTCAAGGTAGGCTCTTTGCTGATGAGGGAAGAGACTGACAAATTGGCAGATTACCTGATATATATGTGTTCAGAGTAAAGAGAGGTTCTTTCTAATAATGGGAGGAACATCTGAATGAGGATCCACTCGAACGAAAGCACTGAACAAAGCCACAAAGAAGACCAGAAGGCAGGACAGGTAGTAAATGTGGCTACAGATGGTGTACTTGGTGTGGAGAAAACAGGTAGGAGCATGCAAGCTGAAGCCCAGGTTAGGGAATTTGGACTTCTTTTGGCAGGTAATGAGAGCTGTTGAAATTTTTTTCAAACAGTGGAGTACAAGGGGGGCAGACAGCTTAGCAGAAGGAAGTCGGGAATTCTAATCAAAATGTTTAAGGTTTAGGATTCAGAATCCAGAAAAAGAAACCTCTCAAGACAGCAAGGGAGGAACTTGGCTCTGATACAGACAGCTCTCCAGGGTCATAGCACCAGCAGGACTAGAGGTTGAGCTGGGGGGTGGATAGGGGCTAGCAGCAGGGGGATGGAGAGGGGACAGAAAGTAGCTTTCCCAAAGCAAAAGGAGGTTTTTTTTAGCCTAGTACATCATCATGGTCAAATTTCTCAAACAAAATTATTTTTCCCATTTAAAGGAAATGATACATATTCTGTATCCAAAATAGCTCCCCAAAGCAAAGTTGGGCTGATGTGTAAGTTAGATCCATTCTCTCAGCAAAGGAGCAAAGTCCCTTAAGATCCTAGATGGAGAGAATTCATGCATTTTCCACAATGTATCCAATGCAGTCACCAGGCAAAAATAATCTCTTAATGTTTTTTTTTGACATGCTAAGAATAAATTTCCCTAATTTTTAGATGCAGTGTCTCATTGTAGGAACACATCTCTGGGGGAAAAGAGGGAGAGAGGAAAGAGACAGATAAGAAAAAATATATAATAATTTATAAATCACAATAGAATTCTAGCTGAGATTTACCAAGAGAACTGTAAAATTCTTGCAATTTGGGGGGGAAACCATCAGAAAAAGGAATTAAGCCTTGTGACCAAATGCCTACATTTCTGCTCTGTCCTGCCCACTATTGTACACTTTGAGGGAAATTTAAGAAACACATGCAACAAGAAATATTCCTGCAAGAGCTTGGTGGCCATAACCTACTAAATTTTTGGTATAAAATAGTAACACACTTCTAGATGTGTACATTTTATGCTTATCTTTAATCTCTCCAGGATAACTGTTTTCTATATAAACTTATCATAACTTTAAAACTGGATGCCAAAGAAACAGACTTCTCTCAAAGTTGTACTTGAGCACATCCCTTTTAGTTTGTTCTAGAATCAAGGAGTTAATGTGTTGCTTCAATAAAACAACACAATGAAAGAATACAATAGAATGGTGCTGACATTCTTTTGGGCTTCCATAGTCTAGTTATATATTAGTTAATTCAACTTTATCTCTCCTTTCTTATTCCCAAGCCCTCCATCCAAGCCATTCACCTAGCTGTTGCCTCAATAAGCATTGTTATTGGTTTTTTCTTTCTTCCTCACCTTCAACTTTTGTTCATAGAACAGCAGTGTGTGTGCCCGTGCACACACACACACACACACACACACACACACACACACACACACTCCCCTTTCCATTTTCCAAAGTCTACCCATCCTTCATGGCCAGGCTGAAAATTCCTCCTGAAATCTTCTCCAAAATATGCCAAACCATTTGATCTCTCCCATCTCTGAGTCCTATAAATCAAATGGTTGATGGCATTCATTTGACTATCAAACATGATGACATCATTATTATTATAGTCACCACCATGTGGGTGCTTGCCCAATCAATGCTGTAATGTCAGGTGTATTATCTCCGTTTTACAAGTCAAGAAACTGAGGCTCAGAAGGTTAAATAACTGTCAGAAGTCCTGTAGCTACCAAGTCATAGGAACAGTCACGGTTCAAGCCATCAACTACTGGCTTGGAGATCCGTAGTCTTTCTTTTGTGCCACTTGGCTTCCCAGTCATGGATTTCCTTGTACTATTATTTAACAATCTATTTTGTTCATGACTCTAGAAGGGGGTAATTCTTTGGAAAGCCATTGCCTCATTGCCTACTTTTCTCTTTGCTGCACCCGTATAAACTGTCCAGTTAATATTGAAGGAATTCAATTAAAATGAATTCCTGTCATGTGGGCCTTTATCTCAAGTTCCTTTTCTTTATTTATAGGTGGATTATCACCATCACCTCTAACTCTTTTTAAAGAATTGCCTCTTCCTTGATTCCATGTGAACTGTTTTCTATCCACTTACTAACTGAGACAGTTACCATCTGTGTCCATTATATAAATGTGAGATCTTAAAACCACAAACATTTATGGGCCAGAAATTAGGGCAGGGTAAAATACATCACTAGAATTGTAAAGAGGAGGCAGGTTGGAATAGCCATTTCCCTCGCTGCTGCCCATGGAGTCAGCCTTTTCAGCCTGCCTGTTCCTAAAGACAAGAGTAAGACTTAGGTGTCTCTGAAGTCCCATTCATCTTCCAAAAGAAGGCACTGCATCGTAAGTATCATACACAGGCAACAATCAAGAGGTGGCAGGTGAACAGAAATGGACCCTGGTATACCTTGGGAAGTCATCCATACTGCCTTACTCAAATACCACTTCTTGTGGCCTTCCCTGACCAATTTTTAAAAATTATAAATCCTACCACATGCATGCCATACCCCTCCTCCTTGGTTTGTCTTTTTCCATAGCTCATGTTCGCATCTGGCATCTGATGCATTTCACTAAGTTGTTTGTGGCCCTTCTCCTCCCACTGGAATATAAGTTCCATGCGAGTAGGGACTGAAGTCTGTTTGTTTTATTTTTTGTCAGATACCCGGTACCAGTAACAATGAGACACAGAGGAAGTGCTTAAGAATATTTGTTGAACGAGTGAAGTAAATTGTAAGCAGAACACTTAAGGGTGTTGAGAAGCCACCTTAAGAAAAACTCAGTCTTCCTTTGTTTCAACACCAGATGTACAGGGGGGTTCCCTCTACCAAACAGTTCTCCATAAGAGCATCTGGGTGTCCTACAATTCAATTCAATTCTGACTCTGTCTACCTGGGGAGAGTACCACCTCCCATAGGTTAGGGGCTTGGTCCCATAAGACTGCCCTCCCTCCAATGCACTTCAGTTGTCAACCGCAAGTCCATTTGTCACCTGTGCTTTTGACCAATCAGCTATGAATTGGAGCTTCCCACAAGCCCTTTTCAAGGTCCAAGAGCAACTCACAGAACTCAAGAAACAGTTTCCTTTCTGTTTACCAGTTTCTTATAAATACGTTATGATAAAGGAAATGGATGAACATCCAGGTGGAAGAGATACATACAGCAAGGTATGTGGGAAGGGGCTCAGAGCTTCCATGCCCTCTCCAGGGGGTTCCACTCTCCCAGCACCTGTTCACCAACCCAGAAGCTCTCCAAACCCCATACTTCTGCGATTTTTATGGAGTCTTAATCATGTAGGCGTGATAGATCATTAACTCCATTCTCCTCTCTGGAGAATGGGAGGTAAGGCTGAAAATTTCAAGGTTCTAATCATGGTTTGGTCTTTCTGGTAACCACCTCCGACCCAGGAGCCCACCAAGAGTCACTTCATTAGAAAAAAAAGATACTGCTATCACCCAGGAATTTCCAAGGTATTTAGGAGCCCTTGGGTCAGGGATGGGGTCAAGGACCAAATATTAGAACAAAAGATTTTCCTAAATCTCTTCTTGCTAAGGAGATTACAAGGGTTTTAGGAGCCCTGTGTCAGGAACTGGGGGCAGATATATAGATATAGATACAATTTCTATTATTTAACCAAAGTCATAACCCATTCTAATCAGGCAGAGAAAAAGGTTAAAAATTCCTATCACTTACTCCTCAGTTATGTGGACACCATTGAAAATGTCTATGTCAAAATGATCAATTGCTTCATTTCTGCACAATCAGCTTTTAACATACATAGCAAACTCTATCTGCGATCCAATGTTAAGCAAGATCTAGAGTGAGGCCATTCTTGTGAAATTAATGGGCAGTTTTTTATCCTTCCTGTTGTGTGACATTCCAGAGCCTCAAAAAGTAACAGCACAGAACTTCCTTAAATACAATTTTGAAGTCTCTTTTCATCTTCACTGTTTATTAAAAAAAAAAACAAAAACAAAAACAGGGGCGCCTGAGTGGCTTAGTCGGTTGGGCCTCTGCCTTAAGCTCAGGTCACGATCTCACTGTTTGTGACTTCGAGCCCTGCATTGGGCTCTGTGCTGACAGCTCGGAGCCTGGAACCTGCTTCAGATTCTGTGTCTCCCTCTCTCTCTGCCCCTCCCCCACTCATGCTATGTCTGTCTCTCTCTCACAAAAATGAATAAACGTTCATATATATATATATATATATATATATATATATATATATATATAGTGTTTATTAAAAAAAAGAGGAAAAAAAAAGGAGAAAAGGTTTTATAAGAACACTATACTGTTGATGTCCTAGCAGTACATGATAAAGACCTATCACCACGGGACCTTCAGAAATAGAAAAGTATCAACTTAATCTGAGATTCCAGAATCTGTCTAGTTTCAAACATCATCTGTTTTAACTACCTCAAGGACTTAGGTCACAGCTAACAGAGACCATCTGGTGCTACCCTTCCTTAAAGAAAACATCTGGAATGGACATTTCAGAGAAGCAGATACGTGAGAAACTCTCCAGGGTTCAAGCTACTCTCGGCTCCAGTAGAAAATCACTTCAGCATAGAAAAGTTGCCCAGGAGATGCCCAAGGGCTCCAACCATTTACCCTTCGTGACCACATGTCTACCCGTGACACCAAACTAACAGATTTATTTATATTTATTTTTATAGCCATGACCCCAAGCCAACAGATTTATTTTAAGAGAGCAACATATATAACTTTTAAACTAGCGAGCTGGGTAAACCTCATGATTAGTGAATCTTCTAGCACCCAGCAAAAGCGTGTGGGTACCTTCCTCACCGCCAGCTCCTTTTTCTCCTCCCTCATAGAACCCCAGTTGTTTTCAGGTATCTACCCTCCTCAGCACAGCCAAGAGCTTCAGAGAGGCTATGTCCCTCCCTAGCCCTAGGGTGCACAAAATAGAAGAAAGAACAAAGTTTATGGATGGATCCTACCAAGAAGCCCTACATCCACCAATAAACTTCCATTTACTGTCTGAGACTGCCATGCCTCTACTTACCCATCTTTTGCTTTTGGACTTCCCTGTTGTGTTGGTCCAGTCCAAAGACGCAATCCTCACTGCCTATTATTACCACCTGGAGAGCTTTTAAAAACCTACAGATGCCCAAGTACACTGAGAAAGAGCCTATTTCAATGGGACCTAGGCTTCTCAGGCTGATCACTGCAGGTTGTGGGTCAATGTTCCGTTGTCACATCAGTCAGGCCATCGTCCTTTGTATATTCATAGGCCTGGGGCCCATGGAATAGTAGAGAGTTATTTTTTCAGGAACTGGGTAGTGAAAACAACATTGAGGGTCACAAAGGTCACAGCTGATACCCCAGGCCCACCCTCTGAATAGGAGTGAGTCTGAGAAAGTTCAGTCAAGCACTCTAGGACACCTGGCCCAGGGTTGTCATACTTGGAAAGACCCAGTCATTGGAGTGGACTGTCTTTGTCAGCACCGTCTTCTCTATGCTACTTTAGAGAGAGGTAGAGTCCATCCCAAGACTGTCTCTTCCCTGTCTGCTGACGGACTTGGAACCTTGAGCATGGATTCGGACACCTGCAAGGCTCCCTAGAACTGGATTCTGATGACCTTGGGGATTCTCTGCTGTTCCTGACAACCACTGCAAGCTTCCAAGGGTTAAGTTACTTGCCAGCCAGTTAAGAAATTAAACTCTGTTTTTATATGACCCAGATTGGAAGAGAGGAAAAGAGACTCTAGAGGCATCAGAAGCTCAAGAAAATGCCCAGAAGGAGGTTAGAATGTCAGGAAATCCCTGGGCGGTTCAAGCACATTCATTCTTTCTTCATTCAACTAGCAGTTCTTGAGAACCTGCTATGGACCAGGCTCAGTGGCAAGTGTTGGACACCACGAGGGTGGAGAAGACCTGGGAAATGTTTCAGGGAATTAAGATGCAGGCAGTAGGCTTAGAGTACAATAGGAGACAGGACAGGAGTTGAGGTTGGCCCCAGGATTCAAGGGTTGAGAGGCCAGCCTTGTGCTGTTACAACCAAAGAGACCCTGGAAGAGGCTTTGAAGGGAAAAGTCATCAGGCGAGGCTGGTGATTGCTTGTCCCACTGGACAAGCACCCACTGGATGACAGGGGTCAAAAATACCACCCGTTAGAGTTCATGCTGCGTTCAGTCTTCATCTCACAGACAGGAGCCCTTGAATATGTTGTCCCCTCTCATTGGAATGTTCTTCATTCAACATGATGCCTGACTAACTCTGACTCACCTTTCAAGTGACTAGATATCACTTCATTCAGGATGCCTTCCCTGGTGCCCCAAAGCAGAGTGAGGGCCCCTTCCTAGAGCTCCTCCCCAGGAAACCCTTACCCCCCTGCCTCAGGGAGCCATGTTGACTGAGCTCAACACCACTACCCAATGGCAGCCAGCATCTGCCCCATAAGACATAATCAGCCAATATGGACTGAAAAATGGATGAATGTAATGGCCTGCTTACTTGTCTAAAACCCCCAATAGACACAAATTCCCCAATGGCTAGTACACTGCCTGGCTCGTGACAGCATTCATTGACTGTGTGGGAGGGCAGGATCGAGAAAATGGAAGTGTCCACCTTCTATGCATCCTTGGACCACGTTGGACCACAGTGGTCCATGCAGTGCACCCCTCTGCCCTCTCACCTGCCCTCCCTGTCTGAGGGAGGGCCTGACCATGGCTCTTCAAGCTATTGATTGGTTCACTGACCTTTAGTGTCAAAAAAAAAAGTTTAACCCACCAGAATTTCTTTCTTGAAACTATACATAGTTGAAGTAATGCAAGCCAATGTTTGGGTGCAAACAATCACCCCGCTACTGGTCGTGAGGATCATCCGTGTTAGTACCGTGTCTTTACTGTGCCATAGGGCAGCCATGGGAAGGACCTACAATTTATTACTTCTCAAGCATTTTAGCCTTTTATTGACGATGACGGAATGGAAGGCATTGCTCCCCCTCTGGCTTTCGTGGGAATGAAGGAAAGCCTTCGTCTTTCCCTGTGCACCAAGAATGTTCCACATACTCACAGGGCTGGTCCTGTAGGCACCCTAAATCCCTTAAATGCCACTCCGTGTGTCCAGGGTTTACTGTGATCCTGAGCACCTGGGCCAATCCCCTTCTGGGAAAGGAAGACTGAAATGAACAAGCTCCAGGCTCCAAGAAGCAATGAGCAGGTGAAGCAGACGGACAGGAGAGAAAAGACAGAGGAAACTGCTCTAGTAGGTACGTCAAAGACAGGCCTTTATGTATGAATCGAGATGTGTACAAGGACCACATTTTACCCTGCAAAATCATGACAGACGAAGAAGGAAAAAATCCATAAACATTTGGTTCAACCGAGTACAAATCATAATTACTATAATTATTTTTAAATCGCACAGCTATCACATGGTGTCGAACGTGTATGTTGAAGCCATGTAAGTTTCATCTGCTTACCCCACAAAATTCCAGCTTTTCTGTTCCGCCTTCGTATTTTATTCTTCAGATGACTAGATGTGCTTCGCTCACAATTCGAGCTAGCACTGATTGTGAACAGGTTGCTCAGAGAGAAAGGATTATTTGCTTGGCCAGGGTGGGGGGCCCCTAGCAGTTCTAGAAACAAAATGCATTGAGTCTCAGTTTATGGCATAAACATCTTTATTCAGAGCAAGCCCTTCTGAGTCCCACAATGTCCATGCTCCGTGGTAATACATTACAAAAATCACAAAAAAAAGCGACGTGTTCTGGGTACTAACACAGACTAATTCTTCCTGCTCACTGAGAAAAATTTCACAAATTATTGTCAATCAGACATTGAAATAGGCTCCAGGGGAAGAGAGAGAAGCAACATTATTCATGCCATTTAAAATTAAACCAGGCCATCAATTTATCTGCCTCTCAGGCTGTTTGTCCTTGTTTTGAATAATGCTTCGGGGATCAATATGGGGGGGGAGGGGAGGGCGGGGAAGGGGAAGGGCAGACGTAGAACAGTTTGTCAGTATAACTGTTTTACCGTCAATCTGCAGAAAGCAAAATGGGGTTCAAATCAAGTATGAAATAGGATCACAGAAGCTTCTAAGAGCACCAACGTAAAATGATGTGCTTTTAATTACCTAAGTTTGATATGCCTCTTACACACAATTCCGACGACATTATAATAGTTGAGGAAGCAGTGTGTATTTATAGGAGTCAGATAAACTGGCATGGGAGTTCCTTCCGTGCTCCTCACTGGCTTCTTGGCCCTGGGTGTCCTCGTCCATGAAATGAGGAATAATAACAGACCTGCGTCATCAGCTATTGAGAAAATTAAACAAAATAAAGTAGGTGATGCTTTTAGCACATGAGGCAGCATATAGCAAGATCCAGTAAGTTCCACGGGGCATGGGCCGTGCCTGCTTTGTTCAGCCTTACACCCTAGGACTGACCACAGCATATGGCATATGACAGACACACCAAAAACATCGGTTAACCGGATTAGTGAATGGTAGTTGAAGTGATATTATTTTACCCTCTTTGATGTTTTAATGGCTGTGCAGTATTCCATTTCATGGCCATAATTTCCTTAACCTTTGATCTCTGTGCATGTCTGGGCACTCAGTATATTTTCACAAATGTCTCTGTGATTGACATCTCTTTTCATACGGCTTTGGAGGACCAGGGGCTTCCCAGAGTGGCAGCAGAACTGTCCCCCAAAGCCTGAAAACTAAATCTTTGATCAACATAGAGACAGAGAGCATGGGATCATCCTCGAAGGCCAAGTGAAGTGAGAACGTTAGCCCTGGTGCAGACTCCTGGCGCGAGACACAAAGAGGCTGCAACTTGCGGAGCTGAAGCAACAGCTGATGCCGGGTCTCTGACCAGAATCCGAAGCATCTTTGCTCTAAACCAATATATATAATTTTTTAGTTTATATGAGTGAGAGAGAGAGAGAGAGAGAGAGAGAGAGAGAGAGAGAGAGAAATCGCGTGCGTGCGCAGGGGAGAGGCAGAGGGAGAGGGAGAGAGAATCCCAAGAGGGCCCAATGCCATCCGCGTGAAGCCCAGGGTGGAGCTCAATGTCACAAAAAGCGAGATCGTGACCTGAGCTGAAAGCGAGAGTCAGACGCTTAACCGACTGAGCCCCCCAGGGACCCCCAGACCAGTATTTGGTTATGCAGACCTTGTACGTGTGCATGCACGTGTGTGTGGCTGCACGTGGCACGTAGGCTGTGCTTCGGTTGTGCAGATGGTACTACTGAGCCTGCACCTCGTGAGCCCGCGCTTGGCGAAGGTCACAGAAGTGAGAGGTCAGGCCATCGCATCCCTCAGTTTTCGGGTGAGGCTAAGTGGCTGGTAAGACCCTGTGGAGTGTTTTGGTGTCTTTTCCTACTGTGGAAATTTTAGCAGAAGGGCCTGAGGTCGGCTGAGACTTTCACCGTACAAAGGCTGCTAGATTCGTTGCCAAAGAGCCTCACACAGCATCACCCACCGGGGTGACTTCACCCTAAATTCCAGAAATTCAGTTCCACGATGTCACTGAGTTCACCAGACTAAGGGAAAGTGATTCCCGTTCAGATGGTTGTAAAAACACTGGCCCTAATGGAAAAAAGACAGCCACACAACTAGAAGAGATGCCTCTAAGTCAGGCCTCCTGCTCTTAGAGGGCCTTTCTGTGCACCGTGTAGACACGCATGTCATCTGAATTCCCAGTCCACTTCCTGCACGTGAGGACGAGGGCAGTGAACGGTGAGGGCCCCCGCACTCCATGTGTGAGCTGAGGAATGTCCTGATCGGGCCCTCAGTAGAGAAAGCAGGCAGAGACCCGGAATAACAAAGGTATAAGAGAACTTAGAACTCGGTAGTCTAAACGTCTCACTCTGCAAGAGCAAATCAGGGCCCCAGGAAAGACTCTCACCTGCTCAAGTGTGGTGACTGGTGAGTGTCTAAAGCTGCCCTGACTTCTGTTCTAGAACATTCACTTCTGCATCAGTGTTCCCCATCCTTGAAAGAGGGTTACTCCATCATCCTTGTCAGCATTACAGGCGTTTGCTAGAGTTGGTATAATAGCATCATAATGGCAACAACCCACGGCAGTAGTTTCTAGTGATGTTCACAAGACGTGGGACATCCCCACTCGAATGAGTGACGGTAACAGGACCATGATTGTTGTTCTCATTGAGCAGAGATTCCAGTTTGATCTGAGCCGTGCCTGACCCAGGATTCAGACATGTCTGGGGAAAGGCAGGTTGTGGGTTTGAGGAATCCATTTTCTTGAGGGATCCCAGGGTCTCTTGGGGCAAGAACCCAATCAGGGGCAGAGCTCCAAATGGGCTATGAGAGGCATGGGTTTTAGATGCAGCTGTCCATCAAGTGGCCTAACGTCCTCAGGAAATGGCTATAAGCAATGATCCAGATTGGCTGCAAACACCTCAGCTAGGCAAAGGAGCCACGGGGAGCATCTCAGATTTGGAAGAAACCCCAGGGAAATCAGGAAGAGGGATTGTCCTGGGTCATAGAGAGAGCCCCTGCAGTGGGCCCACACTTCCATAGCTACAAGGAAAGTCTCCAAGGCTTCCGCAGCGACCACACGCTGCACTAGCATTTGGCCGGGATGGCAGAGGAGCACTCGGGCTCAAGTATTCAAAACCAGCCTCCAGCACCATGGCCAGCACACCTCTGCCAGCCCAGGAGCGCCATCACTGCCCTGGTACCCAAGGAGGGAGAGATTTGCCGGTGCTTTGCCCCAGAGGGGAGGACTGGCCATGCCAGGCGCTGCCTGGGGACCCCAACATTTGTTGGGGAACACTTTGGGAGAGTGGGGAGACAGAGGTTTCTGAAAAGACACAGCCAGGGAAACGCTGCTTTACTGACGTTGAAGGTCTCATTTGACGCCCCGGCCAGTGTTTGCAGATCCCTGCATTTTCCCCTTTCTCCTCACACCTATCTGTCCTTGAGGTGGTGGAACCTTTCAAAGATGGGGAAGATGAGACGCTAGGAGCCGGGGCGCCTGGTCTTCATGTCTGCGTCTAGTCAAATTCCCTCTCAGCTGCACTGAGGCTGGAGGAAATAGAAACATGACTAAGCTAATGTACATTCTGCCAACCCAGGGAAAATATAATTAACACGGCAGCTAGACTCAGCAAAGCCCACGGGAACATCCAAGAAGGAAAGGGCTCCCGTGGCTCCAGGTGACGTCAGAGAAAAGAAAAGGCCACTCTCACTAATCCCACAGCGTGCTTCTCTCTCATGCCTGCAATCCAATAAAGGGAAAAGACATGAGACCCAGGGCAGCCTTGCCATTGGAAAGGACCTACTGCCTCTAGGAGTCATCAAGGGGAGTCTGGCAGAGCAGAATGGGTTTATGCAGCTCTGATAATGCACTTCCAGCAGAGACAAGAACCCTCCCAGACACAAGGAAGGCATGAGACCAGTTGCTGTAACTCACATACACACACCTAGCTTATAATTATGCGTCGAAAGACAGGAAGTCAGGCAGACATTAGCAGCCCCTGAGAGCTGAATTGTGAAGGCTGCTATCAGTCAATAGCCTGCTCCCCAGCCAACAGCCTCCTAAAGGAAATGCAAAAGGAAACTCCTTGCTTTTTTTTTTTAACTTTACCCATTTGGTTTAGAGAGAGAGAGAGAAAAAGAATCTGCTATCAGCTCAGAGTGGGGCTTGGTCTTACAAACAGGGAGATCATGACCTAAACCAAAGTCAAGAGTCGGATACTTTACCAAGTGAGGCACCCAGGCGCCCCAGAAAACTGGTCTCTACTCCATTTAATTGGCCTTTTCTTTCCCTCTGGTGACTCCTATTTGATAGATTTCATAGATGCTTATACATTTTTATGTACTTACCATTACCTTAGCCCTTTTGATACATTCAACTGTCATATTCTCTAAGGCCTTTAATTATTCTGCCATCTTTTCGTGACTTCAACAAATTAGTGCCCGGCCCCTCCTAGCCTAAAACTCTTTTATCTTTCCTACAGCGGCCAGACTAAGGCATGGGCAGATGGCCACCTGGCTCCCTCTCTCCCTACTTGCCCATGTGTATTTGTGTCTGTCTTTCTGCACCTCTGTCTGAACATTCAGCCACTGACACACTGTCGGGGTAAATATCTGCCTTTCATTGCGAGACCAGATCCAATGACACATTCATTCCACATAAAGAATACTGATACTGGATTTGAATCCAGTGTCAGAATTGTCTCTGACTGGTGCTACCCTATTTCACAGGCTTGGGGTTAGGACTTAATGAACTCTGCCTATAAACGTAGTCTTATGAGAAGTCATAGCGTAATGCCAGTCTTAAGAAGATAGTGATATAATGGGATGTTATGTTACAACTTAGTCTAGTTTCATGTAGAGAAATGCGAAGAGGGACAAAAGAACTGAAGATCCCACAACAGGAATGGAGGAAAGCCACAGACGTGCAGAAATTGACATGTGGTGCAGGGTCATGTTTTATTAAGTGACAGTGGGGATGGTTTTGTTGTTTTGTTTTGTTTTTTTCAGTTTTAGTTGCTTTTAAGAAGAGATTATCCAGTGGGAAGAATGCGAGTACAGCCCACACTTCCTGTTTGCTCGATAAAAAAAGAAAAAAGTCAAAAATAATAGGTATATTCCAAACCAAGTGTGTAGTCATTTAAACAACTCCTACAGGGGCGCCTGGGTGGCTTAGTTGGTTAAGCGTCCGACTTCGGCTCAGGTCATGATCTCACAGTCCGTGAGTTCGAGCCCCGCGTCAGGCTCTGTGCTGACTGCTCAGAGCCTGGAGCCTGTTTCAGATTCTGTGTCTCCCTCTCTCTCTGCCCCTCCCCTGTTCATGCTCTGTCTCTCTCTGTCTCAAAAATAAATAAACGTTAAAAAAAATTTAAAAAAATAAATAAACAACTCCTACAGGCAAGAAAATGCAGGCAGGTTTTCCATTTCACCACAATCTGGAGCCATCACTGAGGAACAAAAAATGTCATCAAATCCATATCCAAAATGGATACACTCCCATTCCGTAGGGAACATTTAAACGTTACTGGTTTTGGCCTTACAAACTAAGCATTCATTAGGAAATCAATCTCTCGGATGTTTTTCAAATGCCGAACACTCACGTTCATCACCAAAATCCCAATAACATGGAAAGAAACTTCCCGGGTGTATCTTTGAGGCTCCTCTGTGGCAAAAATATCCACTGCCCTTGCTAACTATGAGACTTTTGGGTAAATAACTCCACTTCTGTGAGTACTGAAGATGTCCCAGCAGGAAAGGACAGTAATCTCTCTCTCCCAGGGTAGCTCTCGGGTTTACAGGGATGAAGGTGCCTAGCTGAGATGCATTCATTTATTCATTCAGCCAACCGGGGTTTATTGACGGGCCCAGGTACTGTGCTAAGTGTGGGGAACCTACTGGCAAACAGCACAGGACAACACCCTGGATTTCTCCTAATTCTCCCCTGATGCTGCGGCCGGTATGGCCTGCTAAACCTGGCCGGGGCCCTGCTGGACACACAGCCCTATACTGGCCTTCCTTCTGCTTTGCTCGCTTCTTCTCTGGGAGGGCCTCCCCCCACGGCCAAATCCAAGTGTTCCCCTCTCATCCTGATGCCTCACTTACCTCTCTGCCAGGAGCCTAGGCTATTTCCTTACTGAGAAAAAGTGAGGGCTTTCATGGTGTCCTAGGAAGCAACACATTGCTCTAGGTTCTATGGCTCTTAAACTCACACTCCCGGCACTGGCCCTAAGCAGCTCTAAAGAGTCGTTGGGAGAATTCCTTAAAAACACAGATTCTCTGAAACCTGCCCCAGACCTACTGGG
Organism: Panthera tigris; assembly: GCF_018350195.1. Classification (NCBI taxonomy): domain Eukaryota; kingdom Metazoa; phylum Chordata; class Mammalia; order Carnivora; family Felidae; genus Panthera; species Panthera tigris. Next base: position 159,860,135 of record NC_056661.1, read on the forward strand.
AATCAGATGATTTCCCTGTGAAGCCAGGTTTGGGAACCATTGCTTGGGGGTAGCACACTGTTTTTGTTTGGTCTTTCCAGAATCAGCAGGCATTTATTTCCCTTTGTTACTTCTTCCAAGATCTGAGCCTTCTTATCTGCTCCTTGCCCACCTCTCCAAAGCCTTACTATTTATTCTTTCTAATCTCACACACAGAAATCTCTACTCATCACTGCACAGAATGAAAACGATTGGACTTTTATGTGTTTTTTGCCAGCTCCTGGCCCTGCATCACGCAGAGTATATGCTATAGATCGGATTAAGGACACTTCACTGGGAAATTCCAAGCTTTTGCTTGTGATTTCTCCATAGTGAATAAGCTCTTGATCATACATACTCCCTGTGGCCCCTCCTGAGATGAAGGAAGGAGAGGAGCAACTGACCACTTTTTTTCAGCTACGTGTTTTTTAACTGACACACAGAAAAGTTCACCCTTGTAGAGTTCAATGAGTTTTGGCAAATGTGTGTGTTCAGAAAACCACCACCATAATCAACACATAGGATAATTCCGTAGCCCCCAAATGTCTTTCCTGCCCTTTGTACTTACCCCGTCCCTCTGCTCTCAGCCCCTGGGAGCCACTGATCTTTTCTTCTTTCCCTCTAATTTTGCCTTTTCCCAAATATAAGTTGTCATATAAAGGGAGACGTACAATGCGTTGCCTGCAGCATTTTGAAAGATGATGGATTTAAACAAATACTGGAGAAAGGGCTGACTGTTCCTTCTTCTTTTTTTTTTTTTTTTAATTTTTAACGTTTATTTATTTTTGAGACAGAGAGAGACAAAGCATGAACGGGGGAGGGTCAGAGAGGGGGAGACACAGAATCTGAAACAGGCTCCAGGCTCCGAGCTGTCAGCACAGAGCCCGACGCGGGGCTCGAACTCATGGACCGCGAGATCGTGACCTGAGCCGAAGTCGGCCGCTTAACCGACTGAGCCACCTAGGCGCCCCATGTTCCTTCTTAATGTTTTGGTTTCTAGCACTTATAATCTGATATCATGTATTATTTTGTGCATCATAATCCTCTTTGCAGCCCCTGTGACCGATTAGATAGTCAAGATGAAACAGGCACTTTATGTTGTCCTTCATTTGGCAAACACAGACTAACACAGCCCTTTGTAAAGGTCAAGTTGCAGCTTTCTGGTTTTCTCTCCTGTGACCAAAGTTTTCTGTCTTCCCACCTACCCTCCTGCCTTGCCTACCACTCTTTGCAAACACCTGTCTCTGATATGACCTGTAACCCAGGGTAGGGACAGTTCATGCTGAGGGAATGGGAGGCATAGGGAGGTTTATGTTGCAAAGGCTTCAGCAGCTCTCCCTTGGTCTGAGTAAGCATCTTCTCGCTCTTACTGGCCCTCCTATTTTACCAGTCTTTAAGAGGCAACACATATGCAAAAGAAATACACCTGACTCTATAGAATGCAGAACACTAAAATGCTCCTGACAAATGTAGATGATTTAACCCTTCCCAAAGGAGAGCAGTGAGGCTTTCACGCAATCAGAAACTGAGTATTTGGGGGTGCCTGGGTGGCTCACTTGGTTGAGCATCAGACTCTTGGTTTCAGCTCAGGTCAATTTCTCATGGTTCATGGGTTCGAGAACCATGTTGGACTCTGTGCTGAGAGCACTGAGCCTGCTTGGGATTTTCTCTCTCCTTCTTGCTCTGTCTCTCCCTCGCTTGTGCTCTCTCTCTCTCTCTCTCTCTCTCTCAAAAGAAATTTAAAAAAAGAATGAGAGAAAGAAAGAAAGAAAGAAAGAAAGAAAGAAAGAAAGAAAGAAAGAAAGAAAGAAAGAAAGAAAGAAAGAAAGAAGCTGAGTATTCGGCAGGTAACCCTGCTCAAAGAGTGAAGAAGGTAGGCCTGGCTGCAGGGAATCCCCGTGAGACCCTGGGCAAAACTGGGAGGCAGAGAGCGGTCACTCGAGTTCAAGGAAAATCAGCAACCATCATATTTATTTCCCCCAGATCCCAGAGTTATCAAACGTTCCTCAGAAATCATTCCTACTGGACAGGTCTCTGGGGGTCTTTTCCTGCCTATAGCATCAAAGGCAGCCACCCCTTCCCCACGAATCCCATGACCAATGCCATCCACCACAAGAATAGACATCATTTTCATGGACTAAGTAAGTAGGTAAACTCAAGAGTTTTCCCCCAGAAGGCCAAGCTCTCCTGAAAGATCAGCAGCCGCCAAGGTTTCTGGCCCAGATGGTCCGAGGTGTCAGCTCCAAGCCCAGCAGCCAGAAAACGCCAACTCACCACTGCGCTGCGCATTGCCAACGTGTGGGGGGCTGCAGGTAAAATTGCGTTTAAAAGCAAACAACCCCCGGGGCTCCTGGGTGGCCCTGTCGGTTAAGCGTCAGACTTCAGCTCAGGTCATGATCTCAGGGTTCACGAGTTCGAGCCCCACCTCGGTCTCTGTGCTGACAGCTCAGAGCCTGGAGCCTGCTTCGGATTCTGTGTCTCCCTCTCTCTCTGCCCCTCGCCCTCTCTCTCTGCCCCTCGCTCTCATTCTCTCTCTCTCTCTCTCTCTCTCTCTCTCTCTCTCTCTCTCTCTCAAAAATAAATTTAAAAAAAAAAAAAAAAAAAAAAGCAAACAAACCCCACCAAAACTCCAGTCCGTGTTTTAGGCTTTGCCTTGAGTCGCCGCGCCTTCGCCGAGCCTTCCCATGTGTGCCGCCAGCCCGGGACTCCAGTCCGGGTTTTCCCCCCTCTCCCTTCACCTGCTTCTCCGGGTCCGGGCGGTGGTCCCGCAGTCCCGGGGCGGAGAGCAGCGGCTGGGCTTCCAGCAGCCGACAAAGGACGGCCCCAGGGGGTCCTGAAGTCTGACTTTCCGTCGGGGGGGGGACCCACCTGCAGCACCGGAGCGAGGGGCACACCTGAGCCGACGCGGTCGGGACCAGGCAAGTATTGCCCGCTGGAGGCTTACTACTTTGCGATGCGGGATCCCTGGCCGGGCGCGCGCCGCTGGGTCCAGTCGGAGGGCGCGCGGGACTGAGGGAGGGAGCCCTTGCGCGGAGCAGAGATGCCGAGCCTGGATTCGAACACCCCGCCGGCACTGCTTCTGGCCGAGGGATTTCCGAATGGTGATCTGGTCTCCGGAAGGTCGGGTGTCCTTCTGGGAGCGGGATGACCCTGGGACCGAACCACGCAGAGCGCTTGGGTTTGCTTTAGCAGCCCCAGTCCTGCACCCCCACGGGGTCGTACTGAGCGGGGAGCAAGCAAAGAAAAATCGGGAGAACGTGGTAGAGTATTGCTTCATAGGGTGTGTGTGTATGTGTGAAAGCAAAGCTGAGATTGACAGGGTGTTGTGAAGTGTTACATGCGTTGTCGGATTGTTGACACTTGTTTAATAGGAGCATGCTTTTACGCTCCTGCAAAATAAACTATCCACTAAATATATAAAATAGAATAATTAATATTTTGAGGAAAGATGAAGGTGATGCGTTCCTCGAAAAGTACCGTAAGTTTAGAGTAATTGCTTCTGTTTATTTCGCCTTTTTTTTTTTTTTTTTTTTTTTTTTTTTTTTTTTTTTTTAGGGAGTAAAAAAAGCATCAAATTGCCTGTTTGGTTTTTCCCCTTTTGAAACTTAGAATGGTGTCTGGTTATCCCTGAAGAAGGCTTTAATTTTTCATCCTCACATTTGGCAGGCGGTTCACAGGACTTTTCTGATCTTCCCCGCGGGGACTGGTTCCCACAGGCAGTCCGTGAAGATTAGAATTGATTCTGCTTTTTCTTTGCATAATAGCTAATCATCACCATTAGCACTTCAGAAGTTCAGCCTTCTGAATAAGAGTCCTTTCTTCCCACATTTTCTATTGATTTACATCATTAACCATTGAAAGGAAGCTCTTTTGATTGAGACGCCAAGGAATTGGAGAAATCATGGATCCCTTCAGATGATTTGTTTAGAAATTGTTCACCTGATCTATGCTGTATGTTTAATGGGATGAGGGGGGAGAAGAGAAAATGAGAAATCTTAACTACTGCCTCTCTGGGTCCATCTTTACTCTTTCCAGAACGAGAAAATCGTGAAATCCTTTGTCAAATTATAAGGAAACTAGGAGTTCCTCTAGTACAAGTCAGGTCCATTTCACAGATGGGAATACTCGAGAGCCCTCCATTGGCCATTTCCTCTGAATTAGTCTGCAGGGCCAAGTTCTGGATTCTGACCCACGGTGACTGCTAATCTAGGAATCCCTTGTGCGTATCCCAGGCATTTAGCTCTGGTACTGGAGAAATGCCATGCCGGCCAATCCACACCCAATGGACACCTAAAACAATGCAAATCTCACTTCAGAAGACTCAGCCTTCTTGTTCTTTTCCATTCTACGATACTCATACCTCTCACCAGACTACGCCTGGTCACTTGAAATGTTCAGGTGGGAAGTTCACCACATTTCCTTTATTCAGGAGGTGTTTGTTTCTTAATCAATACTGAAACTGTACTCCATGGACCCAGCCCGTAACCGTAACCGTGGATTTGAAAGACTTTCTTTTACGCATAGTCACTGGCTGTTATTTGAATCCCAGGACTGCTGAAAACTGGTAATAGAGCTAATAATAGCAGCCATTTCTCAAAAGTCTATTATGCACCATTAACTGTACTAAGGGCTCTAGTCATATTGTCCCAATTAATTCTCACTACATTCTTAAGAGGTACCTAATATTATATTCACCTTACAGATCAGAAAGATGAAGTGACTAGCATTTATCTTTTAAGTGGTGGTGGGGGGGTGAGGGGGGGGGGTCTGTCTGACTCCCAAGCTCAGGGTCTTTCTGTCCTGTTCTGTTGCTCTCACCTGCGTATCCCCAGACATCGGAAGACAAGATACGTTTTAGATCAATTAGGGTGGCCTTACTGTTCTCTCACTAGGGAAGGGATTCCGGACAAAGTGCACGAGAATTACAGGAAACCTCAGCATGCTTACAGCTAATCACAGACTCCCCCAAAAACCACACTTCACCTTCGGCCCCATGTCTAATTTCCCAGTGAGAGACTGGGGCTGGTGAGAAGAAGGAAGAGAAGGACAGTGTCCCCCATGACCCCAGAAGAGGGAGTCTCCTCTCTTCCAGAAGCCTTTTGAGTTACGCCCAGTAGAAGTAAAAGGAGAGTGGGGGATTGATCGAGCAGAGTTTTAACTAAGGCATCTGAGAGGGAAAAGTGTTTTATGTTTTTAATTTCTTCTTGTCTGAATCAGCCAAGCCCCGAGCCATTTGGGTCTGGAGACGTTGGGTCCCCGCAGAGAAGCCTTTCCCTTGGCCCTTCAGCCCCTCTTGAAAGGTGGTTTATCATACCTTCAAAACCAGCTCTCCACCAGCTTTGAGCAGGACAGTACAGCTGTGACATGAACGTCTTTCTTCGGAAAAAGCCAGAAACGATAAGCATTCAGCTACTTTCATTATTTTAAAAGTCTGGATTCCTGAAAACTGGCCTCCGATTTATTTCTGTACAATCCAAGGGATTGACTGAGGCGTGACAGGCTAGTCTGGAAGTCAGTGCATCTCGAGTTTTAAAAATTCCTTAATACTTAATATTTTCTCATTCTAGAGTACTCCGTAAGTGTTCGCTCCTTACTTCCTGTCAGGGCATGGCTGTGTAACTTCAGGCGATTTAGGGAAGAGCCTCCACCTTCAGCCCCGCTTCTTTGGATTTGTCCAACCTCTAGGAACTCTGTCCTTCAGTGCTCGCAACCTGGCTCTCCGGGTGGAGGTGGCCAGCCCCTGCCCAGCACTCACTGCACATCTGATGCCTGCCCAGATTACCGCACTTCGGGCTCAAGTTTATTTCGGTATTTGTCCGTGCGTCTTATTTATATGTCAGCGTCTAGTCTGTCCATCTTCAGTTCAGGAACGGGGTCCTATTCCTTCTTTCCTCATCCATCTCTCTTTCATCCATTTCAGTATTTCCTGGTATACAGCAGTTGCTCCATCGATCAGTAATTAATTAATCTCATTCCAAGAATTTGTTTTGCCGGGTGCAGACAAATCAACTCAAGGTGCTAAAAAGCACCTTGATCAATCAGTAATTGTGGAGAAGCTCGGCTTCCGGAGGGGTGCTGAAAACTAGACCCAGGGAGATGCCAGCTTTCAAAACTATCTCTTTTTAAACTTTTTAAAAGTTTATTTACTTATTTAGAGAAAAAGGATGCACACGCAAGCAGGGGAAGGGCAGAGAGAGAGAGCCAGACACGGGGCTCAAACCCACAAACCGTGAGATCATGACCTGAGCCAAAATCAAGATTCAGACACTTAACCGACAGACCCAGCCAGGCGCCTCTCCCCTGCCCCAAAATATCTTTTTAAAAAGTAGTTTCCCCAAAACAAAGGCTGGTAAAATGATGACTGATGAAATTCTGGCGGAGATTACTAAATAGATGATAAGCGAGGATGTGGACAATAGTATGGCTTGTAGAATACTACGGGAGTTCCCGGAATCAAGCCACACTGAGCTAACCATATTTCGTTTTTCTGAGATTGGTGAAAAGGGGATGCTTGAGGCCAGAGGTTCGTAACTCGGGGATGTGTTCTGATCGGGGTATTGTTGCTTGTGTACCAGAAGCTGCACACAGCCTCAGGGCCGTCTTAACTGGGCCGCGGCCCATTGGTCACCATCTGATTATACTTCTCAGAGCTCCAGTGGGGGCTGGGTGTCCCAGGACTGACGTTGTAAAAGCCTCGTCAAAATGGTCTTGACATCGTGTTTCTTAATTTTAGCAAAACATTCGACACGATCGGGCCTGGTATATTTTTTTCGCTTATTCAACAGATAGCCATTGAAAGGTGAGTGATGTGCCAGGCATTGACTTAGCTGCTTATTCAGCATTTGTGAAGCAAACTCTGAGTTAGTTCATAGCAAGGAGAAGAAACCCAAGTCAGACACTGATTGCTTGCGCTTGTCTTTGGAACAAAGCAGGAAATCAATAGATTCATTCATTCCTGGGTGTTGGGGTCTCTCCGGGTGCCCTGCATGGTCCCCACTCACTCTGATCTCTGCTCAGGGGGTTTTCTGACCACCTGCTCTCTCAAAGCGCCTGGCCTGGCCACTTTCCATTCCCTTACGTTGCTTTATTCCTCGTTCTTTGCGATTTTCTTACAGATGTGTGTGTGGTTGCTTGCCGTCGTCTGTCTGTCTCCCTGGATTGTGCTGGGAAGAAGGGAGGAGCTTCCCAGGACTGGTAGTTCCTTGCCCTTCAGCTTGCGTATCAGTGACAATTGCTGCCATTCCCGTTAATCAGATTTCCAGATGATGGAAATTCAAGAGGGATAGCTGATACAGTAAATAAGAGAATCAAACTTCATTATAATAGCATATGTGAAAGCGCTTTGATCATTGTAAATTATAATTAAACGTAAGTTAGCATCCTTATTTTAAGTGGCAATAAATCTGAGCCAAAACCAATAAAATGAAGGTTAAAGACAGGCTCATACATTTAGGCTGAAAAAATCGATGACATAAGTCCGAGAGGAAGGAGGCTGGGAGGGCAGCAGCACAGTGATTCAGCCACGCAAAGAAGGCCATTTTAGGGCTGCTGAGCAGCTGAGTGACCAAGTAGCTGAGCTGTGACGGGGCATTCTTCGAATGGCACCCACGTCGTGGGGTGGACACGACCACACCAGAAAGTGGCCAGTGGAGGGTAACTCAGGAAATAGCAGTGAGAATTGGGGGCATTTAGCTGAAAAAGAGGGGATTTGGGGAAGTGGGCGGGGGGGGGGGGCTGCCTGTCAGTCCCCACTGAGAGCCCACGCGGAGAAGGAGAATTTGGTGTGCGTGTTGAGGGCTAGGTAGGAAGGCCTGGGTCCTAAGGGGCAGATTTCCATTCAGGTTAAGGAGAGTGACGCAGCCCATGGCCGGCACACTGTCACCTGGGGGAGGACTAGCACTGGAGATACTTAGAGAGGAGCTAGACGACCATGAGACCACAAGGGAAGCCGTAAGAGCTCAGCCAGCTGCTACGTGTTAAGTCTCTGACATTACCCGTCTGTTCTGACTTCAGTATTTTCTTTTTCTTTTTTTTTTAATTTTTTTTTTTAACATTTATTTTTGAGACAGAGAGAGACAGAGCATGAACGGGGGAGGGTCAGAGAGAGAGGGAGACACAGAATCCGAAAAAGGCTCCGGGCTCTGAGCTGTCAGCACAGAGCCGGACGCGGGGCTTGAACCCACGAACCGTGAGATCATGACCTGAGCTGAAGTCAGACGTTTAACCGACTAAGCCACCCAGGCGCCCCAGTATTTTCTTTTTTTTTTTTTTCTTTTTTTTAATCTTTATTTATTTCTGAGACAGAGAGAGAGCATGAGCAGGAGAGGAGCAGAGAGAGAGGGAGACACAGAATCCAAAGCAGGCTCCAGGCTCCGAGCTGTCAGCACAGAGCCCGACGCGGGGCTCAAACTCACAGACCGTGAGATCATGACCTGAGCCAAAGTCAGAGCTTAACCGACTGAGCCACCCAGGCATCCCTACACATCTGTTTTTTATGAAGAAAGTCTGGTGTCCAGGGAACAATTCTCTCCATATCAAAACCCAATAATACTAGATGAGCACCTTTCATTTACAGGTTCCATGTTCATAGAAACAAGGGGGACCCGGTAGTCCTGCCCCAGTTCTTTTTCCCAAAGATGCAAAAGAGAGAAAATCAACCTTCTAAGAGATTGGTAGAAAACTACCTCGGTAAGGCTTTTGGGAGAAAACAAACACTGAGAGCCGAAAGTACAAAGGGACTGACCCAGGTTACTTGAGACATGGGTAGAGGCATTCAAGACGATACAAGAGTCAAACACAACGCTTGATGTTTCCCGCCATTGGTGCCCTACCTCTGTGCCCTCCTAAACAAGCAGCTATTTGAAAAATGTGAAACTGTCCCACTTTATTACTTAAGTGGCCAGCTATCTACTTGTTTGGCCGTCGGAGTCTCACAAAGGAGATAAATTAGGCCTTTGCAGGCCAAAATTACATTATCTAGGGCTCTGTCATGATTATAGACTTAAATGATCCTAATATCCTAAAACAAAATGGATACCAGGATGTGGCGCTCCCTCTTTGTGATGACTCCGAGGAGACATGAGAGGAGCTCAGACACCAGCCTGGAGAAAAAGCAGCGGAGAGTAGAAAACAGAACTTGAAGGAAGCAGGTCTGTCCCTTAACACAGGTAGTGGGTCCTACATTAGCCAACCCGAACCCCTCCAGAGGAAGCCGGGCCATCTCAGGTTGCATGGAATCTTTATAGCCCGGAAACATTTGCTACAAACATTCTGGAAGCTTCATCAATTCAAACTCTACCCCCAACTTTCTTTTCCTGCATTATTCCGTGCATCTGGGTCTCAATGATGAACTCCGGAAAAATCTCAGTCTTGTGTTTCCTTGCAAAACCTCTCTGGCTGGTAATATCTGAATTTGTTTTTTTTCATCTTCTAGTCCTTTTTTTTTTTTTTTTTTTTTTTTTTTTAAGCTCTCTAAGCCATTGAAGTCAAGTCTGTTTTTCTCCCCTAGCAGAGGGATCAGACATGTTCTTGGGCACCCACCTCACTGATTCGAGCCACTGGTCCCGTGTGGGCCCCAGCTGAGGTGTGAAGCACATTCCAGACGACAGACCCTGCTGTTAGAAAACAAGAATAAGCCTTCCAATATGTCAGTCTGATCTTTACATTTGAAGGGAGCATATTATTAGTAAAGCATACATTTTCTCCTCAAAACAAAATAAGATATTTTTCTGCATTACCAGTGGAATATTTTTACAGGATATGTGAAAATGTATATTAGGCAATGATCCATCATTCTGTTTAATTCCACAGCTCTCCTGGGTGCCTTCTATTCTACCATACATGTTTCAAAATAACATGGTTTGTGTTTATGGACTCCTCTCCCCGGGAAAGAGGCAAGGCCCTAGCACAGAAAATGACTCCAGTGTAAGGCAGAACAGCACAGATAATAATACTATAAGAGATCAGAAGGACAAAGCAGACCAGGCACACATCATTCATTTGTCTGTAAACACCTTCAAGGCAAAGATAGGGACTTCATGTTTTTTATACTCTAGACATGCCCCATAAAGCAGAAGCCAAGAAGGAATTCTTACTAGTTGGTGAATGATCTCATTACAATGAGCATGAACAGCTTCGAGCGCAGAGGATACTGGGCAGATAAACTAATGTACTAAGAGATTTTTCATCTGATTCTGACCTAAATTGGTAAATGTCAGTATAATATTTTCTAATTTAGAGGCTCAGAAAATGATGGATAAAATCCAACAACCATAAAACCCTTCACAAAGCACTTTTGACATTTAAGCCTCACATCAACCTTTGGAAATAGATATTATTTTTTTATCCTCATTCATCCATCCCTCTTTTACTGGTGCCTTCTAGACACTGTGTGGCTCTAACAGTGAAAAAGGATCCAGAGGCTTGCTTTCACAGAGCTGACTTTCTGGTGAGTGAAAAAACAGCTAACAAGAATAGACACGAATGGTTTAAATCAGTGATAAATACTACAAAGAAAAAATATAACCAGTAGTATGGTAGAGAATGATCAAGGTAGAGGTAATATCTTTAGAAAGGGTTCTCTAGGGAGGACTTGAAGGCACCAGATCCAAGGAAAGGATGCTCCAGCTAATAGGCATAGCAGGAGCAAAGGCCCTGAGGCCAGTCAAGGTGGGTGGTCTCCTGAACTGAAGGAAATCAGGTGTGGCTGACAGGTGAAGGTGACAAAGAGGAGAAAAGTAGAAGCTGGGGACAGAGAGGAGACAGCAGCCAGGCTATAGAGAGCCTCATGGTTTGGATTTTAGTACGAGTAGAAGGGGAAGTCAGTGAAGGGTTTTTAAATGTTGGCCTTTGAGTAAAGGATTGTGGAGAGGAAGAGTGGAGGCACGGAGACCACTGCAGGAATCCAGTTGGGATATATGGTGGTTTGAACCCGATGATAATTCGTGGAAATGGACAAAAATGGGCAGATTCCTGATGTGTTTTGGACGTACAGTTGATAGCCCCTGCTAACGGAGTAGATCCAGGGAATTTGGGGAAGAGACGCCCACATCCTCAATTCACGCGTTGAAACTGAAGTTCAGCAAGGTGAAGGGACATCTGTCTAAGGCCTCACAGCTGTACAAGGCAGGGCTAGGACCCCAAGCCGGCACTCTTATTCCGAAACAGGTGGGTCAGCTCACTCTTGCCACAATATGAGAATTACATTAAACGAGTAGGAAGTCCTCTTAACTCCTCTTGATATCGATGTAGTGATTTTTTTTTTCGAGACTGTATGTAGTGGACAACGTGTAAGGTCCATTCAACTAGTCGGTCAATTTGTGGCTTATTGCCACCCGGTCATTGTACTCGCCGGGATCGATGGACCGTCTCCAGCAGTAAATGTTTGTAACCACAAAGTGCACTTCAGTTAAGTTCTTCTCAGAGGTTGTCTTATTTTCAGAACCAGCATTTCCTTGGGATACCATAAATTATTAGAGGGACATCAGGCAACAGATCAAGGCTGCCTCCTGTAAGGGCTCTCGTTGCAGGAACATTAGCCCATGGTTTTATCAAATTGGCCTTAGTGGATAAGCTGTTCTTTAAAATCTCCTGATGAGCAGTAAATTCAGATCTTTGTCTCCAGCCGATGTGCTAAGTAATCCAGAACGAGTGCTTTCACCCCTGAACTCTGAGATGTCCCCAGCTCATTTATGCCAGATCCAAAGAGCGGGGCGGGGAGGGAATTGGAAATATGGATCCCATTGCTGGGACGACATCTGTTCACTTATTCCGTAAATGCTGAGTTCCCGGCACATCAAGGTCCTATTCTAGGCACTGGAGGGGGGCATCCTCGATCTGGGGCTTTCTCCTGAACCACACAGTTAGGGTTTTGTCTACCTCCCCCAGCATCTCCCTTAGAACGGGCTCCCTTCTCTACCATTCTCCAAAGCCACCTGCCATGTATCTCCAGCCATTCTATCGGTTACCTTCAGAGCAGGACTGGCCAGGTTCCAAGAGTAGATGAGGAGCTTTTGAGGAATTGTAACCCACTTTTGCTGCAATGTGGTCTAAAGACAGTACTGCTGATTGTGAATGCAGACGCCAGTAGGATCGTCAAGGGAGAGCCCTTGGTGCTGATTCTGAGAGCTTGAGGTCAGCACCCACCAATTGTTTGGGAACCATTTTCAAGTCCTTCAGGTAACACGCGGTTGCTCCGAGAAGGCCCACTGAGTGACCCCCTCCTCGGAGAATGCTGTGGGGTGGGAGGGAGGTTGGAGGGAACAAGCTGGAAGAGAGGGAGCCAGTGAGGATTTCATTAAAGGTACTACAAAGATACCTTCACAGAGTCAAGGATTCCTACTTTGATTATGCAAAACTGGATTCTGGAATGATTTATAACCCCAGAACCTGGAAACTGAAGATGGCAGGGTGTCTACAAAACACTCCCCTTTTGGGGGCGCCTGCGTGGCTCAGTCACTTAAGCGTCTGACTCTTGGTTTCGGCTCAGGTCATGATCTCATGGCTCGTGAGTTCAAGCCCCACATCAGGCTCTGTGCTGACAGTGCAGAGCCTGCTTGGGATTCTCTCTCTCCCTCTCTCTCTCTGCCCCTCCCCGCTTGCTCGCTCTCTCTCTCTGTCTCTCAAAAATACATAAATACATAAATACATACATACATACATACATACATACATACATAAACAAAAACATTCCCTTCTGTCTCTGAAGGGACCTTAAAAAAGCAGGAAAAAAAGCCTTACTGTGGCACAGACTGTCCTATAAATCAACATCATCCGATAAGATTTTGAGTGAAATGCTATGTACTTCTGCAAATTTTCATATGCAAATGGCAGGACTGTTAAAAATCTCACATAGAATTGTTCTCAAGAATCTGCTTCCACAAGGGTGAAATTTCTTTTAAGTACCTTCATTTTCAGGGACGAATTCCCCCCTCTCCCCCACATGCACACAAACACACACACAAATATCAGGCAGCCAAAGGGAATTTGTACAAACTTCCAACTTAAATGTTGCATATCTTGATTAGAATATTACATAGGTGTAGATATTTGGCAAAATTCATCAAAACTGTACTTGAAAATAGGTGCATTGATGGCATACAGATTATACCTCAGTAAACTTAATTCAAAAAGTAAAAAGCAAACCAAAAAATTCCAATTTTATATTACCTTAATATTTTTTGTGTCTGTCTCCGGCTCTGGTGTTTTCATTACCAAGGATTTTTGTTGGAGTACAATCAGAATGAGCAAAGCTATTATCAAAAGCTTCCTTTACTGGGACTAAAGTTTAGCCAGGAAATTAAGGGTTAGCCCTAAATTCGTGTTATTCTCAGATAAAACAAACGCAGATCTCTGAATAACAAGATGTACAACCCATCACCAGCTTGTACAACCTGAAAACTCAGATAAACCCGGGAAATCAGAGCCTTCAGTGGCAAGCCCTAGCAGGTGTTGAGAAGTATTCAAGGAGTCTATTGTATTTTTGATAAACTGAAAAAATCTGGTTCTAAGCCTGTCAGACAAATACTAGTAACCATATTTTGAAGCAAATCTTAGTTCCGAGTATTTCTTTTCTGCCACATCTTTCTGGCTCCCTTTGATAACCGGTTCATTCTTTGGTTCTTTGAGCCGTGCCCGTGGAAAACTCATTGACGTGGCCAAAGTGGTCTAGCTGTGTTGGGATTTAGACACATTCCTAAAATGACCTGGGGAAATGATCTGGGGCAGGCGTTAGACTGCAGGTCTGGTCCAGGACGCGCTGAGCTGCAAACTGAGACCCGCCCGGACCAGTTGGAGACTGACAGTAACTGCATCCTTCCTCCAGGCCCAGCCCGGATCTCCACCCCCCACCCCTACCCAGAGCAGGCCCTTCCCTGGGACCAGGTCCCTGAGCGGCAGTTTCACCCTTCCAACGTCAGAGACTCGAGTTCTGCCAACAGCTCAACTTTTTTGCTGCGTCCTTTCCTTCCAGTTCAACCTTCGACGGCCACGGTCTCCAAGCCTGCCTGGCTGGTAGGGAATTCTGTTCCCAACTCAACTGTGACACGCTTTCTGCGAACTCCCACCCAGGGCTGCTCCAGGCTGACGTGCACAGTTCACCCCACATTGGTTTGCAGGAGGGGACGGCATCACTGAGAAAACCAAACCACACAAACATCACAACGGATGAAGCCAAGGAAAGCCTGGTTTTAAATGAGGGAGACATACGTGAGGTGGACATAAAGCAGCCAGCCCTGTGCTCGCCTTGAAAGGCAGAAGTTTAGCAGACGTAATTATCCTTGGTAATGACGGCATTAATAATGATGATTCCTGGGGCACGTGGGTGGATCTGTCAGCTGAGCGTCCAACTCTTGATTTCGGCTCAGGTCATGATCCCAGGGTCATGGGATTGAGCCCCACGTCGGACTCTGCGATAAGCTCAGAACCTGCTTGGGATTTTCTCTCTCCCTCTGCCCCGCTCATGCTCGCTCTCTCTCTCTCTCTCTCTCTAAAGTAAAATTTATTGGGGCTTCTGGGTGGCTCAGTTGGTTGAGCGATCTCCGTGTATCAGTCTGTTCCCAGTTATTCAGGGACTCCAAACCCGGGAGGGAGAACAGGAAATGAGCAGAACAGCTCCCGCGTGGGAACACTGACGGTTAAACAGTCTGGCCAAACATCGCGAATCCCTTTGGCGTCCCTTTGTGCCAGGAGTCAATGTGGATTGATCAGTTTTCCTCCAGAGAAGTTTTACATAATTTGGAAGCAAAGCAATATACTGTGCAATCAGAGGGGAACAGGGGCACCTGGGTGGCTCAGTCAAACTTCTGACCCTTGACCCCAGCTCAGATTTTGATCTCAGAGTTGTGAGTTCAAGACTCACGTTGGGCTGGAGCCTCGGCATGGAGCCTACTTAAAAAAAAGGTCGGGGGGGTGGGGGGGAGGACAGAACCCAGCCACAGACAGTCTGTGTCACTAAGGAGAGCCACATCGTGTGCCACACCCGTCATCGGAGTGAACACCCACTCTTGTAACCGCGGGAACTTCGGTCTCTGGGAACCGGGAATGAGTGTCGGCAGGGTTGGTTCTTCTATCCGTTAGCCGAGTGATGAGCTGCTTCCCAGAACCAAGCCTCGGTTTCCTCACCTGTAAACTAGAGATTTCGACGTCCACCCCTGTTACTGCATTTTGAGAGAATGATTATGTCCATATGTGGTTAGATGCACACCTAGGATACGCTGATATTTGAAGTTCATTAGCATCCACACCTTGAACTTGTCAACCTTTCCTGTCTAAAACACAGCCTTGATTTCTTCCAACGTGCCCTTTTCTTTACTGTGCTTTACACATGCACACGACCTTTCCACTCACTCTTATAAAATCATCCATAAAGGGCTGGAAGTTACGAGCATTGTATCATAAAAACGTGTCACGTGCGCTAGGAGTGACCAGGCTTTCTTCAGCCCGTGAACTCACAGACGGGAACAGCCACCGGGACTTCCGTCATCAAAATGAATAATCTGCATGGAAAGCGCCAGCTCCCTGGTGGCTGTGCTGTCGGTGAGAGACTCTTGCGTGCTGGGTGCCTGTTGACTGAATTCCAGCTTAACCAGGATCCAAGAGGTGAACACTCAAAACAGCAGAGCCCCCTTGAGAAGCCTCCCGCATTTATTGCCAAGCAGTGCCCTTTAGTAACTTTACCTTCCTTTTTTTTTTTTTTTTTTACTTTCCTGACATTTACCAGCACTTTTTCCAATTTGCCAAAAACTATAGCAGATGAAAACCAGGGTTTTAGAAGTATGTTCGTTTGTGAGGGCTCCTGGGTGGCTCAGTCACTTAAGCGTCCGACTCTTGATTTCAGCCCAGGTCATGATCTCACGGTTTGTGAGTTCAAGCCGCACATCCTGGCTCTGTGCTGACAGCACGGAGCCCGCTTGGGATTGTCTCTCCTTCTTTCTCTGCCCCTTCCCCACGCATGCACTCTCTCAAAATAAATAAGTTAAAAAATTTTTTTTTTAAAGAAGTATGTTCCTTTGTCAATGAACCCTCTTCTGAGTCCTCACTTATCAGTCAGACCCTCACCAGCCCTCACTGAGCACGGCTGTGATAGTCTCCTGTCTGGACCCCCCACTTCTAGTTTCTTCTCCACCCATCTCACCCGCCAATGCCAAAGTGACCTTACTGACCCACATCTTCAGTTAAGTTTTTCCCAGGCTTTTCAATTTTTGTAATGAGTGTTTTACTACAATGAAAAGAAAAGAGAAAAGGAGAGAAAAGGAAAGGAAAGAGAAAAGAAAAGAGAAAAGAAGAGGAAAGAGAAAAGGAAAGAGAAGGGAAGGGAAGGGAAGGGAAGGGAAGGGAAGGGAAGGGAAGGGAAGGGAAGGGAGGAGAGGAGAGGAGAGGAGAGGAGAGGAGAGGAGAGGAGAGGAGAGGAGAGGAGAGGAGAGGAGAGGAGAGGAGAGAAGAGAAGAGGTCTTCGAGGATGCCCCAGTGCTTACCAAATCGATATAACCTGATTTGAAATGTGAGGCCCTTATACAACATCCACCCGAGGGCGGGTCATTTTCCAGCTTTATCCGCCGTGTCCTCTGGGGCATTTACTTACAAACTTGTGCGTGAGCCTCCTCGGTTTCCTTGTGCATGTGCCCGCCTCTGTCCCTGCCACCCTCCTTTTCTCTTCAAGTGGCACCTGGTTCAGGGATCGTTTCCATCATCATGTGGTCCTCTCTGTCCCAGTCTCGATCCATAGCTCTCTCTCCCGAACACGCATCATGGCCTTTATCTCATTTTGCCTCTGCTAATGTTTACCCTTGACCGTGAGAGCCCTGCAGGGGACTGTCGTCTGCCTGCTTCTCTCTGCCCCACAGTGCCAAGCGCACAGCCTTTTGTCTAGAAAGGATCAGTAAACATCCCTGACTTCACCTCCACGTGTGTATGCACACGATTAAGTGTAAGCGTGTGGGTCAAAATCATTGCTTTACTGTCAGCATGCAGATGTTGATATGCAGAAAATTCAAAACAGGCACCGGACGAGCTGGAAGTTGTACACAACTCATGCCCTCACCATCCGTGGAGCCCAGGTTCCGGGCACCGTGCAGACGGTGCGGTAGCAGAAGTCATGGGCCTTCCTGGAGACACTTCCTGTCTAGTGGGGGAGACAAACTTGTCATCACCTAAAGTAACAACCCCGTTGCTCCTGACTCCTCTGCGGAGGCCAGAAGGGGTGTGCATGACTCAGTCTGGAGGCAGTTCAAGGCGGTCAGACCCCTGGGTCAGTGGAGGGCGAGTGGACGAAAAGGTGGCGTCAGAGCTTGGAGGCTCTTACTGATCATTTTGAGGAGCGTGCTCTTTCTGTTAGAGGCAGCCATCGAAAGGGAAGGAGAGACCCCAGTTGAGTCTTGGAAACATTCCTCCGAGGGTGGGCGAGGAGGAACATGAAACTAGGAGAGGAAAGCCAAAATGGCAGGCCTCCGGGCTACAGAGAGGATTCAGACGCGAGTGAGGCGGGCTTAAATGACAATGGGAGAGAAGGGAGCACTGGACAGTTTGGAGATTGAATGCTGAGAAGGCATGGCTCTTGGGCGAGGGGGCGGCCCATCTGCCCCTTTGCCTACCAGAAGCCTGAGGAGTCTTATCCTGGGGCGTCCAGGGGGAGGGAGGCGACACCTGTAGAAACCACAGTTAGGGGCTGTGTCCTTTCGTTTCACTTTCTGGAAACAAACCTGACCTCCTTCATAGGTCTGTCTGTCAGCGTTCAGATGCTCTGCTTTCAAGCACGTGACCAGGAGGACGTTAGAGAACCGTCGTCACGATCAGAGTAACAGAAGGGTGAGGAAACTTGACTTCTCCAGGCCTTTGTCCTGTGCAAAACGAGAGGCAAGAGAATCACCTGTTTTCCAGAGAAGCTACAAGAATGAAAGAAGTGAACACACGTAAACAGCTCAGCACAGGGCGGGGGCCCGTGTGAAATATGTGCTCCAGATGTCGGCTGTGATTATTACCGTTTCCCTGGATTTGCCATGGGTGAGGAAAGAAGAGGAAAACAGGAGCTCTTCTAGAATATTCTACAGTTGCAACAGGGACAGAGCCTCCATTCAATATAAATTAGGACACTTGTCAATTTAGGTGCACATCCAATACTAAATGTGAAGAAAGCGTGTTATCCTTTTATAGGAAGATCTGGAAATGCTGCGCGTGCATCACGCGTCACTTGCGTGTGACGTCCCTTTTTGTATGTGTGGCATTCACTATGGGTCTTTGTTCTGATCCAGAAATTAAAGGTGCGGGCGGTTAAGCTGCTGGAGAGTTGCAATACTTAAGTCATCTTCTGCAAGTTTCCCTTTGAGGAAGGTTTGTCCTTCCTTCCAGAAGCCTCTTCCGTAGACTCATTCACGAAGACGGGTTCAGTGTATTCACCTTTCCTCACTTCTTGGTGTCTCACGTTGTCTTTTTTGCTGTATGAATTTTAACAGTGAGCAAGGTAAGGTGAGGAGAGTTCTTAAGCCCCCAGTCTAAATGGTCTGCAGAGAAAATACATCTCGCTGCCCCGGGATCAATAAGAAATCTCTTCCATTGCTGCCTTTAAATGTTTAGGATCCTCAGGTGCAGGTGGAATATCTTCAGATTCATTGTCACTTGCAATGATTTGTATTTGATCCTTATCGAGGACGGTCCTCTAGAGGTGAAAAGTAACAGTAGGATTTCTTAGCCAAGGGAATCTTTAGAAACAGTGACGTGGGTTTTGGTAGCTTCTAGAAAAATGCTTAGAATTCCTTTCAAGCAGCCGTGAGCTGGCATGACGGGGAGGGAAGGAGACCAGCACTGACTGTAAACACAAGGAGCAGCTACACTATGTTCAGTCAGGGGCGCTTGGGTGGCTCGGTGGGTTAAGCAGCTGACTTCAGCTCGGGTCATGATCTCCTGGTTCGCGGGTTTGAGCCCCGCGTCGGGCTCTGTGCTGACAGCTCGGAGCCTGGAGCCCGCTTTGGATTCTGTGTCTCCCTCTCTCTCTGCCCCTCCCCTCCTCACACTCTGCCTCTCTCTCCTTCAAAAATGAATAAACATTTAAAAAAAAATTTTTTAACTGTATGCATCAAACAAGTACAACAGGCGATGACGCCTAGCTGTCTGTTCTGAAATAAACATGCTGATTCCAGGCTTCATCTGGACCAAGGGCATTTTTCTCTGATTCAAATTAACCATGGTAAGCTGGCAAAGTCTTTGTGAGGTATAGAAAAAGTTGGAAGGAGAGAGAGGAGGGGGAGAAGGAGGAGGAAAGGGACTCAGGGGCTACCAAGCATTTGGGTGAAGAGAACAGTCTGGAAGCAACAAGAGCGTGCTTCTCCACACCAGGAGCTTAGAGACACAGCCCCACCCCAACAGCCTTGAGGTGGGGAAGGGAGACACCAGCAGCACAGGAGGAATAGCAGTAAACTAGTAAACTAGTTATTGGATCGACTTGTCTCAGCCCAGAAGAATCCAACACTTCGAAGATTCTGAGTCAAAGCATGTAGGCGCTGGGTGCTGTGGACGTGGTTGGGTAGGAGCCCCCAGCTTACCGGAGTGACCCCAGAGGAGACCAGAATGATCCCCTTCTCTGTTACCATGTTCCTGGAAAAAGCATTCTTTCTATCAGTTTGTAAAGGGCTTACAAATAACATGAACTAAATTCAGATGAGCAGAAGTATGTATTGTTTTCATTTTCCGCAGCAGGCACTGATTCCCGTGTTGTTGGCTGGGGTTGGGCAGCTCGTGCTGACGCTTAACCAACCATCTCATTCTAACAGTGTTGCTTTCAGGCTAACTCTACTCTCAGAGGCAAATGCTTCCTCTCCCCCCTCCAGTCTCATTTCCAGAACGGCAGGGGGCCCGGCATCCCCTGCAGTCCTAGGCTCGGTCTTAGTTCCTACCGAACACCACAGACTGTGGCTTAAAAACCACACGTATTGTCTCAGGGTTCTGGAGGCCAGAGGTCTGAAGTCAAGTGGTCAGCAGGGTGGGTCCTCTCCTGGGACCTCGGCGGGGAGAACCTGTTCTTCTGTCCCAGCTTCTGGCCGGTGCTGCTGATTGCTGATGCTGCTGGGATCGTGGCCTCTTGACATCAACCTCTGCCTCTGTCTTTACATGGCCTTCTCCCTGTGTGTGTCTGTGTCCCTTCTCTGCTTCCTGTAATGACACCATTTGTTGGATGAGGGCCCACCCTAGTCACCCGGATCCAACGTGACCTCGGGGCACCTGGGTGGCTCGGTCGGTTAAGAGTCCAACTCTTGGTCTCAGCTCAGGCCGTGATCTCGCGGTTTCATGAGTTCGAGCCCCACATGAGGTTCTGTGCTGACTGCACGGAGCCTGCTTGGGATTCTCTCTCCCTTTCTCTCTCTGCCCCTTCCCTGCTTGCTCTCTCTCTCTCTCTCTCTCTCTCTCTCAAATAATGAAACTTAAAAAATAATATGACCTCCTCTGAACTTCAGGACACCTGCAAAGACCCTATTTCCAAACAAGGGCGCATTCACAGGCCCCAGGGGTTGGGCTTCAGCATATCTTTCTTTTCGGGGGGTGGGGGTCACACCTCAACCCAGGGTCCTTACAGGGTCCTTACAGGTGTTTGCTCTGCCGGCTGGTATGTTCTGATCACTGCACTTACGTCTGCCGAGGAGTTGAGGAGGGGGGATGTCATGCCCGGGGTAACTAAGGGTCGCGGTCCCACTCTTTCCCTCCAGTCTTAAAGTGCCGTGCCCGTCCCAGGACTCTGTCAGCCCCCCACCTTGCAGCACCCAGGATGCTTGTGGGCTGCCGCTGCCTCAGCCCGCACACATGAGTGGCCGTCCCCACCAGGAGGGTGCTTCGGTGGTCACATGCCAAATCGAATACAAAGCTGCCAGCGAGGAAGCTTGAAAGTCACCCACCCGTCTACACTTGGGCAAGCAGGATCCACCCCCACCCAGCCCCGAGTGTCAACCTTTCAGAGGAAGCCAGGGCGTACCTACTTGTGTTTCCTCAGGGCCTTTGTGGTTACTGTTCCTTCTGCCTAGAATGCTTTTCCCTCCATAGGTACGTGACCTTTTACATTCAGAGCTCAAACGTAATCTCAGCGGTGGCCTCCCCTGATTGTCTCATTCAAAACAGTATCTACACACACACACACACACACACACACACACACACACACACACCTCACTCTATCCCTTTCCCCGATCTAATTATTCTAGTGAAATTGCATTTCAGAGCACTAGACATTCCCCGTGGAAACGGAAGAATGTTTTTGCTCGTGGCTACACTGGTTCTGGAGCTCGCCCTGTACAGATAAAGATGATTTTCAGGGGCGCCTGGGTGGTTCAGTCAGTTAAACGTCCCGCTCTTGGTTTAGGCTCAGGTCATGATCTCTCGGTTCGTTGGTTTGAGCCCCGCGTCTGACAGGGCAGAGCCTGCTTGGGACTCTCTCTCTCCCTCTCTCTCTGCCCCTCCCCTACTTGTGCTGTCTCTGTCTCTCTCGAAATAAATACACTTAAAAAAAAAAAAAAAAAGATGGGGCCCCTGGGTGGCTCAGTCGGTTAAGCGTCCGACTTCGGCTCAGGTCACGATCTCACGGTCTGTGAGTTCGAGCCCCGCGTCGGGCTCTGTGCTGACAGCTCAGAGCCTGGAGCCTGTTTCAGATTCTGTGTCTCCCTCTCTCTCTCTGACCCTCCCCCGTTCATGCTCTGTCTCTCTCTGTCTCAAAAATAAATAAAAACATTAAAAAAAATTAAAAAAAAAAAAAAGATGACTTTTTAGGAGGGAGAGAACATCAAGTGGTTTGTGGTTTGTGGTTGCCCCGGGCAGGAGGGCAGCTGCGTGATGGGTTTTACTCCACCTCTATAAACAGAGGCAAATGATCAAAAAGAAAGGTGGCTTCAGACCCTTACTCAAAAATGAAAAATCCAGGGCAACCTCCTAGCTCTCTCCATAGCATGATAAAACTGTTCCCAGTCAAGCTCCAAGCCATTAAGAAAAGTCATCAGATACGTTCTTTAGGGGCTAACACATCCGTTCAGCTCAGTAGCCCGCACTCCTGGGCCCAAGGTGCTTTTGGAGACCCCTAAAAATGTTTCAGTTTCTTTTAAAATCAGAAGAAAAGGGGCGCCTGGGTGGCTCAGTCAGTTAAGGGTCTGGCCCTTGGTTTCAGCTCAGGTCATGATCTCGCGGTCTGTGAGTTCGAGCCCCGCGTCGGGCTCGGTACTGACAGCTCTGAGCCTGGAGCCTGCTTCGGATTCTGTGTCTCCCTCTCTCTCTGCCCCTCCCCTGCTCGTGCTCTGTCTCTCTCTCTCTCTCTCTCTCTCTCTCTCTCTCTCTCTCTCTCTCTCTCTCTCTGTCAAAAATAAATAAACATTTAAAAAAAAAAAAAAGTCTTCTCCACGCAGATTCATTTTCCAGGATGCCCAGGATTCACAATAACATATTTCAGATGAGAGGTTAACGCAGTTGCCCCGTGGAATATTTTAAGCCCTCCTCCTCTCTGAAACAAAGCCCACAGCAGTAGAGCAAGAGCAAACGAGGAGCAGTGCTGAGAAAATGCATTTTCTTCAAGGTGCCGCAGCCTCTGTAATTTGCACCTTCGGAAGGCGAGAGGGAAGGTGTTGACTAACAGTGGAGGTAATGGGACTAACAGGTGTGCCCAGCCGGGAAAATAAACATTCAGCTAACACAGAGCTGAAAAGGTGCCCCCCACCCCACCCCCCGCCAGAGCAAACGTCCTGGGAAGCGTCCCCGGTCCTTCGTTAAAAGGAAAATGAAAATCAGCAGACCTGAAACCCCACCTGAGTCGTAGAAGTCGCTGGATTTAGGTAAATTGGAGACGGATTCCTTTTGCTTTTTTTTGTTTTAATCTCTTTTTACCTTTTACTTTTATCTTCTGGGCTTTGAATACTCAGACCAGCGCCCTGGGGAGTAACGAACAATTCCCAAGAGGGGAGGTCTTCAGTTGCAGTGGCCCATGTGAAAGTTGGGGTAGGAGACCCGTCTGCTGTTCACACCCTCTGTGTCCTGAACAGAACACGTCTCTGGGCTTAACTCGACCCCTGGAAGACACGGTGTCAGAAACCACCTTCTGGGTTAGTGTCTACACTCCATTTTTTCCTTGACTCAACCACATCTCACTCTTAACTCCTAAGTCATTTGTAATGAGAATACCCTAGTCCTCGGGGCACCTGGGTGGCTCAGTCACTTGAGCATCTGACTTCGGCTCAGGTCATGATCTCATGGTTCGTGGGTTCGAGCCCCACATCAGGCTCTGTGCTGACAGCTCCGAGCTTGGAGCCTGCTTCCGATTCTGTGTCTCCCTCTGGCTCTCTGCCCCTCCCCCGCTCACACTCTGTGTGTGTGTGTGTGTGTGTGTGTGTGTGTGTGTGTGTGTGTGTCTCTAAAAAATAAACATTAATAAAATAAAATACCCTAGTCCTGTTTGGGCTGGGGGTGGCGGGGAAGGAAGGAGGTGCGTGCTGCCACTGGGTGTAGCCTGTACAGCTTGATGGTGAAAGTGATGGGGGAGGGTGGCATTTCCAATTATAGAAATTAGGTATTTGTGTCTGCTGAAGTTTTCTAGTTAGTTCCAGGCTATCATTTCAGCCTCTCAGAGTCCCTTTGGCTCGTGACCCTGCAATCTCATGTATCACCACCCTTTCCTAAATGCCCACGACCCATTGGTCAATGTGCCATTGATGTCCTTATCTAAATCAATAAAATAATAAACTGTCAGCTTAGAATCATACCATGAAAATTCTCCCCTGAAGCCAGTTTCTACCCATGGATCATCTTCCACCCACAGTTCATCTTGTTATAAATCTGCCTTTAAAATACTTTTACTTGGGGCGCCTGGGTGGCTCCATCGGTGAAGCGTCCTACTTCGGCTCAGGTCACGATCTTGCGGTCCATGAGTTTGAACCCCGCGTCGGGCTCTGTGCAGACAGCTCGGAGCCTGGAACCTGCTTCGGATTCTGTGTCTCCCTCTCTCGCTGCCCCTCCCCTGCTCGTTCTCTGTCTGTCTCTCTCTTTCTCTCGGTCAAAAATAAACATTTAAAAAATTAAAAAAAAAAAAAAAGAATTGTCCTCCGAAGTCATTTCCTAGGTCAAGGTCGCAAGATTAGAATTCTTTCCTATGTTAATTACGTAACCTGGAGAGCAAAGGAAGGTAACGCCCCCCCCCCCCCCCCCCCCCCCCCGGTACGCTTTCTGGCAACAGCTCTCCCCTCCTCTTTCTGTGTGTGCGTGACAGGTCTAATTGCCCTGAGAAGACCATTGCCTTCGACCCCTACCTCAATGTCCATTTCCTAATGCTTTGATGGTCAGGCTTTCGTGCAATCTTAGCCCTCACAGGGTTTTTTTTTTCCTCCTGGGCTAAGACAGCTTTAGATGCCCCCTGGGTAGGAATTACAATACCAGTGAGAACAAAGGAAAGAAACCACTTTTTATTTTGCGGAATCATTCTATTTGACATAATCTGGAAATACACAGATTCGTTAACACACTTTTCCTAGCCTCCACTTAGGCTGCTTGTGACACAGATGCCTCGCACCCTTCCCTCCTCCTTTCCCCATTGCCCCCAACTCCCCTGCTCCCCAAGCTTCCAATGACCCTGGGCTGGTCTTGGCTGGAATACTCTTCAGTGGTTTGGAGAGGAATTCAGGAAAAGGTAGAAGGTAAAACTCACTCTCCTTATGGTGTTGGTTAGTGTAATAGGGCTTTCCAAAGCCTTTAAAAAAAAAAAAAAAAAAGGTTTAGCAGAAGCAGAGCACACACGGAAGAAATTATTTTTCTGTACGACATTTCAGTTTGGTAACGTTGTACGTAGGATTCTATTTCTTGTACCACATTTCAGTTTGGTAACGTTGTACGACATTTCAGTTTGGTAACGTTGTACGTAGGATTCTATTTCTGCTGCTCACAACTTAAAATGCAAAAGGAAAAGTGGAATAAAACCCGGAGAGTAAGAAGCACGTCTGTTCGTTTCCAACTCGTGGGAAACACGTTAGTGTTCTCTTCTCCAGTAGCAAATAGCTAAGCCACATCGCTTATATTTACTAAGATTTTGAGAGGTAAAAATCAGACCTGCCCTTCTAATGAAGCCCCAGCACCCTGCTCTGTGGTTTGACTGACAGGTACATCCATTTTTCTGAAAGGTCTTGTTACTTTTAGCAAAGCCTGTTATTCTTAGCCCTGAAAAGTCATGCTGTGCAGCAGGGCACCCCAGGCTGCAGGAAAGGGGCACCAGGCTTTCTGTCTCACGTCTGACAACTTGAAACATTCAGGAGAAAGTGGAAAATTTATCTTTTAGATGATGCCAAATGTGTGCTATTTTGGAAACAGCTCAGGGAGCCTATCTTCTCTTTGTTTTATAATCACAACTGACTTATATTAACCAGCGATCATAAGTTTGTAGTTCTCAGATTAGAATTTAGGATAGGGAGGGGCTCCTGGGTGGCTCAGTCGGCTAAGCATCCCACTTCAGCTCAGGTCATGATCTCACGGTTGGTGAGTTTGAGTCCCACATCAGGCTCTGTGCTGACAGCTCAGAGCCTGGAGCCTGCTTCGGATTCTGTGTCTCCCTCTCTCTCTGCCCTTCCCCTGCTTGTGCTCTGTCTCTCTCTGTCTCTCAAAAATAAGTCAATGTTTAAAAAAAAATTTTATTTAAAGAATTTAGGATAGGGAATGATAATTTCAACCTATGTGTATGTCCCCCAAAAGTTCAAGGACTGTAATAAGTTTATACAAACAAAAATGTAATACTTCATCTTTTCGCAAAATAACGTAGTAGGCTCACATCTTCACGTTAAGATATTTCTTTTTATTACTGTTTCTGAAAAGAATCCAGTTTTGTTTTATTAAGCCTTATAAAAAGATTTGCAGTGTAGGAGGAAAAAATTCTGCCTCTCCCAGTAGATGGCCTCTTTGTAACTGAATTACATTTGTCACAGGTCAAGAGCTATTTAAATTACACCTGCATATTTTAGTCCCGCCTTCCTCCATAAGAGAGAAAAGCATATAATAAATACAGCGAAATTTCATTAGTGTCTTTCAGGGACTAATAAAACGTCATAGTATAGAATTCTATACATCAGTTATGTTTACGGATTTAATTCTAGCTGTCTGTGCACCTTTGGAAAGGCAGCTGGTCAGGAAGATGTCACCGATCAAAAAATTTAGCCTGTTAGAATCTAACATTTCAGCGCCCTGTCTAAGGTTCATCATCTGATGGTGTTAGAATGGAGGAATGCGGTTTAAGTGGTTGTATTTTGCTTTCTTAGATTGACACTCTTAGCTTTTTTTGTTGCTTTCTTCCCCCTCTTTTTTGAAGTTTCTTATAGTTGTGGTTATTTCCCATTTACTTATCCCCCTGAGCCCTTCAGGCTCCCGTCCGTGCAGCTATGACCAAATGGGAAAGTTGTATCCAATCTGATCAACTGCGTCCAGCTCTCTGTCAGTTGAGACCCGGATGCTCAGCCCTAACCCCCAGAGTCACCATTTAGGGTGCCTGTCAGCCCAGCTCATGTTTCCAAGTGTCTATCAGGTGACTACTCAGCCTTCTCGTTTCAGGCTGATATTCCAAGAATTATTTAAACCTTCACTCAGGCGGTGATTTCAAACCCACTCCCTGCTTATTCCATATAACCGCTACTCCACGCTTGAGGCTGGAGGAGGGTGTAGAGAGTAATGGATTTTCAGCCTTCATAGATGAGCGTCACTGTAAGAGCAACACAACTAAATTTTCAAAGATGAGTGCATTTTCAGTGAGATAGATTTCCCAGTGAAAGTACCTCTGGAAACAAATGCATATAAATATATAAACATAGAGTCTGTTTATTTATAAAGACCTTTATATATGTAAATATATATGGCGTGCCTGGGTGGCTTCGTCGGTTGAGCGTCCGACTTCGGCTCAGGTCATGATCTCGCGGTGTGTGGGTTCGAGCCCCGCGTCGGGCTCTGTGCTGACAGCTGGGAGCCTGGAGCCTGCTTTAGATTGTGCGTCTCCCTCTCTCTCTGCCTCTTCCCCCTCTCAAAAGTAAGTAAACATTATATATGTAAATATACATGTAAATACAAATATAAAACATGTATATAAATATAAAGCTGTATGGGATCTAAATTTCCTACTTCCCCTTCCTCTCTCAAAGCCACATTCCACACCTGTTGACCCCACGAAGCTGATAAACGTTGGCCCACAATGAACTTTGCCGTAACCGAATTTCCACGGTGTTTGCTGCCATCCCGCACGACCAAAGTGTGGATGACAGACTGCTTGATATACAGTCACAGTTATCATCACACGTGCCGTCCCTGGCTGATCGCTCTGAACAAGAGGGTATTTTAGACATCTTGCGGAACACAAAGATAGCCAACTTTCGGGATCTGCTCTCAAGGAAACCGTAAATCTAGTAGAGACACAAATTCAGGTTTGTGGCCCGTCTGGACAGGGAAAGAACACACAGGGGCCAGGTAGCCGAAGAAACCATCTGGAGCTCTCTTCTTTAGAGACTGGAGACCTCTGATGTCCTAAAGTGGCAGATGATCACAGGTACTAGGTATGGAGAGAGGAAGAGAAAGGAATTTCATGTGAGTGGGACAGAGGTGCTAAAGGCCAAATATCAAGGGGTTTGGAGGAACACCAAGTTCCTCCTCAGAATATTCCCCAAAGAACAGTAATTTGAGAGCCAATGGCACAATGTTTTGCCTTCTCTGCTTACAATTTTGCCACGTCCGGTTACCTTCTTTATGTTATTTATTTAACATTGTTCTTTAAATGGACTCCCCCTTTTCACCTAAACAAATTTATGTTCAAAGGAGAACGTGTTATAAGGAAATTTTGCAATACAACCATACAGCGAAATATGAGTATCACTACGATATAGCAGTGGTAAAAATACAACACTCTGGGGGCACCTGGGTGGCTCAGTCGGTTGGGCATCCGACTTCAGCTCAGGTCCATGAGTTCGAGCCCCGCGTCGGGCTCTGTGCTGACAGCTCAGAGCCTGGAGCCTGCTTCCGATTCTGTGTCTCCCTCTCTCTGGCCCTCCCCCGCTCACACTCTCAAAAATAAATAAACATTTAAAAAAAATACAATGCTCTGGAAATGTTAGGAAATTCAGCCCTGTTGTCTGCGGGAGCGTTCAGGTCTGAGGCCTGCTGTTAAAAAGAGAAACTAGCTGGGACACTTAGCTGGTTAAGTGTCCGACTCTTGGTTTTGGCTCAGGTCATGATCTCCTGGTTCCCAGGTTCAAGCCCCACATCAGGCTCCACGCCGATGGTGCAGAACCTGTCTGGGAGTCTCTCCCTTTTTTTCTGCCCCTCCCTGCTTTCTCTCTCTCAAAAATAAATAAACTTAAAAAAAAAAAAAAACTTGTTTTAAAAAATAAAATAAGATAAAATAAAATAAAATAAAATAAAATAAAATAAAATAAAATAAAATAAAATAAAATAAAATAAAATAAAAATAAAGAGAAACTAGCAAGGGTTGGAGTGCTGGAAAAGATACTCCAGTCCCAACCTGACACCCTGAAAAGAGAATGGGAAGAACATATTCCTTGCCCTATGATCGCATGTTACTTAATATCCAGCCCTTGAATGACCTAAGGGCATCCCCCAGTGCCACCCGTGGGAAAATTCCCCCAGGAGCAGAGGGAGGGAATAGAGGGGACAGTGCCCCATGGCCAGCTGCACCTGAGTCTCTGGAGAGCAAAGGTGAGCTCCGTGGCCTGGCACCCGGGTCTGCCCTCTCTGTCCCTCCCACAGATTCTGAAAAGTCGACTCTCCAGCCCCTAACACAGTGACGGGCACACAAGAGACCCCTCATCAAAAGTTTTCATTCGAGGAGGGCACCTGAGTGGCTCAGTTAAGCATCCAACTTTGGCTCAGGTCATAATCTCACAGGTCATGGGTTCGAGCCCCACATCCAGGTCTGTGCTGACAGCTCAGAGCCTGGAGCCTGCTTCAGATTCTGCGTCTCCTTCTCTCCGACCCACCCCCACTCGCGCTCTGTCTCTCTCTCAAAACTAAATAAAACATTTTTTTAAAAAAAGCTTTAAACCGGGTCTCGCTGACATTCTAACATCTTTTGGCCCTCTTTCATAAAAAGTAAAAACATTGAGTTTTACAGGGGTAGTTCATCACATCCCATCCTTACCCCCACCAAAAAGAATATTGAGAGGAAATTCTAGAAAGTGTAAAACAGAACAAAACGCAGCTGATGAGTAGGGCCCCATGGGCACACAAGAATAGACAGATGAGTTTAGTCTCTAAGGAAGATGAGAGCTGTCACTGGAGGAGTTGGCATCTGAATGTCCAGTCACAGAGGGCGTGTCCACAGGTGTCCGCGAGGTCTCCGCACGGTTCTGCCATCAGTGGGTCTGGCTGTGGCTGGTTCCGGTGCCCCGTCCCCCTCTCCTCTCTCGCCACACCGTTTGGTATTCAGCAGCTGAAGACGGGAAGCCGGGAGGCACGTAATGCCACCATCAAGCTGGCACATGTCCTCGCTGCCTCGTGCTCCTTTCATCGTAAGGTTTTACCTGGAATTGGGTCATGTTTTAGTGGGCTATTTTTGATAACCCACATCATTAATGTAAGATATTCAAGTAAAGATATCATTAACCCAATCATTAATGTAAGATATTAAAGTACTAATTACAGCTTGAGGGCATAACTTCAAAAGTGACTGTACTGCATTTCTATGATTTGCATTCTTTAAAGCAGGTGTCCCCCCCCCCCCCCACCGCCTTGATGCCTTGGCCGAGAAGACTCCATGGGGAGAGTAGTTTCTTACAGTGAATCGAGCTGTGGTATGTGATTCAGCGTGCGACCCGTTCAGTCGGTTTTACAGATTAACGTAATTCACCTGTAATGAGCTCAAACACACCAAAGCAATAATAGCTTTACTATCATGTGTTAGATGCTCTTAAGAAAGATGGATTTTTATTCCAGAGAAGCATCTACAGAACTCACCGGTGCCTTAATTGATGCTGGCAACGTTTTGACATCAGTTCATTGCATTTTTTAAAACTTTATTACTGGCTAAGTTGCTAACGAAACATGGTCTTAGAGCGGTCTCTAATAGCCGTTAAAAAAAATTTTTTTTTTAACTTCACTTTCACAATTTATAAAGCCCCTGACTAGAAATGCCAAAATCCAAGTAAATATAAAAACAACATGATATGGTCTGTGGTTTTTTTTTTTTTTTTTGAGAGAGCGAAATTGAGAATAAAATATCTGACTTCTCTGTATATGAAACATACATGTTCATTCGTTAGCAAAGCCTTAACTTCTCGATAAGGAGCCCTGAGGAGAGGAGAAAGCCCCAGTTCACCCCCAGGCCTCGTGCTTGCAGCCCAGCCCCCACCCTGCGCCCACCCCGCTGATGCGTTCGCTGGCCGCTCACAGCTCCTTCCCACCGTCCGGGGGTCCCTGATCCACCACCTACACCCCCTTCCTGGGACCCCCTCTGGCCATCTGCCTTGTGTCTGTTATCTCAGAATGAGACAGTCAGGAGAAGACCCGTCTTTAAGAAATGGGGACCCCGGGGCCCCTGGGTGGCTCAGTCTGTAAGCGTCCGGCTTCGACTCAGGTCATGATCTCATGGTTCGTGAGTTCGAGCCCCGCGTCGGGCTCCGTGCTGACAGCGGGGAGCCTGCTTGGGATTCTCTCTCTCTGCCCCTCCCCCCGCTCATGCTCCCTCTCGCTCTCTCAAAAAAAAAAAAAAAAGAAATGGGCACCCCCTGTTAAACTGGGAGCCTTCAGGCAGATATGGCTTTGAAAGCGCTCATTTTCTGTGTGTGGTAGGGAAGCTCGCCCTACATCAAGTTCAGAAAGCCATGTGAGCTGTGTGGGACTCTGTGAAGTAAAGCTTGAGTCAGAAGTTCATTACCCACATCTCCAGCAGAGGCAACAGAATCAAAACTGATTCACTACAGATGATCTCACGGCTTAGCAAAGGGCAAGAGAGCGCTGGTGACAAACAAGGTGCTTACCCACATCCACGGCCTGACCCTGTCTCAGCCCGACGGCAAAGAGAAGGACGCCTGTCTTAGGAGTTTGCAGCCCTGGGGGGCTCACGCGACCGCTTACTTGCTCAGTGCAGGCACTACGCTGCCACTAGAACCACCTTTCTAACACTGTTCCCATCACGGTCCTCGGCAGCTTCAACCACGGAGTCTCCGCCTTAAATACGGGCATCTTCACGTGGCATTCAAGGCTCTTCCCAATATGGCCCTGAGCTCTGAGCGCATCACGCTCCCACCAGAACCAGAACATAGCTAACCCCCCTGACACACTCGACCTGGAGTTCTCTTTCCTTTTATTCTCAAAACCTACTTCTAAACGAGACAAGCGTTGGTGAAGGTGTGGAGAAATTGGCGGGAACGTAGAATGGTGCCACCGCCATGGCGGTTCCTCAAAACCTAGAAGGAGAACGACCCTGTGATTCAGTAGTCTCGCTTCCGGTGTGTGTATATACCCAAGAGAAATCAGGATCACGAAGAGATATCTGCACTCCCGTGTTCGTTGCAGCATTGTTTACCGTAACAATAACTTGAAAACCAGTTGGGGCGCCTGGGTGGCTCCGTCGGTTAAGCATCCGACTTTAGCTCAGGTCATGATCTCACGGTCTGTGGGTTCGAGCCCCGTGTTGGGCTCTGTGCTGACAGCTCAGAGCCTGGAGCCTGTTTCAGATTCTGTGTGTGTGTGTGTGTCTCTCTCTCTGCCCCTCCCACTGCTTGTGCTCTGTCTCTCTCTCTCTCTCTCTCTGTCTCTCAAAAATAAATAAATGTTAAAAAAAAAACTTTAAAATAATCTAAGTGTCCAACAATGGATGAATGGATAAAGAAAGTGTAGCATACACACACAGTGGAATACTCTACAGCCTTCAAAAAGAAGGAAATCCTGCCATTTGCTACAACATGGATGAACTTGGAGGACAGTACACTCAGTGAAATAAGCCAGGCACAGAACAAACTACATGATCCCACGTGTATCGGGAAATCTAAACTAGTCAAACTCCCGGAAGCAGAGAGTAGAATGCTGGTCACCAAAGGGGCTGCAGGGTGTTGGTCAAAGGGCACGTTATTTTTTCATTTACACAACGTGAATGCAAGAGAGCTGCCACCCAGCACAGTGCCCAGGGTTCACGATATCGTATGGCATACTTCCAAATGCATTCGGGGGTAGACTTCCTGTTAAAGCATCCGTACCACAAAACAAAAACAAAACCCGCCCTCGTGTTACCTCTCCCGAAGTGCTATCCAGAGCCCCGTGTAAACTGGCTTCCCAGGCTTACCATAGACTTTGATAATTTTGCCAAATACATGGTTTGCTTCTCAGCTCAGAAAACCACAGTGTCCCAGAGGCTCTGGTGCCCGTCTGCCTGCCTCCCTAGCCCCGTACGCCTCAGTTTTCTCATACATTCCATAGGGATAGTAATGCTCCCTTTTCCATAGAGTTGTTCTAGGAATTAAATGTCTAATTTGTATAAAATATCTAGCATTTGTATAAAGCATATGGTTATAAAGGTTCAGTAAACGTTAACTCTTGTTATTACACAGCACTTGTTCAGTTGTATCGCTTTGTGATTTGCATGTTTCTCCAGCTAGGTTGGGAGCTACTTACGGTCAACTTCTGTATTTATCTCTGTCTTCCTGCTCCTGTGGCCAGGCAGTGAGTACATGCAATAAATTGAATTGAATTGAATTGAATTGAATTGAGATCTCACCAGATGGTAGGAGCTACCAGGCCCCAAATTCTTCCTTCTGAAGCCCTACTCCAAGACTGGACAGGCTAACACGAATTCTCCATCTATGGATGAAAAGCAGCAGATGGGACCGATGGAACTTGGGTTCCACCACCAAGCAGCCATTGTTCTGGTGCCTCGACCACAGATGTTAGCCAGATAGGAATTTGGGAAAGTGAGGAGCGGAGGTCTCCCTTCCAATCTGGAAACAGAGAGTTACCCTGTGTCTCCTTGGTCTGGGGATGTTTCAAGGGAGGCAGATCACTAGAAGGAGGGGATAGAAACCAAATATATGAGCTCTTTTCCTGGAAGGCAAGTTGGTGAACCCAGAACAAGGAATTCTGATATCAGACCGGGAGACAAAGAATCAATCAATGAATTCATCCAATGAATCAATGAACTTGTCCATCCAATAAGCCTGCAATTATCGACAAGAAAGCAGAGGAGGAAGAAGAGAACAGCCAGCGAGGGATCAGTGGGACCAGAGCCTCTTTCTGGTCATCAGGGGAACCCTTAGGAGACATGCTGAGTGTGGGAATTTTGTTCACAGTCCCAGGTACCTTCTGCCTCCCCCTGCTAATTGAATCATGGTCTAGCTCAGAATCACAGGCTGAAATTGACTGCAGGAGGAAAATATGGAGAACGGTTCATTAAAATCTCTTTATGGACTTGTCTAAGTAAGCCCCTTTTGGAAGTACCACTCTCCATTGGACTAGGACAGGTCAGCCCTTGAACCAATTCTTTAACATGATGAATAATCAGTACATCCCCTTCTGCCTCCAACACCTAGAAGCTCCCTTCTCTACTGATTTATTATTTCATTGACGGGAAGTAAATGTTTATACAAGACTGCTTCACCTGGGTTCGTTCCCCAGTAAGAGACATCACCTGCTCCGAATTCAACTTTTTAAAGAAGTAGGTGGCCTTCTGTTTCCCCAAGTCGGTGTTTTTCACAGCTCCACCGGAAGGGTAAATGTCTCACATCCTTGTTCCTGGTGGTAAAAGACAGTCGGCAGGTTGGCATAACATCACGTCTGGAACACAAGTTGCTCTGTTCTTCTCTGAGGGTGCATTTGCCCACCACCTGGGTTGGTCACGCTGTGCCATCAGTGTCTGTGCCGTGGTTCTCAAGACTTAGCGGGCTGCAGAGGCACCTGGAGGGCTTGTGAAAGCCCAGATTGCCAGCCCCCCCCCCCACCCCCTGGCATTTCTAACAAGTTCCCAATCTGCTACACAGATTGTAAAACTCAGGGCAGAGGGTGGAAGAGACACTTGCTTCTACTGATCTAACTGGTAAGACAACGTGTGGTTACATTAATTGAAACAGTACATTGGAAATGCCTCTGCTCGATTCCCCTCTGATTTGAATGTCAGTTTAGGAAGACGTTAAGCACACAGAGCGGGGGAAGGTAGCGATTCTTAAGTGTGTGTGTTTATTTGTGACTTGAGTCGGGAAAGTTTCCTGACTTCCAAAACATCCATCGGATACTAGCTGGGTTTCTATAAACCTCAGAATTCCGAGGGGATTGGACGCTGAAGAAAGAAAACGCTCCATTCTATAGGCTGTGGGAACTGTTTTTTTTTGGTTTTTTTTTTTTAATAAAGGATTCTGAAGAAGAAGAAGAAAATAAGAAAGAGGTACAAAACAGAACCATAATTCACCAGGAGGGCTGAGCAGGGAGCCTTGTTCAATATATGTAAGAGGGAAAAGAGAAGGAGAAAAATCAATCAGAACCATGTGAGTGTTGTTAGTTCTAACAATACCGCAGGTATCCAGAAGGTAATTATATGTGCATTTTATTGTAACAAATAGAGTCGTATTCTCCTCACCCTACACAATCTCTGGCAACGCAGAGGTTCTTTTACAGCGAAGTCTCCAGCCCTGAGCCTTGCCGAGTCATTAATATTTCATCTGAAAGAATGTAACATCTCGCACTGAAACCTGAGAGTAAGGTTTGGACACAGGCATCAAAGGCGAGGATATTTTACCACCGGAATACAGTGAGTGGGGACGATTTTTACTTTCTCTTTCTTTATCTTTTAGAAACAGGGAAGATTGACCAAGAGATTCACAAATACAACACCCCGGGATTCACCGGCTGCCTCTCCAGAGTCCAGTTCAACCAGATTGCGCCCCTCAAGGCGGCCTTGAGGCAGACCAACGCCTCCGCTCACGTCCACATTCAGGGCGAGCTGGTGGAGTCCAACTGCGGGGCCTCCCCGCTGACCCTCTCACCCATGTCGTCTGCCACCGACCCCTGGCACTTAGACCACTTGGATTCAGGTAAGGCAGGCTTGGCCAGGTTGCTTTATTTCCTTAAACCTCGGTGTCTTCGTCTGCAAAATGGGGTTATAACAGAACCTCGCTGGCGAGGTTGTTGGAGGATTAAGAGTGTGAAGGAATGGGTGAGCCCAGGAGTGCTTAGCACATAACCACGTGTGCAAAAGTTACCACCGTCAGCCTCGCTCGGAGCCAGAAGGAGATAAGGTAAGGCACGTGGGAACTATTGACTCATTTAAGCGGAATTAGGAGATGCCTAAACCGAGGTCTGCGAGGTGACTGTCAGATGACCCGATGCGTCACTTCCCCTACTTACGCCTTTATGAGTCACTGCAGCCCCACAGTCCAAGGCCAGGGGGCAAGCTTTACCTAAAGCAACACGGAGATTCCTCTCCCGACCGTGTATCTATGTGCATAATCCCGCACCCTTCCAGGTCCCAGGGGTGCGTGTAAGCTTGCAAAACCCTGTGGATTTAGTCTCACTCCTGCAGGTGCCCAGACATGTACTTTGAAAGCACAGGCCTGCAATAAAGGCCGGCTCTTGGCTGCAAAATTAATTGGGAGGAACTTCACGGTCCCCATGACACCGAGTGGTGGAGAGCCATAGGTCTTTGTTCTCTGCTCTACTCAGCCCGACCTTGGGTCCGTTGGATCACCTCTCCAAGCCTCTACTTTGTCACCATGAGGTGAAGAGTGGGGTGCGATCTCCACAGCACCTCCACATCTAAGAGCCCGTGGGTGTCCGAAGCAACGTGTAATGTTCCTCAAGCTAGAAACAGGAAGAGGACGGTGGAGGCAATGTGGCTGGAGGCCTGGGTTCCAGCACTATCACTGCCTCTCATTAGCAGGTTAAACATAGACACGTTTCCTCAGTTTCCTCGTGAATAAAATGGGAGTCCTAAGAGGCACCTGGGTGGCTCAGTCAGTTAAGTGTCCGACTCTTGATTGGGGTTCAGGTCATGATCTCACGGCTCGTGGGATCGAGCCCCATGTTGGGCTCCACGCTGACAGCAAGGAGCCTGCTTGAGACTCTTTCTCTCCCTCCCTCTCTGCCCCTCCCCTGCTCATGTTCTCTGTCTCTCTGTCGCCTGCTTGAGATTCTCTCTCCCTCTCTCTCTGCCCCTCCCCTGCTCGTGTTCTCTCCCTCTGTCTCCAAATAAATAAACATTTTTTAATGGAGATTCTAAGACCCAGTTCACAGAATTCTACATGGGACGATATACTGAAAGCAGTTAAAATGGTTATAGACATGTAGCAAGCTTTTAAAAAGTTTAGCGGCAATAATGTTATCGTGTTAGACACGATTTGCCGTGATGCTTGAATGTCCAGTAAAGGCTCCCAAATCCTCCCCAACCCTAACTTCTAATCCATAACTGTTCATCATGTAAACGTCATGTGTTTGATTACTTTACGCATACTCCAGCCCGTACCCCGTATTTATGAGTTTCGGTGCCCTTCTCGTCACTGTGATTCCTTGCCGGGATTTGTGCCGCTAAGCTTTACAAAGCTTTGAAAAAAGCCAAAATTGCCCCACTGGCAGAATAGCCAATTTACAGACGAAACAATCCCCTTTGTTCCTTGCACATGGATTCCTATAACATGATGAGGGGTGCTGTGTGCCAAGGGCACTTATAAAGAATTCTCTTTTATGACTGTTGTCAGGATTGCGCAGCAGGCCGGTTGTTCCTCTTGGGCTGACCTGAACAAAAGAAAGCATCCCTAATGCCGAAAGAAGAAAAGGAGGAGTGAAAATATGAGCTGAGAAAAGACCTGTGTCAGGACCACAGAAGAACAGAGATTTCTCAGATAAATTCCTCCAGATGCCAGAGCAGACCACGGCCACACAGGATCTTTGAAACGCTCAGGCTCTTAGGCTGTTACAGGTGCATGAGTCATGAGCGTGTGTGGTCTAAGTCGGCTGCCAAGAGACCAGTTTCAAAAGCCTCTAGATGCTACTTGGGGCCGATAGGAGCTCACATTCACTGTGCTTTAATTAGTAAAGTGCCTGCTTTACGGTCTGAGAGATACAGTTGTAGGGGCCAGAGAGTTTGAGTTCATTTGTTGTGTAAAAATCACGCTTTCCGCGGGACAGTCTCATTCTTTTTGACGGATATGATGGAAATGTGTGTAGGGAACGTTACTGCAACCCAGATATCATGGGTGCACTATGTCATCTAAGGTCCCTTTCGCAGAGAATTTCCACTGGCACTGGGCCACAACTCTCCCCTGGTGTTGACCGGTCGCTGCATGGATCTCGTCAGCCACTTCCATGATTGGGGGAATGCTTTTAAAGGAGTATGTGTGTCTGTCTCATGAGCTTTATTAAAGGGACAGAAAACAGCTTATGACCTATGAGGCAGAAGGCTTATTTAGATAACAAGATTTGATTTCTTTTTTTCTTTTAGGTCAATGAGAGAGAATGGGGGTGGCGGGCTGAATAGGGAACAGAGAAAGACCCAGATAAGGGGAGGTTACTTAATAGCAGCCTCCAGTGGCATAGTGTCAGAGAGGAAGACCTTTTCCTCTATTCTCTTACGTTCTGTCCACGGGGGCCTGCAAATTAAACTGATAAAAAGCAGATTAACAGGAGAAGAAATGTATTCGTATGCGTTCAGGGGCTTACAAGAGAAAAACTCAATAAATGGCTGAAGCCAGATGCTTAAATACCTTACATAGTAGAGAAAAGGCCTCTATAGGAATAACAAGTGGGTTTCTAAAAGAAAAAAAAAACAGGAGATAAGAAAGTGTGATAATGCTTGTTCATACAAATATGAATGGTCTTTCTGGCTTCTTCAAGGCCGTAAAAGTCCCCTGGAGAGAGCACTTGTAATAAGTTTACTCTCAGTCTCCTTCCTGGAAGTAAAAGCCACCCAGAAGAGAGAATGGCAGTCTCATTTCCCAGAAATTCCTACTTTTAGTCAGATAAAGGAAATTCCAAAAAGATTTCTTTCTATATCTGATGCATCCCAAATGTCCTCAGCTTCAAATCCTCTTTGTACCAACTCTGGGGTCCTGAGTGAGCCCCCTTATCAGCAATTTGCCCCCTACTTTGGGGGGAGCCTTTTGCTTCCTTTCAGATGGTCTTTCTTACTCTATTTCCACATGAATCTTCGCTGTCAGACATTCAGAAACGACAGTATATACACAAAACTACCATTGCCGCCTGTAAGTCGTGTGCTGCCCGAGTCTCCGTAGGTACAGGACAGGACAAGAATGAAAGTGAGAGCTAATTAGTCCTGGTTTGAGAAAAAGGACACTTAGAAGTAGATCAATTCATCTAGAGCCTTAGAAAGTGTGGTCCTCCACCAGCCACGTATTTCCCTGGAAGCTTGTTAGAAATGCAGAATCTGGGGCACCTGGGGGGCTCAGCCAGTTAAGTGTCCGACTTTGGCTCAGGTCATGATCTCACAGTTCGTGGGTTCAAGCCCCGGTTCGGGCTCTGTGCTGACAGCTCGGAGCCTGGAGCCTGCTTCCGATTCCGTGTCTCCCTCTTTCTCTGCCCCTCCCCTGCTAACTCTGTCTCTCTCTAAAATACAAAAACATTTTTAAAATTCTTAAAAAAAGAAAGAAAGAAATGCAGAATCCCAGGCCCCCACCTCAGCTGCACCAAATCAGCATCTACATTTTAGCAAGATTCCCAGGTGACTCATGCACATTAAAGTTTGAAGCACTTATCCGATGCAGCAGTTCTCGCTCTCAGATGCACCTTTGACTCACCTGGTCAGCTTTTAAAAATCCCGACATCCAAGCTGCACTCGTGACCAGTTAAGGCAAACACTCTGGAGGTTTGTATGAAGCCGTTACGTGGTGAAATCACAAATTAAAAGGTCGTAGTGGTAAGCTTACGAAAGGCTGGGTTCCTCTGACCATTTTGTTAGGAAGCTCACCAAGGCAGAGAAGTCCCATCGGCCTACCTACAACTGGAAAAATAGACTGAAGCCAAACAAACACGAAGCCCACCGAGTGGGGCCACAGTCCGTGGCTCTCACGTAAGTGCGTCATGATAGAAATGGCTGCAACCAGGAAGGGGCCTCAGTTTGAGGAAAACGTCAAATTATTTTTTCAGTGTTTTGAATGAGCTGGCAAACTTAATATGAAAAGATATGGGGGGGGGGGGTGGAAATGCTGCTTTAAAATAAAGTAGGTGCATTTATGGAGAATAGGGAGTCCTTAGGATTACAGGGATCTTAGTGACGAAGTAGGTCTACTCACTACATACTCACCCCAGGACATTTGCTTTGCAGAGACCTGGAAATCAGAATTCACAACCTCCACTCTTAGGTCTTGTTTTCTTTCTGCTCTCTTACATTTCTTACATCTTCGATGATACCAAACGACAGACCCAACAAATGTGTTCCAAGGGGTGCTGGCTTAATGCGATACGATCCTTTTTCTCTTCCATGACACGCTAAGCTATCCATTCCCTCTGTAAAGCCTTTTGGGGCTCTGTCACTGTTTTCCTAAGTGAGGGACGTTTATGGTTGGTCAGGCTGTGCACTGCAAAACTCTAAGGGATGCCATTTGCATTGCAGTCTATGGCTCCTGGAGCAGTGCAACCTGGGGGCCTCGATAGGGGGTCGCTAGATCCTTACGGGAAGAAAAGAGACAAGGCGTTATACAACATAGTGTTGTTTCCTGTTCACTTCTCTTTCAGGCCTTCTAATCTCGTCCAAGAGAAAGTCTCCGTGTAGCTCTAGGCCTGCCACCCTTGCTAATAAAAAAAGAACAGGCTTGACAGGCAATGGAATTACTTGGTAGGGATATAAAGTGTAATCAGTACATTTACTCATCTAAGAAATTGGGTATATTTGGGGGCATCTCAGTGGCTCATTCGAAGTGTCCAACTTCGGCTCAGGTCATGACCTCATGGTTCGTGAGTTCAAGCCCCACGTTGGGCTCTCTGCTGGCAGCTCAGAGCCTGGAGCCTGCTTCAGATTCTGTGTCTCCCTCTCTCTCTCAAAAAAAAAAAGAAAGAAAGAAAGAAATGAATAAACATTAAAAAAAGAAATGGGGTCAATTTAGTGAAAATAAGCGAATAAATAATAGGTTTTACACGGATTTGGCAAAAACAAAAAGGTGAAGCTGGTTCCCACGTGATTGGAATTTTCTGGAAAACACTGGACAGTTATAACAGCACCGTCACAAACACAAGGGCCTAATATGGGGCTGGTCGAGTGTAGTTTTTAAAGAGGAGAATAGCAAACAAAATGATGTTGATTTTATTTAAACCGATTCTGTATCAGAAGCATCCACTCGATCTTTTTCCTGCCCAGTTTCCCCTCCCCTCCCCCCCGAGAACAGGTATAGTCTGTTTCTAAAGCACATCATTATGGTTGTTAGAATATTTTTTTAGAACGGTGGTTGCAAGGTAGAAAAAACAAACCCTAGCTCTGGGCTGCAATTTATTTAAAGGTCACAGAGCACCAGAAAATTGCTGTGATTCACCTCTCAGAATTACGGGCTCGGTTTTTTCTCTTTGTCACATTTGCAGAATCTCATTTCCTTAAAATGGCACGGATTTGCCAGCAGAAAGACAACTGCAGATGGCAGTGCGCATTCTGCAAACTACAAAAACAAAACAAACACCAGAAAAAAACAAATCCAGGAGTCTGATGCCATAAATTTCCGCGCTAAGTAACGACTCCAAACTGCGCGTCGAGCTGTTTCATGATGCGTGCATCTGAAGTGTTGGGGAGTTTTATCCCATTCACGACATTGGATACAAAATACATCAGGACCAAAGGCCACAACGTGGGCTCTTTTGTAAAATATTAACTTAGAGGGGCCTGGGTGGCTCAGTCGGTTGGTTAAGGTCCTTGCGGTGGCTCAGTATAGCAGCTCCTTGCCTGTCAGATCCCAGAATACGGCTCCCCAGGCCCTGGCCAGGAAGTCTAAGGTTGCAACCCTCAAAGGTATTTTAGGACTGGAAAGAGCAAGGTGATTTCTAAAGGCGCCCCCGCCTCTACTGCCACGAGTTATAATGACTCGGTTTCTTGTCTATATTCCAAATTTCCTTTCCACCGTCTGAAGATAAAATATTTTTGTATCTTCATGGGCAAAGGAGTATGGATGTAGCGAACATTTTAAAGCTGCCTCTATCAGGGCGCCTGGGTGGCTCAGTCGGTTAAGCGTCCGACTTCGGCTCAGGTCATGATCTCACGGTCCGTGAGTTCGAGCCCCGCGTCGGGCTCTGTGCTGACAGCTCGGAGCCTGGAGCCTGCTTCGGATTCTGGGTCTCCCTCTCTCTCTGCCCCTCCCGCACTCCTGCTCTGTCTCTCTCACTCTCAAAAATGGATAAATGTTAAAAAAAAATTAAAAAAAAATAAAGCTGCATCTATTCGGTTTCCTCCATAATTACAAGCTGGTAGTTGGTTTTCTGTCCCACCTGCAAGCACTTAAAATAATTGTTCCAGCTCTTATAATTACATCGTAATCATTTCCGAGCAGATCCCTGTTTTCATCCTTACGCTAAGATTGCATGATTAATGCATTTAATCTCTGATACCTAATCTTTTTTATTACATTTTGTGGGTTTTGTATCCTTCGGTGACCAAAACAGTACACGTTTACTCAAGTGCAAGGAATAATTATCACCCCCTTTTTAAATGTGTGCTCTTCCTGCAAAGGGTCCAAATTGTCCTTTGCTGTAGAAGCCCCCGGCGTATTTATGTAAGCCTAAGTCACATACAACATCAGAGTTACCGATTTGCAGTCACAGGGTCATTGACGTTGTTCCCAACTTTTGTTTCCATAATGAACAGCTTTCTACACATGATTTCACTGGGTTGGGGGGGATGCATTTTTAATTTTGGTAGCTGTTCTATATCACCCTCCACAAGTACAGGACCTCCAATCCAGTCAGATATGGGTGTTTCCTTCCCCACACCCTCCCCAACCCAGGACATCGGAATGCTCTTTTGAATTTTGCTCTATCTTATTTGGAAAAAAAAAAAAAATTTAATTGTTTTAATTTGGGTTTCATTAATCACGAGAGAGATTAAGTCTCTTTGCATACGTTAACGAGTCACTCGTAGTTATTTTGCTGTGGCCTGTTTCCATTCTTTGACCAAAGAATTATTTACATATTTATATCCTTTCCTCTTTGCTTGCTGGTCATTTCCTACTTGGCTTACAAGAATCCTTTATGTGTTGAGTAAATTAGTATTTTACGACATGGTTGAATGATTTCCTAGTGTGATCTCTAGTTTTTGAATGTATGAGGGTTTCTTTCCATGTAAACATTTTTAAATTTTAGAGGATGAAATACACAGTGTTTCATGGCGTTTGGGTTTTATGTCGTGCCCCCTCCATTCAGAAATTATTTTAATTATTTCACATATTTTTCTAATGGCTTTGTTTTATTTGTAAGATTTACACATTTAATCCGCCTAGAATTTATTTGGATGGAAGGAGGAAGGTAGGAATCCCACTTTATTTTTTTCCAGCTGGCCAGCCAGTTGTTCTGGCACTGTGGGTGAGCTCCCGTCCTCTCCCCTGCCTTTATCATAGTCACAATTGCCCTTTTTATTTTTAGTCTTTTAAGTTTATTTATTTTGAGAGAGAGAGAAAGAGCTTGCAGGCAGGGGAAGGGCAGGGAGAGAGGGAGAGAGAGAATCCCAGGCAGGCTCCGCACTGTCAGCACAGAGCCCGACAAGAGGCTCGAACTCACAAACTGTGAGATCACGGCCTGAGCCGAAATCAAGAGTCAGACGCTTAACCGACCGAACCACCCAGGTGTCTGGACTTCCTGATCGATCGCGTTGATCTGACTCTTCATGAGACGGGAGCAAGCGGTGATGACGATTCAGCTTTTATACCAGTAGTTGGTATTTCATAAGGTTGGTTTCCTTTTCATGCTTTTTTCAAAATTTTCCTATCCTTACACACTGACGCTTCCCACGTGATGTTAGAATTCCTGTCATTTCGTTGGGATTCTCTAGAATTTGATTGAGATTGAATTGTATGTGTAAAGTAATTGCAGGATAATTGACACCTATACAAATAATATTTCCCTGCCCAGCAAGCAAATGTCTTTCCATTTATTGTCTTCCCTCCCCGTTATTCAATATTCATGTAGATATAACTTTAAAACATTTCCTGATAAACTTCTCAGTTGTTTCCCTTTTTTGTCGAGGCACAAAACCCAAAAGCAATCAAAAACAAAAACAAACACAGAAAAAAACCTCGTCTTAAGGTGAGTTACTTTGGCACCAAATTACATCAGCAAAATTCTTCACAGCAGCACCCAGATGAATGTTTGATTAAATATAAGCGAGACTAGGTATGTGTACAAGGGCCATCTTAGAATTCTACCTGATGTGTAATCTATCATACACGTATTCACATTTTAAGGATTCTTGCTTGGGTAAGTCTTAGCAGAGTTGGGTGTTGCATGGTATCTAATGCCATTTCAACATCTATGGGCACGATCATGTTCTTGGATAAAGTAATGGGGTGAATTATAGCAATAGATCTCCAAATCGTGAACCAAGCGTTCATTCCTAGCATTAACCACATTCAGTCATGGAGAGGCGTTGACTCAAGGTATAACTAAAGTAATTTTACTCACACTTCGTTTAGGTTAGTAGTTTGGTTTTTGTTTGTTTTTGACGTTAATAATTCTTGGCTGAAATATGTTTATAGCATCCTTTTACTTTTTGGCTGGGGGAGGGGGGTGCAGATATGGGTTTTATACACTTATGCCAGCTTCATAAAAAGGAGCCATCCTGCAAGAAATGTGGGAGGCCTCTAGGAGAGCAGTCTCACACTGACCAGAAAGAAAACCTGGACCTCCCTGCTGCAACCACAAAGGCTGAGTTCTACCAACAACAAGAATGAGCTTGGAAACAAACGTTTCTTTAGAGCTTCCCGACAAGAACTCAGCCTTGGCGACATCAGATTTCAGTCTTGTGATCCCTAGCCACACCATACTGGGTTTGTCCATCACCCTCCAACTCACAGAGTAACAAACAAGTGTCATCCAAACTTAAATTGAACTAAGAATCCCCTGGGGAAATTGATGAGTAAGGTTGAGTTGGGCAGAGATGGGTTTGAGAGCCTGCTTTTCTGACAAGCCCCCAGGTGATGCCGATGCTTTGGGTCCAAGGACCTCACTGTCTGTGGCAAGGATATAAATAGCCTTGGAGCGTCCCCTGTACCTTGTAAGTTTAACAGACTCACTCCTGGGGCGCCTGGGTGGCTCAGTTGGTTAAGTGTTCGGCTCAGGTCATGATCTCACGGTTCGTGAGTTCTAGCCCCACGTCGGGCTCTGTGCTGACAGCTCGGAGCCTGGAGCCTGCTTCAGATTCTGTCTCCCTCTCTCTCTGCCCCTCCCCTGCTAACGCTCTGTCTCTCTCTCAAAAATGAATAAACGTTAAAAAAAATTTTTTAATAGACTTAACCCGTAAAACCAATGGAGCCTATGGCTTGTTCTTGTTTGTTTTTTAGTGGGCATACCTCTTTGACAACCCCCAATTTCCTTTATGATAATTGGTTTCATTAGATTTGTTTTCTCATCTATAATAATTTGTTATATTGTATTCTTCCAGAAATGTGTGCTTTTAATCTAGGTTTTCAAATTCATTTCCATAGAGTGGAACAAAATAAGTTTTTATAATTAATATCCATTCTCTAGAAACTTTCTTAGTCAAATATCTTATACTAGGTTTAGGATTTTCCCCTTTTCTTCTTAGAGTATCTGACTTTTTTTTTTTTCTCAAAGAACCAGCTCTGGATTTATTTATTCTATCATGTTTCTATTTTCTTTTCCCAGATGCTTTTATCTTGACTTCTTTGAATATATATCCATGCTCTTTAACTTTGTGATTTGAATGTTCAATGATCTCATTTTCATCACTGGCGTGTGTATGATATCTTCTCACAGAGAAATGTGAATCAAAGTTAACAAATCTAAGGTCCAAGCCCAAGGCTC
The DNA here is from genome assembly GCF_018350195.1 of Panthera tigris. Taxonomy (NCBI): domain Eukaryota; kingdom Metazoa; phylum Chordata; class Mammalia; order Carnivora; family Felidae; genus Panthera; species Panthera tigris. The sequence goes on from NC_056661.1 coordinate 159,905,078, forward strand.
ACTCTTGACTGCACCTCCCAGATGGCAGATTCCAGACGCAGTGTCTTGGCATGAATACTTTTAACCAAGGCACCTGAGAAGCCTCGAGAGCCCACACAGCCTTTCCAAGTCACTGCAAGAACAGAGCTGGCGGGCTTGTGCTTTGCAAAGCCGTGGGGGCCGTGGTGAAGAGATGAGGGACGTAGGTGGCTCAGGTGCAGGCAGCAGGGTGCTACCCCCTTTCAGCCTCACCCCTGCACACCGTCCCCTCCTCACACCTGCTACTTCCTAGTGGCTCCCGCACCTGACAGGGGCAGAGGGCTGCCTTCCCCCAAAGCTTCCATTCTTTCCTAACCGGGACTCTCTAACTTTCTAGAACTCCACTGGGGAAAAATCCGAAGGGGCTCAAACCTCCAGCTTTGGGACAACGTGTAAGGCCCTTCTTTCCTGCCTCACGGGGACTTCTTTCAGTCCGGTTTTCCCCCGCCTCTCTTGCTGTCTTCCTTTCCCCTTGTCCCTCGCAACAGATTTGAAAGCCAAGAAGGTTAGGATTCTGTTGTTCTCTGTGCTCTGCACGCCCCCCCCCCAACCCTGACCCCATCACACCTGGCCCCGTCCTTGGAGCCCCACCTCTCCCAGATCTGTCCCTGGCTGTCCTCACTCAGGGCCAGGAAGGGCAGAGGAATACCCAACACGTTGCTATGGTGACTTCTCCATGGACCACAGAACCACAGACTCCAATGGTTCCCGCTCTCCATTTTTGCCTCATTCTCGTGTCGTAGCAATGTTACGAGACGCCCACAGAAGTGAAGCAGGTTTGACTTCTGTGTGGTCCGGGGATGTCTGAGTCTGACCTTGGTTCCACGAGCCACCCGTCTGAAGCCTCCTCCTACTGTGCTGTGTCTTTGAACATCCATGCAGATCCCTTGGAGGCATTCAGGGGAGCTCAGCATCTTCCACATGAATCCAGCATCGCTTCCTTTACTGACTCTGTCACTCAGAAAGACTATTTTGTCAGAAGCCCTGGGTGTGAATCCTCCCGAGGGAATCCCTGCCAGTCGCCCCCCCCCCCGGGAAATGCTAATTCTACCTTTGCTGGCAAATCGGGGGCCTTGTGTCCTTGCCTCTGATTTGGAAAGTCACAGAAACGTTACCCAGATGAAGTGTTTGACCCAATGCCATCCGCTCTTCAGGGGAAAGTCCCTCTAAACACAGCCAACAAACAGGCGACAAGTCGTTTCGCTCGTTTGGAGAGATCTTTGGTGGATTCCCCAGGCTCTGCACAGACTACTCAGAAATGTCTAAAGACCCAGGGGGATTCTCGATTCTGCGGCTCAGTTTCCTCCAGAGAGTAACCCCGGAAGGCTTCGGGGAAGAAAGTAAAATCAACTTTACGTTAAAATGTGCATAAAAATCCAGATGAATGTGGTTGCAATTATTTTCAACCTAGGGATGGACACGGGTTGCTCTGAAATTTCCCGCTTAGAAAGGCTAAAAGCGATTTTCGAGAAATTACTTGGGAATTTTAACTTTTAGAAGACTGGAAAAGATAAAGACAGAAATGATAGCTTCGATTTGTGAGCGACTTTAACGCTTCAGTGTCTGGTTTTGTTCTATCCTCACAGCGGCCCTATGTGGTATGTGTGGACGGTATTAGCCACATTTTCGTAAAGATAAGAAAAACCAGGGCCCCTGGGTGGCTCGATCGGTTAAGCATCTGACTCTTGATTTCAGCTCCGGTCATGATCTTGGGGTCCGTGAGTTCAAGCCCCGCCTCAGGCTCTTTGCTGACGGTGTGGAAACTGCTTGGGATTCTCCCTCTCCCTCTCTCTCTGCCTTTCCCCTGCACGTGCATGCATAGGCACACACATTCTCTCTCTCTCTCTCTCTCTCTCTCTCTCTCTCTCTCAAAATAAATAAACATTAAAAAATATATATACAAGGAAATCGACTCACAAAATTAATGCATTCATTCTGTCAATGAACAAACACCTCAGTGGCTGCAACTCAGCTCTGGCTGCACATTAGCATCACCGGGGCAGTTTTTTAAAACTCCCGATGCCTGTTCCCCATCCCTGAGAGATTCCTCATGTGCAGTCAGGACTGAGCCAGCGGCCCCAGTGTTTACAGCACCTCGCCCAAAACTATACAGAGAATAGCATGATCGGGTCTCAAATTCAGGTATACCCCATTTTTCCTTCCTCTCAATAGAAACTTTAAACGTAAAAGAATTTCAGTCCCTATTTAGAGTTGTGTTCCTCCCTTCTGACATCTCTTAAATATAATGCAGGAGTCTGAAATAATAACTGTGTCCCTAGAGGCGAAATCCCCGCTACAAAATACACCTTCCTTTTTCTTTTTCTTTTTTTTTCCCCCGCTTTCTCTTTTTCGATGTGGAAGAAATCATACTGAAGACTGCTAGAGCCAATTAAGTATTTTTTCACACTCTGTTGACCCAAAAGAACTGTGTTAGAGCCACATGGCTGGTGCTGGAAGTTTATCCCATCCTGGTAATGATGTGAGCCAGCGCTGGGGAGGAATCTATTTGTGGAAAACACCGGGAAGCTTTCATTGGTTTTACAGGGTTCTTTTTTGATGATCCTTAGTCATTCCACCTGCCAACAAGCAAAGATGGTTGTCTTCTGAGATCCAAGGTTAATTCAAGAAGAGAACAGCTCAAAAGACAGCAGACATCTCTAGCTTGAGAGTTGTATATTCAGTTTTACGAGGTCAGCCTTCTTGGAAGAAAAGCCATTGTCTTGGGATTGGAATTAGAAACGTTCACTTGTGCTAACACAGCCGAAAAGAGTATTTCAAAAGCAAGAGCCCAGCTGGGCATTGATAAAAGACTTAAAATGTGTGCAGAATTAATTTTTAAAAGTACTTTCTGTCTGCTCACCCCCCACCGCTTCGAATAGACCACACAGTGGAGCCAGAACCCCGTCAGCGGGCTGTGATCTGGGCGAATGCCGCTGTGGTCTGAGATACGCTCCCCACCTAGACACTGGTTTCTGAACTCTTAGGGATAAAAAGGGTTAATTTTACATTTTGAGGAAATAGCAGTGGGGCACCTGGGTGGCCCAGGCAGTTAAGTTTATCTGACTCTTGATTTCGGCTCAGGTCATGATCCCAAAGTCGTGGGATCTAGCTCCGTGTCAGGCTCTTTGCTGGGAGCAGAGCCTACTTGGGATTCTCTCTCTCTCTCTTTCTCCCTCTCTCCCTCTCCCTCTCTCTCTCTCTCCCCCTGTCTCTCTCTCCCTCTCTCCCTCTCTCTCTCTATCTCCCTCCCCTTCCCCTTCCCCCCTTCCCTATTTGCACTCTCTCTCTCACACACACAAAATAAATAAATAAACATGAAAGGAAGGAAGGAAGGAAGGAAGGAAGGAAGGAAGGAAGGAAGGAAGGAAAAAGAAAAAAAAGAAAAGAAAAGAAAAGAAAAGAAAAGAAAAGAAAAGAAAAGAAACAGCAGTTATAACGCGACCTCCTACAAAGCCCAAACCGAGTGGACATTGACAGACCAGTCTACAGAGAGCAGGACCGTATTCATCACCTAAAACAGAAGACAGCATTGCCCGCAAGTCAAGATATAGATGTTATAGCAGATTAAATGTTTTTTAACGTGCATTTGATTTTTCCCTGTACTACCTTGAAAGACGTACGATGGTGACAAAAACAAATCAGGAATATCCAGCTGCTTCCAAAAGAGCTATCCACAGTCAAATTATGGCCTTGGAATCTACTGGAAATCTCCATAAAGGGGGAGTAAAAGGATACGTTCATCCTTGCCTGATTCCTCATACGATGAAATGTGCCTCAATGTTCTCACGAATGAGGAAACTCATCTCTTGGGTAGATAAAAAAGCTATTTTCACCAAGCTTCCGCACCATAAATTCTGGAAGTCCAAAGCCTTTACTGAGACGTGCGTAACCCCAAGTGGACATGTTTCTCAGCAGAAGCCCGGAGACCATGGCCTCAAGGTCTCCTGAAGATGTTGGCCTTCTGAATGGTGCCAGCTCAAACACCTGTCAGGGAGGAGAGGAAGTACAGCAGGAAATGTCTTTAAAAGATGCATTTTTGGCTCATTCGCTACGATTGGTATCTTCTTGCCGTCTTTATTTTCTCAGCCACCCTCTCCTTGGAAACTGAGACTCTTTCCACTGTCGAACAGACAACCAATTCTCGCTGGGACCGCTTTGCCAACAGGTAACCACAAATTGTGTTAGCTGGGACCCCTGCGTAGCGGGGATGTTCACCAGGCTTGATAAATGTATCTGTAAACGGTGACCCAGCACGTCCTCAAGTGACAGTCACTCTGGTGCTTTGGAATATTGGACAACCACGTTCCTCTGTAGCCGCTGGCCTTCCCCCCTGAGCTGGCCGCCTTCTCTCAACCTCCACCCATATATGCACCAGCAGCAAGGAGACAAGATTTCTCTCAAAAAAACGAGTCAATTCCAGTAAATCAATCATATTCCCCCAGATCTGGGGCTTCTGCACTCCTGATGACACCAGCACGGATTTATTTACACCTTGTGGCAGAGGAACGCGGTGACTGCAGAGCCCCGCAGACAGGAGCGTGACCCTCTTCATCGTGAAGGGAAGGCCACACCACCGGGCTCCCCAGCCCTCGCTCTGGGGCTCCCTGATCTAGACTTTCAAGGCTCGGCTTGAGAACCACAGCAAGATGCACAGAAGTGTCTTTAATGAGTCCACAGGGCTCACACTTAGGTGACGGGCACCTACCCGCTGCAAGACTGAACACTTCCGTGCGGTGTAGCCTGCTCCGTGGGAGGGAGACGTTGAGGGAGTCAACCCTTGACAGCCGGCTGTCACCGTCTCTGACCCACAGGGCCTGTGACATCATCCGGCAACAGCTCCGACGACGGACTCATCAACGATTGTAACTAACATGAAAGAAGGAACAGTTTGCCCACCTGAGAAATAAGAGGACGCCTTTGCCCACCGTGGAAATGGACGCCCAGCGTCTTACCTGTTTATTTCATGGAATACCAAGACTGAACTCGTGTCAGTAACGAGCTGTTTCCAACTCAAATACCTATTATGGGCAGTCGGACAAAAGAACGTGGTGTTCAGCCTGGTCTGGGAATATCCATGAATCTTTCTTCCCGAAAGGCAATTGAGACAACTCAGAGTTGGCAAAAAAAAAAAAAAAAAAAGGAAAGAAATGGAAGGAGGGAATCTAATATAATCAATTGCCCATTCAGATCTTTTGTGTAAAAGTTGGCATTAAACAGTCAGGGGCGCCTGGGTGGCTCACTTGATTAAGTGTCTGACTTCTGCTCAAGTCACGATCTCACGGTTTGTGGGTTCGAGCCCCGCATCAGGCTGTGTGCTGACAGCTCGGAGCCTGGAACCTGCTTCCGATTCTGTGTCTCCCTCTCTCTCTGCCCCTCCCCTGCTCGCTTACTCTCTCTCTTTCTCTCAAAATTAAAAACTTGAAAAAAAAAAACCTTTTTAAACAAATATATAGCAGGTGATGACCAGTTCCTGTATTCTGTTCGTTTTTACCTAATTGACCTTTTTCTCATCAAACCTCTGACAACCAGGCAGGCAGCTGCCACTTGCTCTTTCCTTTAAGAAGCTGGAAATGTTGGGGTTGGGGGGGGGGGGCCTGCATGGCTCAGTCGGTTAAGGGTCTGACTTCAGCTCAGGTCACGATCTCATGGTTCATAGGTTTGAGCCCCACATCAAGCTCTGCACTGACAGCACGGAGCCTGCTTCAGATTCTCTGTCTCCCTCTCTCTCTGCTCCTCCCCTTCTCTCTCTCTCTCAAAATAAATAAATAAACTTAAAAAAAAAGAAGCTAGAAATGTTGAGGCGCCTGGGGGTTTCTGTTGGTTAAGTGCCCGACTTAGACTTCGGCTCAGGTCACGATCTCACAGTTTGTGAGTTCGACCCCCTGCGGCTGTCACTGTGGAGCCTGCTTTGGATCGTCTGTCCCCCTCTCTCTCTCTCTGCCCCTCCCCTGCCCCCGCACACACTCTCTCCCTCTCTTTTTCTCTCTCTTTCAAAAATAAACATTAAAAAAAAGAGAGAGACTAGAACTGAAATGTAAGCCTTGTGTGATTTCTCAAGTCAGAAGCCAAAAATCCGTAATCCCCTCCCCATTTGAATTTGGAATTCTGGCTGGCTGGCTTTTTGCAAAAACCGAGGTGAGGGCATAGGTGTAAATACAAGACTCAGGCTCGTGGGGATGCGTGCCACATTCTGTTTGCCTGGCTAAAATCCTGCTGGCCTGGAGAAGTCTCTCCCTCCTGCAAATGTGATCAGCCGTCACCTCTCTGAAAATAAAACAACATCCCCTTATATCTTTAGCATCTTAGTCGGCCACCATTTGTTTTCATAGGCTTCTAGAACACCAGTCAGCAGTGAATGGCTAGAACAAATTATTTGAAAAAAATAATTTTCTGCCATCGAGCTCAGACTGGAAGAGAGAATACAGTGAAATGAAACAAAGACGTTGGAAAGAACAAAGGCACATATCTGGCCCAGCCCCCGCTGCAAAAATCATGCTGCAATCTAAATTAAATTATAACTAATAGCAGTTTTGTTCGAGTATCTCAAATTATCACTTCAGATGCCGAAGCTCAAGTGGTTTCCATGGCGATGTTTTCTCTACGAGATGTCAGCTAGTATCTAATTTTTTTGTCCCTGATAGATGACAACCTGAAGCTTTTAGTGCCTTTGGTTTTGGGGGTTTTATGTTAGATAATCTCGATTTACTTTTGTATGCATTTAAATGTGTGTTTTATTTGCCATTGGTTTCTGAGCCTGAAGTCTACAATTTTACATATTTTGAAACTTAGTAAATAAGAACTACAACTACCTCATTTATCTTGTGTACTAAAAAAAAAAGAAGAAGAAGAAGAAGAAAAGCTTTATTATTCTGTCCTCTCCCTGCCTGCTCAATGGGGCAGGCAAGAAATTGGTGGCTAAAGAATTCAAATCTCTTTTTAATATTCTGTTCTTGCAACTGTTTTTTAAATCATTTATTTGTACTTAAGCACCCGCCCGGAAACGTCTTCTATTTTTCACATTCCCTAAATGTGATTAAAAAAAAAAAAAATTATGTTCTAACAGTGACGGTTTAAGGCACAGTTAGCACGGTTCCTGATTTCATGATTTCACAAGTGTTTCCATGGTGGTAATAAGCCTTCTATCTGCGCTGTTTGGGTCAGTGAGGGACTCCTATCTGGGTCCAAGGCGAGCCGCCAACCCCAGGGAGAATAACTGAGCATTCGTTGCCTTGAGAGCATGCAGTTGTGTTGATGATTTGATAGAGCCGGTGTAGACTGTGTGCAATGATGGGGAGCCGTGTCCCCTGGGCCTGCTCTTACCAAGTTTGCTTTCACATCAGAAACAGTTCAGCTTAGTGTTTTTGCAAGTCGTCTCTGGAGCCAGTTTCCTGGGTTCAAACTCTGGCTCTACCACTTACTGGTTATGGGACCTCAGACCAGCTTTTGGCCTTCCAGAACCTTCCAAAATGGGATGAATATTGCCAACCTGTCGGGGTTCACATGAGGCTGAAATGGACTTAAAGGACTTAAAACAGTGCCTGGCTTGCGGCGCCTGGATGGCTCAGTCAGTCAGTGTCCGACTTCGGCTCAGGTTATGATCTTGCTGTTCAGAGTTCGAGCCCCACGTCAGGCTTCTGTGCTGACAGCTCAGAGCCTGGAGCCCGTTTCAGATTCTCTCTCTCTCTCTCTCTCTCTCTCCACCCCTCCCCTACTCGCGCTGTCTCTCTCTCTCAAAAATAAACATTTTAGAAATTAAAACAAAAAACAAAAAACAGTGCCTGACTTGTAGGAAGGGCTATTATTATTAGTCCCTAATTACCTTGTTCCTGAAATTTGAATTTCACCTGCCTTTACATTTTGTACTCCACCACGGAAGGAAAACACTTCTAGGTTGATTCCACCAACCCCTTGCTGTCCTGGGCCCTAATGAGTTTCATCTGTGAAGAAAGTGTCATCCAAACGATGACTAACCTTATAATCCTAGAATTTAGAGTTTTCCTGTTCGTCACGTATAAACAACCTGCATGGTCCCCGGAGCCCTTGTTGCTCGATGTCCCTTACCTCCCGGCCGGCAGGGGTCAGAACTTGTCCCCGTCCCCCAAGAGCCCCGGGGGTCTCAGCTGCCAGGGAGAGGCACCACACTCGCCCCACACAGCACACAGGATAAGAGGTGCTGGTTAGCCTGTCATTTACTTTCCTGACAAATCCTTCCAGGAACGCAGCAAAGGGAAGGACAGAACATTCATCCTTTCTATTTTGTGGGGGAGGAAAGTGTATTTTTACTCACCCAGCTCTAAGAACGGATCGCTCTACGGTATGGGTATCATTATGGGGAACCCCCCCCCACCCCCGCCAGGCCCACTTTTACAAAGTTTGTTTGTTGTTTCCTTCTTGATTTTCAACCTGAAGGTAGGGCAGGAGGAAGAGGGAAAGGACACCGGTGCTGAGCCCTCAGGTGGCTTCTCGAGTGGCAAAGACAGTGGAAGGGGACAGCGTCCGTGTGTCGAGGGTGAATCCGACCCATGCCTGAGTATGTTTGGAGCCTGTCATATATGTTCCCTCTCTGGCAAGGAGGGCAATGGTGTGCTGTAGCCCGAAGCCTCAGCCGGGCAATGGGACAAGCATGAGTGTGGGTGGAGAATGTCTCATCATGGATTCCTCCAGCCCACGGTCTGCCTGCGCTACGCCGGGTGGAGAAAGGGAGGAGCGCCAACCTCTAGGTGTGCAAAGGAGACACGGTCTGTGTGTGGCCAGTGTAATGGGGATGGCCAGACAGACAAGAGGACGTACACAAGGGAAATAAACAGAAATGCACATGCTCCTATGAGACCCTAAATCAGAGCTGACATAGCACCATGCTTCGACAGTCATCATCATGTTCTATCGCCTGGAGACCCAGGAGAAACGTATATTGAATATAGTCTTTGCCTATTTGACGCAGGTCTGGTCTTGAGACTGTTAATATCTAGAGTCTGGTTTTGTGTGTGTGTGTGTGTGTGTGTGTGTGTGTTTAAGTAGGCTCCACCCACAACATGGGGCTCAAAGTCATGACCCCGAAATCAAGAGTCGCATCCTCTCACAACTGTGCCAGCCAGCCTGTTGGGACCTATTCATGCCATTTCCCAAAATATAGGTTCCTTGATTCTGCAGCACCCCTAAAATTGCTCTGCTCTCCCAGCAGACGGGGGATGAGATGGAACAGAATGGAGTCTGTGTCGGGGATGAGCTTTATCCTATGTCTTACTTACATCTCTTGGTTTCCAAGTTTTCATACGTGCATTTCCCAGAGGATGTTGGTACCCCGGGGTGGGGGGGGGGGCGGGGAGGACAGTTACAGTGAAATCATTTCAAATATATCTGTCAAAATAGCGCTTGGTCTGCTTGGCCAGGACAAAATGGATATGCCTCAAGGGAGTAAGGACTCACGTGCATTAGGACAACCAGACTTAAGTTATAAATGAAGCCATGAAAACAGGGATTCTTATGCGAGAAACAGAACCGTGCCCTTGAATTTCGTGAGGACTTCGGTTGTACCTCAGGGTTTTTCCCACTGGCTGTTTTCTGATAATAACCAAAGACCAGTGGACACAGGAATCATTAGTAGCTTTTCTATATTTACAGGCTCCAGGCTCTGAGCTGTCAGCACAGAACCGGACATGGGGCTCGAACTCACAGACCCCGAGATCATGCCCTGAGCCGAAGTCGGACGCTTAACCGACGGAGCCACCCAGGCACCCCTGGACTGATTTCATTTTAACGAACGTCTCATTGGCCGTAGCTGCCTGTCAGCACTGTTTGTCATTGGGACCGTGAACATAACTGAGCACGCCTTTAAGAGCATGGCTGTAGGGAGTGTGTAGGGAGTGACAAGAATTCAGACCGATCGACCTTGACAAGAGGGCCAGACATGTAACCGAGGTGGCTAAGGATAGTTCTAGGAAACAGGTAAGATTTGATGGACAGAGAGAGGAAAGGCAGGGCAGAGGTGAGGGGGGCGGAGGGATGAGCCAGAATGTGTCGACCAGGAAGCATCAGGAGTCTGTGTGCCTAGAATGTCAAGTTGGAAAAGTGGCCCCGGCAGAGAAGGAGCAGGAGAGAAATTCAGCTCGAAGGAGGCCTTCCTCCCCCTACAAAGGATTTCGGATTTTGTACGAAAGGCGATCCTGGGATAAATTTCCATGTTCTCTTCTAGCTGTTCCTGTTCTTCTTGGGTCATCTCAGGTCACACCCACACCTTCCACTACTGGTTATGTCAATAACTTCAAGGGATCCAGAGAGAGGGGCGTATGCACGTCTCTAAATATCTGTGTTTTTCTGCGGTTTTGTGGCCAAGGATGCAAAGCCGTACAGTCGGTTTTGGAGCAGAGAGAAAGCATGATGTGTTCTCCCATCGGCATTACCTGAAGCAGAGAAGCAAACAGCTTCATAGAGTCACGACTCTCACATAATAGAATAATCACAAAATTGCCACTGTCATTGTTTTTGTCTCCGTACTTCATATATTTTGAAGGTTCATGTTACTTAAAAGTGGTGAGGAGATGGCTGTGTTTCTCAGAGGGAGATGAAAAATACGAGCCACTCATAAGATACCAAACGTCCAGTAGACGTCTCCATCTGGGTGTCCCAGAGGCACCTCAGGCTCAGTACCTCCAAGACAAAACAGATTTCTCTCCCTCATCCCCTAAAAATGCTCCTCCTCCCACAGGCCCTGCCCAAGCGGAACTGTCTGGATGCTGGGACTTCCCCACCTGGCTGCCTCATCAGCCCTCAAAAGGCAGGATGGAAATGAATGGCTTAGGAATTAACCTTGCCTGGTTTCCAATCCCATCTGGGCCACTCAACAAGCTTGATGGCTTTCTAGGAAGATGTGGACTAAATAGTGTCCAGAGAAGGGTAATTAACGTTGTCAGAAGGCCTGTAAACTAGGTCAAAGATGAGTCGTGACAGTATGAACTTTCATCCTCGGAAAGAAACTCGCAGTCTCTCAGTCTCAGAAGGGTAGTTTATGTCAGTAACCAAATCTTACCGTGACCTATGAGTGTATGAGTTGTAACATGGCAACTACAAAGCAGCTTTAGGCAATTTACTGTAACTAGATAGGGTCGTAACTAAAACCACATCCGTGCTTTAAATTGGTGTTTTGACTGTGTAAACCAAACTCTTCAATGAGGCACAGAAATTCCTCATCAGTAACAATTTTCATCTTTTTTATTGTTCACTGTGGATCCCCAACACTTAGAATGGTGCCTGACACATAGTCGATGTTCTGGAAAGATCTGTCGAATGGCTGAATACATTCATTTGTCACATCTACAAATAATCCTTCTCTGAAGGGAACACTCAGGTTTAAAGAAGAAACCCAAGGTTTCCAGAAATATTATTTAGAAACCATTTTTATTCACACGGGATGATTTTCTGATCACCCTTAACATCGGATGATGAGCCTACAAATGCAAGGTCATTGCATCCTTGGGCCGACACTTGGAATTTTGAATATCCGTCCATGCTGCCCACACCAGAAAGTCCTAAAGGGCATGGGGAAAGTCACTGACTACAGTATACTTCATGTTGGCTCTGCCTTTCCCTCTCTCCCTAGACATGGGATTGGACCAGTTAAAATAAGCACACAATAGGGGTGCCTGGGTGGCTCAGTCAGTTAAGCGTCCGACTTCCCTTCAGGTCATGATCTCACGGTTCGTGAGTTCGAGCCCCGCGTCGGGCTCTGTGCTGACAGCTCAGAACCTGGAACCTGCTTCGGATTCTGTGTCTCTCTCTCTGTGCCCCTTCCCTGCTCATGCCTCTGTCTCTCTCTTTCTCTCAAAAGTAAATAAACATTTTAAAAATATATTTTTTTTAAAGAAAGAAAAGTCCCCAGGACTCAGAGTTAAGTTCTTTCATTTGTGTCTTTCTTAGCGTCTGCATTTTAATCAAATCGACAGGCTTGAGTGGCACTGGTGGCCGAGCTGATTTGGAATATGATCGATCCAGAAACAGATCATTTTTCTGGTCTTAAGTCAGAGAAAAGCTGAAGTAGCATTTGCTGGTAGGATCTGAAATCCCGCTGGTGGCCCTATTTCCTGGGGAAAAGGGAAAGAAGGGCTCTACCTACTTTTCATCATTATCCTGGGGATCCTTCAGAGCAGAGAGCTGAAGGAGGAGCCTTACGAAACCCAAGTCCGTAGTGAGGTCCTCCTTGAACCCTAACACAGACCTCTTTCCTCCGTGTGCACACATTTAATTATGCAAAATAACTCGTTCAAACATTTTTTAAATACCTAACTGATGCCATCCAGTAACCATGGCTCTAGACTAAGGTGATCTGCTGAAGGAGGAAGCTACTTCCGTTGGAGTATTTGCCTTAAACCTGAACATCTAAAACAGAGGCCCAACGAATATGAAATTGGTTTTGAAGTTACATTAGCTCATATGGATGGTAACAGATACTCTGCCGACCTCTAGAAAGACTTCAGGATCCGTTTGTCTTTTGCGTACTTGAAATTTATTCTAGAGAAACACCTAGCTGTAATATAACCGGTTCTGGTTTTTTTTTATAACAGGGAAAGAAATGGAAACTTTATTAGGCAGCGTATATTATTCTCAACTGTTATGAAATGTTACCCGCTTACACATTCCTGACATGTCCTGTGTTTTATTAGAGTCATGCAAAATGTTCACTTAAAGACATGATTCCTTTTTAAACTAAAGGTATAAAAGGCTCTACAGAAATAGCCAATGTAGATAGAAAATAGTAGCTGAGGCAGATTTCAGCCAAAGGTGAGAAAAAAACATTCTAATCCATCAGCTTGCGTGTCAGTGGATGAAGCAGGACGGCTCAGGTAGCTCTAAGATTCTCTAATACTCCTCCAAAAGACTGACCGTGCTTCTCTGGGTCTCATGTCAGACAGAACAGCCGAAACAGGGGTGGAGGCACTGAGACGTGTGGAAACGATGGCAAGATGGGCCTGTCAGAAACGGAACTCTCCTCTGGGGAAACAGGAAGTGCTGAAGAGTTGTATGAAAAAATATCCACATCGGGTTATTTGGGATTACTAGTATCCTTGACTCTTACACTTGACTTTTCCATTTCTTCCTCTGCAGCCAGTGCTGATTTCCCATATAATCCAGGACAAGGCCAAGCTATAAGAAATGGAGTCAACAGAAACTCGGCTATCATTGGAGGTGGGTGATGCATAGCACAGGCTCCTCACCTGTGGAAAGTAAGAATTGTCCGTAAATGCATCGTCTTAAAAAAACAAAACCAAAAACAAAACCATCATCTAGATTTTTACTTGATTTGTTTTGTTATTTAAATATGACTAAGGGTTGTGACCTACAGATGTGGAGACACGGATGTAAATGTAACCCAGCTACTTTAAAAAAAAAATTTTTTTTTAATGTTTATTTATTTTTGAGACAGAGACAGATCGCGAGTGGGGGAGGGGCAGAGAGAAGGAGACACAGAATCCGAAGCAGACTCCGGGCTCTGGGCTGTCAGCACAGAGCCCAACGCGGGGCTTGAACTCACAACCCATGAGACCGTGACCTGAGCCGCAGTCAGACGCTTAACCGACTGAGCCACCCGGGTGCCCCGTAACCTGGCTGCTTTTCAATGCTGACCCGTAAGAATGCGATGGTCGTGCCGGGCTAGCCAGAGCCTGAACAGGCAGGCCAGCCGTCGTGCAGGAGCCACAATGGCCTCTTCCCTCCTCTCTTTTCCCCTTCTCACTCCCGCACATCCCAAAAGGCCCAGGATCACTTACTGCGAAAACAGGCAGGAGTGTGCTAGTCTGGCTGCCATTATCTTAATAAAGATCATCAGAAAATTAATAAGCCAGGGTATCTAAAATATTCCAGTGTCTTTTCTTCCCAGGGACGGCTGCAGAATAATTGAAGTCTCCTAGCCCAGTCCTTCTTATTTGGGTTGGTATCCTTGCCCCCCGTTGCCCACCGTCTCCTCTGCCTGAGCCCCCCTGTCTTACTGCATCCAGGTGTCCCCTGCATGTCTGAGGACAGCTAATACTGTAATTGTATCAAGGGTCTTAAACCCAGCCAATCACCTTGGCTTAGTCGGTAGGTCTCTTTTCCACATGGAGAAGTAGATGCCTGTAAGAAATACCTGACTTGGGGCACCTGGGTGGTTCAGTCAGTTGTGCGTCCGACTTCAGCTCAGGTCATGATCTCACGGTTTATGAGTTCAAGCCCCGCGTCGGGCTTTGTGTTGATGGCTTCAGATTCTGTGTCTCCCCCTCCCTCTGTCCCTCCCCTGCTCACACTCTCTGTCTCTCCCTCTCTCTCAAATAAACATTTTTAAAAAGAGAAAAATATATGTGACTCTAAAACTAGAATACATTTAGAATGCCGCCTAAATCACATTGTCCAATCACATCGGTACAGTCTTATCAAGGTCCCTCTCCTCACTGTGTTTTGTTTTTTTAAGATCAACTTTATTGAAGCATGATATGCATGTGTGTAAGCGTAACAGGTCAGTGACTCGTGACAAACACAAACACCCATAGCCACCACCACAACGAAGATCTGGAACATTCCCACCCACAGAAAGCTCTTTGTGCCCCCGTATAGTCCATCCTTTGCCCTGCCCCACTCCCAAGAAGGGCCACCTCTGATTTGCTTTTTGCTGTGTTGATTACTTTTACCTCCTTTAGAGTGGCGTAGAAATGGAATCATAGAGTATGTCATCTGTTCGTGCCTTCTGTCGCTCAACGTCATGTTTCTGAGGTCTCTCCACATGGTTGCATGAATCGATAGGCTGTTTGTTTTTATTGCCAAGTTGTGTTTTGCTGTGTGAATGTACTAGAATTGGTTTTATCTGCTCACCTGTGGCTGTTTGGTTTGTTTCCAGGTCTGAGCTATTTTGAATAAAGCTGCTACGAGTATTCTTGTTGAAGTCTTATGTGAACATAAGTTTTCATTTCTCTTTGGTAATTGCTGGGAGTGCAGTTGCCGGGTGTGACAGAAAGTGGAGATTAGACTCTGTAAGAAATTGCCATACAGTTTTCCAAAACGGTTGAACCATTTTACATCCCCGCAGTTCCTATCTGACAGGCCAGGTTTGCTCCACAATCTTATCAGCACTTGGTATTGTCGGTCTTCTTAATTTGAGCCACTCCAGTGGATGAGTAGTGGTAGCTCGTTGCAGTTTTAATGTGCAATGAGCTGATGACTAATAACCCTGAGCGTCTTTTCATGTGCCTGTTGCCATTTGTAAATCTTTCGTGAAGTGTCTGTTTAAAACTCTTTCTCCGGGGTGCCTGGGTGGCTCAGTTGGTTAAGCGTCCAACTTTGGTTCAAGTCATGATCTCCCAGTTTGTGGGTTTGAGCCCCGCATTGGGCTCTGTCCTGACAGCTCAGAGCCTGGAACCTGCTTCAGATTCTGTGTCTCCCTCTCTCTCTACCCTCCCCTGCTCATTCTTCTCTCTCTCTCCCTCTCTCCCTCTCTCTATCTCCCTCTCTCTCTCTCTCTCTCAAAAATAAACACTTAAAAAATAAAAAATAAAAATTCTTTCCCCATCTTTTAACTGGATTATTGGACTTCTTTTGAGTTATAACAGTTTTTTATTTTCTAGATAGTTCAAGTCCTGTGTCAGACATATGTATTGTGAATATTTTCTCCAGTCTGTGACATGCCTTTTCATTTTCTTAGCAGTATTTTTTTTTAAAGCAAGAAATCTAAATTTTGATGAAGTCTTATTTTTTTAATCTTTTTATGGCTTGTGATTTTTTTTAATTCTATTTTAATGATATGCCTCTTCAAGATTGTGAAGATTTCTTCCTATGTTTTCTTCTAGAACTTTTATAGCTTTGGTTTCTGTTAACTAAGTCTGTAATCACTTTGAGTTAACATTGGTACATAGCATGAGATAAAGGTCAAAGACATTATTTTCCAAACTAATATCCAGTTATTCTCAAACTATTTGTTGAAAAGACTATATACTTTTTCCAAATTTAATCTCCTTGGCACTTTTGTCAAAAATCAATAGACCATATATGTGTATGTCTGTTTTCTGGACTCTGTTGTGTTTTGTTGATGTATTATATATCTTTCTTTACCCAATACCATGCTTGCTGTATTGTTTTACCTTTATATTAAGTCTTGAGACAGCAACATGCATTCTCCAGCTATTTCTTTTTTGTTTTTCAAAATTACGTTGGCTATTCTGGACCCTTTACTTTATTGCCATATAAAATTTAGAATCAACTTATAAATTTCTACCAAAGAAAAAGTTTGCTGAGATTTTCATTGGGATTGCGTTTGGTCTAGAAATGGACATCAAAACAATACTGAGTGCTTCGGCTCTTAAAGGTGGTCTATCCATCCATTTATCTACATCTTTAATTTCTGTCAGTAAGGTTTTGTGGTTTTGAGCAAACACAGCCTTGAACAACTGTGTTCAATTTGTTTTATTATAAATGGTATTATTTTATTACTTTTTTAAGTTTTTATTACTTTAAATGTTTTTCCAAGTATTTTCTTGCTAGTATATAAAAATACAGTTGATTTTTGTGGCCTTGCTAAATTTACTGTTAGTTCTAGACACTTCATATATATATATATATATATATATATATATATATATATATATATAACTTAGGATTTTCTTTTTTTTTTTTTTTAATTTTTTTTCAACGTTTTTTTATTTATTTTTGGGACAGAGAGAGACAGAGCATGAACGGGGGAGGGGCAGAGAGAGAGGGAGACACAGAATCGGAAACAGGCTCCAGGCTCCGAGCCATCAGCCCAGAGCCTGACGCGGGGCTCGAACTCACGGACCGCGAGATCGTGACCTGGCTGAAGCCGGACGCTTAACCGACTGCGCCACCCAGGCGCCCCTAACTTAGGATTTTCTAAGAGATGGTCGTGTCACCTGAGAATAGAGAAAATTTTTACTTCTTCACAGTCTGTACACTTTTTATTTCTTTTTTGTTTTATTGCACTGACAAGGATTTCTGGTACATTGAGAGAGAGGACTTGCTTCCATTGTTTCCTGTTTTAGAGAGAATATGTTTACTCTTTTAGTATTGACTAGGGTATTAGCTGTAGGTTTCTCGTAGATGCAGTTTATCAGGTTGAGAAAGTTTCCTTCTACTGATACTTTCTGAGAGGCTTCACAATGAATGGAGGTTGAAATTTGTCATATGCTTTTTCTCCTATATTTCTTTAATGTGGTAAATTACATCGCTTTGTTTTTTAATGATAAACCAGACTTGCATTCCTAGAATTAACACCCCTTCACCATAATATATTCTTTGCCACACATTGCCAGATTTGATTTGCTAAAATTTTATCAAAGAGGACTGTTGCCCCATAGTTGTGTTTTCTTGTGATGTGTTTGTCTGGTTTTGCTATCAGGATAATGCTGGCCTCATAAAATGAGTTGAGCAGTAGTTCCTCCTCTTCTGTTTAACTGTCTATCAGTTCCTCAGAGAATAGCATTAAGATCTCCAAATATAACTGTGAATTGGTCTAATCTCCTTTCAGTCCTGTCCACATGTGTTGCTGGTGTTTTGTGTGGGGGAGGGTGGCATTAGAGAGAACCATGGCAACACGAGGAAAGTGGTGTTGGAGGGATGTATACAAGGTCTGTTTAACCTCCAGTGCCTCTCCTGCCTCCACCAGGTGTCATCGCTGTGGTGATTTTCACCATTCTCTGCACCTTGGTCTTCCTCATTCGGTACATGTTCCGCCACAAGGGCACCTACCACACCAATGAAGCAAAGGGAGCAGAGTCAGCAGAGAGCGCGGATGCTGCCATCATGAACAACGACCCCAATTTCACAGAGACCATTGACGAAAGCAAAAAGGAATGGCTCATCTGAGGGGTGGCTATTTGGCTGTGGGAGAGGGAGGGGCTAGCTATTCGGGAGGAGGAAACGGGACAAAAGTGCACCCTACTTTATACTCTTGAGCACATCCTTAAAATATCAGCACAAGTCGGGGGAGGCAAGCAACAGAAAATTCTGGAGACTGATCGCCACAAAAAGTACTTTTTAATATTTCTTTATAGCTGAGTTTCCCCTTCTGTATCAAATCAAAATAATACAAAAAATGCTTTTAGAGTTTAAGAAACAATTGAAATTTGTAGGTAATACTGTCTTATTTTGTGTGTGTTTAGAGGTGTTCTAAAAACCCATGGTAACAGGGCAAGTTTTCTACATTTTTAAGAGCCCTTAGAACGTGGATATTTTTTTTCTTGAGAAAAGTTGATGCACATGGCCTCCAGCATTCTCTTCCTTTTGCATATAGTCAATTTTTAATGGGCTGTCATAGTAACTAGTTCGTGTTCATATGCTATTTCTTTTGGTGTCCTGTAAATTCGAAAAGGAAAGGAAGGGGCCAACAGAACCTATTGTTTGCCAGTTTTCAAAGAGACCTCAACCTATGCCTATTCTCTGAGCATTCCCACCTAAAGCACTGAAGGAAGTGAGCATATGGCACCTGTTGTGTAACAACACAACAAACACAGCAGAGAGAAGCATTAAGAACCAGGGGAAGTAGTTTCGTATATTGGGATTGTTGGTTTTATTTTTCATCAGATTCTACAAGCTAATACTATTCCGTGTGCATAGTCTTAGACCTCTTCATGACCTGTGACTGTCAGCTACAATGCGGTGGTGACCAGCTGTTACAAAAGATTTTTCCTCTGCTTTACCTACATCATGTTAGGTTACACTATATGTGTGTGGGGGCACCTCGGTGGGGAATTAGAGCCAGATGCTATGATTTGTTTGCTCTGTTCCTTTTAGAGTTGTAGCAAGAGTGTGGACACTTTCTAATGAATGATGCATAAATTAGGTTGCTCTTCTTATCTTGCTTTAAATATTAGTTTTTAAGCCCTTGTGACAAAATCCTAGCAGACCATGTCCTCCAAATGGACACGCCACAATAAAGCCAGGTTATGATTGCTATTATTATTGCTTTACTCCAGAATCATATGGAAAATACTGCCGTATTTTCCATCATCTAATCCATGTATCGTTCCATCCTAAACAGACACACTGCCACGATTCAGGGACCTCTTTCGCAGATACATCTGAACCTTAGGTTCATGACCAACCTGATAACTGACTGTTGCTTCACAGAGAATGGACACGTCTAGTTAGTCACACCTCAGTCTAATCAGGAATCTTGACCAACTTGTTCCAACAAAGAACTCGTTGGTTTTATTTAAAAATGATAGATTTTGTGTGTAAATAGATGGGACAAAGCTCCTATTGAAGCATCCAAGAAATAATTTCATTGATCTCTTTTTGTAAATTACACAATTTATTTCTAGAATGACTACCATTTATGATCATGATAGTCCAGACTCTGAATAAGTACTTTAAAATTTTTTTTCAGATTCCAACATTTTGAGGAATTCAATAGGATCCCTTTTTTCCTTCTCCTCCTGGAAGCATGTAAGATGAGGTTCAAAAAGTATTATTGCTGTTTTTCTGACAGCGTGCCTCAATAAAATGGAAATTCTAGTTTGTTAGGGTTATATCTACATATTTTTCAAGATTCTCGGTATGCCTTTGCTTTTTGGAGGATCTCAGTTTCTTGGGTAATGAAAACTGTTATCTAGAGTTGCCAAGGGCCCCCTGCACCTGTATATGACACATTCCAAAGGAGATACTGGACCAGTTCATTCCCATCAGAGTCGAGGTAACAGAACAAAAGGGAATCGGAACGCCTTTCACAGTTGCTGACCCTCAGCCACTGTCACGAACACCCTTACCTTAAAGACGTCTTGATCATTATTCCATAATACACGTTGTTAAATGAAAACTATGTGGTACGACTAAAAAGCAGAACAGGAGAACCCAAGTGACATGTTAAAAACAAAGCCTGTTTTGATGACTACCATTAAGGGCTGTTTCGTGTATTGTCAAATTACGAAAGCAAATTTTAAACATTATGTTTTGTAGAAAGGTTTTTTAGAATTTGTTTTAAACCTGCTTTACAGCTATTAATTTTGCACTTCACAAATAATGCCAGATGGAAATGTATTGTTTCTGGCGTTTCCCGTGATAGCTTTCTTCTTTATGCATTGTGTCAGCATTTTCACTTTCTTCCCAAAATGATTCAGGGGTTAAAACAATCAAAAACAGTCCCTGACACTAAAACGGCCGTACCCTTTCTTTTCACTCTCTTCTTCCCTCTTTCCTGCCTCAAAAGGTGAAAAATAAAACCCAACACTTCCTTCACCAAATTTGCAAACCTAGGGCACTGGACTGACTGAGGGCTCAGTGGGTCTCCCGTATCACCGCCATTAAGACATACAGTATGCCCTTAAGGGAGTAAGTCCGGCCAGCAGACAAGACACAAAAACGTAGTTAAGGTATTAAGTAACTAAGTTAAATGCCAAGGGAGTGCTGGAAATCCTTGGCTTCTCTTTGGGATTGTGGGCTTCACCAAAAGTCCTAAATGTATCTATGAAGGCCATATCCAGTACGTTCTAAATGGTCAGTAATTTATGTGAAGATAAAGAAACATCTCTTTTTTCCAGCTCCCTCCCTTGAAAGCTCACGATGTCGTGACCCAAGCTCCGCGTCTAATCTTGCTTTGTCAGTCACATCCCGCAAAACCTTGACATTCTTCTGTCCCAGTCCGTTATCATTCTAGTCCAGAGGGCTAGTGGTAACCTCTTTAAATAATAAACAAAAACAAAAAGAAAAAAATTTAGAAACAAGAAGCTGCTTTAAAGTTTCAGGAAGAACTGATGGCTGACTTAAGGTTGTTTGTACAGGAAGCATCTTCCATGTAGAAAGCAAACATCTAGGTTTTGACGAGGTAGGAGCAGGACTTTGAAAGCAAGATCAGTGCCATTCTCAGCTCTCAAAATAACATATTCCCTAGAGCACAAGGAAAGTAGCTTAGGAGGTGAGAAGTTACATTGTCAAGTTCTTCTCTGACCCATCTTAATGCGTAAGGCTATGGGAGCTAGAAACAAGGGTTTGGAGGGCCTTTGTTGGACAGTTTCCCATTACCCTGCGTTTGATGAACAAGCATCCTTTACTAACAGGAGCAGGGATTCAGAGGCATAGGAAAAAGAGCTGGCATGAGCCAAAGAGTAGATCTTAATGTTACTGTTGAACGTCTGTGGAGCCGCCCCCAGATGCCCTCAGAGAGCTTGGCACAAAGACACACACCATAGGAAGCGCCGAAGGAAAAAGTAGCTACCAAATAGGAAAACGCAGTGTCAGCGTGGCGTCCGGAAGAAACTTTTCTTTTCTTCTATTACAGGATCTGCTCTTTTTCTCCCTCTCCTTCCTTGTATAGGGTAAGCATTGCAAAGGTCTCTTTATGCCTCTAAACAATTAGCACCTCATTTAAACCGCTTAATATTGTTTCCTTTTCATCATCCTGTCCAGCAGTTTTCAAAAAGAAAGGCAACAGTTATTAAATTGGATGCCAGTTAGCCAGCCAAAAACAGGTCCTAAGTTACTAGTGACAATAGAACCAGCTGATCCTGAAATAGATGAGAGACAGCACATCTAGCTAGCTGATTGGGGCTGAAACCAACGAGCGCCATGTTTAAAATGATATCATGGTGAGCGTAGACCCTGGGCATCAGCTGATAGAGTCCTAACCCTTTCTCTCTCCCTG
The DNA here is from genome assembly GCF_018350195.1 of Panthera tigris. Lineage (NCBI taxonomy): Eukaryota > Metazoa > Chordata > Mammalia > Carnivora > Felidae > Panthera > Panthera tigris. The sequence continues at coordinate 159,926,703 of NC_056661.1, forward strand.
GCTTGCCACGTGACCTTTGTCAGACTGGTGAACCGTGGTCCCTCTTTGCCCCATATTTAAGATACAGCTGCTCTGCCCACTTAATAGGACAATCGTGAGGGGCCATTGCGTCTTGACTGCAGCGTCCTTTGACACCCAAATATAAAGGCCCAAGTCAGTGGAGCCCCCTGGAAGACATACTTTCTGGCCTGTGGTTGTAAGTCACACCAAATGAACAATGTGCCCACATCCGGGAGTGTGCAGACTTGTGAGGCATTGCCGTACAGCTGCTAAATTGTTAATCAGGTAGACTGCCCAGGACCTAACCTGTCAATACTGGAAGATGCAACATCCGAAGGCCAGAGAAATCAGAACTTCGCGTGCACAAAGCCCTGCGTCCCCACCCAGATGGGACTTAGAGCTTACACATGCCCCCAGTGCCATTGGGCTGGCTCGTACGTAAGACGACACAAGAAACAAATGTGATTTTTCCGTGTAGCCTAGTGGCAACGTGCCTACACTACATACGCCCTGCATGATAATGTTGGAAACTTTAGAATAGATGTCTTTCACAGCAGTATTTTCTGGATACGCGTGGTATGTAGAAGTCATTGTCGATGAAATAGGGAAACCGTGTTGAAAAGTTGATTATCTCCCGTGGAGCAAGGACTGGCAGATTATAAAGATACCTGAGCACACAGGTATTAATATCCAACATGCACTTCCAAGGTCACTTTCCAGATGAAAATGTGCTTTAAGATCAGGTCTACACAGGTGGCCTGCAACGTTTCCAAGTTCAGTTTATTTCAAAACAGCCACCGCTGGGTTCTAACATGGCTATGAAGACATCCTCTCAAAGTAGGCCAAGAAACAGTTCAGATGTTACTGATTCTAAGTTTGGTTGGGTTTTTGCATTTTTTTCAGTGAGCATCGTGACTGCGGAGGTCAGGGTTGTGAAAAGCTGGGCTAAGTATTCTTTCTGTAAAGTCGATTAGGATTCCACCCTGCGAAATGACACAAAAGTTCACTCTCTAAAAGCAACAGCATGTTAAACTACAATGAAAGAAGGAAACTATGTATGTATGCCTAATATCCTTTGTGAATGTCTTTCATTTAACTGAAATTATATTAGAAACCAGATTGATAAATAAAAAATCCAAAATAGTTTTAATTATCCTAAAAGCGATTCTTTGTGTTTTGTTCCACTTGATTCTCTTAGAAGCCATTTTCAACCTTCAGCGAAGAAAGTTCCGGGCACTGGAACATACATCTGTTGGGAATATAATCTTTCCCAAAACTACAGCGGTACAGTCACTCTTCAAAGACGGGTCTTCCGTGGACACATTCGTCGTTAACCTTCTTGGGCCACACATGCCTCCCCTCCCCCATTTTTCTTAATGTAGCATAATGGATATTGGCTCCATGTTTTAGATTAATTTACACACAGCTTGATAAAATGCAGTTAGAGTTAAGTGATGTCCAGAATACATTCCGAGCCTTGCTTAGAATGAGGGAGTAACACTGGATAATGGGCAAATGGATTCAGGCCAGTCAACCAGACAACAGAGATGTGCAACGTGTCTTTCTAAGTGCACTCCAGATGCGTTAAGAGCCGTAGTCCTAAATTATTCCTCCTATTTGCTGGTCTTCAGTTAACATTGGGAAGCCATTTCCTTTTAATCAATTCTCAGTGAAGCATTTCAACGTATACCAAATAAGTGTGAATTCCCAGTTAAAAGCCCAACCTCTCTGCTCCTTAGCAATTCCCGAGGCCAGTCTATAGCAATGATACTCAAGTCTTCTAGAAAGCTCTTGGTAATGATCCTGCTTTACCGGTGTGACCCAACAGGTGGAGAATATCAGAAAGTCCCTTGAGTAAAGAAAGCCAGCACATATGAAAGTTCACAGCACATTTTAAAGGAGTGAGCGGGCGTGTTAGGCCTTAACATCTCCGCCAAGAACGTGTGAGCCACAGCATGCTTACCTCCCTTCCCAGTACCACCTACCATGTGCCATGTAGACATCAAGATCAGTAATTTGCAGGAGGACAGTGCCTTCCTTTGGCACAAGGCAGGATCTGTTGAGTAAATGGGGGTATAAAAGTAGAGAAGGGGCCGAAGGGAGACTTGTAGGGGGGATTTTACTCTTTGTCAGTAATGACATGGCATGGTGGGTTTACCAGAACATAGAGAAGAGGAGATCATTGTGTTCTGTCTTGAGAAGGAGTTTGTGTGAACCTAAGCAGAAAGCCAGCTCGTTATAGCAAGTGTTATGAGTAATCATTAGCACGTGCTCACTTGGCCTTGGTCACTCTGAAATCACGAATTCAGTGAAGCCTGAGCTAAATAATCCTTGTGCCTAACGGTCCCTCTCTCCCGGCAACACTTCCCTCCCCACCCCCACCCCCCGCCCCCACACCACAAACACACCCAGCATGACTGCATAGGACCGGGAAGAGAACACAACTTTCTTGATTGCGTTTCCATGGCCTTTCCATCCATCTTCATTCATCCTCTGGGTGTACATAAGTAGAATCTCTTGAGATGGGGCAAATATACACATATTCCGGGGATGCCTGGGTGGCTCAGTTGGTTGAGCATCCAACTCTTGATTTTGTCTCAGGTCATGATCCCAGGGTCATGGGATCAAACCCCACATTGGGCTCTGTGGCGATCATGGAACCTGCAAGGGATTCTCTCTCTCTCTCCCCCTCTGGCCCTCTCCTCTGCTCACGCTCTCTCTCTCTAAAAACAAAACAAAACAAAAACATACACCAAGTCTTCTCCAAAGGAATGAAACCAACATTTTTTAAGTCCCTTGACCTAAGGTCTGAGAAAGTTAGCCATTTCTTCTAAAACTAGAAATTCAAAATAATGAAATTTAAATTTTAACATTTATTTATTTTTGAGAGACAGAGAGAAACAGCACAAGCAGGGGAGGGGCAGAGAGAGAGGGAGACACAAAATCTAAAGCAGGCTCCAGGCTCCGACCTGTCAGCACAGAGCCTGATGTGGGGCCCAAACTCACAAGCCGTGAGATCACGACCTGAGCTAAAGTCAGACGCTCAACCCGCTGAGCCACCCAGATGCCCCTCAAAATTATGAAATTTAACCTAAAATATGAAAGACATGAAAAAGGCCAAGAGGATGAAAACAATGAAGTCATTTTGTGTTCACAAATAGCAATTTAGCAGATAAAATTCTTAAGTCTGGGAAGATGACCTCTAACCTGGGACACAAAAGCAAGCTTCTCAATCACGAAAGCTAGAGAGAGAGGGTAAGTATGAGGTTACCCCCCTGAGTGCCAATATATCCAGACTAGGGGCAACCTTTGAAGTCAGGGAGAAGGCACATTTAGGACAAATCAGGGGGAAAAATACTTTATAGTGGAGCTGGTAAGACTTGTTACGGGCAAAAAAACCAACCCAACAACACATGATTATCTTCCAAAAATAAATTATTTCAACAGTGGCCTCACCACATGGATTTTAAAGGGAAATCAAGATTATGGAATCATAATTAATTTACTAAATCTTTACAGAACACCCTCCTGTGCACGCGGTGCTATTCTCGACACTGAGGATTCCCTAGAGATCAAGAAGACGCATCCCTTCTCTCAGGAAACTTAGGTTCTAGCGGGAGGAGAAAGATAACAAGCAGATAAATAAATAATACGGAAGAAAAGATAACTTCTAGTCAGGGGAGTCCTTTTATTTTTATTTTAGGGAAGGAGAGGGCAAGCGTGAGCTGGGAAGACAGGCAGAGGGAGAGAAAGAATCTCAAGGAGGTTCCACACCCAGCAGGGGGCCTGACGCGGGGCTTGATCCCACGACCCTGGGATCGTGACCTGAGCCGAAATCAAGAGCCGGACGCTGAGCCGACTGAACCACCCCAGGCAGGCAGGGGATTTATTTTAGTTCATTTTAATAAGTGCTTCCAACTGGCGGTGGGGAAGGACTCCACAGAGGGGACAGTGAAGCTGAGAACTGAATGAGTCTTTCAAAGATGAAAGGAGGCCTTGTTCTAGATAAGGGAACAACTGGTACAAAGGCCCCGAGGTCACAGTGAGCTTGGAACTTAGACACAGAGAGTCAGTGTGTCCGGAACGAGGAAGGGAGAAGATGCCACCCACTATGTGACCGTTTGTTCCGACCCAGTTCTGAGCTGGAGAGACTCAAACACCACAACTTGAAGGTTTTTACAGTGTATCTGGCAAGGTCCTCTAAGGAAACAGACTTAGGAGCAAGAGGAGATTTATCTAAAGGAGTTAGCGCTTGTAATTGTGGTTGGCAAATCCAAAATCCATAAGGCAGCCTGGCTGGTTGGCATCCCAGGAAGGACTCCTCTGCTGTGGTCTTGAGGCAGGATTCCTTCTTCAGGAACCCTCAGGGTTTTTTTCCTCTTAAGGCCTTCAGCTGATTAAGCGAGGCCCACCCACATTATGGAGGATAATCGCCTTTACTTGCAGTCAGCTGACTGTAATTGTTAATCACATATGCAGAAAACCCTCACAGCTACAAGTAGACTAGTACGTGATCAACCGCCTGGGCACCAGAAGCAGGCCAGATTGACAGAAAATCAAGCACCACTGAGGGTTCCACTAGGGCATCACAGGGGGAAAGGTGGAATTGCTTCGAACATTTGTGTGTGTGTGACTCAAGAGGGAAATCATTTAGTCTTATCTTTCCGGTTACAGCACTAGATTCTGTATCCTTTTGGGTAAATACCTAGTAGTGCCATTGCTGGGTCGTAGGGTAGTTCTATTTTTAACCTTTTGAGGAACCTCCATACTGTTTCCCAGAGCGGCTGCACCAGTTGGCGTTCCCACCAGCAGTGCACAAGGGTTCCTCTTTCTCCGCATCCTTGCCAACGTGTGTTGTTTTGGTGTCGTTAATGGCAGCCACTCTGACAGGTGTGAGCAGGTTCGCAGGGGCACATGCACCCCAATGTTTCTAGCAGCGCTATGGACAATGGCCAAAGTATGGAAAGAGCCCAAATGTCCACCAACTGATGAATGAGAAAGAAGATGTGGTGTATAAATACACACACACACACACACACACGCACACACACAGTGGAATATTACTCAGCCATCAAAAAGAATAAAATCTTTCCGTTTGCAACAACCAGAACTCGAGTGTAATTACGTTAAGCGAAATAAGTCAGAGAAAGACAAATATATGAATTCACTCGTATGTGGAATTTAAGAAACAACACAGACGAACCAGGTGGGGGGAGAGAGGCAAGCGGACTCTTAACTGTAGAGAACACACGGAGAGTTGCTGGAGGGGAGCTGGGTGGGGGATGGGCTAAATGGGTGTGGGCATTAAGGAGGGCACCTGTGCTGAGCCCTGGGTGTCATATGTAAGTGATGAATCATTGGGTTCTACTCCCAAAACCAAAATTACAGTATAGGTTAACTGGAATTTAAACAAAAACTGACAAAAAAAAGAAAAAGAAGGAATAAAAGAAAAGAAAGAATGGTAAAAAAAAGAGACAGAGTCTGAAGTTCAACGCAAATCCTACAATCTGAAGCAAAGACCAACAGGCTGCTTGACGAGTTGGAAAACCACGCGGCCTGCTGGCTGCCTCCCTCGATGCACCTGGAAAGGCCGCAGAAGCAAGAAGGAAGTGTAGACCCTGTGAGGAGACTGGGGAGATGAGGCCCGAAAGGGCTGTGCCAGGGCGAGGCCCAGGTGCCCAACGGAGAGGCGCCCTGACATGGTGCTCTCCTGCCGGGGAGGCCCTCGCAGACCACTGCCCCCCTCCGCTGGGCCGCAGGACTGTACCCCCAACTCCAGCCAGGCCCCCCAGCATCGTCGGCCTTCAGGGCGGCCTGAGGAGCAAAACTCCAGAGGTGTGAGCGGCTCCGCCAGGCCTGAGGTTTCTCTCCCGTCCGTCCCTCTTACCGCAGGCCCGGGGCTGAAACGCCCTGAAGAAGATAGTGTAGGGGCTGATTCTAGAAGTTGCTTGAGGGGCAGGAAGAGGGGGCCCCACGCCAGCTGCGGGATCGCGGCCCTCCAGATTCGCAAATTCGTCCCTGAAATTCATGTTTAAAGATGTTCATGTCAGTGGTGTTCGTGCAGCCGGGATCTGACGGGTGTGCGGCTCGGTGTAAACGTGTTCAGAGTCTGCGTGACCACTTACTAGCCCCTTGACCTGTTCGTCATTGTCTTCGTCTGTAAAATGGGGACAGTAACACAATTTACCACATGGGAAATCCTTCTGTAAGGATTAGTCAGTACATGGGAAGTGCTTAGAACAGTGTTGACATATTGTAAGCTCTCCATTAATGGTAGCTTTTTTAAAAAGCGGAGGGCCTGGGTGGTTCAGTCGGTTAAGCTTCCGAGTCGTGACTTCGGCTCAGGTCGTGATCTCGCGGTTCGTGAGTTCGAGCCCCTGTATCGGGCTCCGTGCTGAAAGCCTGCTTGGGACTCTCTCTCCCCCTCTCTCTGCCCCTCTTCCTCTCTGTCTCTCTCTGTCTCTCTCTCTCTCTCTCTCAAAATAAACTTTAAAAATGAAAAATAAAATGTTTTTAACGAGTGATAACCACCCCCCCCCCGGGGAAATTCTTGCAAAGATCCATGAAGGGACGTGTATAAGGACACCCACCCGTAAGAGTGTCTGGGGTGGCCAAGAGTGGCAGGCATCCCAAGTGTCTGTCCCTAGGAAATTTGTCATGTGAGAGAAGGTGAAGGCCTTACAGCCCGTAGAAGTAACAAACTAGATACGTATACAGCAACGTTAAGTCTTACGTCATCAAAATACAGTTCAGAGCGGAAAGTGTAGGAAATAAAACTAGACCCACAAAACAGTAGAGTTTATTAAAATGAAAAACCTACACACGGCACAGCAAAACGTTTTGCAAGAGCACATGAATAATTAAGGATGCATATATGTGCATATATACATATACAACCTTCTAGAAAATATGTTACACATATAATAAAATATTCAAGTCATTACCCGTGGGGAGAATGAAACAGGAGTGGGGACGCGATGGAAAATAAAACAAAGGAAAGCAAAACAAAACAAAAGAGGCGTTGTCTGGACACATGATGACAAAACACCACATTCTGAGGAGTACCAGCTTCGCTCTCAGACTGCAAGGGGGTCGGGTGCAGGGTGGGGGGGAGACAGCGAGATCACGAGTCCTGTCACAGGAGAGCACAAGTAAAGCAAGAACCACAGAGGACCGATGCATGGACACACGGCGGGAAATGTCACTGCGAAGGCGGTAATTCGGTAAATAAATATTAGCAAATGGACAAAGGCGATGGGCAGGGAGAGTTGAGAGCAGAGCGTTTCTGTTCTCTACGCGCAGTAACATTGCTTATGTTCTAGAACCACAGTAAACCTAGGGGAGGGGGAGCTGCCTGTCTCCTCCCGCCCTCCGGGTTAACACACACCAACCGCTTCTCAGAGGGGTTAAGAAGACGATGCCTCGTTCCTCCCGTGTGTGATTTCAAAAAGCAATTAGTCTGCCTCTGGACTGACCTGCCGATGACTTTGCCCCTAGCTGGACTTTCGATTCGCGGACGGAATAACAGGCATTAATTGTGAACGAATGATTTTGAAGTGGATTCCAAGTGGGACCAGAGCGGCCCCTCCGCTGGGGCAGTGATGGTCTGAAGCTGGGCCAGTGGGCGGGCGTCACCTATTACTGACCTCACCGTGAAGAAAAGGTCCCTGGTTAAATCCCAGATCTTGCCAGGAGCACGCCGCGGGCTTTGTCAAAAATACAAGCAGCGTCTGTAATGTATTTCTGGATGATCAAGTTATAACTCCTCTAAATTAAATTTACAGAGCTCATTCACTTTTATTCCAAGCGGTAACCATGGCGTTCCCTTTAAATCATTACGAGTGCAGCAGATACATTGATTACCGCTGTCATTGCGGATCTCTGTTTCTGCACCGCGGGAGCAAACTCTAAAGTTTAATTAGTATCCCCGTCTGCTGTTATAAAGTACAAGTCCAGGACATATGGGAGAGAAAAATGAGTCAACGTGAATCATCTTAAAAACATGAAACTGGCAAATAGAGCAAAGCAGAGAGCCGGATTTATTCTGCATCAAAATCACTTGCCTTGACGCCAGTCCTGCCTTATGTGATTAATTGGGGCGGGGGAGGGGGGGAGGAATATTCATTCTCCTCGAGAAGACAACTCGTCTCTGGAACAATTGCGGGGCAAGGGGCAACTAGCGGACGTGGGGTCATGTGACCCACGCATGTAGGTTGCTGCACTGACCATCTCCAGACATAATCCCCGGGGGAGGCAACCAAGCAGGTGCCCCGGGGGAAACCAGCTTTGGCCCACGACACCAATTCGAACAAGGCAGGATTATTACAGGTGAGCTAAGTGGGACGCCCACTTACACCAGTCAGCCAATCCTAGAAAGGGGGCCCCAGCGTCTTGGGGTATAAAGCGTCTATTCTAACAGTACTCGAGTCCTTTGTACACGGTGGCAACAACGTGCTGATGGATTAAACACTGGCCCACGAGACAGGAAAGGGTTTTAAGAGAGACAGGTGCTGGCCTAGGCTTTGTGGGACAAACTGAAGTCACTTTTTTTTTTTTTAAGTTTATTTATTTTTTGAGACAGCGAGTGCAAGCAGGGTAGGAGCAGAGAGAGAGAGAGAGAGAGGTGAGAGGGAGAATCCCAAAGCAGACCTCAGGCTCTGAGCTGTCAGCGCAGAGCCCAGCGTGGGGCTCGAACTCACAGACCGTGAGATCATGACCCGAGCCGAAGTCGGAGGCTCAACTGACTGAGCCACCCAGGCGCCCCTGAAGGAGTCAGCCTGGCAGGACAACGAAAACTGACGCAGTCTGGTAACCTCAGCAAATAACACTGGCTACTGCCAGGACCCAGTGTTGGGAGGGGGCTTGTGTCACGACCCAGTGGGGTCTCCTGACTATTCGGATACAAATGGAAAGCAAAGTAACTTCCGTGAGGCAATGACCGCCCCCATCGTAGATACTGAGGCTCAAGGGCGCATTCATGGGAATCTTACGGAACTCCAAACCCACAGACGCCCTCTGGGGGCGCTTGTGATTTCCATCAATGTACTGTGACGAGCCTCACCCCAAGAACAGATCAGAACGAGACATATCCCGGAGAGCAGTCGGCAGGGATAGGAACTATTCTGAATACCACCCGCGTCCTCACCACAGGAAGGAGGCGGGCCCTGCCGTACAACAGCATCCCATGGGAAGCAGTCTCCGTTCCCGTTTGTGAGCTGAGACAAGGTGACTGGCTGTGTCCCCAACTGACTTGGAACCCAGACATAAGTGAATCATGGCCAAGTGTAATGATGTCTGTCGATAATAACATATACGATACGTGGCTGTATTCATTTCCTGCGGCTGCTGTAACAAATTACCACAAACCTGGACGTCTTAAAACAACAGACATTTATTCTCTCACAATTCTGCAGCCTAGAGGTGGGAAATCAAGGTGTGGGTACCAGGGGAGAATCCTTCCTTTTCTCTCCCAGCTTCTGGGAGCCCCCACGTTTCCCTTGACTTGTGGCCGCATCTCTCCAATCTCTGACTCCATTTTCATGTTGGTCTTCTCCTTCTTCTCTGTCTCTTCTACCCTTCTTCTGAGGACCCCAGGCATATTGGATTAGGGACCACTCTCCCCCAGTAGGACCTCATCTTAACCAATTTCATTCTGCAATGACCCTATCTCCAAACAAGCTCACATTCACAGGTGCCAGATGTTAGGGGGACACAATTCAGCCTATAACAATGGACTGGAGTCAGTTCTGTGGGAAAGCATGGCAAATACCTGTGTATCTGCTATGTCATGAAATCGAATCGTGCCACAGCCATACCAGGGGCCATACGGTATAACACTAGCATGGTTGGTTATCACGCTAACTAGAACTTGACCGGCCCATTTTCCCGAAGGGCAGACGGACTCGTTAGGGAAAGAGAGCAACCACGGGAATCAGAATTGAGTTTGGAAAATGGTTGCAGAAGCGGCCCCCGTTGCATATTTCTTCCTGGGTTTCAGTTCTCCAGACGTTACCTGAAACTTCCCCCCCTTCTTCATACTAACCTGGAGCAGGAAAAGAGAGGGGGTAGACAGTTTTAAGATGTATCTGCCCGTAACACTGGGCATCCCAGCGAATCTGCCGGGCCACTTTTAAATAACTTCTATGTCCCCATCTTGAATAAAACACATTTCATAATTTACTCCTATCCTCTATTTTACTCCCACCCCTGTTCCTCCTGTATAACTTTCTCCCACAGCTGCGGAGGCCAAACGAGAGGGGCTCAGGACTCAGAGGTGGATGATGACCTCCTTTCACGGACTCATTCCTCCCTCTCATTATCTCTCCCCCGGAGTATTACCTGTCGCGGGGGATTCTTTGTGCGGGTGTGTGTATTACTCTGTAATGCAATTCCCTAACAGCCTCTTGAAAACCCCAGCACAGCCGGAGTGTGTAATCTGTTAACCAGGCTTGTCTGAAGCAGGTAGACCTTTCCTCGGCTTTCCTCTGGGTTAAGAGAGAAAGACATAAATATGAGAAATGGGCTTTTAACCGTATTTGCCTGGATTTCTATCCAGGTCTATCCTGAAATGCTGGAAAAGGAAAGGAGGAACAGCCACCACGGCCGAAAAACCAGTCTTGTAGCTGCAAGGGTCTGTGGTTCTAGTTGTTCCTCCCGCAGCCTCTGGGGGGAGCACTAAGGTGGGTGATGGTCAAGCAGGTGTGGTAAGTTTCCATTTCCAGCCAGGAAAGGAGCCAAGATGCTTTGTGGTTTAAAACAAAAAACCTTGATTGAATAAATACAAGCCTGGGGAGTGTTCTTTGTATCAAGCCTAATTTGTGGCATTTGTGCCAAGATGCTTCGAGCAACTCTACAAATATGTATCGAGTGGGGCTATGCACAAAGCACGGGGCCCTGCGATGAAAGTGGGTGGAGATAACCAATGGCATCTCTTGTCTTTAAAACTCCGGGACTTGGGGCAACTGGGTGGCTCAGTCGGTTAAGCGTCTGGCTCTGAATTTCAACTCAGGTCACGATCTCTCGGTTTATGTGATCGAGCCCCACATCAGGCTCTGTGCTGATGGTGCGGAGCCTGCTTGGGATTTTCTCTCTCTCCTGCTCATGCACGCTCTCTCTGCCTCAACATAAATAAATATTTAAAAACCATAAAAAATTTTTCCTTAAAAAAAAAAACCCTTCCTCAATCATGTGGGAAGCTTGAAAACATTACACCAAGTGAAATAAGCCAGACATAAAGGGATGAACGTATGATTTGGAAATATCTAGAAGAAGCAAATTCATAGAGACAGCAAACAGAATAGAGGTTACAAGGGGCTGGGTGGGGAGGGCAGGTATGGGAGCTACTGCTTAATAACTTGGGGTGATACAGTTCTTCAGTCCACAAACGCAGTTCCCAAAACAGGCGCTGTGGGATTCTGGTTCCAGAGTCATCTGTCACCCCCTCGAGCAGCTTAGATCAGCCTCCTGCCCCTCCCACCCGAGTCCCACTCAGATGCGACCCACCAGCCTGAGCCCCAGCTGCCAGCGCACAAGGAGAGGTTCACAGGTGATACTGTTCTTTGGCAGGCACACGGATCTTTCCGGAATGCTCTGAAAACCTGAGAGGGATTAACACAGGAGGCTGTGCTTCTAGGAGCCTGGAGGTGGGGGAACTCGGCCTCCTCTGGGTTGCAGGGAGACCGAAAGAACAGAGAACACTTTCAATCACGTCTTTTGGGACTCCTGGCACACCCTGGAGCCCCATTTCCATCTGAAAGGTGAGTACCTCTCCCCGGTCCTGGTTTGTGATGACTTCCGTTTCTCAAGTGCAAAAGAGCCAGGCCAAGAAGAAAGCCCCTCAAAGGAATGGCTCGTGAGACTGTTTCCTTTACGCCTCTGTTATTCCCGTGAGGCTAAAAGAGCCCGGGGTACCATAAAAGGCACTTGGCACGTCGTTCTGAAAAGTGCAGGAAAAGTGTGACGTTCTCAGGGTGAGGTTATAAATCTGGTTGATATTAATCAGGTGCTACGGGGATGGCCTCTGCTGGGTCAGGAAGCTCCCAGGTGGTGGGTCAGGTCCCCTCGGAAGCCCCTCATGTGGCCCCGGTACCCCACTGCCCCCCTCTGTAAAATTCTGGGCAATTAGTACCAAACAAAAACAGAATGATTACGTATCTTCTGACTGAGCACCAGCATACAGGCTTATGGGTCCATCACTCGACGTTGCTTTATCCTGGTAATGGTGAGGACTGAGCTTTTTTTTTTTTTAAGTTATTTATTTGAGACAGAGGCAGCATGAGTAGGAGAGGGGCAGAGAGAGAGGATCCCAAGCGGATCCCAAGCAGGGTCCGTGTTGCCAGCTCAGAGCCCAACTCAGGGCTCGGACTCCCAAAACTGTGAGATCTTGACCCGAGCCGAAACCAAGAGTGGGACACTTAACCCACTGAGCCACCCAGGCACCCCAGCCCAGGAACTGGGCTTCTTAAAGCCTCCAGATCCCGGCTGTAAAACTCAGGTGTTTGAGATCCGATTATAACCCTGAATTGCCACCTTTAGCTTTTTATCACAATGCTATTGCAAAAATAAATATGTAGAGACAACTTCAGAACTTTCTCTTGATAGATTCGCAGCGTGTGATCTTGGTTCCATTTCATTCTCTTCTCCTCAAGTTCCGATGGTGACGTTTGTCTCAAACCCTGCCTAGAAATTGTCTCAAACCTACTAGAAATTGTACCTAACTCTCCCAGGATAGGGCGCAGGAACTTGAACCTTCAGTCTCGCTTTCCTTCTGGGGCAGGGATGAAGGGCCCCTTAAGGGAAGGTAAAATACCTCACTGCGGGTGGTGGGGGTGGGAAAAGTGAGTCACACACAACCTACAAATGTCTTGGGAACAGAAAAGCTGGTTCCTCCCGAGTCTCCAGCAGGCAAGTTAGCAGGGTAAGGACCAAAACCTTGGCCCCCTTGTGGGTAGAGCGCCTGCGACATTGTGATGGCGACACTGTGATTTATAAGAAATACATACTTGGTCGTCATCAAAGGTGTCCGGCTCCCAGCTCCCAAGAGCCAGGAGATTCTCAGAGCAGAAAAGCAACAGAATATCTTCTGTTCTGGTACTTGGTCTCCTGTCCCCCTTCCAGAAATCTCCCCGCAGGCACAAAGGTGAAGTGGGTGCCTTGTTACTCAGAACACCAGAGTTTACCTTAACGAGGGGACCATTGGAAAACAACTAAGGGTGGAGCTGGTTGCCAGGGAACCAACCAACCCTGCGATCTACTGACCTCTGGGGAGGGAAGGGGGGGTGGGGAGTTGAATCAATCACATTACTTAATCAATTGTAATTATGTAATGAACCCTCCATTAAAAACCCAAAAGGGGCACCTGGGTGGCTCGGTCGGTTAAGCACCTGACTTGGGCTCAGGTCACGGTCTTGTGGTTGGTGAGTTCGAGCCCCGCTTCTCTTTCTCTCTCTGTCCACACACACACACACACACACACACACACACACACACACACAGAAGGACAGGGTTCAGAGAACTTCCCGGTTGGGGACGCGGTTGGGGAGCAAATAGAATGTGGACGTTCTGAGCTCTCTCCCCCACCCCTTGGTCCATGCATCTCTTCCATCTGGCTGTTCCCGAGTTCGATCCTTTTATAATCAACCGGTGGTCTTGTAAGTAAAATGCTTCTGAGTCCTGTGAGCCACTCTAGCAAATTAATCAAACCCAAGGAGGGGGCAGTTGGGACCTTCGATCTGTGGCCAGTGGGTCAGCCCAACAACCTGGGCTTTCCACTGGCTTCTGAAGTTGGGGGCTGGGGAACAGTCTTGGGGGACTGAGACCTTAACCTGTAGGGTCCGACGTTCTCTCCAGTGTCAGAATGGAGCAGTAGGGCGCCCGGCTGGCGTCTGAGAACCCCGTCTACACATTGGAATGGAGTCCAAAACCCAACTAGCACTTTTAGTGAAGTTACTGATCAGAGCGTGATGGGCCTTCTCCACCCCAGGGAGGAGTTACACACACCGCAGGCAGGGACAAGGCGCTGTCACGTTTCTTCCTGGAACGTTTGTGACAGGGCTTGGAAGGACCTTGGTGAAGGAGGAGTCTCATTTTCCTTATCTATAAGGACTTGTGCCCACCACAAGGGCAGTAGAAAAAGGTCAGCCTGGAGGGCTCTCCCGAGGCAGCAAAAAGTGGGGCCCGACCCCTCCGCCTTTACCCAAAACTGAAGACAGATGGTCACAAAATCTTTGGCCAAGTGCTGTGTGAGGGACTGAGGGAGGACCAGAGCGACAGGAGGTAAGGGAGAGAATTGTTCTGGATGTTCTGCCAGGAGCAGCCACCTCCCGTCACGCCAGGTGACAGGAACATCTGGATGTAGCAGGTATGAATCTGCACTGGCCATCGACGCGGGCGTGTTTTCACCAGGCGCCCTGCGTGGGGCCACCGACAGGAGATGTGTTGCGGTCACTTGAGGCAAGAAGGGAAGGCAACCAAGCAGTGTGTTGGCCTCTTTTTTTTTTTTTAATGTTTATTTATTTTCAGAGAGAGAGGGAGAGCCGGGGAGGGGTAAAGCGAGGAAGAGAGGGAATCCCCAGCAGGCTCTGTGCACTGTCAGAGCAGAGCCCAACACCAGGCTCGAACTCACGATCTGCAAAATCAGAACCTGAGCCGACATCAAGAGTCAGACGCGTAACCGGCTGGGCCGGCCAGGCGCCCCCCCGTGTGCTGACCTCCTTAAACATGAGATGCTTACCATCCATCTCAGTGGAAGCAGCCGGGAGGCCCCTGGGATGCCCGTTAACAAAGCCTAGAAAAATAACTTACAAAAGAAAAGTTAAGGGATGTTGATTGCAAGACATACTGGGTTAAAGAAGAGGAAGCCAGTGCAGATTACCGAGGTCCCTGAGCCTAAGGCCAGACTTTCTTCTCTCTGGGGACCTGAAAGTTGCCAGGCCACCCACCCCGCCCCCAGCCCAGCCCACTTAATCTCTGCACCTGAGGCCGTTCTGCATTACTGCAGGCCTAGCTGGGATGTGGCTTCCTGCCTACAAATGGGCACCTTCCTCTGCAGGGAGCTGGGCCCCATCCCCTTCCCACCCCCAAGCAGCTAGCTGGAGGCCTGCCCCAAATAAACAGGACCCCCAGGACCGAGGCAATTGTGCTTCCAAACACCAGGCTGAACCACCCCCTGGATATTACAACTAGACTCGGTCAGGCTCAAGTTCATCCCGTCCCTGGGGGCAGACAGCCTCCCCGGCCCCTCGCCACCCATAGCTCAGGTCCCGTCTCTGGCTGGCCCCAAGCACAGAGCCTCAGCACCCCATTCAGAGTGCGACATTTGGAGGCAGCACGGTCTCATTAAACACTTGGTGCAATTAAAACAGAGACTTCCTTTCTGAAAACTTGCATTTTCCCCCAGCGTGTCAAGTCACATATGCCGTGAGAAGGGGGACCCACCTGTAGCAGAAGAAGTTTATGCGTGTTTATTGGAAAATAATGAGGGAAAGCAATCTGATTTCAGGCTTTCTTGGGAAACTTGTCCTGGTCGTTGGGACAAGTCATTGGCATCTAGAAGACAACATATTGACTGCAAAATATCACAAGGTTTCCAACCACGCGGCCTGCCCTGCCGGAGGAGGTACCCAGGTGCCAGGCTAGCAAACAAAACTTGAGCGTCTCCAGAGAATATGCCCCATCTTCCTTCCAACCCGTTCACCGGCGAATTTCCTTGACTCTCACTGAAGAAAACTCCAGAAGACCATGTCTGTCCTCTGCCTAAGACCTGCCTCTTTCTGCTTCTGTTTGCTGGGCTGCTTCTTACTCCGTCCCGTCTGCCACAGGAAGGTGGGAGCTCTCCTGGGTGATGGCCTTTTCCAAGTGCTTGGAGAGACTTCCCGATATGGAGTGACTGCCAGGGTATCTCTGCAGAAGCAGAGAAGATGGGAGTTAGAAAAACAAAATCCTTTGGGCCCCCTGGGTGGCTCAGTCCGCTAAGCCTCCAACTCTTGATTTTGGCTCAGGTCATGATCTCAAGGTCTCATGAGTTCGAGCCCTGCATCAGGCTTCATGCTGATGGCGTGGAGTCTGCTTGGGATGCTCTCTCTCTGTCCTCCCTCCGCTCATGCTGGCTCGCTCGCTCTCTCTCTCTCAAAATAAATAAACTTAAAGAAAAAGAAAAGAAAAGAAAAATCCTTCTTTGTGATTTTTGACCTGCAATGACCGTGATTATTCAACCTGACCATCATGCTGGTCTATATCATGCTTTCAGGAGACATATTTCCATTTACTGCCATCTGAGCACACGGGCCAGCATAATTTTATTTTTAGTCCTAGGTTGAGGGACTAACTTAGAGATAATATTCATCAAAAGTTATAAATTCCTATTAAAAATGTATATGGTTTAAATGTTAGTTCCCTCCTTTCCAATGGCTGTTGCCTTCAGAACTGCTTTTAGTGAGCAGGTCAGCCTTGGGGGCAACACATTGCAGAGGAGCAAAGTGAACAAGAACCCTTTGTGTTGGGGAGCCTGGGTGACTCAGTCGGTTAAGCGTCCGACTTCGGCTCAGGTCACGATCTCACGGTTCGTGGGTTCGAGCCCCGCGTCAGGCTCTGTGCTGACAGCTCAGGGCCTGGAGCCTGCTTCAGATTCTGTGTCTCCCTCTCTCTCTCTGTCCCTCCCCTGCTCATACTTTGTCTGTCTCTCAAAAATAAATAAAGATCTAAAAAAATAAAAAATTAAAAAAGTGATTTCCCGTTAAAAAAAAAAAAAGAACCCCCTGTGTTGGGGGGCCCCTGGCTGGCTCAGTTGGTAGAGCATGTGACTCTTGACCTCAGGGTCATGAGTTCAAGCCCCACGATGGGTGGGAAGCCTACTTTGAAGAAATGGTGAAAAAGAGACAAAACAAAGAACACCCCAGTGTCCCGGCAGGTGCTCCCTGGAAAACCGCAGCCACAAAGCAGCTGTCGCTCTCAAAGACTAACGCAGAGAGTAGCCATTCCAAGAGCTTCCCGAAGAAAGGTCCTGCAGAATGCTGGCCCCCCCGCTGTTCAGGACTTCCAAGATGCTTTGTGATCTATAGAAATCTGTCTTCTCTGCTTCTTCCCCTCGTCTTGCCTTCCATGGCTGTCAAACCTGCTTTCCCACAGTTGGAACTGGATGAGAGAGGACCCCTGTGGAGAGGGAGGGCAGGCCAATTTAATGCCACAGTTCTGAGTGATCAGACGGATTCATCGCTGAGAAAGCAGAGGGTGCGGGCACCGTAGCCCAGAGCTGTGTCGTAGCGCCACGGCCAATTCAGCCAAACGTTGAGCACCTGTGGTTAGGGGAATGAGCAGAGGAACCAGAAATGAATGTTCTCAAGGAACCACGTGTTCTTTTATATACATATATGTAAATATATATATATATATATATATATATATATATATATAAACGAATATATCTCTCGGGGCGCCTGGGTGGCTCAGTCGGTTGGGCGGCCGACTTCGGCTCAGGTCATGATCTTGCGGTCCGTGAGTTCTAGCCCCGCGTCGGGCTCTGTGCTGACAGCTCAGAGCCTGGAGCTTGCTTCATATTCTGTGTCTCCCTCTCTCTGACCCTCCCCTGTTCATGCTCTGTCTCTCCCTGTCTCAAAAATAAATAAACGTTAAAAAGAAATTTTTTTTAAAAAGAATATATCTCTCAAATATATATATTTATATATATTACATATTTATATATATATATTTGAGAGGTAACATGCACGCAAGTAGGGGAGGGGCAGAGAGAGAGGAAGAGAGAGAATCCCAAGCAGGTTCCACACCGTCAGCACAAAGCCCAACATGGGGCTCAATCTCATGACCCTGGGATCATGACCTGCGCTAAAATCAAGAGTTGGACGCCCAACCGACTGAGCCACACAGGTGCCCTTCGAAGAACCGCGTGTTCTGACTAGCCTTAACTGGCTACGCAGCACGAGATAACTTCTCAGTCTCTTGGGCCTGTTTTCCTACCCAAATAGAAAGAATGAAAGCCATCAATGCACATAAAGCGATGTTCAAAGTGCCTAACACCAAATTACGAGCCAACAAATATAAGTTATTTTTATTGGGATAAACTTTTGGAGTCCCATAAGAAAGGTACAGGAGTTTAAAGAAAAGGATATTTTCTTTGGGTGGAGTTGTCGGGAAAGGTTTCATGGAAAAAGCATTTCTGTAATAGACCCTGGAAGGATCTGTGGGATTTAAGCCAGACAAGTGTGAGGGAAGGGCTTCCGGGCAGGCTGACCTGCGTGAGTCATGGCACGTGGGCAGGAAACCAGTGACATCCGGAGAGGCAAGAGGAGGGACTCGTCCGAGTGGAGTTTCTGAATTCCTAAACTGGTTCTTCTGTAAGTGACACGAAAAACATCAGACTTTCATCGTGTGTTTACAATGTTTCAGGCGCCGTGTGAAGGCCTTTAATGCACCTGCTCACTTGCCCCTCACGGCCCCCGTGTTCATAAGTACCCACCACTCCCACGCCGCATAATATCCCAAGGTCACACCTCTGGCAAGTGGTGGAATCAGAATTTAAACCCCGTTGTTCTGACTGCAGGGACTGTGTTTAAATGGGATCCTCAAGAAGGCTGGTTCCCAGAAAGACCAGGCACAGGATAAATCACACGTCTGCAGAGATGAAAATGGGGCGAGGTACACATCAACACGACTGCCTAGGACCCAGAGCCCAGCAAGGTCGGGCAAACCGGTGACGAGTGTCGTGGGAGACAAGCTGACCCCTTGCCGCACGTTCAGGGTCTTGGGCTCATGTTGGGTAGTTTGCAATGATTCTAAAACCACTGCTGTAACTCTTTCAGCCTCAGACCTACGTGACCTCTGTGAAAGCCTGATCCTTCACAACAGGGAGCAGGAAGCCCCAAGTTTAAATACTTCAGGTTTTAGGGGTACCTGGGGGACTCAGTGGGTTAAGCATCTGACTTTGGCTCAGGTCATGATCTCACAGTTTGTGGGTTCGAGCCCCGCGTCGGGCTCTGTGCTGACAGCTCAGAGCCTGGAGCCCGCTTCGGGTTCTGTGTCTCCTTCTCTGTCCGCCCCTCCCCTGCTCGCACTCTGTCTCTCTCTCTCTCAAAAATAAATAAATGTTAAAAAAAAAAAATTTTAATACTTCGGGTTCCTTTCATTAGCTACAACCTTGGCCACTTCACTGGGAGCAAGTTATGTTGAGGTAAAGCCCTGTCCCTCAAACACTTTACCTTTTCTCTACAAGTTTCCAGGTAGGGCAAGGTTGACCTTTAGAGTCTGTCGTGCGTCCTCAGGTCAGAAACCACACCGGGTTCCTCTGAGTGAGCCCGTGTCCCAGAACTGCTGACATGTCCCACACAGCGGCTCGTGCTACGCCCACCAGAGATGCTGTCATTCCTGCCCCAGGTCGCGTCTCCAAGGCATCGCTGACAGCAGGAAGTAAGTCTGTTCAGTGTCCCCTCGGTCGGAAATTACAAAGGGGTTCAGGGCTAATCCCTTCACGAGAGAGCAACGAAGACAAAGCCAAGGGAAACTATTTTTCATTTTCTTTCCATTTTTTTCTTTCTGGAGTGTGTGTTTCTTGGGTGGACAATAAGCACATCACTCTGGAGACTTTCCATAGGCTCACGGCAACCACCTATTTAAGGCGAAAAGCGTTCTGTTCTTTGTGTTTAACACCAATCCACAAAATGTAATATACTCGTCTGGAATCAGGTCAATAAACAAAAATGCGTGTTTTTTAAGTTTATTTTGAAAGACAGCACGTGCACACGAGCGGGAGAGGGGCAGACAGAGAGAGGAAGAGGGAGAAAATCCCAAGCAGGCTCAGCTCTGTGAGCGCCGACACAAGCCCAAATTCTATAATAAATCCTTTCCAGCACCCTCCTACTAAGAGAGTACACAGCTCTCCATTGTGTGTGTTCTCCCTCTTTGCAACAAATAATAAGCCGACCTGTTCAACTCCAGGTGTGTTCCTAGAGTTCCTGCTCCTATTTGGGTAAAAGGGGTGACGTGATCCTTCCACCTTAAATAGTTATTCAACTTTCATGTTAGAGCCACTTTGACGTGCTCCATATAAATTACACTGTTCAGTTCTCCCCAGTTGCCAGTTCGGTGATTCAGCCAACACATATTTGTTTATGCCTACTGTCCAGAACTTCTCTCTTCTACTTCTCTGGCAGTAACTTCTGGAGACCCCAAGACCACCCCCATTTTGTGACATCCTATTATCTGTGTAGAATACAGAGCTTTAGAACTGGAAGGGATCTTTCCTTCACAAATCATTAAACTGCTACCCAGAGAAGTTTACCAGCTTGCCTGGAGTTCACTCGTTTTCTCCTGGGCTCTCTTTCTCTTTGCACCAAACATGCATCTTGGGTTGGTCCCTGGAAACAGAACTTGAGAGGGGGATTTGCCTGCACATAGCTTATTGAGGACAGGCTCCCAAGAGAGACCCGTAAAGAAGAGGGGGGGAGCAGGACAGGATGGGGAGTAAGTCAGTTAAGGATGTGATCCCCAACAAAACCCACAGAAAGTATTTTTAATCCATTTGCTCCCAACTGGGGCATATTTGTTCCCAGGGTTATTTGGCAACGGCCGGAGACGTTTTGTCATAACTGAGGGAATGGGTGCTACTGACATCTGGTGGATAAAGCCCAGGGCTACTGCTAAACTTCCAACAATGCACAAGACGGTCCTACAATTAAGACTTATCCAGACTAATGTCAACCATGCCACCTGCGTTGAGAAATTCTGGCCAACTATGAAGACAGAAGGGTTCAACAATTGGGGGCCGCAAGCCTGAGACCCAAGCCAGCCAGACCACAGGGACACCACCAAACTCCCTATTGAGGAGGGACTGAGGGACAAAGCCCCAGATCACATAGAATATTTGGAATCAGCGGAGGCATTTGACTGTGTTTGCAAATTCAGTCAACATTTTTATTAATAGAGTGCATTATTCTCAAGCAAATTCTTTCTAAAGTCCAAGTTTGATCTTTAAGTGAAGGGAGCACGATGTGCCAGAAAGGCCACACAGACCTTAGAGCTGACTTTGAACTCCAGCTTCGGCATTTCTGAATAGTATGTCTTCAAGCAGTTACTTAAGGTTCTCAGGTCTCAGTTTCTGCCCCAGGAGATGGTGATCATCAAACTTGCCTGTGTGAGGCCATTACACGAGTTGGAGGAAGCAGGAAGTGAAAAGAATCTGGGGCATTCAGATTCCAGCAGGTACTGAATTAATGAGAGCTATTGCTAATGTTATTACTGTATTAGGAATTGGTCAAATAAAAACTGTTGATCTACAGAGTCCTTCCAGTCATCTGGTCATTAGAGCAGTGCCCAGGCAGTGGAGAACTGCCTCAATGAGGAGACACGAACTTCAACTTACCAAAAATCTAGGATTGCACCCCCCAGGTTTCTGGAAGACAAGACAATGGAGCACACAGAAAAGGAAACAGAGCACAGAGCACATGTGCACACACACACACACAACAAGGACACAGGCACCTCACAGTCAGGTGAGTCACCTCACCCCAGAAGAGGGAAGCCCCTGCCCAGGGTCAATGGAACACCCATGAAGCCCCAGGACAACTGAATCATGAAAGCTGAATTAAACAGAGTAGTGAAAATCTGTGGCACAAAACCAGACACCCAGATCAATGGAACAGAATAGAAAACCCAGAAATGGACCCACAATCATACGGCCAACTCATCTTTGACAAAGCAGGAAAGAATATCCAATGGAATAAAGACAATCTCTTCAGCAAGTGGTGCTGGGAAAACTGGACAGCGACATGCAGAAGAATGAACCCGGACCACTTTCTTACACCTTACACAAAAATAAACTCAAAATGGATGAAAGACCTCAATGTAAGACGGGAAGCCATCAAAATCCTCGAGGAGAAAGCAGGCAAAAACCTCTTTGATCTTGGCCACAGCAACTTCTTACTCAACATGTCTCCGGAGGCAAGGGAAACAAAAGCAAAAATGAACAATTGGGACCTCATCAAAATAAAAAGCTTCTGCACAGCGAAGAAAACAATCAGCAAAACTAAAAGGCAACCGACGGAATGGGAGAAGATATTTGCAAACGACATATCAGATAAAGGGTTAGTGTCCAAAATCTATAAAGAACTTATCAAACTCCACACCCAAAAAACAAATAAGCCAGTGAAGAAATGGGCAGAAGACATGAATAGACACTTCTCCAAAGAAGACATCCAGATGGCCAATCGACACGTGAAAAAATGCTCCACATCACTCATCATCAGGGAAATACAAGTCAAAACCACAATGAGATACCACCTCACACCTGTCAGAATGACTGGCATTAACAACTCAGGCAACAACAGATGTTGGCGAGGATGTGGAGAAAGAGGATCTCTTTTGCATTGTTGGTGAGAATGCGAGCTGGTGCAGCCACTCTGGAAAACAGTATGGAGGTTCCTCAAAAAATTAAAAATAGAACTACCCTACGATGCAGCAATTGCACTAGTAGGTATTTATCCACGGGATACAGGTGTGCTGTTTCGAAGGGACACATGCACCCCCAGGTTTATAGCAGCATTATCGACAATAGCCAAAGTATGGAAAGAGCCCAAATGTCCATCGATCAGTGAATGGATAAAGAAGATGTGGTATATACATATACAATGGAGTATTACAATGGCAATTACTGCCATTTGGAACTAGAGGGTATTATGTTAAATGAAACTAGTCAGAGAAAGACAAATATCATATGACTTCACTCATATGAGGACTTTAAGATACAAAACAAGAACATATGGGAAGGGAAGCAAAAATGATAAAAACAGGGAGGGGGACAAAACATAAGACACTCTTAAATATGGAGAACAAGCACAGGGTTGCTGGAGGGGTTGTGGGAGGGGAGATGGGCTAAATGGATAAGCGGCATTAAGGAATCTACTCCTGAAATCATTGTTGCACTGTATGCTAACTAATTTGGATATAAATTCAAAAAAAAATTTTTTTAAAGAATAATAAAAATTTTAAAAAAAGAAAATCTGGATTCTCCAGGGACGCCTGGGTGGCTCAGTCAGTTAAGCACCCGACTCTTGATTTCGGCTCAGGTCATGATCTCCCGGTTCACGAGTTTAAGCCCCCCATTAGGCTCTGCACTGACAGTGCAGAGCCTGCTTGGGATTCTCTCTCTGCCTCTCTCTCTTTCACTCTCTCAAAAATAAATAAGCTTTTTAAAAAACTAATAAAATAAAATCTGGACCTTCCAGATAGGACATCAAATTCAGTTTGGCCACAAGAGGTTGAGAAAAACTTCATGCAAAAAGGCTCCATTCCCAGCTCTACTTACAAAGCAAAACTATTCCATTTTCCTGTGGTTTTGTCTGTATAAAGCCAAACTGGTCTGGCAGACTTGGTTCCCAGGGCTGATGGGGGGGAGGGGGGGGCCTATAGCATGGCACCCAAGAGACACAGAGCTGTGTGTCCCAGCCACGGGCTTTCACACGTCCCAGACACCTGTAATTACTCAACCTTGTCCCCTCCTCCCCCCACAGGCACACCCCGCCCCGCCCACCCAGGGGCCTCCTCCAATCCTCGGCAAACTCAGAGGCATCTGGAGAGTAGAGGGACCTTCCCTTCTCTCTGCGGCAGCTTTATGACACTTTCAAAGGAAAACCGCCCTCTGGTAGCACATGGCTTTGCAAACAGATAACATTTCTGGAGCTCACACACTCTGAAGGGATTCGAGATGACAGATGTGACCCACATGATCTATGACAGATGCAGCCCCTAGAAAATGTCAGTGTTAATATTTAATATTATTTGAATAACTGCTCTGTTTGTCTCACTTAACATGGCAGGCACCAGTGGGCAGACGGCTGGCTGCGTGTCCCCCCGGGTACTCGGGGGGAATGCGGCTTATCGAAAATGCTCAATCAGCAAGATGTTCAATAATTCAGACGTGAGATTCAGATTTGCTTTGGGAAATTACATTAAACTTGTTCAACATGACTTAGGGAGACCCCAGAGCGCTGGGTACACAGAATCCACTTTGTCCGATGGTAGTTACAAATGCTATAGAAATGTACCAGTGGGGTTTGAGGCTCTGTTGATCAAAGCTGAGAAGGTATAACATTTAGAGAAAAAATAAATAAAGATCTTTATTAAAATATGACAGTCAGTTCTCATTCTATGCCTCAAAGGCAGAGCAGAGAGTACCTTCTTTATCCTTCTCTGTCCCCTCACCACCCCGCCCTCCCCCACCCATCCCCAGAGCCTGTCGTAGAATCTCAACAACTATCTAAAATGCTGCTCAACTCCCAAAACCTGCAACACACATATTCCTTTTGGAATCCTTTTTGAGACTCACCTTCCTGAAGGGTCCAGTCACCTTCTAAGGGTTTCAAATCTAGATAGTTCTTTAGAGATATTGGAAGCATTTGCAGTTGCCCAGGGGACAGCCTCTAGGAAAGTTCTTGGTTCTGTTGACAGGGTAGTTCAAAGTGAATAGATCAAAGGAGAATTGAGACAAATCCCCACCTTGGGGGCACCTGCCCTGCTCGTCCCCCAGAAGCGCAAGGCCAGGAGAGGTTAAAGGCAGCACTTTGTAGATGACTGTGGAAGTGATTCTCAGCCATTGGAGGGGCACCAACACTTGGGAGACTTTGCCATGCTCTGTGTTGTTTTCCCCACCTGTGTCGCTCTGGGCAATCAGGGATGGGGCCAGGGTGAGGCAAGCCCAGGGCAGTCCTGAGGGCCAGGCCCACCTCGGGGGTTTGTACCCTGGGGGCCTTGTTCACCTCACCCTAGTCCCGGCCCCACCTTCCTTCAGTCCCTCCCATTCATTCTGATAATGTGATTTCAGAGTTCTGAGAAAATGAAGCACGTGTCTTGGATGTACATCCATCCAAGAGGCCATTCATCAGCCATCGGACGACAACGTTGTGCCTGTTCGGAGAGGGCAACATGAGAGTTTCTTCAACCCAATTCAAGAATCGTTTTCAAATGTGTCCTTAGTCGAAGGCATTTTTCTAACCTGCTAGAGGATGCCAAAATAAGTGAGCAGAGGGCTCCTCTCCCCCACCCAGGGTTCGTGTTTAGGAATGAAGGCTGAGGGAGGTAAGGCTTGTCAAAGTGCCTGATGGCGGCTAGGGTCTGAGGCAGGCACAACCGGCCACACCCGCTCCCTCACTCCTGTTTAGACCTTCGGAGTCTTTGGACAGGCAGATGTGATCCCTTGGGGAAGGGACACCCATTTGCCTTGGGCGAAGCTTATAAGGACGCTCTGGCTGAATCGAGATGTCAGTCAGCCAGTCTGAAGTAATCCATATGCGATAATACTCACTGATCGAATCATCCATTTGAGTTGTACTTTACTTAAATGATATCAACTCAGTAGACAAGAAGATTAAAACCATAGCGAAGGGGGTTTGAGTTCTTTTCTGAGCGCTTTGGTTTATCTACAAAGTGCACCTCGAGGTCCTTAGGAGGGATTTTTTTGTTTTGTTTGTTTGTTTGTTTTTTCAGAGAGACAAGGCACACATGGGGGAGGAGCAGAGGGAGAGAGAGAATCTCAAGCAGTTTCCTTGCTCAGCACGGAGCCCCACATGGGGCTCAATCCCACAACCCTGGGATCATGACCTGAGCTGAAGTCGAGAGTCGGATGCTCAACCGACTGGGCCATCCCGGGGGCCCCCGGACAGGGTTTTTTAAAACCCCTTTTAAAATCCTTAAAAACAAAACCGTTAACTGATCTCCAGTTTCCTTTAGAAATGTGTGCTTTTGCCAATTTTCCGTGTCCACGATCTACATTCCCGTTTGCGCAGTCACTGAAATGAATCGGTGGGCACACATCCTCAACAGAGGGAACATTTCTGTGCGAGATGGAGGGGTTTGTGTGAGCAGAAGTATAATTACAGCACCACCTTCAGGAAACTAAAAGTCTCTCTTTGCAAAGCACTGCGTTTGTAGTTCCAAGGGACCTAAAGATGTTCCCGGGTTTGAAGATAAATCTCTCCTGCGTGCTCTGAGAAGAGTAGGTGAGGCAAAGGATAAACACAGGGCAGCCTTTTGCGGCGAAATGTAATAAAAATCTTCCAGATAACCACAGAGTCCCTAAGGATTTAGTGTTCCTGGAGCCAGAGAGGGTGTGACTTCCTTGTTTTATAGCTGTGTGTTTTATTACAGATAGCTAGAGGAGAAGAAAAACTTAAAAGGGGGAATCAAAGTTGCCTGCATTACAAGGGAGATGCCTCTGTTTTCCTGAACCTTTTACGGACTGACAGAGCCAGCGAAAGACCTAGAGAGTTCAGGATGCCGTCTCCTGGCCTGGCAGGAATTTATGCCGATACGCTTTGATGCGCACCAGGGAGATACATGCATGTCTGGGAACGAGCCCCTCCGTTGCAGAAATTTAGGCCCCAGATGGTTAAAATACAGAGCTTGACTTCAGAGAGCCATCAGAGGTTAGAGCTAAAAGGAGTTTGGTGTATAGATGAGGAAACTGAGGCCTGGAGAGGTTACTCACCCTGCCCGCGGCCACTCAGCCACCAGAGCAGTGGAAAAACGCCAGTGTCCTTCACCAAGGAGGCATGAAAATTGGTCCAGTCTCTCAGGCAAATGACCATATGCTTTAGCGACGGGACTTGCTCTCACACTGACCTTAGCGCTGGAGAAGGGGAACCTTTCCCCCTGAGCCTGTGCTGCGAGGACCCTCTCCTCTCCCTCTGCTGGCTGGGCTCCCCCACTAAGCCAGGAGTCTAGGGAGTTTAGACAACATGCCCAAGGCCCACCCCCACCTTTACGTCAGACTCCAGGTATCTGGGACTCTGAAATTCCCTACCCGACAGCCCTGAGGCAGCTCTTGGGGTCTAGGAAGGCCACCCAAGGGCGGGCAGGGTGTGAGCACTTGCTGGGAAGGAAAGTGTGGGTGGTGCCAGAGCGTGTGGATGGCACCATCTGGGGGGTCGACATGCATGCACACAGGCCCGCTCACAACGGGACAGAAAGCTGGGCATGGGAAAAGCCAGAAGTCGGGCCATGGGCCGGCGCGTGGGGTTCTGTCCACCTCAACGGGAGAACATTCCTTCACGGAGCTCTAAGGAACCTGAAAGTTCTAAACTCGAACCTGTCACTCCAGCAGGTAGGTTTGTCTAGTACCAAGCCCTGAGAGGGTCATACATTTGGAGATCTGACAAAGTATAAATGGTGTGGGCTCTTTCCAGACTTTCACACAGAGGCTTGTGAGATATTAGAAAATACGCATGCTGGTCTCTGCCCCCAGTTCCTGACACAGAGGTCAGGAATTGGAATTTCCTGGGTGACAGGGGTGTCTTTTGTTCCGACGAGGTGATTCTGGGCAGGCTCCCGGATAGCTTCAGGCTGGGGGCTGGTCACCAGAAAGACCAAACTGTGATTTGAAGCTTGAAACTTTCGGCCCCGCCTCCCACCCCTGGGAGGGCAAAGGGGCTGGACACTGAGTTAATGACCGGTCATACTTATGTCAGGAAGACTTCATGAAAATGCCCAAGTGTGGGGTTCATGGCTTGTGAGCGCATCTACACGCATGGGAGGGTGCACCCCAAGTCCACTGTGACCTTTCCCAACCTCACCCTATTTTTTTGTCTTTTTTTTTAAGTTATCATGGACTTCTTATGACTCATATTAAAGTATAGTTGACATACAATATTATATTAGCTTCAGGCATGTGACATAGTGAACAATTCTGTACGTTATTCAGTGCTCACCACGGTAAGTATAGTTACCACCTGTCACCATACGATATTTTTACGTTATTAACTATAGTCCCTGTGCGGTGATTTTCATCTCTAGGACTGACTTTCTAACCGGAAGTTTGTACCTCTTAATCTCCTTCACCTATGTCACCTGTCCCCACACCCTCCTCCCCTCTGGCAGCCACCAGTTTATTCTCTGTATTTGTGTGTATTTCTCTGTATTTGTTTCTGTTCTTGGTGATTTTGGTCTGGTTTTTTAGATTCCTCATGTAAGTAAAATCATATTTGGTTTTTTCTCTTACTTCACTTAGTAAAACACCCTCTAAGTCCATCCGCATTGTGACGAATGGCAACATTTCGTGCTGTTTGATAGCTGAGTAATAATACTCCATTGTATAGAGAGACTACAACTTTTAAAAAAAATTTTTTTTTACATTTATTTATTTTTGAGAGACAGAGACAGAGCGCGAGTGGGGGAGGGGCAGAGATAGAAGGAGACACGGAATCCGCTGCGCTGTCAGCACAGAGCCCGATGCGGGGCTCGAACTCACAAACTGTGAGATCACAACCTGAGCCGAAGTCGGACGCTTCACCGACTGAGTCACCCAGGCGCCCCAGACACCACATCTTCTTTATCCATTCATCTATCCGTGGGCACTCAGGTTGCTTCCATAC
The DNA here is from genome assembly GCF_018350195.1 of Panthera tigris. Taxonomy (NCBI): domain Eukaryota; kingdom Metazoa; phylum Chordata; class Mammalia; order Carnivora; family Felidae; genus Panthera; species Panthera tigris. The sequence continues at coordinate 159,955,070 of NC_056661.1, forward strand.
CTCGGCTACTGTAAATCATGCTGCTATAAACATAGGGGTGCACATATCTTTTCAAATGAGTGTTTTTGTTTCCTTTGGCTAAATACCCAGCAGCGGAATTATTGGATCGTAGGGTATTTCTGTGTTTAATTTTTTGAGGAAACTCCAGGCCAATTTCCACAGTGGTGGCATCAGTTTACATTTCCACCAACAGCGCACGAGGGTTCCCCTTTTTCCACATCCTCCCCGGCACTTGTCTCTTGTCTTTTCATTTCAGCCATTCTGACGGGTGTGAGGTGGTGTCTCAGTGTGGTTTTGATTTGCATTTCCCTGCTGATGGGTGATGTTGAGCATCTTTTCATGGGTCTGTTGGCCATCTGGATGCCTTCTATGAAAAAAATGTCTCTTCAGGTCCCTCGACCCACTTTTAATTGGGTTTCGTGAGGTTTTGGTGTTGACCTGCAGATGTTCGGCCCCTGTCGGTGGGTTGCCTTTTCATTTTGTTGATGATTTCTTTTGCTACGAAAAAGCTTTTTCGTCCGGTGTCATCCCGATAGTCTATTTTGGTTTTTGTTTCCCTTCCCTGAGGAGGTATATTTAGGAAAATGTTGCCGAGGCCAATGTCTGAGAGATTAATGCCTGTGTTCTTTTAGGGGTTTTGTGAGTTCAGGTCTTACATTTAGGTCTTTAGTCCATTTTGAATTTGTTTTTGTGTCTGGTGTGAGAAAGTGGTCCAGTGTCCTTCTTTTGCACGTGGGTGTCCAGTGCTCCCAACAGCATTATCTGGGGACTTCAGAGGGCGGCTGGCATCTGAGGTAGGGGGCAGGCCTTTGGGACTGAGCTCTCAGCCTGCAGAGTGCGCCTCAACGCCAGGCAGGTGGCATTAGATTGCTTGACGTGCAAAGCCTCACACAATCTGTGGTCAAAGTGTTGTGAGTGAGAGTAAAGGAGACACAGGCCCCTGTTTCCCTCCGCATTTCCTGGTTCTGGAGGTCTGAAAGCAACCAAGGGAAGGCCTCTTCTTCATCTCCAGTGTCAGCAGTAGAGAGGAATCGAGAGAAATTGGAGGACTCTTCCTGGGGAAAAAAGAATACTAATAATTTTTTCTGCAGCATTAAATCGAGATTTGAAGCATATTATTTATAGACTTCCCCCCTTCAACCTTATCCTTGAATTAGTAAGCCTTAACAATCCTGATGAATGAAAACCCTTTCTTTCGAAAAGAATTACGTTTCCCTTATGAAAACATCTGAAGTTATTTCCTCAGTTGAAATGAAATAAGAGGCTAGAAATAAGTAGATCAACCTGACTGACTAAAAGAAACAATATAAAACAACTGGCAGGACAACAAATCTGTTCTTTTCATCTGCTCCTTAAAGAACCAAGATGCATTGCGAAGAAAAAAAGACATTATTTTAGATGGCTAAGTCCTTATTGTTCCTGGAAGCATTTTTCTTCAGATCCCCCTTGTCTTTCATTTGGGTTCTAAAGGCCTTTGTAGCACGTCCCATTTATCTAGAAACTGGCCACCCCACGCAGGCGTGCGGAAGGCTTCGGGGACACTTGTCCATAAGTAGTGCCGATGGCTGGACTCACAGCATTCCCAGCGAAAGCTCAGCCTTTCCAGGGGACCTCACCAAAGGGTTGGATTCGTTTCCAGAGGGCTGACGTTATTCCTTCAACAGCACCAAACCCAGTCCACACTGATGTAGAGGTCAGACCACCTTCCCAGCCTGATGTGTCTGTAGGGGCCCCACCAGGATGAACACCTGCCGGTTTAAGCATTTCTCGTGGGCCAAGCAAGACAGGGGCAATGGGCCACGAGGACAGAGGGCGGGGAGAGGCCATCATCCCTCTACTTCTGGACCCCTGCTTCCTTCTGAACACATCCGGTTCCATTAAGGCATCTCTGGGCTCCCTCACTTTTACCCTAGATCTGAGCGTTTCAGGCCTATTGATCCATTACCGCGCTTGGGTGTGAGCTTTGGAGAAGAGCCAGTAATGGATGAACCCTTTCTGCAGCTGAACCCACAGAGCTCCCCTGAGGTAGCTCCAATGGAAAGGGAAAATGGACCAGACACTGCCTCCCACCCCCCTCCCCACACCCCCCCTCCCCACACCCCCCCCCCCCCCGCTCCATTCCCTAGGAATCTCACCGAGCTTCAGAAAGCCTGCAGGCATCAGTGTACCCACTCCATCTCAGGGCCATTTGAACCCTTTTTTTCCTTCCTCAGAGGAAAAACAAGGGTCAATTTTCTCCTGGGCACAGGACCACAGTCTTTTCCTCTGCAGAGTACAAGTGATCAGCTACACTACGGTCAAGAGCAAATATAAATACATATATGTGATTAAGTCATCCGCAATTCCACTGTAGATGGGAGTTCTAGAAGGTAAAGACGTTGCAGTCATGGGGTTTGTCATTGGTTTGTTTGTGTCTTGAAAGATGCTCATAATTGTTAAGTAATAACAAGTAAGTCGGAGAGATCATGGCATGCGCCGAAACCAAGAGCCGGCTGCCCAACTGACTGAGCCACCCAGGCGCTGCTATGGGAAAAGATTTTTTTATTCTTCTCTTGCCTTTGATGGTTTAGATTGGTATAGGACTGAAATTATTCCCCGTCGGAAATTTGATAGCATTGTTCTCTTGTCCTGTAGCATCTGTGGCTATCGACAAAGTATCAAATGCCAATATGATTCCTTCTCATCTATACATAAACTTTTCATTTTTTTTCCCTGAAAACCTTTGGTATCTTTATACTTAATAGCCTGAACAGTGAGATGAGCTATTTACTTTGCTGAGTCTTTCACTTTGAAGACACATGTTTTCCTTTAATTCTGTGAAAAGCTCTTGAATCGATGATATTTTCTCGTCCTCTGTTTGCTCTCTCCTCTCTATCTGGAACTCCTATCAGTCAGAGCTCATTCTATACCACTTTTTGTCTTTCTCTTATTATAAAAAAAAAAAATACTCATTCTTTTTTGTTCTATTATGAGAGAATCCCTTGAGTATATTCACTGCCCAACTGAATCACCAGGATCCTGTCAGGAAACAAACGGCACATTCAGAAGGGTAACTGAAGACAATTTAATGAAGGAACTAAGTATCTGCAGAGGTATGGTCAGTGTGGAAGAACCAGCAAAGGATGGGACATCCCCACGGACCAGCAACAGTGCAAAGCCACTGTCGTCCCTGAGCCTGACAGGGTGGGAAGAGGAAGTGAGGTTGTTGGACTCTGACGAGCCATAGCCTGTAAAGCAGGGCCATCTGACAAGAGCTGTGGCCACAGGGGAAAAAAGCAGTGACAACCTCAGCAGAGGTTGGGATAAGGTGGGATGTAGACAGTTGATTCTCATCATTCACAATACATATGTTCTATAAAATTACCATAAATGCTGAATTAATGAATAGCGAACCATCGTTCCTAAGAGAAATACAGAGGTAGGTTCCTGTGAGCCTCGGGTCACATTTTTGTCAATGGATTGTTATGTAACCTTGCTTTATGTGTTTCTGTTTAAAGGCATCTTATTATGTCATTGATGCAGTAACATTGAACTCAAGGCCAATGGCCCTGTAACTCACAACTGAATGACACTTATCCAACCCATGGGTTTCCTCCGTTCCTCCTTTAATTGGCCAAACCCAACCAGAAGTCAGATACAACACAACCCAGATGATGCAATCTGTAGAGGTCAGTCTCCCAGGCATACATCAGAGCAGGAAGGAACAGAGTGAGGATCTGGAGAGGGAAACAGAAAACAACAGTCCACTCTTTCTATTCCAAATTTGACAGTTACAATTTTCATTTTCAGGAGATCTTCCGTTCTCTGATTGTTCCTTTTTTTGTGACATCTTGCACACCGAAAAACATCTCCTCAAACCTCTCTGAAGAGACAACTGAAGTTCCTGCTGACGGTGGTATGTGTGTGTGCTTTTAATTCTCTTTGTTCCTTGTATTATCTCTGTTTTTTCAAGGGCTATTTTTGTATCAACCAATATAGGTGTCTCTTTTCCATGTTGTAGTCTCATCAGCTATCCGGTTGTGTTTTAAAAAGAGTAATAGAAAAGGTAACTGGGAGGTCCACGTTGACGATAGGACCTCTTGACTGGTAGGGTTCACTATAGATCGGGATTTCCCCACCTTTGCATTCCTGATGTTGAGGGCTGAATAATTGGTTAGGGGGACTGTCCTGGGTTGCCAGGGGCTGAAGGGTGGGGGGAATGGGAGATGTTGGTCAAAAGGTACAAACTCTCAGCCGTATGATGAATAAGTTCCAAGGACCTGATGTACAGCATAGTGACTAGAGTTAACCCTGTATTGTTTACAGTCTATTGTTTTACGGTAATACTGTATTGCTCACCAATCAGTATCCCTCCATTCATTTTTCATTTCCAAGACAACTGCCAAAGCCTCCTGTCCTGGTGCTTCACCTCCTGTTCTCTCTGTTTTCTGTTTCTACCGTTCTTAGCCCTTTCCTGTCTTTCGCTAAGTTGTAAATAGGCAAAATAGATCATGGTGAAGAGCTTGGCTCCTGGTACCCAGCTGCCTGGGTTTCCCTCCTGGGCCTGCCGCTTCCTGGCTGTGTGAGAGTGTGGGCAAGGCACTTAACATTTCTCTGCCTCAGTTTCCTCATCTGTAAGATTGGGGTAACGGTACTTAGGCCCCAATATAGTTGCGAAGCTTCATGAGCTCATACATGAAAGAGCTTAGATTTGCTGTTAAATGTGAAGAATCAGACACATGCATCTACCTCTATTCCCTGCCACAACCCTATGGAATGGGTCTTTTAAAAGAGACACAGAAAACTTAAAAAAAAAAAAAAAAAAAAAGGAATTGGGATAGAAGGGCACCTGGCTGGCTCAGTCAGTGGAGTGTGTGACTCTTGATCTCAGGGTTGTGAGTTCGAGGCCCGTGTTGGGTGTAGAGATTACTTAAAACTGAAATCTTAAAAAAAGAGAGAGAGAGAGAGAGACTTGGGATAGAGGTCATTTTAGGGGCTGGGAAAGCTCAGAGAAATAATTCATGCTGCACCACAGAATCTTCTAGAGTTTCAGGAATGGGTGCCAACATGGCCTGTTCAGAGGTGGCATATCCTGATCTCTTCCAGCACCATGTGCAGAATTTGTTTGAGGCCTCACGTCCTTCGGAGGGACATTCCCAGACGGGTGAAAATAACACCTAACCGCAAATCTAACTTCCTAACTTGGTCAAGGGGGTCGGGAGGAGAGGAAAACAGTGTGTGACCTCTCTGGTTAATTTCCTCTTTCTGTAAAATATGGACAGTTATATCTGCTTTTCCAGGGCTCTGTGAAAATCAGAGATAAGATGTGTTAGGGGTTTAATAGAATAGTTTGCTCACAGTGGAGAAAATTATAACTATTTTATTATCTAACATCGTCAGCTTGTCAGTGACCTTCTTAAAATACACCAGGCAGGTATAACCTGAGAGGCTTCAAACATGGAATCTGGGCCCCCACAGTCTTGATGCTATGACTGTGTGGTTTTCTTCACCTGCTACGCACAGCAGACTTGAGATAAGCTAAAATACCAGCTCTTTTCCCTCTTTGCTTTACTTAGTAGAATTTTTTAAATTAAGTGCTCAACTATTTATCTCTGTTGAATCTCACTCTGTTGGATTCAGTTCAGCATTTTAGCGAATGGAAGTCCTTTTGATTCTAAAGACTATCCTCTATAATATTAGCTCTTTCGCCCCATCTTTGGGCCCACGTTTGGCAGCCGTTTCTTCCATGTCTTTACCCAAATCATTAATGAGAATGTGACGACCAAAGGCAAAACTTTCTACCTCCCCACTAACAATGTCACTTATTGGTAGAAGACCCTTCCCTTTAGCGAGTTATAAATTTGCTTTGTATCATCAGATTCAGAAATGAAAAGAGGGGCGCCTGGGTGGCTCAGTTGGTTAAGCAGCCGACTTCAACTCAGGTCATGATCTCACGGTTCATGGGTTCAAGCCCCATGTCGGGCTCTGTGCTGACTGCTCGGAGCCTGGAGCCCGCTTTGGATTCTGTGTCTCCTTCTGGCTCTCTGCCCCTCCCCCACTCACTCTCTCTCTGTCTTTAAAAAAAAAATGAATAAACATTAAAAAAAAAGAAAAGAAAATGCATGATGATCATACAGAAAAAGTTAACCAAAAAAAGGGCATCTAATTTCGTTAGTTTTTTTTTTTTTTCAATCTTGATAAATAACTATAACATTTTCCAGTTTGGGAAACTTAATGGATCAACACCCCGGAGCATGATAACATTATGATGCCCCCACATGAATTCAAACTAAAAATGATACTAAGCCGCCAAAATCGTTGTTTTGCAAAATGCCATAAAGCATATGGGAATGCTGGAATTAAAAAGAGCTTTCCGCCAGATTTTTCTCATTTTGGTTATTAGTGGGTTGTTTGTAGGGATGGTAGTTTTTATTGTAGTTGGGATTGGCTGCTTTCTATTATTGGTGCCCTGAGCACGTGACTGGGGGGCACGTTGTCATTCAACAGGCTGGTGGAAACGGCTATCCTTGAAAAAAATCATAAAACCACAGAGTTGGAAGGAATATTAGGTTTAGCTAATCCAAATTCCCATCACTTAAAAAAAAGAACACCTTACACTTTAAAATTTTCAGGAATAAATACGTCATTTGCTTCTTAGCCCCACACTGCCAGGCAGCCCACAGCTCGTCTTTCTCCTCTTCACCCTGATTTTTGTCCACTCGGCCATGGACCACACAGCTGGTCAGACCCCATTCCCTGGAGGCAGATCCTGTTGGCCAGCCCTTCTCCCGAACCAAGGGAAGTCTGCTGATGGCATGCGAGGTGACTCCTGTAAGAAATCTCTCTTACAGGGGCACTTGGGCAGCTCAGTCTGTTGAGCATCCGAGTCGTGATTTTGGCTCGGGTCATGGGATCCCACAGTTCATGGGATCAAGCCCCGCATTAGGCTCTGTGCTGACAGCACGGAACTGGACTAGGATTCTCGTTCTCTCTCTCTTTCTCTCTCTCTCTGCCCCTGCCCCCTCCCAAAATGAATAAATAAACATTAAAAAAAGAGAGAAATCCCTCTTACAGGAGATGCTCATTTCCTTGTTCACCAGTTTGAGTCAGGTTTTCTGTTTCTTGTAAGGAAAATAATCCTAACCAATACACATGGGCGTTGGCGTTCCATTGAACAGATGAGGAGCTGAGGCTCAGAGATGTTACGTTGCTTCCCAGAATAGCACAGGAACAGGGCCAGCATTTAACCTCCCTGCCTTGTACAAGTATTCCAGCTCATTCGACTACACCCCAAGGCTGATGCCTAAACCACCCCAACAGTGCCTGCTCCTTGCATTGTGCTCATATTTTATTTATTGAAGCCTAAGAGACACCAGGTTCGGGGGCGGCATCGTGGGAGGCACAGAAGAATGTTCCGTTCCTAATCACGGCAGAATCGCTCCTCTGTGCACTTACCTGCCCGCCATTTGGAGCAATCTCAAGATGCAATTCACTGGCCATCTGTTAAATATGCAGGCAGATGATTAGCCAGTTAGTAGCCAGCTGTCGTCTGGAGTTTGGACTCAGAATGGGTGTCATGGGCAGCTAAGATTGCCTTCAGCATCAGCTTTACGTTCCTTGCTTGAAAGGCCTTGTGGTTCATCAGCTAGGCTGGACCCTTGGCTTCCTCCTGGAGCAAGAGGGTCTCAGAGTGGAAGGAAGCCTTGGAGCTCAAGTCCAATGACATCATTTTGCAGGTGCATAAGCCCTGATTGACTAAAGCCAAGCAAGCAGTTAGCCATGAAGCTGGGCTGCAACTCGGGTCCCCGACCCCAACGAAGCAATCTGCTGGACACAACTTGGATTTCTGAATGACCTATAACTTGTCACCACAAATGCACTTTGTTTACACCATGGAAATACTGGTTTGGGTCTGAACCGTGCTCACCTCTGGGTTTTAGGCAAGTCTGGAGGACTGGAAGGCAAGACCTCCATGACTTTATTGCATATGGAACCCAGGAGGCTTCTGGGAATGAGCCAGCTCCCACATTTGATCGGCCATGTTGGGAGCTCTGGCTGTCAGGCCATGTACTGTATGGAATGCCTACCTCTCTCATCTCTACCTTACCATGGCCCCAGGGGATAGTAACTCTTAGTACCCTATTTTAGTCGTAAGGAAACCAAGACCTACAAGTGTTGCCCGACGTCCCCAAAGTAACCCAGCTGGCGAGTCAGAGCTGGGTGGCCATCCTAGTCCGTCAGACAAGCTGTTCCCCGCCATGCTAAGTGGCCCCAAGAAGGACGGACAGCTGACACTGACCTGCTGCGAATCTACGCAAAGAGCAGTTTTAAGGACCTTTGTCACGGTGCCTTATTAAACCCAGGAAGCTCTCGTATGAGTTTCTTGCGGCTGCCGTAACAAATTAACCACCAACTTGGTGGCTGAAGAAAAACAAAAAGGGGTTCTGTCACATTTCTGGAGGCTGGAAGTCTGAAATCAAGGCATCAACAGGGCCACGCTCCCTCCAAAGGCACAAGGGGAGGCTCCTTCCTTGCTTCTTCTGGCTTCAGGAGTCCCGGCTGCTTCTGGAGTTTGTTCACACCACCTCCAGGAGGCTTTCATTTTGAGATTCTTAACGACTTCCATCTTGGAAGCCTCACTTTCCAAACAAAGACACAGTCTGGTGTTCCAGATAGATGGCGTCACGCAACGGTCCACGTCCAACGAGCCTCCTGGCAGCGGAGGCCTCGGAGCCCAACGACAGCCCTGCAGGGTCTGGACGCGGCATCAGAGCCAGAGAGGAAGAAAATGGCAGGTGCCACCTAGGGGCCGAATCCCAACAGCAAACCCGTGTACGGCGCTTGGGGGTGGCAGGCACTGTGCTAAATAAACACTTCGCTCGTGTGATCTGCACAACTCAGTGACAAACGAGGAAACTGAGGCGCGGAGCATGGATTACCTCCCCGGAGGCAACCTCGGGTCGTCTGGCTCTGAAACCCACAGGACCACAGAGAGGCCCGTGCGCAGAAGCACGGGAAAGACCACCTCCTGAGAGCTCTCAGTCCTAGTTGGGGTGTGGAGGGGGTGAAGCGAGAACGGGGAACCCCACAAGAATGACGGGGAGACCAGCAGACACTTTTTTTTTTTTTTTTTACTCCTAATGAGACCCCATTTTTGCCCCCTGGACCTGTACGACCTGAGAAACACTGTGTGTACTTTAACCAGAAGGAATTTGAAACTAAGAATTTACGGTGCTTTCCGTGGCCGAAACCCACCAGACCCTCAGCCCCTCTCAGTCGTGCATTTAGGTGTTTCTTGAAAGGCGTGGGCCACCTAATCATCAGAGGTTTCCTAACACCAGGAATCCTGTCCTGTAACTGTTGTTAATTCTTCTACAGCCTCGTTTTCGGGGCATGTGGGATGCCTGCCCGAAGTTGTATTTTTTTTTTTTAATAAGAAAGGTGTGATGATTTGTATAGTTCGGACTGATCATGTTCTCTGTCTCAAAACGCAGAGAAACATCCCACAATTCTCTACCAAACATTGAATTGCAAGGAAAAAGTAGTTGCGTCATCGCGCCACTAGATGGCAGACTCCCACAGCGTGAGGCACGCGTACTGGCCGAATACATTCCTGGCTGCAAGATTTTTTTAAAAATGTATTGAAAATTCAGTACTCACTTCACACAGAATCGAGACAGCGTTTGTGAAAGTGACAGGATTCCTTAGGGAAGGATGATAGGATAAAATTTTATGTAAAACGATAGGAGAAAATTTTAACCCACGCCTACCCCACCCCCGAAAGATCAATAAAATTAGTGGGACCCAAGAGGATTTAGAGAAAAGGAAATAGATTGTTTATCTGCTCGCAGCTGGGCTTTAACTAGCAATGTCTTTGGATGGGAGAAAGGGAGTTTTATGATGCTTCTGCAGCTCCAGATGATATCCTCTCTCTCCGAAGTTGACAGCCTGGGTACCTTTGGCACTCAGGGGTCCACTCTCATGTCAGACCTTCGCCAGGAGGTGGCAGTCAGCAGGCATTGATCTGCACCACTAGGAAGTGTGGCAGTCATTTTCGCCAAAGACACAAAGTCTTCGTCTATACTAATAATCCATTTTATAATATCTATAAATACAATATAAAATTCATATAATATAAACATAATATTTGTTTGGCAGAGTTATCGTAGTGACTAGAAATAATGACTTCCGTACTGCTGTCCCGTTATTATGAAGAGCTGCGTGGTCCTGGGCAGGTCTCTTCACCTCCCAGAGCCTGAAAATCCTTTCATGCAAAACAGAATTGAGCCTGGATGCCACCCCAGAGAACACGGCTCAGGCTGTGCCTCTCCTTTTCCATGAGGCCTTTCCTGACCAGACTCCTGAAAATTTTAACTCCCTGGGGCGTCTGGGTGGCTCAGTCGGTTAAGCGTCCAGCTTCGGCTCAGGTCGTGATCTCTCGGTTCGTGGGTTCGAGCCCCGCACCGGGCTCTGTGCTGACAGCTCGGAGCCTGGAGCCTGCTTCACATTCTGTGGCTCCCTGGCTCTCTGTCCCTCCCCGGCTTGTTCTCTCTCTCTCTCTCTCTCTCTCAAGTAAATAAACATTAAAAAAAAAAAACTATAACTCCCTGCACTGCCCACCCCAACCCAGTATTCCCTCTCTCCTTTCATTTTTCTCTGTAGCTCTCAGCCCCGTGAAGCAGAATATTTGATTCCCTTATTGGTGCACCGTTTCAGCTTAGTGGAAGTGAGGGAGGGTCACTGTCTGGTTCTCAGCTGTGGCCCCAGCATCCAGGACGGTGCCTGGCGGGCGGTAGGCACACCATAAAAATTTGTTGCGGGAACGAACAAAGGACACCTGCCTCAGACAGCTGCTGGAGACTTAAATGAGTTTATCTTTGCAAAGCTTAGTGCGATGTCTGGCACACAGTAGGTGCTCAGCGAATGGTAGTTAGTGTTATTACTTGTGTGTCCTTGGCACGCGACTTCATCTCTCAGAACCTTAGTTACCGTATTTCTAAGCGGGCGTAATAACCAGATGCCAGGTTTGCTACAAGGATTAAATCAGAAGACGCATATAACTCAATGGCTGGTACGTGACCCTCCGTCAGGGCTGTGTCAACAGAGTCAAGGCTACGGCAAGTGGCAGCCCTGGGTCTGGGCATGAAAGGGATAAAGCGATCAACTGTATGAGAAGATGACGAAGTCCATTGTATTCACTTTCTGGTCTGTCGGCCAAAGCAAATGGCCACACACATGATGACTTAAAGCAACAGAAACTCCTCTCACAGGCTGGAAACCAGAAGTCCAAATCCAAGGTCAGCAAGGCCATCTTCCCTTTAAAAGATCTAGGGGGAGACTCCTCGCCTACTTCCAGTTTCTGATGGTTCCTGGCCTTTCCTGACTTGTGAGTGCCTCTCTCCATGCTCTATCTTCATTCCACACGGCCTTCTCCTCTTCTCTCTGGGTGTCTCCCCTCTCTGTGTCTCTTATGATGCTTCTTGTTGGGTCTCAAGCCCACTCCGATAATCCAGGATAACCTCTTCTCGAGATCCTTAATTTATTACATTTGCAAAGACCCTATTTCCAAATAAGGTCACATTCACAGGTATGGAGGCCAGGAATCGGGGGGCTACTATTTTAAAGCGGCCACATGCATCCTTGGATAGCCATTACTTGAAGAAATTTCAGAAACAAAGCAACAAAGCACCGGAGAGCTTAAGCCCTCTGCATTTGCTATTCATGAGGTCTAAGAGACAGAGTCTCAGATGGTGGTCACTTCTGGAAGCCACAGAACCTCGTCTCCACCAAGGTCTCTGGCCTACCCACGGGCTGCGTTCCAAAGCAGTGTTTGAAATTCACAATGTGTTTCCCCAGAGAAACGATGTCATAAATGGAGGCTAAGTTCTGAGGCACATCCATCTACAAGAAGCATGGACGCTTTGTAATGCATTTGAACCTGCATACATGTGAACTTCACGATCGTACTGAATATCGTTACAACGCTAACAATTAAAGATTGAAAGTGACAAAATTAAATAGGAAATAATTTTGAGGGGCGCCTGGGTGGCTCAGTCAGTTAAGCATCTGACTTCGGCTCAGGTCATGATCTCATGGTTTGTGGGTTCAAGCCCCACGTCAGGCTCTGTGCTGACAGCTCAGAGCTTGGAGCCTGCTTCGGATTCTGTGCCTCCCTCTCTCTCTGCCCCTCCCCCACTCTCTCTCTCTCTCTCTCTCTCTCTCTCTCAAAAATAAGTAAACATTAAAAAAATTAAAGAAAATAATTTTGAATCTTAAATAGTAATCCATATTTACTTAGAGGAGGACAAGGCGATGGCTGGATTTTTGATGGAGACCCTAAGGGACTTGAAGGATGAGGTCACAATTCTTGTCTAGTTTAATTTCCCGCTTTATAAGTTCCCTCCGTCTCATGTTGCTGTATGATGAGTGGCACTCTTACACCTGCAAGCCAATTATGAATCAAGTTGGCAGAAGGAAGAAGCAAGGAGAAATTTTCCTGAAAAAACTCATTAACTCCCTTATGCAAAACATTTCTCTGTAAATATTCTTAAATTTTATGCATACACAATAATATCACTTGATCACAATGACAGCTTTGTTCTTCCTCTATGATTCTTAAAGATTTTATTTCTTTTTCCTGTTTTACTGGTCTTGGTAGGCCCATTAGCACAATGTTGAACCAAAACGATGACAGTGAAATCCTTATCTTGATTGTGATTTTCAAGGAGATACTTTTAATATTATGCCTGTAACTATTTGGTTTTGCTGCAGGGGTCTTTTTGATTTCTGCCAATACTCTTTATCAGAATAAAGCAGTTTGCTTAAAGGCCAAGAAGGCTGAATTTTACTTATGTTTAGGTTTTTAATCAAAAGATGCTGAAATTTTTTTTAACTTTTAAAGTTTTTTAAACTTTTTGAGCCAGTTATAAATTCATGTGTAGTTGTAAGATACAATAGAAGTTCTGTGCACCCCTCGCTGGGTTTCTCTCAATGGTATATTCTTGCATAACCACAATGTAATATAACAACCAGGAAACTGACATTGATACAATCTGATTATCTTTTTTTTTTTTAATTTTAGAGAGACAGACAGAGTGGGGGAGGGGCAGAGGGAAAGAAAGAGACGGAATCTTATAAGTAGGCAACATGCTAGGCAATCCTGTGAGCCTGGGATCATGACCTGAACTGAAATCAAGAGTCGGATGCCCCACTGACTTAGCTAACAAGGCACCCCTATAATCTAATTACATTATGCAGCTCACCTGTCTTTTTTTAAATGAGGTCAGCACAACTCTAATACCAAAACTTGACAGCTTATAAGAAAATCATAGACCAAAGAGAACTATATAGGCCAATATCCCTCATGCATAAAGACGCAAAAAGCCTCAACAAAATATTAGCAAACCGAATCCAACAACGCATTAAAAAAAAATCATTCACCGTCAAATGAGATTTATTCCTGGGTTGCAAGGGTGGTTTGATATTCACAAAACAATCAATATGATATATCACGTGAACGAGAGAAGGGATAAAAACCATACGATCATTTCAATAGATGCAGAAAAAGCATTTGACAAAGTACATCATCCATTCGTGATAAAAACCCTCTGCAAAGTAGGTCTCGAGGGAACAGACCTCAACATAATAAAGGCCATCTATGAAAAACCCACAGCCAACATCATACTCAATGGGGAGACACTAAGAGCCTTTCCCCCAAGGTCAGGAACAAGACAAGGATGTCCACTCTGGCCACTTGTATTCAACATGGTCCTGGAAGTCCTAGCCACAGCTATCAGACAACATAAAGAAATAAAAGGCATCCACGTTGGTAAGGAAGATGTAAAACTCTCACTATTTGCAGATGACTTAATACTATCTATAGAAAACCTGAAAGACTCCACCAGAAAAACTGCCAGAACTGACAAATGAATTCAGTGAAGTCACAGGATACAAAATCAATGCACAGAAACCCAGTGCATTTCTATACGCTAACAACGAAGCAACAGAAAGTGAAATTAAGAAAACAATTCCATTTACGACTGCACCACAAATAGTAAGACACCTAGGAATAAACTTAACCAAAGAGGTGAAAGAGCTATACTCTGAAAACTATAAAACACTGATGAAGGAAACTCAAGATGACACAAAGGAATAGAAAGACATTCCATACTCACAGGTTGGAAGAACCAATACCATCAAAATGTCTACTACCCAAAGCGATCTACAGATTTAACGCAGTCCCTATCAAAATACCAACAGCATTTTTCACAGAACTAGAACAAAGAATCCTAAAATTTGTATGGAGCCCAAATAGCCAAAGCAATCTTAGAAAAAGAAAAAGAAAACTGGAGGCATCACAATTCGAGTTTATGTTATTTTACAAAGTGGTAGTAATTTTCAAAGTATGGTACTGGCATAAAAATAGACACATAGATCAATGGAATAGAATAGAAAACCCAGAAATAAACCCAATTATATGGTCAATTGATCTTCGACAAAGAACGCAAGAATATCCAATGGGAAAAAGGCAATCTCTTTAATAACGGTGTTGGGAAAACTGGACAGCAACATGCAAAAGAAGGAAACTGGACCACTTTTTTTCACCACACACAAAAAGAAACTCAAAATGGATTAAGAACCTAAATGTGAGGCCTGAAACCATAAAAATCCTTGAAGAGAACACAGGCAATAATTTCTCTAACATTAGCCATAACAACACCTTTCCAGCAAGGGAAATAAAAGCAAAAGTAAACTATTGGGACTACATCAAAATAAAAAGCTTCTGCACAGCAAGGGAAACAACAAAACTAAAAGGCAACCAACTGAATGGGAGAAGATATTTGCAAATGATATATCCAATAAAGGGTTAGTATCCAAAATATATAAAGAACTGATACAACTCAATACCAAAACAAACAAACAAAAACAAAAACAACAACAGCAACAAAAACCAAATAATCTGGGACGCCTGGGTGGCTCAGTCAGTTAAGCATCTGACTCTTGATTTCAGCTCAGGTCAGGGTCTTGTGGTTCGTGAGATCACGCCCTGCATTGGGCTGTGAACTGGCAATGCAGAGCCTCTTGGGATTCTCTCTCCCTCTCTCTCTGCCCCTTGCATGCACGTGTGCACTCTCAAATTCATCAACTTAAAAAAAAGAATCCATTTTTAAAACGGACTGAAGACACAAACAGACACTTCTGCAAAAAAGACACACAGATGGCCAGCAGACACATGAAAAGATGCTCAACATCACTCATCATCAGGGAAATACAAATGAAAACCACAATGACAGGAGCACCTGCGTGGTTCAGTTGGAGGGTCCTCAAAAAATTAAATATAGAACTACCCTGGGGCACTTGGTTGGCTCAGTCAGTAGAGCATGGGGCTTTTGATCTCGAGGTCATGAGTCTGAGACCCATGTTGGGTGGAGAGATTACTTAAAAAAAAAAAAAAATAGAACTACTATGATCCAGTAATCACACTATTTACCCAAAAATACAAAAACACTAATTCAAAGGGATACATGTGCCCCCCTCTGCTTATCACAGAATTATTCACAGTAGCCAAACTATGAAAGCAGCCCAAATGTCCATCCCTAGATGGATAGAGATGTGGTGTATATTACAAAAAAAAATCACTCAGCCATAAAAAAAGGATGAAATCTTGCCATTTGCAACGACACGGATGGACCTCAGAGTATAATGCTAAGTGAAATCAGTCAGAGAAAGAAAAATACCATATGATTTCACTCATATATGGGATTTAAGAAACCAAAAACAGACAACAACAACAAAAACAAGCAAAGGGGGAAAGAGAGGGAGAGATACAAATCAAGAAACAGACCCTTGCTTCTAGAGAACAAACCAGAGGGTGGGGGGTGGGGGTAGATGTAATAGGTGATGGGGATTCAAGAGTTTGCTTATCATGATGAAAAAGAGAAAGTTATCGGCCAATATACCTCATGAACACAGGTGCCACATTCTGATCCCATTGGATCCAGCAATAATACTTTCTGGAGTTTATCCTAAGGAAGCCCTCTTAGAACTGCATAAAGATTTAAATACAAGGCTATCCATCACAGCATTGTTATTTGTTTTCTTATTTGTTAATTTTTTTAAGTTTCTTTATTTATTTTGAGAGAGAGAGAGAGAGAGCACAAGCCAGGGAGGGGCAGAGAGAAGGAGAGACAGAATCCCAAGCAGGCTTCACGCCATCAGCACAGAACCCGATGTGGGGCCCAAACCCATGAACTGCGACATCATGACCTGAGCTGAGATCGAGTCGGATGCTCGACCGACGGCACCACCCAGGCGCCCCTGTTAATTTTTTAATTGAGCTTTTTAAAATTTGGAGGAACTGTAGATTCAAGTACCCTTGTAGCAAAGAAGGAGAGATCCCATGAACCCTGTATCCCAGTTTCCCCCCAAAAGTAACATCTTGCAAAACCCTCATACGACATCACAACCAGGATGTTGACACTGATACAGTCAAAGTCGTTTGGAATATGCAGATTAAAGTCATTTGGGATATGCAGATTAAAGTCCTTTGGGATATGCAGATTAAAAAGGGGCTCGGAAATCAGAATTTTTTTTTCACTCAGGACTACTTTCTGTGCTGCATTAATGTGAAATTAAGGAGCATCTCACCCTCAAAAGCTAGGAGGGAACAAGGAATAAAGTTTCAATCTGCCCTTTCACTGTATCCACTCCGGAGCGCATTTCTTTTATTTATTCAGCATTTGCACATACTATTTAAATATCTTCATAATACGTCCTGGGTTTCCTTTTCTGACCAAGAAAACAAGCGATCGGGAAGACTCAACCTCACCCATCTGGTCGGTTAGAACCATTCTCAAATTTAGATATCCCCACAGCATCTAAAGTCACCACAAACAATACCATTTCAGTCCTAGTGGGATGGATCCAGGCTTTGCAACATGCCAAGTACGTCTTCCAGATTCACCACTTGAGCTGACAACTTGAACCAGGAGATACAGTACGTACTGTTATGAGTGTATCATGCTTGAAGGTAAGTTTTTGCCTTTGCCCTTATTTTAAAACCTACATAAGGACGTTCCCACACACACACACACACCGCCCCTCTCTGCCCCTCCCCCCCTTGCTCTTGCCCTCTTCTCAAAAATAAATAAACATTTAAAAAATAAAATAAAATACAGGGCGCCTGGGTGGCTCAGTTAAGCGGCCGACCTCGGCTCAGGACATGACCTTGCAGCCTGTGAGTTCGAGCCCCATGTCGGGCTCTGTGCTGACAGCTTAGAGCCCACTACGGTTCTGTGTCTCCCTCTCTCTGCCCCTCCCGCCTCGCACTCTGTCTCTCCAAAGTAGCATTAAAATTTTTTGAAATAAAATAAAATAAAATTTCCTTTCTTCAGTACCAAAGACCAGAGGCTTATCACTGACGTCCAGCTGATGTCTGTGGGTGGCACCTGGGCGCAGTCTCTTTCGGCTCATGTGTAGATGCTTTCCATCAGCACCGCCCCAGTCACACGGTCTGGTCTATGTCATTCACAAAATAGCCAATAATGCAATTTTTAAAACTTCTTTTCCTGTGCTGTGAGTTTTCAATGATAGGCGGAATAAAGCACCATCAAATGCTTCTGCCCTACGCCTTTTATTCAGCCCTGACTCATATTTTATACACAGCAAATTTGTCCGACCACCAAGCAAAACTGCTGACGTGCTCTTTCATATTTTATGCCACATGAGTTATGTGACGTCCTGCAGACTCACCTGAAACAGGACTTCGGCCAATAGCTCGTTATGCTTGTTCCCTGAGCACCGACCTTGGTGGCGTTCATTTTAATAGCTGGTTCAACAAGCTCGTACACGGCTGTGTTGATTAATAACACGCCTGGGTGGTTCAGTCGGTTGAGCGCCCCACTTCCTCAGGTCGTGATCTCCCGGTCTGTGAGTTCAAGCCCCGCGTCAGGCTCTGTGCTGACAGCTCAGAACCTGGAGCCTGTTTCAGATTCTGTGTCTCCCTCTCTCTCTGCCCCTCCCCCGCTCACGCTCTGTTGCTCTCTCTCAGAAATAAACATTAAAAAAAAAATAAAAATAATACGCTAGCTACAAAAGAGCGTGACTTCGAACGAAGTCAATTAGTTTTGTTCCCTTCTCCACCTTTAGTAATGAAATTCATTTAGTTCGTGCTGCAAGGCATAATTATGTCCTTTGGGGAGTGAAAATAAAAACTTAGTTGATTAGGTGGTCGCCATGCTTTGTTAGAAAATGGCATGAACACATGAACCACTTTGTGTTACTACTGGAAAAGTTATGGAAGAACATTGACAGGGAGAAGGTGGCAAATGGTCCGATAAAATCGCGCATTTTGATATCTCGTGTTGCATTTCCCACCTGCACTTCTTTCTTATTTGGTTCCAAGAATCATCCCACGCACAGACACCTTTTTCCCAGTTCACGCAGATACACATTCCGTGGTTGCACGTTCACTATTCACGTTTATGTTGTTATCCGCAGCTATTAATATTTGCATTTCCATTTGAAGCCCTTTTGAATCATCGAGCCATTGTTGTGCATGGAGACGATGACATAATCGAATATGCAAATTTAACAATTAGAAATCACGTGGGAATATACTGGAGGCACATCGCCCATGGTTACGTGAGGCTAGCTGGCAGGAGCTGAGCAACAGATTCCTTCCACTGTATGCCCCACCCATATATTCACTTTCTCCCTCTCTCAATACTCAAGGTCACGGTGGGTACAGCAAACACCTCTCTGAAAAGGCCTGCCAGGCACCTAGTGAATTATCAACCAACGTGGTAGTGATTATAGAGAAAGTGGCACTCACAAGCTGAAAAGCTGAGATGTCGCCTACAAGGAGAGGTGGGAGAGTGGCAGAAATGGACATGAACGTCAAGAGCCTGACCCAGCCTCTTCCGGGGAGAAGGCAGTCAATCAAGCGGAGAGAAGTGCTTTGGAGCCTGATGGACGCAGGCTGAGTTCCCCGAGGTTGCTGAGCAGAACTTCTTGTGCTTTTCTCCAAGTAACCACGATAAAACCAGAAATGCTCACACATTCATTTTAAAGAGACAGAAAGGATATGTAAGGGCATTCACCTCCAGTGAAGCAAACCAATGTGACGCAAGCAAATAACTATTGAAGAAAATTTCCAAGGAGGAAAGAATCAGAAATCCCCGCATCAGGACTAGGCACTCACCCTTGTACCCCAAATTTGAAGAGGGCTGCGGGGAGGCAAAAGACCCAATAATGGAAATAAATAATATTTTAGTGCAAAAAAATCTACAATGAGAAAAATGAAATTTTAAACACAGGACCCACATCAATAAGAAAAAGGATAAGAATCATGTGATCATTTTCAACAGATGCAGAAAAAGCATTTGACAAAGTATAACATCCATTCGTGACAAAAACCCTCTGCAAAGTAGGTCTAGAGGGAACAGACCTCAACATAATAAAGGCCATCTATGAAAAACCCACAGCCAACATCATACTCAATGGGGAGACACTAAGAGCCTTTCCCCCAAGGTCAGGAACAAGACAAGGATGTCCACTCTCGCCACTTGTATTCAACATGGTCCTGGAAGTCCTAGCCACAGCTATCAGACAACATAAAGAAATAAAAGGCATCCACGTTGGTAAGGAAGAGGTAAAACTCTCACTATTTGCAGATGACTTAATACTATCTATAGAAAACCTGAAAGACTCCACCAAAAATCTCCTAGAACTGACAAATGAATTCAGTGAAGTCACAGGATACAAAATCAATGCACAGAAATCCAGTGCATTTCTATCCTGTAACATCGAAGCAACAGAGTGAAATTAAGAAAACAATTCCAGGGGCACCTGAGTGGCTCAGTTGGTTAAACGTCCAACTTTGGCTCAGGTCATGATCTCACAGTTCATGAGTTCGAGCCCCGCGTTGGGCTCTGGGCTGACAGCTCGGAGCCTGGAGCCTGCTTCGGATTCTGTGTCTCCCTCTGTCTGCCCCTCCTCTGCTTGCACTCTGTCTCTCGCATGGTCTCAAAAATAAATAAACATTTTAAAAAATTAAGAAAACAATTCCATTTACAACTGCACCACAAATAGTAAGACACCTAGGAATAAACTTAACCAAAAAGGTAAACCCTGATGAAAACACTGATGAAAGAAACTCAAGATGTCACCAAAAAATGAAAGACATTCTATACTCACAGGTTGGAAGAACCAATATTGGTAAAATTTCTATACTACCCAAGGCGATCTACAGATTTAATGCAATCCTTATCAAAATACCAACAGCATTTTTCACAGAACTAGAACAAAGAATCCTAAAATTTGTATGGAACCATGAAAGACCCCAAACAGTCAAAGCAATCTTGAAACAGAAAAACAAAATGAGAAGTATCACAATTCCAGAATTCACATTATATTACAAAGTGGTAGTAATTTTAAAAGGATAGTACTGGCATAAAAATAGACACATAGAATAAACACAAATGGAATAGAATAGAAAACCCAGAAATAAACCCACAATTATACGGCAAATTAGTCTTCAACAAAGGACGCAAGAATATCCAATGGGAAAAAGACAATCTCTTCAACAATGGTGTTAAGAAAACTGGACAGCAACACGCAAAAGAAGGAAACCAGACAACTTTCTTACACCATACACACAAAAAAACTCAAAGTGGATTAAGAACCTACATGTGAGTTGTGACTGGGTAGCTCAGTCGGTTAAGCGTCCAACTTCGGCTCAGGACATGATCTTGTGGTTTGGGTGTTCGAGCCCTGCATCGGGCTCTGTTCTGACAGCTTGGAGCCTGGAGCCTGCTTCAGATTCTGTGTGTGTCTCTCTCTTTGCCCTTCCCCTGCTCGTGCTCTATCTCTCTCTGTCTCTCAGAAATAAATAAATGTAAAAAAAAAAAAAAATGGGAAGACACAGACATTTCTCCAAGGAAGACATCCAAAGCCAACAGACACATGAAAAGATGCTCAGTATCACTGATCGTCAGGGAAATGCAAAGCAAAATCACAATGAGATATTGAATAGCTAAAATCAAAACCATAAGAAACAAACGTTAGCAAGGATGTGGAGCAAAAGTCACCCTTGTGCACTGTTGGTGGGAAGGCAAACAGGTGCAGCCACTGTGGCAAACAGGATAGAGGTTCCTCAAAAAAATTAAAACTAGAACTACCCTATGATCCGGTAATTGCACCACTGGATATATACCCCCAAAATACAAAAACACGAAGTCAAAGGGATTTATGCACCCCTCTGTTTATTGCACTATTATCACAATAGCCAAACTGTGGAAGCAGTCTAAGTGTCCATCCATAGATGAATGGGTAAAGATTAGATGTGGTATAAGGGGACACGTGGGTGACTCAGTCAATTACGCATCCGACCCTTGAGCTCAGCTCAGCTCTTGATCTCGGGGTCACGAGTTCCAAGTTGGTAAATGAGCCCATGGGTTGGGCTCCATGCTGGGTGTGGAGACTACTTAAAAAAAAAAAAAAAGGGGGCGCCTGGGTGGCTTGGTCGGTTGAGCGTCCGACTTCAGCTCAGGTCATGATCTCACGGTCCGTGGGTTCGAGCCCCGCGTCGGGCTCTGTGCTGACAGCTCAGAGCCTGGAGCCTGTTTCAGATTCTGTGTCTCCCTCTCTCTCTGCCCCTCCCCTGTTCATGCTGTTTCTCTATGTCTCAAAAATAAATAAATGTTAAAAAAAAATTAAAAAAAAAAAAGATGCGATATACCTATATACACACACACACACACACACACACACACACACATACACGCCCAGGAATATTATTCAGCCATAAAAAAGAATGAAATCTTGCCATTTGCAACAACATGGATGAATCTAGAGAGTATAATGCTAAGTAAAATAAGCCAATCAGAGAAAGACAAATACCATATGATTTCATTCATGGGTGGAACTTAAGAAACAAAACAAATAAATACAGGGAACAGGGAGAGACGAACCTAAAGACAGACTCTTAACTCTAGAGAACAAACTGGGTGTTATCAGAGGGGAGGTAGGTGGGGAGATGGGCGAAAGAGGTGATGGGGAATAAGAGGACACTTATTTTGATGAGCGCTGAGTAGTATGTGGAATTAGTGGAAACTAATTTAACACTGTATGTTAACTACACTGGGACTAAAATTTATGAACACATGAATACATCCAGGACTAGTATTACTGATTTTTCCTCTTGTCTCAAGCTCCAGTATGCCTCAGCCGGCACTGATTCTACGTAAAAGCCATTTTCTCCCGCCCTGGCTGGCTTTCTCGGCCACTCCATCACAGCCCGGCTCACTCTTCCTAATTCTCCACGAGACAGTGACTGTTACCATCATGCTTAATCCCAGCTCACAGGGCCAAGGTTCCTTCATCTGTTCTTACAAATGCAGTTTCTTCCTCCCCCCATGATCCTCTAGGTCAACAATCTCTGCGAGAGTGAGCCTCCTCCCAGGTAGTTCATACGCACATTAGCATTTGCGAGTTTTGATTCTAGAGCCTTCTGTTCCTTTAGCTTTCTTAGCATGGGCACCGAAAAATTCCCGTTTCCCTTAGCTGATTGAGAAATCGAATTTTGCCAAAGGAACATTAACTGGAAGACAAAGGGGAAAACAAAAACACGTTAATGACCGTGCGAAAGCGTGAAGACAGATGATTCTGCAGAGCGCAGACTCCTCCAAAGAAAACTCATACTGATGTAAGTGTTTACAGATTATTCAGCTTTCTGGTACTTTCCTCCCTCCGTCCAATCTCCAAAAAGAAAAATCTTCAGAGATGTTCTGCAAAAGTGGTATTCGATGCCCAAATAAGTTTGGGAACCATTGCATACTCTCACTTCCCCCTGAAAATTTAAGGGATGCCTGCGTGGCTCAGTTGGTGAAGCACCCGACTCTTGATTTCGGCGCAGGTCATGATCTCACAGTTCGTGAGATGGAGTCCCTCAACAGGCTCTGAGCTGTCTGAGGGGAGCCCACTTGGGATTCTCTCTCTTCTCTCTCTCTCTGCCCCTCCCCCTGAAATAAATAAACTTTAAAATTCACATCAGTATGAAAAACTGCATCAATAACAAAATTCGTTTATCTTTGCTTAACCTAGGATTTTCAAATGTTAATATTCTCACACCGACTCTTTTTAAATTAATTAAAAATTAACATCACCATCGTCATCGTCACCAGCCCTGGGCATTACTTTTTTTAATTTATAAATTTTCTAGGAAGGAAGGGCATCTCATTGTTTTAATGTGCATATCTTTTGATTCCTAATGAGGTTGGAGAGGTTTTCATTAGACTGTGACCACTGTTATGTCTTGTAACCATTTGTGACTTAGTCAAGTTTTTATTGTCCTCTTACTGGAGTATTTACCTATTCCCAGTTTGCATGAGTGTGTTATGTAATCAGGACTTAACTCCTGTGTCACTTACATTGGAAACATTTTCCCTGGTTCTTCATTTACCTTTAATTTGGCTTAAGGTGCTTTTTGGTGTATAAAAGTTTTTCATTTTCATGTAATCAAATCCACTGGTCTTTCTTCTTGTGGGGAAAATCTTACATGCTTAGAAAAGTCTTCCTTTCATCAAGATCTGGTAACGTCTGATAAATATTTATACATATTTCCTTCTGGGCCTTCGCTGGTTTCATCACGTACATTTACCTCTTTAATGAGAATGAAATTTGTGTGGGTATAGGGTGTAAGTTAGAGAGCCAACTTAATTTATTTGCAAATATTTAATTATTCTACTATCTTTGTTATTTGCTTCATATAGGTCCTTCATGTTTAGAAGATTATTTCCAGATAGTGTAGATTTTTGCTGCTAGTGCAAGGAAGATTTTTTATTTCTATTTTTTTAATTTCTATTTACTAATTGGCTTTTTTTTTAAAAGAATAGAAGCTATTATTTTTTTTGAGACACTAATTTTGTAACAAGCAAGCTTACTAAACTTTCTAATTTTGAGTGGTATATCAGTCATCTGTCTTGGATTTTCTAGATATAAAATTATATCAATTACAATAATGATAATTTGCTTCTTCTTGTCTAATCACTCTGACGTTCCCTTTTATTGTTTTATGCATTCACTGAAACATTATTTTTTTAATGTTTATTTACTTTTGAGAGAGAGAGAGAGAGAGAGTGAGTGGGGGAGGGACAGAGAGAGAAGGAGACACAGAATCCGAAGCAGGCTCCAGGCTCTAAGCTGTCAGCACAGAGCCCGATGCGGGGCTCGAACCCATGAACCGTGAGATCATGACCTGAGCCGAAGTCAGACACTTAACTGACTGAACCACCCAGGCACCGCTTCCCTAAAACATTATTAAAGAGTTAAATAAAAGTTATAATGGGCTATCTCATTTCTGATTTTAATATAAAATATGAAATATTTATTGACTGCCTGTTGTGTGTCAAGGACTGTTCTAGGTACTGGGAATACAGTAGCAGACAAAGAGAATAAAAACTTGAGCCTTCATATGTTTGCAATTCTAATAGTATTTGTACTTATTTTAAGATAGATCATTCTTTATAGAAAGAATTTTTGAACATCCATAGAATGGAGATTTTTGAATGGAGATTCCATAGAATGGAATTTTTGAATTCTCCATAGATTCATGGATTGTCTCATGTGGCCTTGGCTTTCTGGTAGGTAGAAGTGTTCACCCATAGAAAAGACACCTCTATGCAGGAATGTCCTGGAAACGATTCCAGCATTGGACGGACAGTTGGGAGAGACTGTTTCATTTAACAAGCAATTATTAAGCATCTGTCATCTGCTAGCTATAAGAGAGATAAATAGAACGTTCTCTGCCCTTCTTGGTTTCAGAATGTAGTCGGGGACACAGTCGTATGGACAAATAATTGTAGTCATGGGAATTGTGGGATAAGGGTGGTTTAAATAGAGTTATTCACAAACATGAAAAGAGAAATGAATAGTTACCTCGCTCATATGAGAAAATGAAGGTGGCATTCCAAGACTAAGATAGAGCATGTGCAAAGTCAAGATCATAATAGAACATGTTCATGGTTAACTACAATGTTTCCGTGTCACTGGAGCACAGAAGTTCCCTTGGAATCCTGAGATTATATTATCCACTGTTAATATAAATGTTGTTGATGTTAATATATATATTATTCATTGTTACACGAACGCGTGGGGTGTTGTATTTCAAATTCCTTACTAAGCTTCTTTTCTCAGAGTCTTACTATGCGAGCCTACGTGGTAAATCTCTAATTATGAAATATTTGCTTAACACATACAAGCTATTTGCCTTTAAGAGGAGTTACAGAGTATGAGGTAGCTAACAAAACAGGAAAAATATACAAAGATGATTGAAGTCAAAATTCTAAATCAAAACCACATTGAAAGAGGCCAACAAATGTATCAGTCATTTGGATGTGTGTGTCCCCAAAGTACATTCTGTGGAACTGAAATGGTGGCCGCCGGTAGCTGGGGGTAAGGGACGTCAGTAGTTACTAGTTACAGAAAGTTTGGGAAAATGGAAAAATGTTCGGGAGATGAATGGTGAAGGTAGTTGCACAACGCTAAGGTACTTAATGCCACTAAAGGGGACACTTGTTAAGATGGTAAATTTTATGTTAGGTGTACGTTTTATCACAATAAAAAATATACACGCTTTATGGACCACCAATACCAAGAAGAGTTCATAGATGTTCTAGGGGGGGAAAAGGGTCTTCTCCTCAAATAAACTGGGAGAAAGTTGGACTGACGTGACATAGGCTTGTTTTCTACAGACTTCTCTGAGCCTTTTGTATATGAATACGTATGGTGAAATGTGGTATCCAGGAATTCCCAATTGTATGTCAGCGCAGAGTGGGGCTCACTTTCATGGAGCCCGCTCAAGGCGACGGTGGTATAGGGAATAGGATATCTACTATGACTGATTATTAAATCTACTGTCGTTTTTTTCTTGACAGCTGAAACAAGAAAATATAACCAGTTATAGCTCAGAAAAGGAAGCAAACATTTTTCTTTTCTTGTGCAAAATACTTAAAAGAAGTGATTATGTGATCCTTCTATGAAAAAACAAAGCATGGGACACCTGGGCGGCTCAGTCAGTTGAGTGTCTGGCTTCAGCTCAGGTCATGATCTCACGGTTCTGAGTTCAAGCCCCGCATCAGACTCACCACTGTCAGTGCACAGCCCACTTTGGATCCTCTGTCCCCCCTCTCTCTGCCCCTCCCTGAGCCAAAGTCAGACACTTAACCCACTGAGCCACCCAGGTGCCCCAGGGTTTTTATATTTTGCTACTTTACGTTATGCTGTCCCTTTCTTCATAATTTTCAGTTATCACTTTTTTGCGATAGGGAACATAAAGACAGTATTATGATGGTTTTTGTTATAATTGCTTCCAGAAACGGAAGGATAACAGTCCAGTATCTATGCTGATTTTAAATATTCTCCCATCTGAGATGCATCCAGAGTCAGCTTTTAATTGCTGCCTCTGATAAACTTTACCTATCATCACTTCCCCAAATTCTCTGACAAATTAGCTTGGAAACTCCCATTCGAAACAATCATTCTTATTTCTGAGCCTTTCCGACAGACCAGGCTGGCTAATCGTGTCATAATGTATTGCTGTAATTAGGCATCTTGACAGGAAAGAGACGTGTTTATGTTCCTAGCTAACATGCCCTGCTAGGTTTCACACCCTGAAGACTGAAACTGAACAGAGAAGCATGAAAGAAGCAGACAAATCTTTGGAACATCTCATCTATGCATCTCTGCCAGATCCCAGGTCCTGAGACTTTCATGTTGACCTTGCCTGTACTTACTGTGACATCAACTGTATGGATCCAGAAAGCGATGAACTAACACTGTTTTAAAAGGCAGCCGGGTTGGACATTCGCCTTCTGCATTTCCAATCTTGGTTAACAGTAGAACCATCCATCTGGTCAACCAAGCTAGATACCTTTGGTCAACCTTTGTCTCTCCCTCTCCTTCACCTTCTATATTCAATCTATCACATGTGCTCTCAATCCCATCTCAGGAAAATGTCTGGACAAAATCTGTCTTTATCCCCACCATCACTCTCAAAACTTTGGGCCCCCAGCTTTCCTGGACTATTAGAATATTTTCATGATTTTGGTTAGATTTTTTTGCGTATTCTTTAACTCAACTTTTAATCTGCTGCCTGAGTTATTTTTCTAAAACATCTCTCCGGTGATCCTACTTTTCCTAAAATACCCTAATCACCTGCAACAATATTTCTCTCAGTGAGGCCTGGGGAACACAAACACTATCAGACTTTGTTTAATAGGTATTATCCCAAGGGAGGATTTTAGATGGCCAGCTAACTTTGGGAATGCCACATTAAAAGATGTGTTCTTTATTCTTTACTCTAAAACTTCCCGGAGCCTTTGAAGTGCGGCCGTGCCTCATGAAGCTTCGAGATGCTGGACTATAGCTGTGGGGCTTCATAAACACATCAGACCTGGAACTCTTTTTCAGGAATATCTTGTAGGAGTGTGATTCTATGGGGCACACCTCAGGAGACCCTGACCTAAGGGGAAATCCTCACTCCTCGGTGAGACACCGTCATCTTCAAGATGTGGCCCCACACCGCCCATGATGACATCGATTGGGATATAAATGACTAGCGGTTGGTTCCTGTTCTCGGTCCAGCCCGTTCTCAAGCACGGTCAGAGGGACTCCTTCTCGTAAGGTCTTGTCTTCTGGGTGGAGGCATGATTATCAAGTGACTACCTCCTGTGAGATGAAAATGGTGTCAGCCTCTCCCAGGAAGCAACGGGATACCTGTTTGGGAAGGCTTAGCAAATGGAAAGGTTGAGCTGACCAAATGGCTCTCTGAAGTGAGAGGGCTGCCATAGGGCTGCTTGTTCATGGTGACAACGTGGACACTGGGTGCCCTGACCCCAACCAGCCACCAGAAACCAATGAGGGTTTTTCTATCGTACCAAGTCCAGAAAACCTGCTGCCGGTGTCCTTTATCTGAAACGCTTTCAGCTCTTACTTGAGGCTATCCGTTCCAGGTCCATCAAGGAAGAGGCCCCTCCTGAACTGACAGTCACCCCCTCCCCACCGCATCGGATCACCCCCCGATGTGCAGACATCTCAGCAGGGCTGATTCCAAATGTTCTTAAAATCTGTCTTTGATGCCCTGCTTGTGAACGCCCGAGAGAGAGACTGCTTACGCCTCAGTGGAGGAGACCAAGGCTGGAGAGAATAGAGCATGCAACAACTCTGATTATATCATTCTCCACTTCGAACCTTCCATGGCTCCCTATTAGCTAACCAAGATGACTCAGCCCGGCAACAAGGACCTCCATGAGGACCCCATCCCCCAACTATCCCCCTAATTATTGGGCAGCACAGTGATTAAGAGTGAACACTGGAGGCTGACTCTCTGATTCAAACCCCACATCCGTTTCCATGGTTTTCCATGGTTTCCAGGTCTGTAAATAAGAGAAAATGGTAGCAGCGGCGTCCTACTCCATGATCATTTGAGAAATTGAGGAAACGCATATCGAGTCCTTGCACAGAGTTCGTTTGTGACACGGTAACTATTCGGTAAATCAGGACTGGCAAACACTGGCCACTGGCCTGTGGGCCAAATCCAGCCCACTGCCTATTTTCGTAAATGTTGTTGGAACTCAACCACACCCATCTGCCTGTGACTGCTTACACACACAAGAGCAAAGGTGAGACCCTGCTGTCCACAAAGCCTAAAATATTTATTACGATCTGGCCCTTTACCAAAAAAACCTCCCAGCCTCTGAAGCAAATGCTGGCTTATTATTTTATTCCACTCACACTGTAACCACTCACCGTTCCTTGGATGAACGCTGTAATTTCCTCCTTTGGCCTTTGCTCAGACGCTGCCTTTACCTGGCACGCCCTTTCCACCCACCTAGAGGTGTAAAACCCCTAACTCGGTGCCTGACTCAGGCAGTGCTCAGGAAATGTTTCTTCCCTCCCTTCCCGGCTCTGAAATACTACGGTTCTAAGACTCTGTTAAGATTCTATTACAATCGAAAGCAGTATCTTCTGTGCGTCTATTGCTGTAATACTTCATTCATGCAGACTTACGACATTTCTCAGCTACAGCTTTATATGTCCCTGTTCCTTTAATTTTTCAACAGGACCTCAATAAATCTTTGCCGAATGAATGACAACCACCTCAGAGAACAGGTTTCTGTGCTCTTGGACGTGCTGTCCTCTGGCCTTCAGGGTCCAGCTCAAGCACCAGCTTCTACAGGAAGCCATCCCTGAAGCCCACCATTGGGAAGGGTGAGTAGTCTCAGTCCAGCATCAGAGTCCCAGTCTGACCTGGGGGTATAAACTGGAGTCCAGAGCAGACATTGATAGAAACGGTACAGACATTTCTTTGTTACTCCCTGAAGATATCCACTCACACTGTGCTGATTGCAACTCGTATGGGGCCCAAAATACCACTTGGTGTCTCTCCTCCTCCTCCCCCTTCTTCTTCTTCTCTTTCTTCTTTTAATGATGAAATAACATCATAGAGCAATTACATACGCCTACACATGTGTGCAAAGAAATACTTTAAAAAATATATCATTCAATAAAGCAAACACTCAGCTTGGACAGTGGAACACTATCAGTGACCTCGACACCCTCCGCCTGCCTGTCCCTGTCATACCCCTACACCCCACAACCTCCACTCTCCCAGTTTTCATGTTTCTTAGTTTCTAACCTTACTTTCAGTTCTACCCCACATATGCAAATCTCTAAACTGTATTTCTCATTGACTGTTGGCCTGGTGTTCAACTTTATATAAATGAGATCATACTGGATGCATTCTTCTGCGTCTTGCTTTTTCGTTTTGACTTTTGTTTTTAAAAATGCCTGATATCGGGGCACCTGGTGGCTACGCGGGTTAAGCATCCAACTCTTGATGTAGACTTGGGGTCACGATCTCGCGGTTCGTGGGTTCAAGTCCCGTTTCGGGCTCCGCGCTGACAGCTCAGAGCCTAGAGCCCGCTTCAGATTCTGTGCCTCCCTCTCTCTCTGCTCCCCACCCCCCCACCCCCATTCATCTCTGTCCCTCTCTGTCTCTCAAAAATGAAAAAACATTAAAAAAAATTTTTTTTAATGAATAACAACTACGGAGCATCGGAACATATAAATCCTGAGTTAAATGCCAGAGAATATGTTTGGCCCCTCACTTGTTTCCCTGCGCCCGTAGACAGACAGGGGTGCCGACTTCCTGGAAAAGCCATCGGAAAGCGAAGTTCCAAAGCAACAGGTGTGAGGCTGTCAAAGGATGCCGCCCAATGAATTTCCGTCTTTCATCGGAGACCACAAGAAAATGAAATGGTTACAAACCAACTGGAGCCTGAAAGGGCGTGCGTATAAATGCTTCTCTGGCAGGTGAGGTTAGACATGCCATGTCAGGGGTTCGAAACGGGGAGAAGAGAAAGGAAGAGAGGTGGAGGGTCGGAGGGGAGGAGGGAAAGGGTGGGAGAGGGAGGCGGGAGGGGGGTTCCCAGCTTGCAAATGGGAAGGAGTAGAGTGAGCCAGTGCGATGCTGAGCTCAGTGGAGGAGGAATGTGAGAACCAAGTATCACTCACTGCACCCTCTTGTCTGAATCTCCTAAACGTCCTCTGCTCGCGGCTTCTCTCGGACACCCCCGTCCAAATCCAAGCCCACATCCTCTTTCTCTTGGAAAATATGGCAGCCTCTGAAATAAGTCCCCTGTCCAAAACGCGGGTCAAACCAAAACGGCTCTCCGGTGCCTACAGCACACAGTCAGAATTGCTTAGCGTGGCCCCCGAGGTTCCCTTCTGACCTGACCCTGCCCTGCTCTCTCCAGCATGTCCTGAGCGTGTTCTACAGGTGACCAGATCAGGATATTAATGGGCACACCCCCACATAATGGTTTCTCGGTTCCATACCTGGGAGGAAATGCTGGATTAGACCAAGTTAGCACCAGGATTTCTCAGAGCCTTTTAAATGCTAATAAACATTCCGGATTTCCAAGAGGGTCTAGTGAATGCTGTGCTGCTCCAGCCGAAACCCCTCTTCAGGGTGGATGATGACCCATCCCCCAGCTTCTGGGACCCTGGGCCACTGACCACACACCGCTGACACTCCCAGCTCTTCTCCTCACCGAATGACCCTCAGCCTCGGAAAACAACCTTTTCCGAGGATATATATGCCTCCTCTAAGAGCTGCTCACAGCCGGTGATTGGCTGAGGGGGAACACCAAGGCCTGGCCCTCTTGCCTCATTGGAACCATGGTGAGAGGCCAGCCCAGCCCCACGGCTCTCTGTAAGGTAGGATGAAGCCTAGGTGCCAACTACACTAGGGATCAGCATGGCAGCCAGGAGAACGTGCCTCTCAGAACTCCAACCCCTGAGAGCATGATTGGCCAAGGACCCGGGCGCTACGCTTTGAAATCTCTTCCATGTTTGCACCTCGGCCATCCTGCCGTGGGCCCCTGCCAGTCAGCCACTGCGGGTCAGGAGCACAAAGGCAGAATTCCTTTGCCAACAGACCTTCCTGAGGGCAATCTAGATGCTTCCACCCATCTTCCCCAGCACCAGTGATGTTGGGTATAAGTGTTCACCAGCCACGTGAGTTTATGGTAAATTGCGCAAGTCCGCACATGTAACACGCAGTTTTCAGGTAACGAAATATGCAGTACCGTTTGTTGTCGGTCTCCCGTGGACACTGATCCTCACAGATGGCTCTCGATGATTGTTGCTGAATCCTGCCAGTGATCAACCTATGGTCCTAAGGGATGATGGAGTACAGTTCCAACGGGAGTATCAGTTGATGCTTTGTTTCGGTGAACGATTAAGGCAAGGGTGACACAAGAAAAAGGAGTATTAGAACTTGGCTTGTTGGTCAAGGACCGGTGAATTCTTTGTTAAATCTAATAAGGGTTTTCAAATACTGGGAGAAGAGTTCCTCAACTTGCGTGCTATTCTCAATGTAACAGCTGTAGACCTGACACGCTTTTAGGTTTAATACGTATTATTTGTGTTTCTTCCAACACCGTCTTAAGCCCGACGGTCAACAAAACAATGAATCGGGCCTTGATTACAACATTTGTCCTTATGTGGTGCACATGGTCACGATGGCTGATTTTAAGCTGCCAGAAGATGGTCACGGAACGCAGGTTGCAAAGAGATGTGTACAAGCCCGCCATTCTACAGCATTTCCATCATTTGGTTGCAACAGACGTAAATGACTTCAATGATGGAGAATAGTAACTTGTAGTAAAATAAGTAGGAGGCGATGACCTTTGCTCACAACCAAAGATTTTTTTTAATTTTTTTTTTATATTTTTATTTATTTTTGAGAGAGAGAGACAGAGCACAAGTGAGGGAGGGGCAGAGAGAGAATGAGACACAGAAACCAAAGCGGGCTCCAGGCTCTGAGCTGTCAGCACAGAGCCCGGTGCGGGGCTCGAACCCACAAGCTGTGAGATCATGACCTGAGCTGAAGTCAGACGCTTAACCGACTGAGCCACCAGGAGCCCCACAACCAAAGATTTAATAGGGAAACAGAAGCACTGGGGTTTACCGACTCTCTTACACCGATATGACTGTCTTATACTGAACGAAACTTGGAATACTGGTTTCTAGACCAGCCTGTGAGTCCTATTTCATACCAATGATTATTGACGACCTCGAAAATCATCCAAAGCTCGGCTGGTCCTGACGACAACATGTTCCATGATGGTGGAAACAAAACTAATGTGCTTTTAGGTTCGTACCCATCAAGATACTTTTAGAAAATTACTTAAATTTCCAATATAATGATGACTGTTTATTCTCCACTGCTTTCCTTTAAAATAATCAAAACAAGCTAAAAGTACAGATGTAAAATATTTCTCTCAGTGCTGTGCCATTTTGATGGAAGCTGACAGATTAAAATTCTTAACAAATACACCCACTGTGGAATGCTAAAGTATACTTTCGGGCAATTTTTCAGAGCCATGAATTCCATTTATTCTTGTCACCATAGCAACAAGAGGAATCGCTCCATTATTTTCATTGTAGCATTTCCAATTATTTTCTCTCACGGTTTAGGCCACAGACAAAACTAGAAAGAATGGTGTTGGCCACAAAACAAGCCATAAAGTCATAATTTTCTCTCGGGGCTCGAGGTTGCTCCTGGGTAGCTGATACCTTTAGGCCATTATGGGTCTTATACTAAAGTCCCAGATCTTTGGAGAGGAAAAAAAAAAAAAAGATTTACTTAAAAACTTGTCAGATTACCTCTGTTGAGTTGGGGGAAGCAGAGGAGGAGACATTTTACTGATTATGTAAACTAAGAATATTTAAAACTAATTTTCGGAGGGCATTCCTTTGGGGAGGGCAAGTAAATTACACTCCCGCGACTCTGGACTCTCAGAGTTGAAGCAACATTCTGTTCTCTGCACTTTGCTTGTCCAACGTGGTATAGTGGGTGTTAGACAACACGGCAACGATATACCCCCGAAGTCAGAGCATCAGACCTTGGCGCTCCACACAAGACACATGGGAAGAGGAACAAAGAGCAAAACCAAGCAGCACTGGGCTTTGCCACAACACAGTGCTATTTGACCCCTTAAGAGGAATGTGCTTGGGGCACCTGGGTGGCTCAGTCGGTTAAGCCTCCCACTTCGACTCAGGTCACAATCTCGAGGTTCGTGAGTTCGAGCCCCGCATCTGGCTCTGAGATGACGGCTCAGAGCCCGGAGCCTGCTTCTGATTCCGGGTCTCCACCCTCTCTCTCTGCCCCTCCCCTGCTCGCTCTCTCTCTCTGTCTCTCTCTCTCTCAAAAATAAACATTAAAAAAAATTTTAGAAGAATGTGCTTGCTGAATGGCCCAAGGTAAATCAATTCCTCCTGCAGAAACGAATGCAAATGATTTTTCTGCACCTGCAACCAGCACGCTCGGGGTATACCTGAGGTATATGCTGAGGTATATCACAGCACTGGGTATAAAATAATGCAACAGTTTCAGTCCTACCCACCGGATTTCAGGAATCACACCCCCCTTCGGTCTCTTCTCCTTGGTGCTGCTGGCACATCTAGTTTATGGCACAGTGCGGCCTAGAGTTGACCCGAGAGGTACCCTTCTTTAGCCTCCTCGTCAAGTTGCTGATGTGTTTTCCTTCCTGAGAGCTTTGCCTTTTCCAGAATGTCATACAGATAGAATCACGTGGCCCTTTGGGTTTGGCTTCTTTTCTTTAGCTAAATGCATTTGAGATCCTTGCATGTTATTGCACGAGTCCGTAATTCTATTTGTATTTACTAATAGGATCAGAAGGAGAAAAAAACTATAAAATAAAACCCAAGAAGATATTCCAAGGGGCGCCTGGGTGGCTCCATCAGTTAAGCGTCCGACTTCGGCTCAGGTCACGATGTCACGGTTCATGGGTTCGAGCCCCGCATCGGGCTCTGTGCTGACAGCTCAGAGCCTGGAGCCTGCTTGGGATTCTGTGTCTCCCTCTCTCTCTCCGCCCCTCCCCTGCTCACGATCTGTCTCTCTCAAAAATAAAAATAAAACACTAAAAAAATTTAAAAAAAAAGATATTCCAAGAAGTGATGCGTAGAGAAACCTGGTAGAAACCACCTTAAACCAAGCGATCAAAATGATCACCAATAGCAAAACAAGTCGCCATCACTAGGATAGGCTGAGCTCTAACTAAAGATGAGGTATTTGAGTTACGTTTAGGAGGCCGGGAACTTCCTGATTACCTGCCTGGGCTTGAATTCTGGATCACAGATTATGATCACTCTGGCTTCCCCAACAATTTTAAAGATACGCCTTTATCTCTACCTCTGCATTAATCGTCATGGCTTGAAAATCTGAAGCCTTGAAAACAGTTCCTAGAAGGATTTCCCCAATGCCACATTTTTAGAAATTCAGTATTTTTGATCATAAAGAGATAGTCATTGTATAAATCTGGAAAGGATGGGAAAATAGAAGATTTAAATCCTGCTTTGCTGTTGACTTTGACAATCAGACATGCCCACTCAGTATGTGTGCCGAGCTCTGGACCACTTCCTGGCCCGCTGCATTTTTCTGCAAGAGAGAGAAACCCTTTCAGCTCCACAGCGATGGCTGTCTTCCCCACGCAGCTTGATTTCTGTAGGAAAAGTCACAATGCACAGCCCTAGGCCTTGTGACGGCCCTCTCTTATACAGAAGTATCAAAGCTAATTTTCAGAAGGTTAAAACCACGATTCACGCACAAATAGAGACTGAACGCTTGCCAAAGATTTATTCTCCTCTTAATGAAAGAACCAGCAGGATGGCAAAGTCGGTTCAAGGCGTATTGGCAGAAGTGAGTATTTTGGGGCATTTGACAAAAGAATGTTCCAGTGAGAGTTCTAGGTTATGCAACACTGGTTAATGTCCCACAAAGCAATAAAGCAGTGACCTTTTCGGTTACCTGTTCTACTGCTCAGAAATTATTTGCATCTTTTCCAGACAACTATCTCAAGATAACATGTAACTTCATAGACGCTGGCCCTTTAATCATTAATAGATAGCAAGACAAACAAGTACTTGCCCTAAATATTTAAATAATCCTCGGGTAGACTTGTTAAATAATGCTTTAAGATGACATTGAAAGAGGAAGCCCTCCTCTTTTTGCCTTATTTCCAAGTTTTGAATATAAAATTCACTTTAAATCTTTCGGAGTCTCTTTTCTAAATATATTTAAATATTCTAAACTAGCAGACAAATAGACTCTTTGACAGTAACATACACGGTGAGTTTTTCTACATACGGAGATAGTGCTGATGCCTTGAAAAAGCCTTTACGGTAGGGTTGCGGGTTCTGCAAATAAAAATACATGTTACTGGGGCGCCTGGGTGGCTCGGTCGGTTAAGCGTCCAACTTCGGCCTGGGTCATGATCTCGTGATTCGTGAGTTCGAGCCCCGCATCAGGCTCTGTGCTGACAGCACGGAGCCTGGAGCCTGCTTCGGCTTCTGTGTCTCCCTCTCTCTCTGCCCCTCCCCTGCTCCTGCTCTGTCTCTCAAAAATAAATAAATGTTAAAAATTTTTTAAAAAAATGTTATTTACGTTCTGTTACATGTGAATTTCTGATAAACAGAGAAGCAACAGATCATTTTTAATATCATGTAAGTATAGTAAACACATAAACGAATAATTTTTAAGTAGGTCCCAAATATTGCATGGCTGTGCTTTATTACTTCTTTGGGCCCCACCAGTTCTAATAGCCTGTGAAACTATCCCCGGCACAACAAATCATGAGCATAACGCATGCTTTCTGGTTTCTCAGTGCATTTTGCATCCGTCCTGATTTTCAGCGAATCATGTCCTACAAATGCGCTGTGTGTTTGAATACTGCATTCCATTTGGTTGGCTGTACAATGAGCAACTTAAAATGTCAGGGGATCCCAGGGTTAGATGATACAGGAAGACAGTGAGGCAGCTTTTGTAGCCTTACAACACCTGGGGTTTGGTTCTCGGTGAGACAAACGTGATCACAAATACTCACTTTGTTCCCGACCTTCCCGCGCCAAGGACTTGAATAACCCCCCCTTGTTTACACTGACCTAATTCAAAGTTCTCTGCAGCTTACCTCATGGTACTTACTGACAACTGGTCCCCCGCTCTAATTTGGCTTTTGCTGCTTCTTCTGAGTCTCCACAGTGCTGGGAAGTTTCCCTGAGCCTTTTTGATGAAATGAATTTTTCTTCGATTTTTGTTTTTTCAGGCTCACCTGGGAACCTGGTGCATTTTACCGCATCTCTCTTTGATAAGAGTGACAAAAACTGCAGTAAACATTTTTTTTTTCTGTGCCAGAAGTTGAAATTGAATGTGTGTACCATTCCACAAAACAAAAGAATAGCCCAGAAACTAACATCATTACGACCAGGGCATTGGTACACTCCTATCTCATTCTAGAGTCGAGCCAATGAGAAAACAAGCTCGATAGTCAGTGATGGATCCATCTCAGAGGAGCAGAAATGCATACATGTGTTGCTCTGACCACAGACACATCAAGAAACCAATCCGAGGTGCTGTCGTATTCGCCAGCTATCCCAGGGTCATGCCGTCTGAGATTCTGGAAAAATGCAAACCGTAGAGACGGTTACTCCAGCCTTGGGTGGAGTAAGAAATCAATAGTACATCGTCTACAGGGTGCCTGGGTGGCTCAGGCTGCTAGCGCAGAGCCTGCTTGGGATTCTCTCTCTCTGCCCCTCCCCCACAGGCACTTGCCTCTGTCTCTCTGTCTCTCTGTCTCTCAAATAAACTTTAGAAATAGTGCGTCATCTAGAACTCAGGGTCCTTATTCAGTTTCTGTATCTGGCGGCGTGTCCTAATTAGCTCAACCATCAGGATTCACCTCTCCCCAGACTCACCTAGTAGATTACTAACGGATGTACGCCAGGTAGAGGTAAAGCGATTCAAGATGGGATTGTCTGAAATATAAGAAGATGCGAAGAACAAAGAAAGAGATAAATCTGCAGACTAACGTGAATATGGACTCCCTAACTCTCTGTAAATTAGTAGCAGCAATGTCCAGGGGCGCCTGGGTGGCTCAGTCTGTTAAGTGCCTGACTTTGGCTCAGGTCATGATCTCGCGGTTTGTGAGTTCAATCCCTGCATCGGGCTCCGTGCTGGTGGTGCAGAGCCTGCTTGGGATTCCCTCTCTCCCTTTCTCTCTCTCTGTCCCTTCCCCACTTGTGCACACACTCTCTCTCAAAATAAATAAATAAACTTTAAAAAAAATGTCTAGTGAGACTTAAAAAAGAACTAAAGCACATGACAATATGTAAGTCAAGAAGACTAATACGTTACATTAATGCTCAATACATTAGAAAAACAGTATTAAATATAAAGCCAAAGAAATAGAGCCAGCGGTGGGGCACCTGGGTGGCTCAGTCGGTTGAGCGACCGAGTTGGGCTCAGGTCATGATCTCACGGTTTGTGAGTTCAAGTCCCACGTCGGGCTCTGTGCTGACAGCTCGGAGCCCGGAGCCTGCTTCGGATTCTGTGTCTCCCTCTCTCTCTGCCTTCCTCCGTTCATGCTCTGTCTATCTCTCTCTCAAAAATAAACATTTAAAAAATAAAATAAAATGGAGAAGAACGTTGCCATGATCCCTAGGTGAGGTTAAGCTAAAAGAAAAACCAGCACAAAACCAAAGCAACTGGGGCGAGGTTTTCCGTACCTTTGTGCATCCGTGTCTGAACCATGAAAACAAGTCACTGTTTGAGGAACAGCAACCAGCTTAACTAGCATCCAGGCATTACAAAAAGGGCATAAAAACATTTCTGAAAAAGAACTCGTAGTATATTCATAGCATTGCTTTTTCGTTTTAGCAAGGTCTGCTAAATACATTTGGAAACTTTCCTTGGACTCGTCTTCTGCAGACTCTGGGTTTCGCCTCTCTGGGCGGAAGATCACTGTTCCACACCTACCTTCCCGTTCTTTTCATTCTCAAACCACTCAGATATTTTCTTTTTTATTACTTGCTATAGGAAGTACATAAAATAAACGTCCTTAAAGTAGGACTTAGGTTTATTCGCGTTTTAAAGCATGCTTAAGTCTCATCAAAAAGTTTTTTGTATGTGAAAGAGATCGTTTGTTTCCGAAATATTTCAAATAGGGCTTCCTATGTGTAATTACATTATAATTATGGTTCCATTCATGTGCTTACTTGGTCTGTTTTTACAATATTTCTGAGTGACTATATAAAAACAAGTTAACACATACAACATGCACGGTTTGGTGTAGAAAAAAACTGTTGGCACCCTTCGCCTAAAAATTGAGGCACTGATGGGGCACCTGGGTGGCTCAGTCTGTTGAGCCTCCGACTTCAGCTCAGGTCATGATCTCACAGTTCGTGAGTTCGAGCCCCACGTCAGGCTCTGTGCTGACAGCTCAGAGCCTGGAGCCTGCTTCGGATTCTGTGTCCCCCTCTCTCTCTGCCCCTCCCCTGCTCATCCTCTGTCTCTCTCAAAAATAAACTTAAAAAACTTTTTTTAGCAAAATGTTTAAAAATTGAGGCACTGAGGAACAAATTTGAACGTTTGATTTTTTTAAGGTCCCTTTAAATCTTGACCAGTATAACTATCAAATAATTTAAATAAAATTTGTATTTTCAGTGTTTTCCCTGTCAGTGTTTCTGCCTGTAATTCCTTCTTCGCCTCCCCGGAGGAAGCGGAGCCTGTAAGAATATTCGTATCCAGCCCCCACTTTGTTATAAAATCAAACACCCGAGTAAATAAAGAGTAGTTCTGCTTTACGCTGAGAAAGCTGTCATCACGATCAGACGGCAAAACAAATTTACCAACGAAAAGCAGTGAAGCTCGAAATTCTTGTCGACATCCTTGCGTCTCCTAAAGCAGTGCTTTATTCTGTTTCCTACAGTTAGGAAAATGCGGATAAAATTTCCACTACCTGCTATTATAATAAAATAAATATTGCCCCACTTCGTTTTCTGAATTCTGTCCCCATTCTCTTCAGCAAGACTGAACGCTGTGCTTACAAAAACAGACACACCTAAGAATATATTTAGCTAGATGGCATTGGGGCTCCTGGGTGGCTCAGCCGGTTAAGCATCTGACTCCAGATTTCGGCTCAGGTCATGAGCTCGCTGTTCTACAGGTTCAAGCCCCTCAGTCGGGGGCTCTGCGCTGGCAGGACAGACTTGCTTGGGACTGTCTGCTGTCTCCCTCTCTCTCTGCCTCTCCCCTGCTTGTTCTCTGTGTCTCAAAAATAAGTAAATAAACATTAAAAAAAAATGCTGCAACTAGACACTAGACTGCATTGATCCCACCTTTTAATTTCAAGGTGAGATTTCAGATTTTAAAATTGTAGATTACCAAACTGGGGTGTAATGATAGACTGCATTTATGATTATTGATGTATCTTTTTATAGATTCATTTTTATGTGGAACTACTTATTTTATATGCATTGATGAGCATAATTGTAATTAGTTGTCTAGCTGGGTAAATGAGTAGCTGAGATAATTTATGAGTGTTTCTAATTTTTAGTTCGGAGTTGACATTTTGATATTGACTTAAGTTTTTTTACATACCTAGCTGGATACATTTGATAACTCACATTTACAATGAAGGAGAGAGCTACGGATATTTATAAACATAAAGGTAAGCCTTGAGTTTATCCATCCAGTGCTTATTTTCTTTAAAGTGTAGTCAGGGGTGCCTGGGTGGCTCAATCTTTAAGCAGAACCTGGAGCCTGCTTCGAATTCTGTGTCTCATTCTCTCTCTGCCCCTCTCCCACTTGTGCGTGCACGAGCACGTGCTCTCTCTCAAAAATAAATAAATATAAAAGAAAAATTAAAATTAAAGAAAAGAAAGAAGAAGAAAGAAAGAAAGAAAGAAAGAAAGAAAGAAAGAAAGAAAGTAATGAGCTTCTCCAGCCCAGAAAGGACTCTCCAGCCTGGGAAGGAATTCCTAACAATATTTTTTCTCAAGTTAAATGTATTAGAGTTATAAATTGGAAACCTAATGTCTTTTAAAGCTTTAAGCTCACTGAGGGCCCCTGGGTGGCTCAGTCGGTTAAGCATCTGACTTCGGCTTGGGTCATGATCTTGCAGTTCGTGAGTTCGAGCCCCGTGTCAGGCTCTGTGCTGACAGCTCAGAGCCTGGAGCCTGCTTCGGACTCTGTGTCTCCCTTTCTCTGTGCCCCTGCCCCACTTGCATTCTGACTCTCTCTCCCTAAAAAAAAAAAAAAAAAAAAAAATTAAAATAAAGCTTTAAGCTCAATTTCTAAATCTTGCTATTTCGTTTGGAAATCTAACAAATTTTATATAAAAAACAGCAGTCGCTTTGATTTGTTCCTTTGTTAGTGTTTCAGTGAACTCAACTGACCAAATCATCCTTATGCATTTATTACTTAGAAAATTAAATTCCCTTAGACATTTCAAAGTCTAATAAATGCTTCTCTCAAATACTTCCAGCACCTAAGAAAATGTCTTCGGTTGGGTTCACCAATAGCACATTCCTTGACAAAAATTCATGTGAACGTGATTTATTAGGGAAAACATTGGTGGGGGAACTGGAGAATCGGGAGCAGAAAAAGGAGGCCATGTAACAGGCCTGCAAACTGCCAGGTAGGGCAACTTTGACTCAGTCCCACACAGCAGTGCCACAGGTCACGCTCCTAAATTGTCCTAATTAGGGGTTCCTGGGCGGCTCAGTGGGTTAAGCATCCGACCTCGGCTCAGGTCATGACCTCGCAGCTCGTGAGTTCGAGCCCCGTATCAGGCTCCGCGCTGACGGCTTAGAGCCTGGAGCCTGATTCGGATTCTGTCTTCCTCTCTTCCTTCCCCTCCCTCTTGTTCTGCTTCCTCTCTTCCTGCCCCGCCCCTGCTTGCTCATGCTGTCTCTCTCTCTCTCTCTCTCTCTCTCTCAAATATAAATACTTAAAAGTTTTTAATTGTCCTAATTCACAGCCAAAAAGCCGGAATACTGTATCCAGGCCTGCACCCAGCAAAATGGAAATTCTCAGACGCTTCCCGATTTGGCGGCCTGAGGACAGCTCTCCAGCAGAGATTGGGTCCTACCCCTTGAGAGTGAAAGCCTGCCAGGAACCAGAGCACGCCAAAATGGTAAAGGGATCTGAGGGCACGTGGGTGGGTCACCACTCAGAGCCATCCATGCCCCTCCCAAGGTCACTCCACTCGTACCTCCTTAGCTTTGGGTCACAGTTCCAAGAAAACGGTTGGGGGACCTCCGGCTGGTTGGTCCTCAGGCTGTAATAGACTTTGATCTCCCTCGTCTACTCTCCCTTTGAGATTCCCCTCATTCTAGGCCATTATTGGCTGATGAGGTGCCCCAGACCATCACCTCCGAGGAGTCTGAGCCCCTTGTCCCACCATAGTTGCTATAATTGCCTATTCGCAATTCAAAATCTAGAGCACGAAGAGATGTCCCAGAGCATGACATACTCCTCTCTGCCCCCACTATGTGGCAATAAGCGGACCTCCTCATGATAGCCTGTCACTGTATTAACTCCCTCTTTGCCTGCCGGTCCGCCGTCAGGAGACCAAAAGGACCTCGACCAGGCGGCACTCACAGCTTTAGGTAGAGGGGAAATGTTATTCCGTCCTGCTAGAGAGCGTCCTCTCTCCAAACCCTCACCATCCCACCAGACGCAAAGTTGCAAGGGCAGGAAGCACAAATGACCCCAAGTGCGTCACCAAGAGTGATGACGAGGGGGGCCACTCGTACCTTGGGTTCCCAGGGACAGTGCGCATATGACGGCTGTTGGTCCCAAGGTCTATACTGCACCCTGAGGCACTCGAGCTACACAGGGGCTCATCTCCAAGCTGATGCCTTCGCTGTGTTTTTCAGAGGATGCTCTAATGTTCTTTCGGGTCGGGAGCTGGACCTCATTCATGCCTCAGTTAGCTGAAAACAGACCGCTACTGTTCTACAACCTACCCGAGGCGTGACCCTGAAAATCGGTGGTGGGGAGAAATCCACACAGCAGACGCAGCTTTCCATCCTGTGTGAAGAGGAAAGTACCCTGAGAGGAAGATGAGACGACACATGGACTTGGTGGGGTGGCCAGGACCTTGGAAGGACCAAGACTGGATGACTGGGGAAAAGAGGTTGGGAAAGAAGCTTGTGACACGGGAGAGCCTGCCAAGTGGAGTCCTGGGGACCACCGTCGCACCTCCTTAGCAGTAAAGAGGGCTCTTGGTGCGAGGCAATGTTTCACAAGACCCCGTAGCAGTATTCTGGGCGTTTCTGTGTGTCCTTGGCTAGTGGTGGTGACTGAGACACTGAGGGCAGAAAATTATACCCGGGGGATATGCCGGTCCTGGTCGCAAACAAATCACTGCCACCTACTTCCAGGGTAGAGAGTGTCTAATATAACCAACTTGCCACCAAGTGGCTAACTGGTCTCTTCAAGGGATTTTAGCAGACCCGGAGCCCGGGATTAGCCTCTGCCACCAGCAGGCAGCTCAGTAGCTAAATTAGCCTTGGTGAGGTATGTGGTTCCATGTGGGGCCCATACGTAGCCTCAGCCTCTGCCACCAAAGCTATTCCATTCGCCAGCCCTGAACACAGGGTTGGCTAAGGACTGGGGCCAGCTGCCACCTGCAGCCTGAGGCGCGTTATTTGCCTGCTCATTTGTGCCTCCTCTGTAGTGGGTGCTCTCTGGTGAGGACCAACATACGGCACCCAGACCCTCCCACGTTGGATCCCTCGCACCCACACGCCTCTTCCCCGAACCTCCGGGCAAAGAACTTCTTCCAGGGCCCTGACCCACCAGATGTCCCTCCGCTGCTGCTCAGGGGTCCATGCGGGTCCTTACTTGTCTCTCCCCATGAGGCGGAATCTCTGTGCAGAAGGCATTTCCGCTCACCCCAAATTCCAGGGCCATTTCTGAGCAATGTCGTATCGCAGCGAGAGTCCATTTTGGACTTGCCCCAAGATCTGAAGACAACCTTCCACATGAACCAGGCCCAGATTTTTGTCCTTCATCAGTTGGCCCTAGGGAGCCCCTATGAGGCCGTAGGTATAAGCTTGGGAGAAGAATGAATGCCAGAGTGGTCAGTAAGTGATGGGGTCTGGACCCACTTTTTGTGGAACTTATCATGCCCCCTAGACATGCTCAGGCTCAGCCCTGGGCACCACTTCCATTTGGTCATGAACCTCTGTTTATGACTTGGTGAGTCTGACAGCCCCCGGCACCCCATTCATCATAGGCAACTCTGACCACGTATCAGTTGATATCTCTTTGTCAAATGCTCAGTGCCCAACAGCACCGGGAGAGGGGGGGTTTCTTCCAATGGTGGATGGTTTTCTTCTACTGGTGGCATGGCCTGGCTTCCGTCCCAAAGGTGTCTGCACAAGGACTCTCTGATCGGGGCTCGTCAGGGGCTGTGTCTTTATCTACCAAAGTTCCCTCTGGTGTCATGGGACCTTCTAGCTGTATGTTCTGCAGCCTGGACTGCTGCATGGCTCCCTCTCTTGCTCTGGAACCCATGCAACACTGATAGCTTGATGGCACTGTCCCGTAGGCAGGTCCCCTCTCCTGGTCAGAGAGAAAATCACCGGGCACAGTGTGCCTGAAAATGGTAAAGGGCTCAGAGGGGAGGCTCAGAGCGCAGCACTGACAGCGCCTCCCAGAGAAGGCAAATGCTCCCCGAGCTCATCAGTCATTTTTGTTAATTCTGATCAATCGTAATTATACATTTAGCAGATCAAATTGTCTTCAATGTTTCCATTGCGCCAAAATCAGAAAATATACTCAAAAA